>NW_027361696.1:77780000-78396250 GCF_039654945.1 Dendrobates tinctorius
TCCATGGGAGTTAGAAGCTGCAATCATCTCATCGCCTGTGCTACAAACAGCAAGGCTTCAGCCCTGCTGTGTGTAGCAGAGATGCTCACTTGTTATAAGTGCCATCCAATGGGGGGCGCTCATAGCAGTTCGGCGATGACAACAACATAGGTCTGCTGCAGACCTTGGGTTGTCATGCCAACCCATCGGCGACCCACAGTCATGTGACACAGGAGCCGATGGGTGGGGTTTAAGATCCGCAATTGTGTTAAATCCTGCTGTCAGAGATTGACAGCGACATTTAACATGTTAACAGCTGCAGGTGGATCGCGATTCCACTTGTGGGTTGTTAGGGGCACATATCAGCTGATGGAATCAGCTGACATGTGAGGGAAAAATTGCAGGCTCATCGCCGGAGCCCACAGAAAAAAGGAAGGGGGACACTTTGGACGTACCTATATGACCGAGGTCGTAAAGGGGTTAAAAAACAGGTGGGGTTACCAGTGTGAGACACGTAATCACTGACAGTCTGGTCTCTAGATCAACATGTCTCACACTGGTAACATTAATTTACAATGAGTTCTGGAGGCAGACTTTCAGGGAGATCTATGCCCCGCCCATAGCTCTTAATAGCCAATTTACATATTAGGAAATACAAGAATTTCTCTGGAATAAGATATCGGATCGCAGATATCAAGGTATCATTTTATTCAAAAAAAGAAGAAAAAATATTCAGCCTTCCGTACATCAGTGTCCATATAGTCCATTAGCGGTCTGATGCTAGGAGATGTCCAGTGCGGTTCAACTGGCGCTATAAATCCAATTCCAAAGGAAAAAAGAGGGGGTCTCCAGCACCAAAATTAGGGAAAAAAGATAAAACTCTCATTTATTAGGAAGGTTTTAAAATCATATTAATAAGCCACCAGGTAGTCTTGCCTGTCATGGTGGCTTATTAATCTAATTTTAAAACCTTCCTAATAAATGTGAGTTTTATCTTTTTTCACTAATTTTGGTGCTGGAGACCCCCTCTTTTTTCCCTTTGGATTTGGATCATTTTATTCAGCTTCTTATGCCCTACATGCCCATATAGATGGCTCAGGAGGGTTGATCCTACTGACAGATTCCCTTTAAATTTATTGGAGTACATTGCTACAACAGCATGAATTTTGGAGCACATCGCTCAAATTTAGAGCATCTTGGGATGTCCTATAGGCAAGAACTGAAATCTCTGACTTTTATCAGGAGGCATAGATTTCCAATAATGATTTACAAGAATTTCTCTTTCATGATAAATAATACAGTATATGTATACGTTATATTTCACCCCCTCCCAGGTAACTCCACCACCCAATCACTTTTTCTTTTTTAAAAAAGTATCAAGAAAAAATGCAAAATTTAATGCAAATAAGTCATGCCATGAAATGCGCAACTTTTTTAGCTGGTAAAATGTATAATAAAATCCCCCCGGTACATAGAGGGCACAACAGGCACATGCTTTATAACATAACCTGAGAATGTGCTGCAGGGAGCAGAAGATGACATTACCGCTATGTTCTAGGAATCACTCAGCAACATATAATGGAGTTCTTTTGCGCTTTTGGGGAACATTTTTTTGCATAAATGCATATATTTGAGGGGAAAATATTATTTTGCAGTTGGGTTTTTATTATGTTGTACCGTTTGACTTTTACAGGCTGTTTGTTTCCTTACACGTTCATCTTTGATCTGGTCTGTGGTCATAAATCAGCCGAAAAAAGATCAGAAAAAGAAAGATAGAAGAGAAAAAAAATCCCCGTTATACCATCATAGCGAGCTCACTGATGGATTCTCAGTTAACTCATTTTGCAGTCAATAATAAACAGCGTCACACAGATGGCAGGGAAAAAGCGAGATTTCTAATTAATTCCAAGTGCACAAATGATTTTTATCCCAATACTTTTGTATAAATTGATTTGAGAGTCCAGTCATTTGGCTGGATTGGGGTTGGACTCATCATTGGTGTAAGCTGTGCAGGTACCCAGGGTCCCGAGAGGTAAGGGGGCCACTACCACCTCCAAAGTAGGTGGAGTTGTGCGTTATCATGAGCTATTAGTCCGCAAAGGGCCCAGATATGCTTCTTGCGCAGGGGATCCCTTCTGTCTGTGTCCGCCCCTGGGCTGGATTATGTTTGGGGCAATTCTGTACATCTCATACCTGGTATCAAATGACCAGATACCCCTTTTAAAAGTAACAGGCGAAATGTGGGTCAGGGCTCTTGGCGCTCCTGTGTAATGGGGAGTCAGGAGAGATAGCTGTGAGCCAAACAATCGCTTGGACGACAGCTATCTCATCTATAGGAGCTTCTTAATTCGACCAGTCATACACATTAATTTAAAGGGGGTCTGAAGACATTTTTTTTTCATTTAAACGCATGTATTTGGGGATAAAATTCATTTTTGCTATTGGGCGTCATTCAAAATTTTGCACCTTTTGGTTTTTATAGCGCGTTCACTGATGGATTCTTAGCAAGTTAATCTGCAGCCAGCCATAGACGGAGGCTGTAAAAGGCAAACGATGCAAAATTTTCAATGAAACCCAATTGCAAAAATCATTTTTAGCCCCAAATACACGCATTCAAGTAAAAACAAAATTGTCCACACAAAGTGGACAACCCCCTTTAAAGTGTTCCATATTGGGCAGAGCGTAGCAGTATTCAACTGCGTGGTCTTTACAGGTATGAATTATTTTGGTTTAATGTTGTTAATGGCTTTTTTTAATATATGTATAAAAAAAGCCCCCATGTGGCTGCCGGCCTGTGTCTGCGGCTACTCACATGTACTGTGAGACGGGGGCGTTGGAAATAGGCGGGGCCGAGACCCGCAGGCTGTTGTGGCTGCCGCAGCTACTGCTGTAACTATAGAAACTGGGCAGGTGAGGTCTGCCTGCCGTGCGCAGCATCTCTCTACGTGCCTGGGGGTTAAACGGGTCGTCCTCGTCCATATCATCGTAATCCAAGTCCCTGGAAGAAAGAAGAAACAGATTGCTGTCACTGTAGTTTATAAAACTAACCTCAACTCACACAAACCTGTAAACTTGTATGGTAATTACATGTCATACTTACCTTTAAAATCCTCCATTGCTTCAGTTTTCCACTCCATTACCTACCGAGGCAGCAATGATGTCCTATCTACACATATAACCGCTGCAGCCAATCACTGGCCATTATGGTGTCACTTATTGGGCTGCTTGCTGTAATTTTGTTTATCTCTTAGTGGCAAAAGAGTGATCACTAGAGGACTAGCTGCCTCGTGCCATGTAGTCCTCCTGCTGTGCAAAACCCCGCCCCCCACTGATTGGCAGCTTTCTGCCTATGTACAGTGTACGCAGAAAGCTGCCAATCAGTGGTGTGAGCGGGATCATACAGGGCTCAGCATTAAGAGAACTGCTAGATCTGCAACAGAGAAAACAGGGATTTTATCAAAATGGCAGCAAGGAGTCCAGTAAGTGACACATCATTGGAATCAGGGTCTCTGCCCCTATATTATGTTGCTCTCCAAAAACCTAGTGAAAAATTCCTTTTAATATCTAAGATCAGAATATCCCTTTCCATTTTGGTCAATTGTTATTTTTGAATTTTCGTTTTCTCCTCCCCCCTTCTATCAAAGACACATTTTTTTTTTGTTCTAGCCTTATAAGGCTGTGTGCACAAGATGCAGAATTCCTGCGGATCCGCAGCGGATTTTACCACGCAGAATTACTGCGGATCCGCAGTGTGATTTAGAGTACCATGTAAATCAATGAAAAAAAAAAAAAACGCTGTGCAGACGCTGCGGATTTTTCCGCGCGGTTTTCCTGCGGTACAAAATCCGCAGCATGTCATTTCTTTTGTGCGGTTTTCCACCTCCCCAGTCTCCAAATCCGCAGGGGGAAACCGCACAAAAACCGCAAGAAAACCGCATTAAAAATGGAAGAAATCCGCAGGAAAAATGCAGGTCATTTGACCTGCGGATTTCTTCAATTCTGCGCGGAAAAATCCGCAGGGCCAAGAAAGTATGTGTGCACTCAGCCTAAGAGCTTGTTTTTTGCAGGACGAGATGTAGTTTATAACGGCACCAAGTGTAGAGAAATAGCAAAAGAAACACAATTTCGTCATTGTTTTACAATTTTATTTTTTGGAAATTCAGTATGCGGCAAAAATGACCTGGCAATATACAGTAACTCTTCACTTTTCAACACTTACGGCAATACAAAACCTGCATAGTTTATTTTTTATATATATATATATATATATATATATATATATATATATATATATTTTAGTTGTTAAAATAATACATAAAACTGTAAAAAAAAATGTTTGTTTAGCCCTTTTCTGAGACTAGTAACTTTTTTTTAATTTTTCCGTTAATGGCGCTGGGTGAGGACTTATTTTTTATGTGGAGAGCAGTAGTTTTCACAGGTATCATTTGGGGCATATACTGTATATGATGTTTTGATTGTTTTAAGTTGCATGATTTTCTGCTTTTGTCATTTACAATGTGGGTTAAACTATTTTATATTTTCATAGATTGAACTTTTAAAGATAGGCTCCAAGGGAGAGATTTTCTAAAACTTGCCTCATTGTCTCATCCAAAATTGGCGCAATAATTGATGTCATTCTCTGGTGGAAATTAGTGTAACATCATTGGGCTGCAGAACCCGATCCTCTTTCCAGAAAAGGTAATAAGTCTCAAAAATAACAAGCTCCAAAATCAGCAACATTTTTCATGTGCCGAAAAATACTTTTATATTTTCTTACGTAATATCATCGCGGCAGAAAAAAAAATATAATAACAATCGTGGTATTCATGTGACCTCTGTTTGTCTTCTAGCGCTCCATATATGCTAAAAACTACATCGCCATTCATCCTTTAATCTAATAATCCTGTGCTGCATTAATAAAGCAATCTGTGAGATGACTGCATGCACTCTCATTTATTAGATAAAGAGTATCTGCGGAGGGGTAGTCAGTCACGCCATGAATCCTGGCAGTGCTAACCAAGACAGTCAGGAATTAGGTAGCCAAAGTCAAGGATTAAAAGGGGTTTTCTAGTTTCAGAAAAAACTCAGTCTGCTGATGGCAGTCTGTTTAAAAACAAACTCTGCTTCACTCACTCTCCCCTGGTCCATGGTTGAGTCTCCAATACTGCTCACGGTGTCTGCTATTGTCTATTGTGAGCTCAGCTGGTGTAGATGACACAAGCTACTCAGAGCCCCAATTGGGTCCAGGACTATCAACGTTACATCAGCACTGCAGATAATAGGACACAAAGGGAGTAGTGGTGGAGACTCAGTACCAGACCTTGGGAGAGTGAGTAATGCACAGTTTTTTTTAAACAAACTGTAAAAGGGGACAGAATTTTCTTGAAACCGAAGTTGTAAGGAAAGTTAACCAGAACCTTGGCTTTACCCACCTGTTCTGAAACCGTTTCCATGCACGAGGCAGACTGCATACAGCAGCAGTAAAAGAAAGAGCCGAAAGGAAGGAGAAAAGTAATAGAAACAGGACTCCTTCCATGCCGTCATAACAGAGTCCTTTGAGGGCATCCACGTAGTCCTAAAAGAAAAAGGGAAATTCAAGACCAATATATTTGTCTACCAGCAGTTTCACATCATGTGCAACTGGCCTCCTAATATAGACACCGGAGATCCCCCTGATGCTCAACGTAATGACTAATAAAGTTTCCTTGTAGCCAAAGTGGTCTAAAGTGACGGCCATTAGGCGAGTCAATTCTGTCTACCTTGCTGACCACTACCTGTGAAAGGAAAAGGGGTTGTCCAATAAATAAGATAATAATAATAAGAATCTTTATTTTTATATAGTATTAACATATTCCACAGTGCTTTAGAGTTTTCACACATTATCAAGATATTATAGGTACCAGATATATTGGGTGGCTGGAGATCCAACTGCTTGGAAAGTGCCGCTCAAGACGCCAGTGTGAAAGGTGTGGTAATGCACATGTGTGGACAGTGAATGGTAATCATGTTTGAGAACTACCACCCCATCCTTAAAGGAAACATTGGGTCCACCATTCTCCTGGAAGCCCCAGGGCTCAACCCCCCCCCCAGCAATAGGTGATAAATGTTGGTTATGGGACAACCCCTCCATATTTGTTCACAGTACAGATTTTGCAGGGATAACCCCAGGATTTGGACAACAAAAGGGCACACTGTAGTAAAACCACAGCTGACCACAATCTTTTGAAAGTGTTCTGAGACATTCTTGGGTGTCGGACTAAATTGTCCAAAATTTGGTGACTATGCTCTATTAAAGATTCCATGTTTCAAACTGCCATTATTGTGTGATAAATGCTGATTATTATGTTCTGATTGTCATGATCCAGTCGGGGTTTTGAGTCCTGTCTGCACTTTACCCGGGCTGATCATGTCAAGGGTTAACTTTGCCTGGCTTCTTTTTGGATTCAGGTTTGCAATTTCTTCCTGCTGTGTCCTGCAAGCTATGTCAGTTATATTTTCTGCCTATGGCGTGAGTATCTGACTCTGGTAGTACCTTGATTAGTCCTCCTGCTATTGCTGACTTTGCCCGTGTCTGTTTGCCCCCCCCCACTCTCCATCCCGACTCAGTGTTTCCCTTTCATGTTTAGGACTCCCTGGTATCGGACTCGACTTGGACCCTGACCTGCTGTTTGTCTCTTGTCTTTGGCATATCGACTCCTGACCGGTACTGACCCATTTGGCTTGCTTCTGACTCTGTGTTTGTTTATTCCTTTGGTACTGCGCTAATATCGGCTTGGCTTGTTTGACTATTCTGCTGCCACCTGGTGGCAGCCTCGCTGCTGCGCTGCAGGTCTGCTCTTGCTGTGTGCAGTCCTCCCTCCACTCTATTGCCATCTAGTGGAGCTTGCATCTACCTGCATAGCAGCAGCGTGACATAGATAATGTTTTTGAAATATTTTGAACACAAACACTGCTGCTCTCTTCAAAAATACTATTTTGATCTTCAGGATTAGTCCAAAGGGGTCTCACCACCCCTATAGCTATCTGCATCCAAAGGGGTGTCACAAACCCTATAGTTGTCTGAAGGACTAGTCCAGAGGGGTGTTTTATAGTCATCTGCAGGACTAGTCAGGAGGGATGTCACTACTCCTATAGTAGGATTAATGTTCACCGCACACTCAAGTGGAATAACTTGCATAAAGAATTCATTTATTGCGATACAAATATTAAGCCAGGGAGCAGATTTACAAATGCGATTGTAAGTGACGTTTCGACCCTGCCAGGGTCTTAATCATATATCGCTTAAATTTTAGTGCATACACGAGATAGAGCACAGTGGTGCAGTGAGGGTATAAAGCGATCCCACAGGCTAATGAAATTAGCCTGTGGCTGTGGCAGTGTGCGCCGCTCAGCCACATATTGGGACTAAGGTCCTGCAGTACACAAAGCGCCCAAGAACCAGCTTAGTGCTTTAATAGCGCTACTTTGGCACATCCTAATTTCATTAGCCTGTGGGATCGCTTTATACCCTCACTGCACCACTGTGCTCTATCTCGTGTATGCACTAAAATTTAAGCGATATATGATTAAGACCCTGGCAGGGTCGAAACGTCACTTACAATCGCATTTGTAAATCTGCTCCCTGGCTTAATATTTGTATCACAATAAATGAATTGTTTATGCAAGTTATTCCACTTGAGTGTGCGGTGAACATTAATCCTATTGACACTGGGCCTTTGGTCCGTTACACCAGCACCTAAGAAATTCACACAGTGTGCACGCTAGTCCGTTTATCTACTACTCCTATAGTAATCAGCAAGCCTACTTCAAAGGGGTCTTACCACCCCTATAGTCCTCTACAGGACTAATCCAAATGGGTCTCACCACCCCTATAGTCCTCTGCAGGATTAGTCCAAAGGGGTCTCACCATCTCTATAGTCCTCTGCAGGACTACTTCAAAGGGGTGTCGCAAACCGTATAGTTGTCTGAAGGACTAGTCCAGACGGGTGTCATTACCCCTATAGTCATCTGCAGGACTAGTCCAAAGGGGATTCACCATTCCTATAGTCGTCTGCTTGACTAGTCCGAAGAGCTGTCACCACCCTTACAGACATTTGCTTGACTAGTCAAAACAGGTGTCACCCCTATAGTCATTTGCAGGACTAGTCCGGAGAGTTGTCTCCACCCCTATAGTCATCTGCAGGACTAGTCAAGGAGGTATGTCACTACCTCTAGTCGTCTGCAAAAATAGTCCAAAGGGGTGTCACTATCCCTATATAGTTGTCAGCAGGACTAGTTGGGAAGGGTATCACGATCCTAATCCTGCCTTGAAACCTTTAAATACACCTCCTTGACCGTGGTGGGCATTCTCAATACAATCCCACGTCATGGCAGTACCACCATGCACAAGATTTCCAACAGCCCTGTCATGATGGGGATTGAATGGCGCCTGTCAATCATGCGAGAGAAGTGTGATTAGACTATCCCAGGCAGGACTAATATGGGTTAGTGCAATCCAGGTAAAGACTGGGACTGAAATTCAGCCCTGGCATTTGAAATAACACAGGCCCATGTTGTCCCCGTCCCCATGAACCAGATGGGATATATTACTAACTAGCTGAAGAGCCCGGCGCTGCCCGGGCATAGTAACTAACTGTGGTTAGTTATAGCAAATTATAATTATCCTCCATCCCATAGTCCCGTGCCCATATACCCATCACACATCCTCCATCCCATAGTCGAGTGCCCATATACCCATCACACATCCTTCATCTCACAGTCCCATGCCCATATACCCATCATACATATCCTCCGTCCCATAGTCCCGTGCCCATATACCCATCATACATATCCTCCGTCCCATAGTCCCGTGCCCATATACACGTCATACATATCCTCCATCCCATAGTCCAGTGCCCATATACCCATCACACATCCTTCATCTCACAGTCCCATGCCCATATACCCATCATACATATCCTCCATCCCATAGTCCCGTGCCTATATACCCATCATACATATCCACCATCTCATAGTCCCATGCCCATATACCCATCATACATATCCTCCATCCCATAGTCCCGTGCCCATATACCCGTCATACATATCCTCCATCCCATAGTCCCGTGCCCATATACCCATTATGACATCATCATCACCATGGCAACCGTTATGACATAACCGTCACCATTGCAACCTATGATGAATCAGCGTCGCCATGGCAACAATTGTGACATCATAATGAAGGGCGGGGCTTGATGCACACACACTTTTTCCCCATTATGTAGATAGGGACAAAATTGTTTGGTGAATTTGACCGTGCGGGGTTAAAATTTCGCCTCACAACATAGCCTAGGACACTCTTGGGGTCCAGACGTGTGACTGTGCCAAATTTTGTGGCTGTAGCTGCGACGGTGCGGATGCCAATCCCGGACATACATACATACATACATACACACACTTGAGCTTTATATATTGGATATTACCCTGGATGGAGGAAAGGAAGATTTACTACAAGTCCAATATTTCTAATGATACCTGTGGCCTGCTGGGGTAAGTGATGGAGTCAGTGACTTTGTGCTCCATCACAACTCTTAACAGTATGGATGTCTTGAGAACACTAACAACATAGCAGACAAAGCGGCCCATGACCAGACTGGCCCTTCTGGCATTTGCCAGAATTGTCAGATGGCCAGTCCGGCACTGGTGAAATCCCACTGGAAACATTATCATGTGCCAAGCAGCACATTAAAAGTATTTTTTTTAAAGACTGCAGTGTTTATGTGCAAAATAAAAGACTGGATTAGAACATATCAATCAGCACATATAGCACCATAGTGGCGGTTTGGAAAAGTTGAAGGACCTGAGAGGTTCCTTTTAAGAGTAATCCACTTCTAGTAGTAGAGACCTTGAGGCAGATTATAGTTTTCCTGTAAAAGAGGCAGGCTTTTCCATACAGACATATTGGTTTGGGGCAGGTAAGGCTAGTTTCACACTTGCTTTTTTTTGCAGCGCGTTTTTCCCGCAAAAAAACGCATTGAAAAAACGCATACAAAAGCATACAACTGCTGCGTTTTTTTCAAGCATTTTTATGAGCATGCATGAAAAAAACGCAGCGTTTTTATGCGTTTGTATGCGTTTTTAGTGCGTTTTTACCGCGTTTGCGTTTTTTTCCAACATTTTTAGGTGGCCCCTCACACTAACCCAAACCATGACTTTACTAACCCTAACCCTGACCCTAACCCTAACCCTGACCCTAACCCTAACCCTAACCCTGACCCTAACCCTTAACCAAATCATACTTAACCCTAACCCAAACCCTAAACCCTAACTAACCCTAACCCTAACCCTGACCCTAACCCTAACCCTAACCCTGACCCTAACCCTAACCCTAACCCTAACCCTAACCCTGACCCTAACCCTAACCCTAACCCTGACCCTAACCCTTAACAAAACCATACTTAACCCTAACCCTGACCCTAACCCTAACCCTAACCCTGACCCTAACCCTTAACCAAACCATACTTAACCCTAATCCTGACCCTAACCCTGACCCTAACCCTAACCCTAACCCTGACCCTAACCCTAACCCTAACCCTGACCCTAACCCTTAACAAAACCATACTTAACCCTAATCCTGACCCTAACCCTGACCCTAACCCTAACCCTAACCCTGACCCTAACCCTAACCCTAACCCTGACCCTAACCCTTAACAAAACCATACTTAACCCTAATCCTGACCCTAACCCTGACCCTAACCCTTAACAAAACCATACTTAACCCTAACCCTGACCCTAACCCTAACCCTGACCCTAACCCTAACCCTGACCCTAACCCTAACCCTGACCCTAACCCTAACCCTAACCCTGACCCTAACCCTTAACCAAACCATACTTAACCCTAATCCTGACCCTAACCCTGACCCTAACCCTTAACCAAACCATACTTAACCCTAACCCTGACCCAAACCCCAACCCTAACCCTGACCCTGACCCTAACCCTAACCCTAAACCCCCTTAACTAACCCTAACTCTAACCCAAACCCCTAAATTCCATGGTTAAAAAAAACAAACGCATATGCAAAAAAACGCATACATGAACATGCCAGTGCGCACATATGCGCATCCATAGGCTATAATGGCCATTTTTAGCGCAAAACGTGCGCATATGTGCGCATGCGCTTTTTTGCAGGGCCAAAAAATGCAACATGCTGCGTCTGGAAAATACAAACGCACACCCCAAAAAAACGCAGCGCATGAAAATCGCATACATGCGCTTACAAGCGCGCAGGTATGCGCACCCATGTTAAATATAGGGGAAAAAACGCATGCGCACATATGCGTTTTTTTCCAGCGCTAAAAAACGCAAATGTGAAACCAGCCTAAGCCTCTAGACAAAGGCGGGAACAATGCATGTTGGAAAGTGTGGGAAAGAAAGATCCAGTTCCTATAATGCTGGCAGAATGCTGACTGAAATGGACCAGCCCCTTAAAATCAGTGAATGTCAGGTTACAGAGCATGTGAATCAGGCTAGTTCCAGTACATATTGGATTGGAATATGCACTAAAAGTATTTTTTTACTTTTTGTGGGGGACATGTGCAGCAAGAACAAGCTTTTCTACAGGTTTTGGGTGAAATTAAAGCATTTTGTTACCTTATGGAGCCCACGACAATTCAACAGAGCTACTAGATGGTGGAAGTTCCCTTCTGTGGTATTCAGCATGGCCTGGACCACAAGTAAGTGTCTCTGAAAATGAAGCAATAAGATCATGGATTTAGGTCATGGACTTATTATTTATTTCTGAAAATCAAAAGTAAAGGTGAGGTATCTGCTTAATTCAGAGAGGAATAATCATTCTCACTATAGAAAAATAGAAATGGATAAATGGAGAAAAACATTCTGACAATTGAAAAAAAAATACCGTAGAGTTGACAAACAAGGCGTCTGTGCCAAATGGTGCCCTATACTGGTCAACGCAACCTAGCACATACAGTATGTATCAGGCCAGAGCTAGTACACTAGATGGCCAGGGTTGTAACTGCAAGGTCCCTGGCCATATCTGTAACATGTAATATACATTACTGCTATCCTCCTGTTAGCAGAAGGCTGCAGCAGCAGGGACCAGTCCCAAGTGCTACTGCAACCTCCACACCTTATATATGTACGCCTAAAACCTAACCCTAACCCTAACCTCCACACCTTATATATGTACGCCTAAAATGAGACACAATAGTGACATTGCATAGGAATAATTCTTACATGTATTATTCAGACACTGGATAGGGCACACAATAATGTCCCACTATGGGTCCAAGCTGTGTCGGACTGGGGGTACTTCCATATCCCCATATACTGTATAAAGCCCTCACAACACCCCCACACAATTGATAATTCAGCATCTCCCATGCACAGTATATTGCCCCCACAGAATCCCATACACACAGTATAATGCCTCCTGCACTCACAGTAGGATTACCTCACATAAAGTATGATTTACCCATAGTCCCCACACAATATAATGCCCTCCACAGCACCCCCACACAGTATAATGTTGCCCACAAGCAGTACAATTTCCCAAATTCGTGACAATCCTGCTGGATCCTTCCCAAATGTGGTACTTTCCTGCTGTATCTGGGATAGTTGGGAGGTATATAGATCAGGGCTAACAAACAGAGTGACGTCACAGAATTTGACACTAAATATAGTGGTTCTACAGCACAAGGATGACACATTAAGGCTGTGTGCCCACGTAGCGTTTTTAAAGCGTTTCCACAGCGTTTTTAAACGCGCGATTCTGCCGCGGAAACGCTTAAAAAAAGCATTCCATTCAATTATAATTGAAAACGCACATGTTGTGCCAATGGTGCGTTTTTTACCGCTGCGGAATCGCTTAGCGGTAAAAAACGCAGCATGTTCATTAATTTTGCAGAATCGCCCGCGATTCCGCATACCATCAATTGTATGGCCAAAAACGCTTAGGAATACGCATGCAAAAACGCTTGACAAACGCTTAAAAAAGCGTGTAAAAAAACTGCATGCGTTTTCCCGGGAGCAGGGTGTGCGATTCTGCTCAGGAATATTCTGCTCAGAATCACTACGTGGCACATAGCCTTAAGATACAGTATATTAAACCCAGATGAAGTCACATTATAAGTAATGTGATTATTACCATGCAACAAGAAAACTATACAAAGTATAATAATGTAAGTATAATACACACAGTGATGTCACAGTATGTGGTGGAGTAGCTTTTAGGACCCCTGTGGAAACACGGGGTTCAGCAGGTGCCATGGCCCACTAGCTGAAACTGTATGGACCAGGGATCATCCCACAGAATGCTCTACTTTTACCGTTGGCGTAATAGCACTCAGACAACACAGGGTGAGGGCAAAACAGTGTGGCAATATTTTATTGAACCAAAAAAACCGGAAAATAACAGAACAGTTTCAGCAAAATACCAAGGATGGTGCAAAGTTACAGAGTCTCACCATTCTACTGACTCGCCGGGATGAAAGCAGCTGTGACTTCAGAGCTTCCAGGGCCGACTACTCCACCTGTGGCATACACAGAGCGGAGGTAACGACAAGCTTAGGAAGATGGAAGCCCATTGAGGTACAATGCCAGTTGACCAGAGGATCACAACTTGGCTTCTCCGAACATCTCCATGGAGCCAGGTGACCAGTGGGTCCCATTCTTGGCTTTCACAAACGTATCCATGGGGCTCAGGTGACCGGAGGGTCCAAATCCTGACTACCCCAAACATATCCATGGCTCAGCGATGGTCAATGGAGATCTGCATTCTTTCAGCCAGGGCCATGGTCCTCTAAGCTGGCGTCCTGTAAAATGTCAAATCTGTGTCTCTCGTGATGGAGCCATGATGTCATGGCTGCTGTCTTGTAAAGAGTCTCTGGTTCTTTGGATCTCTGGATCTCTTGGCTGTCTGGATGCCTTGTCTGAATCTCTGTATATGGAGGTATATCTTATGAAGTCGCATATATCCTCTTTTTATAGTTAACAATTATCCTTCAAACCAGCATCCAGATGTAACAGGGAAGAATGGTGACAAGATCAACTTGCATTGCTTAATTATTTAATCTATTTACATAGTTTTTCCTCCTCTATTTTGGAAGTTAACAAACTGACTGACCTGGACAATGTGTAATCAACATATCAGCAAGTATCATTGTTCAATGACCCTGTATCCCTAGTCACCCAGGATAGCAGCACAATATATTACATCACATGTCAACTTACAAGTAAATATTACAAGTTTATGCGTACAAAAGTTTGTGTTTTATTGAAAACACATAAATTCAAAACTCAACCTATAGATATCAGTCTCCTGACTTGCTGAAAATAGATGTTTGATTAATTAAGATAAAATGCTGTGTCGTCACAACCGCTTAGACCGTAGTCTGCTACTTCTGAGTTTCCGTTTTTTTGTAGGCGTACACTCCCAAAAAAGTGCACCGCAGAGCCCACATTCAATCTGCCATCACCATTGTATTCTACTATGGCCCCGCATGCATCTGGACCCCGTTTTGGGGGGGATTTCGGACGCATGCCCCGAAGGGGTACACAGAACGCAGTATGAAAGCACCTGACTTTAGCTTATATACCAGTATAGTTAAATCTCTGGAGGATGATATTATTTAGGACCTAAACTCAAATGCTGACTGCTGTATTTACGGTATTGTACCCACAATCTGGCTCTTTTTGCTTATCAGTCAGTGAGCACCTCTCAAGAAAACGGTTAATGAGCTTCTTACAGTAGAGATGAATTATCAATGCATAATAAAAATATGATGCAAATGGCTGATTATGACTGAGACTGTTCTAAAAATAATACATTCGTGCTACAGCTCCTTTTGCAGGATAAACCTGTATATCTCTAATGTTCTTAGCCGGGACCAACTCACCTCTGCGGCTGGAAACTGGGGTATTGCTTCTCTTTCCAATCCATAAAGTTGAGGGTGGATGTTTGAGAGCGCCCTCTGCGACATGGTCAGCCTCTGCGCACAAAAATAAGCATTTTTTTTAGAAATTGCTTCAAATGATGGGTAAAACCAAAATGATGTCAAGGACCTCATTTACTCAGCACACCTTGTCTAATGGCGCAGAGTCCCCTGCACTTCCTATTACATGATGCAGTATGTCGGAGATATTTTCCCCTACTCACAATGCTTTGTAAACTCTCTAAATTGGAATACTTAAGGGAACCTTTTATGTCTAAAAATGCTATCTAACCTGTAGACATGGAGTTAATCTGTAATTGAATAGGGCTAAAATCATGTTGGGTTGCCTAGCTGCAGCAGCGGCTACTAGGAGAAAATTAATTTATATCCTCCCTGTAGCCGCTTGGTTCCAGTCATAGGGGCGGTGTTCCATTGGCATAAGCACTAGTGATGAGCGAGCATATGTACTGTGATAAGGTGTTATCTGAGCATGCTCGGGTGCTAACTGAGGATCTTTAGCGTGCTCAAAAATATGTTGGAGTCCCCACATGTTTGCAAAGCAGGCTGTCAAAGTGCAGAGAAGTGATTACAACTCCTCACTGACTATAGAAAGCGGTAACTGGAACAGCTCCTGCACCGCCCCTGAGGAGCCGCAGGGAGCTAATAAGTTCATCCTCTCCCAGTATCCCCTGCCCCAGTAAGGCAGCCAGATGGGATTTTAATGCTTTTTACCTGAAGATTAACCCTATATATGCATGTAAATTGCATTTTGGACATGACAGCTTTCTTTAAAGTCTTCCTATAATTGCAAAATCTAAAATCACAAATCCTCTTTCAGCAGCTCAAGATGTGTATTATGAACAGCCAGAAAAATTTAATATAATCTGCATATTTTGAGGGTCTCCACTATGGTTGTATTGCGGACAAGATCTTGTGTGATCTCTGTGTATTCTGAGCCAGTTAGACATATATGCCTGCTTTCCTGCCTCCCCTGCCCTCCTTTATGCCCTTTCACTAAACATTGCAGCTTCATACCCCCCCTCCCACCACATCCTTGTGAATAGAGAGGGTTTTCCAGGCATTTTCAGATAGTTTGCAGGTAGGGTAGTGGGAAACATGCTTCTGGAGATAAAACGGATGCCACTTCTACTAATATTTTCAGTAACACGTAATGTAAGTCAGTATTGGTTTTCATGAAAGAAGAGAACAGATAACTGTACCTGGCGGAATGGGTTTGTCACTTCCTGGTTACAGGAGATATAATACTGTAAAATATCTGAAATAAACATAAAAAAAGAAAATGGTAGATGTTAGAAAATATTTGGGGAACAAAAAAGTTAGCACTGGTTCTTTAGTGAGCGAAACTTAAGTTCACAAAGACAATGTGCAGAAGTGAACCAGATATGTCCAGAGTCTCCTGAAGTGACTATAACCACTGTCCAAAAAGATTCAATAGGAGGCGCCACATAATAAAAGGCGCACATGACTTCAAGTAAAGCTGGGATATAGCACAACTAATCAGAAGAGATTATCATAGTCTGTATAAAAGCCAAGGCAGGGAATGCAGTAGCCATTTTGGAGTGAATCTGGATACTGAGAGGACAACAGCTCACAACTTAGCCATAAAACACTGAAAAAACATTACAGATGTGTGTGACAGCACAGCAGTGAAGACCGGCTACCACCTTTTTACCCATTCCTATACAGTGTATGCTGATGTCACTTTGACATTACTAATGGCTGCATTTGTTTAAATGTAAAAAGAACCATGTGAAGAAACCCAAATTACTCTTTTTGTTTACATCTACTTTATAAGTCTGCGTATTAAGAGGCTATGTGCACCTTTGTTTTTATTAATATTGTTTATAAAAGGATTATTCCCATCTTCATAGATGGATACTGTTAGATAGAGCTTGTAAATACAAGAAATTTTGCAATTTACTGCTTGTTAAAGTTTTTAGCCTTTCTTTAGATATAAACACTTTTGTTTACAGCTTCTTGCCTTGGAGACCGGACATCGCTGCTAGACAGCAGAAAGTGCACAGTGCTTACAAACTCCTTTCTATAGAGCTTGTAAGCGCGGTTTTGAAGCTAGCCAGGATCACTGGAGCGAGCTATTATCTCCTTATCCTGGCCAGCTCCAGCGCTGCGCTTACAAGATAGAAAGCAGTGGTGGTCGGTCTCCTAGGCAACGAAGTGAAAGCAAAAAAAAAGTGTTAATATCTGCAGAATTGTTACAAATTTTCAAAAAAAGTAAATTGAAAAATTGTTTACTTTTACAAGCCCTATCTGACAAAATCACTCCATAAAGATGGAAATTACCCTTTTAGTGTCTCTGTGGGTTTTCTTTAGTGTGAAACCAATGAGTTTTCTTGTATTTCAGCCATACTCCTTTTATATCCATCCCTTAATTATTACCTATGTACATTTAGTCAGGTAGCAAAAATGAAGGTAAAAATTAGATCAGATTACACCATGCGGATACACATGTCTGCATAGGAGCTGTAGACACAAGACTTTGTATAAAATTCTTTATTTTATATTTTAAATTAATGTCACCATATTCCCCAATAGAAGCTGCCTACATTATTAAGTAGATCTCTTAGATCTTATGAGGCTGGTGTACTTACTATAATAATTAATGTCAAAATGGCTTTTTAACCCTGAATTTAAAAGAAGTGTTTTATGACTGCAGCTCTAGCTGCTTATTTTAATATTACACAAATTAAATTATGTATTCAATCAGATATGGATTTCACAAGGTAAGTACACCTGCCTCAGCAGGTCTTCGAGATCTATTTAATAATGTATGCAGCTTGTATTATGAAATCTGATTACAGATTTGCCTTATGTTACCCTTTCAGCTTTATATCTAGTCCATTATGATTCAGCATGACAAGGAAATTAGCATCGTGGAGGCCTTGGAACCACTGACAACATGTCAACACACCCCAGTTGCATGCATTTAATAGGAATCTGTCACCAGAATTTTGCTATGTAATCTGAGAGAAGCATCATGTAGGGGCTGAGACCTTGATTCCTATGATGTGTCACTTACTGGGCTGCACGCTGTAATTTAATAATACAATAACTGTTTTCTGTGCAGAATGCTGAGCTATGTATAAACCCGCCCACACCTCTGATTGGCCGTTTTCTGTGTATTGACAGAAAGCTGCTAATCAGTACTGTGGGATGGTTGGACTAGGAGGCATGAGACAACTAGTCCTCTAGTGATAATCTCCTGCTGATAAAACACTTATTTTGTTGAACGAGTCTAGTAAGTGACATATTGCTGGAATTAGGGTCTCTGCCGTTACATCATGATGCTTGTATTGTAGCAAAAACTTTCCCTTTAAGTAAAATAAATTGTTTTTTTTCTTCAAAATAACCATCCCTAATATTGCTCATCAACCATCTACTTCTTCCCTATCTCCTTTTTACTCAATTATCACATTTGTCATAATTTGGGAAATCCTAAAATACAGTGGGTATGGAAAGTATTCAGACCCTTTAAATTTTTCACTCTTTGATTCATTGCAACCATTTGGTAAATTCAAAAAAGTTCATTTTTTTCTCATTAATTTACACTCTTTACACTCTACACCCCATCTTGACTGAAAAAACCCAAATATGTAGAAATTTTTGCAAATTTATTAAAGCAGAAAAACTGAAATATCACATGGTCATAAGTATTCAGACCCTTTGCTCAGTATTGAGTAGAAGCACCCTTTGAGCTAGTACAGCCATGAGTCTTTTGGGAATGATGTAACAAGTTTTTTACACCTGGATTTGGGGATCCTCTGCAATTCTTCCTTGCAGATCCTCTCCAGTTCCATAAGGTTGGATGATGAACGTTGGTGAACAGACATTTTCAGGTCTCTTAGCTATGTGCTAAGAGTCATTATCTTGTTGGAAGTTGAACCTTCGGCCAAGTCTGAGGTCCAAAGCACTCTGGAAGAGGTTTTCATCCAGGATATCTCTGTACTTGGCCACATTCATGTTTCCTTCAATTGCACGAGTCGTCCTGTCCCTGCCTCTGAAAAACACCCCATAGCATGATGCTGCCACCACCATGTTTCACTGTTGGGATTGTATTGTGCAGGTCATGAGCAGTGCCTGGTTTTCTCCACACATACCGCTTAGAATTATCACCAAAAAAGGTTTATCTTCATCTCATCAGATCAGAGAATCTTATTTCTCATAGTCTGGGAGTCCTTCATGTGTTTTTTAGCAAACTCTATGTGGGCTTTCATATGTCTTGCACTGAGGAGAGGCTTCCATCAGGTCACTCTGCCATAAAGGCCCGACTGGTGGAGGGCTGCAGTGATAGTTGACTTTGTGGAACTTTCTCCCATCTCCCTACTGCATCTGTGCAGCTCAGCCACAGTGAGGTTCTTCTTTACCTCTCTCACCAAGACTCTTCTCCCACAATTGCTCAGTTTGGCTGGACGGCCAGGTCTAGGGAGACTTCAGGTGGTCCCAAACTTCTTCCATTTAAGGATTATGGAGTGCTCTTAGGAACATTGAGTACTGCAGAAATTCTTTTGTAACTTTGGCCAGATCTGTGCCTTGCCACAATTCTGTCTCTGAGCTCCTTGGCCAGTTCCTTTGACCTCATGATTCTCATGTGGTCTGACATGCACTGTGAGGTCTTATTATAGACAGGTGTGTGCCTTTACAAATCAAGTCCTATCAGTGTAATTAACCACAGCTGGACTCCAATGAAGGAGTAGAACCATCTCCAGGAGGATCACAAGGAAATGGACAGCATGTGACTTACATATGAGGGTCTGAGCAAAGGATCTGAATACTTACGACCATGTAATATTTCTGTTTTTATTTTTTAATAAATTTGCAAAAATGTCTACATTTCTGTTTATTTCAGTCAAGATGGGGTGTAGAGTGTACATTAATGAGAGAAAAATGAACTTTTTTGAATTTACCAAAGGCTGCAGTGAAACAAAGAGTGATAAATTTAAAGGGTCAGAATACTTTCCGCATCCACTGTATATAGTCCATTGCAGACAATATCATTGTCAATATCATCAGCTGCTCGGAGGGACATTTATACTTTGACTTTTCACAATGAAAAATGATACAGTATTCTATTCATTCATTCCTCTTCTTTCGGAAATGATCTCTGGCTCTTCGTTTTGCATTGCTCATGGCTTGACAATCAAAGAGTATCACAATCCAAACACATTGAAACAAAGCTGCAGCACTGTAATACACACATCTCTATACATTGTAGAACAGGGTGGAGAATTCTGCATCAAGACATAGTTCAATATCAAAGCTACAAGGACACAAAAGAATAAATTGTCCCAAGGTGATAGAATTTCCGGATAGACGTCAAACAATTATTTTGAATATTTACATCCTTTTCTTACCTGGACTGATATTTGTGACCACTTGGGTTTGATTTAACACAAAAGCATCTGGATCAGAGCAAAAATCGCTCAACCCCTGCACAAAAAAGAAAGAAAATCCAATATTAAAATTTACTTTAAAAATTGGCGCAAAGTCATAAAAAGGACTTATTTAACAATTTTGCCACTATTTTTTAAAGCAAAAGTCTCATCTTTTTCAAAATATCGTAAAAAAGATGCAACTTTTTGAAAAACTTGCAGAAAACTGCACCAGTGAGGCGACTGGAATAAGGTTGCGCCAAATTTTGAATTTTTTTTAAAAGTCACAATTTATGAATCGGCCGAAAACATCTGGAATCATTAAATTCCGCCCACAAAGCGGAAAACAAAAAAAAAAACAGACTAAAAAAAGGCACAAATAGAATAGTGAATTGGGTGCAAAGAAAAAAAAAAGGGTAAAAAACAAGCGCAAAGTCAATGATAAATAGGTTCCTGTGTATCTAGAGTTAAGCCATAAATTACTAAAGCCATGTGTTACTCCAGCTTCCCTATGTGAACTTAAAAACCTTCTGGCACTGGCAGGCTTCAGGAAAATGGCACCGGTGGCAGCACAAGCACAGATTGAGATCTTGGCTCAATGATGAGCCGAGATCTTAATCTGCACATCCGCTTCTAATAGCGCCATTTTTCTTAAATCCACCAGGAGGTTAACATGTGCATACGCCAACACCGGTGCCATTTTACTCAATCTTGAAATCAGATGGATCTGCACAAGAGCTGCCCGCAGTTAGGACGGCACGCCACAGAATTTTAAACATTATGTAGATCATTACATCAGAGGCAGTAGTGGGGCCATGTTTGAGATGAAGACCCTACCCACAGTTCCACCCCACAGGCCTGCCTGTTGTGAGTTCATTCTCTGGTTCACCAGTTGTGAGTTCTCCTTCCAGACTCCCTCTGGTGGTAACAGGAGGTAGTGAGGCTGATTTGATCAGTGGAGATCTGCTACCTGAGAATGAGGATGACGATTGGACCTCAGGAATCTCAGATTGCATTTAAGACAGCCGACGCCCTATTCAGATGCTGGTGATTCCTTCTGGCTTGTCAGCTCTTGGTTTTCAGCTCTGTTCCAGTCATCTAAAGCTAAGTTTTTCTGCTAATGTACACACTTGATTTTGTTGGTCTATTCAGTTTTTTGTGTGGTCAGCCAGCCCCGGCTGGGGGTTGTGCTGAATTTCCACTCTTATTTATCTGTATTTGCCAATTTGCTTTTTGTCCCTTACTAGTTTGGCCTCTTTTTGCTCTGTCTCAGAATATTTCAGAGTGCTGATATAGTGGGAGAAGTCTAGTGACTTCAGGGTCAATTTTGCTATCAGAAGTGTTGGACATTATTTTTGTAGGGTTTTTTACAGGTTGCAGACAGTGTCTTTCCCTTTCCTTTCCTTTCTAGTTAGTTTGGGCCCCATTGTTTGCTCAGCCTATTTTCCTGCCTGTGTTTGTGCTTTCATCTTGTTTCACTGTCAATACATGTGTGGGGGCTGTCTTTCCTTTGGGGTCTGCTCTGGAGCAGTTAGTTTTCCCCTTTTCGTGCTTTAGGCTTATTTAGTTCTCCGGCCATGACGAGGTGTCTAGGATCATCGTAGGTACGCTCCACGGCTGCTGCTAGTTGTGTGGTAGGATCAGGAATCTGCAATCTGCATAGATACCAACCTCTCTGGTTTTCTGTGACTTAGCTTGTTTTGCTTTTTTCTCCTCGGTGACCCATTCATAACAGAATCACCAGCCATACCACAGATTCTAGGGTACTCAAAAGCAGGAAAAAGTTGTAAAAAAAAATAAAAAAATTTTTTTTATATTTTTTCCTCTGGGGCCGTAGGATAATTTTTTTTTTCCTTTTCCTAATGGAGATTAAGCAATTGTCTGATCGTGTGGAGCAGCTTGCTGCTGAAGTGCAGGGAATTTCCACCTACCTCATTCAGTCACATGCTGCTGAACCTAAGATCCCTACTCCTGATGTGTTTTCTGGGGATCGGTCTAAATTTCTGAATTTTAAGAATAATTGTAAATTATTTCTGGCCTTGAAGCCTAACTAATCGTGGAGCTCTGTGCAGCAGATTATCTAGCCGATTTTTCTGATGTATTTAGTGAGAGTAAGTCTGTGTCTTTGCCTCCTCATAGGAGTTATGACTGTGCAATTGAGTTGATGCCTGGGTGTAAATTTCCCAAGGGTCGGTTTTTCAACTTATCAGTACCAGAACATGATGCTATGCGATCCTATATTAAGGAGTCATTGGAGAAGGGTCATATTAGACCAGGCCGATCAGGATGGGCCTGGTGAAAAGCACGAACCAATCAATTGGCATGAATATCAGAGGCAGAGACCCAGGAATTATCCTCCTGACCATAACCCTTCCATTTGACCAAATACTGGAGTCTCCGTCTAACCAAGCGAGAATCCAATATTTTCTCTACCTTATATTCCACATTGGCTTCAACCAACACAGGGACAGGGGGTGCTGCCATAGGAACCACTGGCTCAACAAACCTCTTCAACAAAGATTTGTGAAATACGTTATGGATCTTGAATGTAACTGGAAGAGCCAATTGAAACGAAACAGGATTAAGAATTTCCAAAATCTTATAAGGACCAATAAATCTTGGCTTAAATTTAGGAGATGCAACCTTCATAGGAATATTCTTAGACGACAACCAAGCCATATCACCCACTTTAACCCGGGGACCAATGATCCTATGCTGATTGGAAAATTGCTGGGCCTTTTCCTGAGAGAGTGACAACTTATCCAACACTAGGTCCCATATCTGCTGCATTCTCTTAACCACAGTGTCCACACCTGGGCAGGACGAAGATTCCACTTGCCCTGAAGAGAATCGAGGATGGAACCCAAAATTACAGAAAAAGGGTGACATCAAAGTGGCAGAACTAGCTCTATTGTTCAGTGCGAATTCGGCCAAGGGCAAAAAATGAGACCCAATCATCCTGATCAGCAGATATAAAACATCTCAAATAGGACTCTAAAGTCTGGTTTGTTCTCTCCGTCTGCCCATTGGTCTGAGGGAGAAACGCAGAGGAGAAGGACTACTGAATTCCCAGCTTAGAACAAAAGGCTTTCCAGAATCTGGAAACAAACTGAACTCCTCTGTCCGATACAATGTTCTCAGGAATCCCATGCAACCGAGCCACCTGTTGTAAAAACAAGGGTACCAACTCTGAGGAAGATGACAACTTTGGGAGTGGTACAAGATGGACCATCTTAGAGAATCTATCACAAATCACCCAGATAACAGTCATTCTCTGAGAGACAGGAAGATCAGAAATAAAATCCATTGAAATATGGGTCCATGGCCTCTTAGGCACCGTCAAGGGCATCAACAACCCACTAGAGCGAGAACAGGGTTTAGACCGGGAACAAGTCCCACCGGACTGCACAAAATTCCTGACATCACAAGATAAGGCGAGCCACCAAAAAGACCGACTCACCAAATCTCTGGTACCAAAAATACCTGGATGACCAGCCAATGCGGAGCAATGAACTTCAGACATCACTCTCTTCCTCCACCGGTCAGGAACATACAATTTTCCCATAGGACAACACCCAGGTTTGTCCTCCTGGAATTCTTCCAGAGCACGTCTCAAATCGGGCGAGATGGCAGAAAGAACTACCCCCTCACCTAGGATGGTATTAGGCTTGGTCACAATAGGAGAATCAGCAAAGAAACTCCTAGAAAGGGCGTCTGCCTTAACATTCTTAGTGCCTGGAAGAAAGGAGACCACAAAATCAAAACGCGTAAAAAACAAGGCCCACCTAGCCTGTCTAGGATTCAAGCGTTTGGCCGACTCAAGGTAAATCAAATTCTTGTGGTCAGTGAGGACCACAACTTGATGTCTAGCTCCCTCCAACCAATGTCTCCACTCCTCAAAGGCCCATTTCATGGCTAACAATTCCCGATTCCCCACATCATAGTTGCGTTCAGATGGGGAGAACTTTCGGGAAAAGAAGGCACAGGGATTCATTTTAGACGCCACCGGATCTTTTTGGGACAAAACAGCTCCTGCACCCATCTCTGAAGCGTCTACCTCCACCTGAAAAGGAAGTGAGACATCAGGTTGCCGAAAAACCGGAGCAGAAGTGAACCTCCACGTCAGCTCCTGAAAGGCCGAAACATCCTCTGGAGACCAATTCAGCACATCAGCACCCTTCTTGGTTAAATCAGTCAGTGGTTTAGCAATACCAGAAAAATTAGCTATAAATTTACACTAAAAATTACAAAACCCAAAAACTTCTGGAGAGCCTTCAAAGAAGTGGGTTGAACCCAATCATAAATGGCCTGTACCTTGGCCGGGTCCATTTTTAGTGGACGGAGACAAAATAAATTTCCAAAAATGAAATCCTCTGTAGACCAAAAAGGCATTTCGATCCCTTAACATACAAGGAATTCTCCCTCAAAATCCGGAACACAGTCCGAACATGTTCCACATAAGAATCCCAATCCCTGGAAAAGATCAAAATATCATCCAGATAGATGATCAAAAGCTTATCAACAAAGTCCCTGAAAATATCATTCATGAAGGATTGGAAGACAGAAGGGGCATTAGTGAGCCCAAAAGGCATCACCAGGTACTCAAAATGTCCCTCCGGAGTATTAAACGCCGTCTTCCATTCATCCCCATGCTTGATGCGAATAAGATTATACGCCCCCTGAGGTCAAGCTTAGTAAACAAGCAAGCACCTTTAACTCTGGAGAATAAATCAGAAATCAAGGGTAACGGATACTGAAAT
The DNA here is from genome assembly GCF_039654945.1 of Dendrobates tinctorius. NCBI lineage: Eukaryota > Metazoa > Chordata > Amphibia > Anura > Dendrobatidae > Dendrobates > Dendrobates tinctorius. Next base: position 77,805,082 of record NW_027361696.1, read on the forward strand.
TTAACCGTAATTTTGTTGAGGGAACGATAGTCAATACAAGGGCTTAATGAGCCATCCTTCTTGGCCACGAAAAAAACCCAGCACCTAAGGGCGAAGAGGATGGTCTAATATTACCCTTCTCCAACGACTCCTTAATATAAGATCGCATAGCCTCGTGTTCGGGTACAGATAAATTGAAAAGTCGACCCTTGGGAAATTTACACCCAGGTCTCAACTCAATTGCACAGTCATAACTCCTATGAGGAGGCAAAGACGCAGACTTGCTCTCACTAAATACATAATAAAAAACAGCCAAATAGTCAGGAACATCATGCGACTGGGGAGAGGTGGAGTAAAAAGGAGTGTCGCCAAGAGCACACCGACAACCCCAACTCACCACAGACACAGATTTGCAATCCAAAACCGGATTATGGATTTGCAACCAGGGAAAACTCAGAACAATGGTATCATGTAAATTATGCAACACCAAAAATCTGCAATTTTCTTGGTGGTCTGGGGCGACCCGCATTATCACCTGGGTCCAAAACTGAGGTTTATTCTTTGCCAAAGGAGTAGCATCAATACCCCTCAAAGGAATAGGCGTCGGCAGAGGTGTCATAGGAAAACCACAACGTTTCGCAAAATCCAAGTCCATTAGATTCAAGGCTGCTCCTGAATCCACAAAAGCCTTTGCGGAAAATGTGGATAAGGAGCAGATCAGAGTAATTGCCAAAAGAAACTTAGGTTGTACACCACCCACAGCAAATGTGTGTGCAAAATGTTTCTCTCGTTTAGGGCAGACAGAAATAACATGAGAGGCATCTCCACAGAAAAAACACAGCTTATTACACCTTCAAAACTCCTGACATTGCGCCCTAGACAAAACTCCATCACATTGCATAGGTTCAGACATTTGTTCAAAATGTGGCAGCGCCTCCCGTGTAGTCTTGCGTTCACGTAATCGCCGATCAACTTGAATGGCTAATGACATAGAATCGTCAAGACCAGAGGGAACAGGAAATCCCACCATAGTATCTTTTAAAGTCTCAGACAAACCCTTCAGAAAGAGAGCTGCCAATGCACTATCATTCCATGTAGTAAGGACCCCCCCACTTTAGGAATTTCTGACAGTATAACTCTGCAGGATCCTGACCCTGGTTCAATGCCAATAGGGCTCTCTCAGCTTGATCAATAGCATTAGGTTCATCATATAACAACCCCAAGGCTTGAAAAAATGCATCCGCATTAGTCAGAATAGGATCTTCAGGTGCCAAAGAAAACGCCCAATCCTGGGGATCGCCACGCAGCAAGGAGATGACAATTTTAACCTGCTGCGCAGAGCTCCCCGATGAGTTAGGCTTATTCTTAAAATTCAAAAATTTAGACCGATTCCCAGAAAACACATCAGGAGCAGGGATCCTTGGTTCAACAGCATGTGAATGAGTGAGATAGGCGGAAATTCCCCGCACTTCAGCAGCGAGCTGCTCCACACTATCAGACAATTGCTTAATCTCCATCAAGGAGAAAAATAAAAAAAAAGAGAATCCTCCTACGGCCCCAGAGAAAAAGAGGAGAAAATATACATATAAAAAAAAATATTCTGACACTCTTTTTTTTTTTTTTTTTTTACAATTCTCTCCTGCTTTTGAGTACCCTAGAATCTGCGGTATGGCTGGTTATTCTGTTATGAATGAGTCACCGAGGAGGAAAAAACAAAAAGCAAGCTAAGCCCAGAAAACCGGAGAGGTTGGTAACTAGCAGATTGCAGACCCCTGATCCTATCCACAACAACTAGCAGTAGCCGTGGAGCGTGCCTACGGTGGTCCTAGACGCCTCGTCATGGCCGGAGAACTACATAAGCCTAAAGAAAGAAAGGGAAAATCTAGACTGCCCCAGAGCAGACCCCAAAGCAATAGACAGCCCCCAACATGTATTGTCGGTGAAACAAGATGAAAACACAGACACAGATAGAAAGATAGGCTGAGCAAACGATGGGGCCCTCGCTAACTAGAAAGGACAGGAAAGAAAAGCTGCTGTCTGCAATCACGCAAAAAACCCTGCCCAAAAAAATGTCCAACACGTCTGACAGAAAAAGGCCCTGAAGTCGCTAGACTTCAAATCATTATATCAGCACTCAGGTATATTCTGAAGACAGAGCAAAAGAGATCAACTGATCAGAGACAAAATGGGGATTCAGCCCAGTCCCAGCCAGGGCTGGCTGAACACAAAAACTAGTAAACCAGACAAAAACTCATATGAACAATAGCAGAGAAAACTTAGCTTTAGGAAGGCGGGAACCAAACTGAAAACCAGAAGCCACAGTCAGGAAAATCACCAGCAAGAAACTAGGGAGTCGGCTGCCTTAAATCCAATCAGAAACTCCTGATGTCCAATCGCAGTCCTCTTCCTCAGGTGGCCGGTCTCTGCCATTTAGATCAGCTTCATTACCTCCCTTCACCAACAGAGGGAGTCCAGATAGAGAACTCACTACTCCTCTGTCAGCACAGCCAGCTCCGTAACCCTCACCAGAAGCCAGAGGCAAACCCGAAAATGAGCTCACAACACCAGCCCCTATGAACAAACAGCTTGTTGCAGCAAAATTTCTACAGTGAAGGTACCTATTAAATCAGCAGAGCAGCGTCTTTATGCCCATATCTTTAGTTTATCATGCCTGATACTGATGACAGGTTCTCTTTAAGAAGGACATATTATTAAGGAGTCACAGGTTTCAAGCACTATTGCAAAGAAAAAAAAAGGATCTCTGGTGCCGAAAAGCATCAAAAAGTGCATTGCCTTGTGCACGGTATGAAAACAATAGCTATTTCACAAAAACTTAAGTGTGATCAGCGTACTGTGAAGAGATTTGTGGCTGATACAGAGCACAGATGGGTTTGTGCAGATAAAGGCATGATAAGGAAGGTTTCTGCCAGAAAAATACATCAGATTAAGAGAGCAGCTGCTAAAATATCATTACAAAGCTGTGAACAGATATTTGAAGCTGCTGGTGCCTTTGGAGTCCCGTGGATCTCAAGGTGTAGGATTTTCCAAAGGCTTCCAGTTGTGTGTAAACCTACCATACGGCCACCCCTAAATTGTGTTCACATACAGAAATGATTGCAGTGGACACAAACATACATGAAGACTAATTTAAAAAAAGGTCTTTTTTATTGATGAGTGCAGTGCAACCCTGTGTTACGGACTGGCGGAATGCACCTAATTAAATATACGTAGCGGCTAGGTGCGCTCGCAGTCCGGGGTCCACCGGGCAGAGATGTTAACTGCTGCTGGACAATAACGGATGGGATATGATGGAAGGTAGCCGAACACCGGCGGGTAACCACTGACCCGATGTGAACAGGAATGAACTCTGTTACTGCACAAAGTCCGCCCTTGCAGGCGTAGAGGTCGTAACCTGTTATACCTCACAGGCTACAGCGAGAAGAGCGCTAGTGTGACATCACAGGATGCTGCCCCAAGACACGGGGTCAGCGCCCCTCTAGACCCACTCGCGCACGGAACCGCTACAGCGATGCCAGGGGTATACCCTTAAGGTACACTATGCCCTGTTAACTGTCACAGGGTGCAGTAGACAGTTTCTTACCGCACAGAATGTGTACAGCGCCGCACTGGCGGATGCCACTAACCAGCCTCAGCTTCTAGCTGGAAAGCGCACTAACTGTGCACGGCGCTGCTCTGACGGACGCTGCGGAAAAGCGGTACCGAGGTGCCGTGTGCTGAATGGCGCCCTCAGGCGCTAATATGTAGATGGAGCTGAGAGCACTGCGGCGCTAGGCAATGCCAGTCCTCGATGCTGACTCAGAACTCTAAACCCTACAAACATGCGCATCAAAGGGAGGGGAAATATAATAAGTCATTTACCAGTCTCAGACATCTATCATCAAACACACCACTTAGCAACAAGTCACTACATTAGCGTATGGTCGGGAGGCCATTTTATACCTTTTATAGCTGCAGCCTCCCAGGACCTTCCTGGTGGTCCAACCGGAGCAGCATGACCTCTGACCTCCAATGAGAGGTCATCCCATGGGCATGCTCAGTAGGGGAAAAGCAGGACTTAGTCCCAGGAGCGTCTGCTTGCTGCTGACTCACGCATGATACAATAGTAGAGCCAGAAGGAGCAACCAGACGCCTAGCATTATCCTGGGCAAGGCGCTGGGACTGACGTCTCTGCTGAGCAGTCTCCTCTCCGGCAGGAGAGCAATGGGAGACTGCAGAAGGCAAGGCTCGAGTTCCCTCCTGTGCAGAGGCAGGAACCCGACGCTAACACCCTGGATGGTCTAGATGGATAGAGTAGGGAATGGTTAGTGGATGGCCACCATATTCCAACAAGGCTGTGACGTCAGCAAGGAGGTGGCGGAGTCATGCATTGTGCAGGAATCATGGGGAGAGAGCTGGTAGGCACCTTTAGGGTTCATGAAGGTGTGCAAATTACCCGAGCAATAAATATAAAGTTTCTGACTGACCACTTTCTTCCATGGTGCAAAAAGAACTGTGCCATCTATAGAAAAATCATCTTCATGCCAACAATGACCCATCTCATGCTGCAAAGAATATAGTGTCATTGGCTGCTATGGACATGAAAGGAGAGAAACTCATGGAGTGGTCACCATCCTCCCCTGACCTCAACCCTATTGAGAACATTTGGAATATCCTCAAGCAAAACCTACTAGGGTGGGTGGCCATTCACATCAAAACAGCAGCTCTGGAGGCCATTCTGACATTGTGCAAAGAAATTCAAGCAGAAACTATTAAAAACTCCCAAGTTCAATGGATGCAAGAATTGTGAAGGTGACATCAAAGAAGAAGTCCTATGTAACTTGGCCTGCCATGTTTTTGATTGAAAAAAGCTTTTGATTTCAGTAAATGTGACCTCTCAATCCCGCATATTCAACAAATTTCAATTTTCAGTCCTTTATCCCCCTGGACTGTTCTTTCATTCTCTAATTTCTCAATTCATAGGTAAAAGTGTCATCTTCAGTGAAGAAAGAGTTCTCAGTTACTGAGACAGGAGATACAGTTGGAACTTATAAAGTTCTATGGAGACATGTAAGTGTTGTTGAGAGCTTGCAGCAAAATGTCTATGACTGCCACTGGATCCTCATTCTCCCTGAATTGTTTTGTGAACACTGTCCGACCGACCTGTTCACATATGTGCATGTCACATGTGTTTTTAATCCATTATTTCCTTGCTTATGCATGGTTTGGGAGATCCCCACCCCTCTCTTGTGTGGCATGCACATAAAAAGCTATCTTACACCACGTGCCCACATGAGGAAGTGCCTGTCTTAATCCTGTTCATTTAGGTACTGTTCACATGTTCAGGTTCTAAATACATTAAGGGTTAAGGGTTACCGTGACGAGGTGGAGTAGTTTGGTATACATTTTTTGCAAAAAACATATCGACTAAATACCCTGTATTTGTTATCATCTTTCTACTAGCACTAGCTGACTACTGTTATATTTTTTACTACAGAGTATTTTTGCACGTTTGTCATTCTGTGCTTTCTTTTTGTGTTTCACTCCTTATGTTGTAGCAATTTCTCAGATGGGTTTTTTCTGTTTTTGCAGCTTAAGGATGGCTTGTTTCACCTGCATGGAGAGCTCCTTTGACCGCACATGTTTCCTTCACAGCAAAACCTTCCAAATGAAGCACCACACCGCAAATCAACTCCAGGCCTTTTACCTGCTTAATTGAGAATGACATAACAAAGGGATTGCCCACACCTGTCCATGAAATAGCCTTGGAGTCAATTGTCCAATTACTTTTGGTCTCTTTAAAAACAGGGTGGCACATGTTAAGGAGCTGAAACTCCTAAACTCTTCATCCAGTTTTAATGTGGATACCTACCCTCAAATGAAAGCTGAAAGTCTGAACTTCAACTGCATCTGAAGTGTTTTGTTTAAAATTCATTGTGGTAATGTCTAGAACCAAAATTAGAAAAATGTTGTCTCTGTCCAAATATATATGGTCCTAACTGTAGGAGATATTAATTGGTGCCTATGGAGGTGAACTGTAATTGTAATTTCAGGAGAACTTGCAACCGTATGTCTAAGTCTGCCTTTAGTTCCATAGAACTAAAGAAGCACCAGCTGTCATAACTGTCACCTCCTACCTCAGTAATGGGAAACTCTGTCTTCACAGAAATCAAATTTTACAGATTTTACCAAAAAGTAAGAGTGAAAGATCAATTCAAGAGGAAAAAGAAGCAGATTTCTCTAAAAACATATATTACAAAGTTTTGTACTTTCCTGTATACTTTTAATTTATTAAATAAAAATGAAAATGATGGCGGCTTTTCAATTGATGATTTTCTGTGGTAGTATTTTATTGTTATTTTATTTATTATTAGCATTATTATAATTATTATCATTATCATCATTATTAATGTTATTATCTTCATTATTATCATAATCATCATCATCATCATCATGATGACAATAATAATGATAATACTACTACTACTATTAATTATTATTATTAGTATCATGATTATTGTCATTATTATAATTATTATTATCATTATAATCATTATTAATATTATTGTCATTATCATCATCATCATCATTATTATTATTATTACTATTATTATTGTTATCATAATCATTTATTATTATTATCGTTATCATCATTATTTTTTATTATTATTATTATTATTATTATTATACTATTTTCAGGTGACATTTAAACTGGAAAAAAAAATATTTTGTTGGGGGTGTGAATGATGCCCGAGCTCAATAGGTCCATCACAGTGTCTTGTACTATTGAAAAAGCTGATATGATGTCTGCAGTGTCCAGAAGCCGCATATTTCCCACGTCTCTGCCTTATTATTATTTCTAGGCAGGTAAGAAGCATGGACATCGCATCCCAATGAACGGAACTGACGAGGCCTTCCTGGATTCTATAGCTATGCGCTCTCTGCGTGCCGGAGAACATCTCATCCCGCTGTTTTCCCAATTGGCTGAGCAGACGAGCGCTTTCACAGTTCAGTATGCATTGACTGAAAGCACCTTCGTTTTTACTATTCCCATGATAGTAATAAACTTGAACTCTGGACCCATAGGGAGTTAAACATGGCTCGCGGGCGGAGAGGCAGAGGAGGTGTCTGTGAAATGGGCAACGTGATTCTGGTTCAGTAGGACTACATTCATACCTAGTTTTTGAAGCTAATTAAGGCTGACAGATGTGACAGAGGGCGAGGGATGGGGGGGAACCACTGACCCAGCACATAAAACAGACCAATTAAATTATTTCGCTTCACCGAATTTGATGGGCAAGCGGGCAGGACGGAGCGGAGAATGAAGGCGGGAGGACCCTTCAGCAGAGAGCAAATGAAAGACACGGCACAGTTGCCGACAATTGATACAGAGATTTTGACTTATATCGCCGTTGCAGAGGACACCCCAGGAGGTTGTCTTCAAGGGAGAAGCTGCCTTGATTCCATAGACTTTGATTGTCTCTGACATGAATCCGAGAATATGTAGAAAGTGAGCATCACCATACATAATTACCGAAAATATTCCGTTGGGGTACATAGAGGGGTGGTCTGCACCCCAGAGCCCCACTGTAAAATTGTGATGGTTGATGGCTTCGCATGGGAGGGGGATTTAGGCTTCCTACAGTATCTGGAACTGAATGGGAACTTTAACTCAGCACCTCCTTGGCGGACACAGACAGAAGAAGGCCAGTGTGCCAGAACAGAATATGGGCCCATTACAGTCCAAGGCACCTGCTTTGGAGGTAGAAGTGTCCAGCTTACTTTTCGGCCTCCTGTGCAGCTGTATAGGTTGCACCAATGATATGTTCTCCTGCACCCCTATAACTAGTTATACCCGGCATATTACACAGACAGAATCTGCGCGTAACATTCCATGTTGTAGGAAAAACTCTCCCTTGCTTAAAACTCACTGAATTACCAAAATTTTTGTAACGCTACCTTCAACTGGATCTTATCAATTAGATGAACAGTAGTTACAAATAACAATGCTATACGTAGAATGTATGGACAAATGTGTCTTACACCCGACGGGTGGTCACTGCTCACTTATTAGTGTCGAATGTGTTAGTGTTGTCCGGCCTTGGGTAAGTGGTGGGGTAAAAAGTACTACATATCTGAGCACTGTCTCCATTAGTCTCCTCTTTTCCTTTGGTCATATATTGTCTCGTATTACAATTAAAACGTAAAAATCTATATCATTTTTGGTGTGTCTCAGAGATCAGCCTTGTGCAGCCTCCTCCTCCTCGCTATTCAGTCCGTCACTGTGTAAGATAACTGGCTGCAGCAGGACCCTCCCTCCCATCCTGTCTGCAGCCGACATGTAACTGGCTGCAGCAGGAGCCTCCCCTCATCCTGTCTGCAGCAGACATGTAACTGGCTGCAGCAGGAGCCTCCTCCCATCCTGTCTGCAGCAGGCAGGTAGCTGGCTGCAGCAAGAGCCTCCCCCCAGGCAGAAGATTTCTAACACCTAAGCTCTTCCTCTTCTACAAGTCACCAGCTGAAGATTGGATGAATAAGTGGGAGATAAAACTCTTTGTTCTCCGCAGGATTTCTACAAATTGAATATTTCAGGATCAGAAAATGCTACAGACTAGCCAACAGTGAGGACAATTATTTTTCTTGTTAAATTTCATCAATTATATCTTTATATCATGATAAAGGTTGAAATTATGGAGTGGGTGAATAACAATGGACCATTAAATTGGAGTGCTGCCTACTCTCTATTTCAGCATTTTAACTTCTTCCTGACATTGAACCAACTGGTAAGTCCAATGTCTTAGGCCTGTTTCACACTTCAGTTTTCTGTGTCAGTTAAAATCCGCCAAAAAGGCAGAAAAGCGGATCCGTTCCTAACTGATGTGAACGGATGCCACCGGATCCGTTTTTTCGACGGATCCGCCTAATGAAGAATGAGAGAGAGAGAGAGAGAAATTTTTTTTCGTCCGCCAGAAAGGATTTCAGGGTTAACTTCCCGGCTGACTTCCTTTCTCTGGGCATGCGCACTGTAAAATGGCGGATCCACAAAAAACCGGATCCAACGGATGGCCATCCGTCAAGATTCGCCGGTAATGCAACTCAATGGGGGAAAAAACGGATCCGCCAAAAAAATGGCGGATTTTGACTGATGGTCAAAAACGGAAGTGTGAAACAGGCCGTATAGAGAAGGCCCATACCATACCCAGCATACACCGGCTGTGTGACACAGCCAACATCTGCTTGTAATTGCACCAATCTGAGTTAAGCTCTTATTGCTGCTCTTCACGCCTCTGTAAGTCTCCAAAAGGACTAAAAAATAGTAAAAAAGATATATAAAAAATCAGATCACCTCCTTTTTTATTCATTAAAAATAAAGAAAAAATGTAAATAATAAACATATTTCATATTCTTACGCCCGTAAAAAAAGTCTGATCTATCAAAATATAAAATTAATTATAAACCCATATGGAAGAAGTTAAAAAAGAACATAGTCTACCCTTGAGAAGTTAGTGCTGTGAGTTAAATATTATTATTATTATTATTATAGCGCCATTTTTTCCATGGCGCTATATATGTCATGAATCCTATGGTAAATTAAAGTGTACCTGTCATTTCAAGTCACTTTCAGTATAAGCTGTCCTGTGTGGTGTTCATGAAGAATAAAACAATTTGTGGATGTTAAATGACTTGTATCTTGCCGTTTTCACCAGTTTTCCCCTCTGCATGCTCTATCTGTAATTTTCCGTTCTCTTTCAGCTTCTGGGAGGAGATGAGCTGCTATGATGTCTATGAGATGTATTGGGATGTCCATGGCAGAAATGATGCATTCCTGGTTATTATGAGTCTTCACACAAGGATATAGTTTTAAGGCTGCAAATAGTTTATTGTTCAACGAGTTTCAGCCAGAACTTTTTCCTCCGTAAAACATTTTACATAAGTGTAAATGTAAAAAAAAAAAATTGGAATTTTTCATCTTTTTAATCTCTCTGCAAAAAGTGTGTAATACTGCAATATAGCAAACCTTTTATCATAGCAGATTACGGTAGATCGTATAATGCGTACACTCAATGCTAAATGCAGGAAAACCTACCACCGCTGTGGCCATCTCTAGTCCCATCGATCCCCAGCTGAGCAAAAGTACAAAGAAGCTGACCACTGTCATTCTGTAGGGAGAGATTAATACAGAATAATGTCATCTAGATATCATTAAGAAGTTTATTAGGGCATTATTGCTATATTGTAAGGTAGTTATATAATATCCCGCGGGATAGTATAAAATGTGCACCAGTCAACATTTTTGGAATTCATAACCAGACGACTTCCCGGTAGTTCTCTAAATGAAAAATGATGACAACCATGAGCATAAAAAATGGAGAAAGATGCAAGTAGAAAAAAAATAGCTTTATGAGCCTACGCGTTTCGAACCAATATTAATACATGGTTTTAGTCATGGCTAAAGATATTATAATACTTTATGCCACGACTAAGAATTATTTAATAATATCAGTTATATCATAATATCTTTAGCCACGACTAAGAACCATTAAGTAATATCGGTTCAAAACGCGTTGGAACATAAGACTATTTTATTTTACTTTTTTATCATGTTGGAGTTTAATATTATGAGATGAAGAATTCAGAATTTTTTTTTCAAGAGCTGGAACTTCCTTGAAGCGCTTCCTAAAGCACGTGCCCCAATTTGAAGAATTTGATTCAAAATCGTCAATGAAAACCACCAGCCAAAAAAAGAAAAGTGACAAAAAAAATTCCTTCAAATGATGAATGATACCCACAGAGTCTTGAAATCCTCATCATCTTTTACATAAACGAGCATTTACACTCTATTTTTTTGGGGAGCGAGCATCTGGAGTGCTCACTTCCTGATAGTTGGCCATTGTAAACAGATTGCCAGTCACCTGACGAATGAGCAAAATGCTCATTCATGGGATGAAATTAATTTTAAGCTTACTTAAAAAAACACAATTCTCTTGTGTAAAAAGGAGATATGCTTCCGAGAACAATGACAGCCTACGAACACAGAAGGATAATCACAATTCTCGGCAGTACATTGTCCTGTGTAAACAGGTGATACGCTGCCGAAAACAATGACAGCTTATGAGCACAGAACATTTTTCCTGTGTGTATCAGAAGCTTGGTCTCTTCGTCTAAACAGGCTACTAAATAACCGTTGATCAGCAAACAGAGCTGAATGGTGGCCATTGCCAGCCGCAGGTCGCCTAATGTAAATGCACCCTTAGCCAATGAAAGAAATCACATTTTGAGGACTCTCACTATTTTTCTTTGCCATCTACATAGCTGTCTTTGTCTTTTTCTATGAGTAAATTAGATATATCAGATTCAATCACCTTCCTAATTCAAGGCGAGACCATTTCTGATTGTCACAAAAATTTGTAGCTCAACAATGTTCTAGAAGGGTGGTCTTCTCAAAGTCAATGTCCTTTTAGCTATATGGGGCTATATAGAGGGCAATGAAGGAGGTCATCTGGTAGTATATAGTAAAGGGTATTAGGTGGCGTGGATGCTTCCTATAGGCTGTCTATCCTATCCCTTCACTACTACAGTGACCAACATGATACATGCCTACAAGACACATTCTACAGTGCAACATTTGGGGTTGCAGCTAATAGACGCTCCAGGCAACAGTTACACGTCAGAGACTTATGTCCAGGAAATTAATAGGATGCAAGTCATCAACTCTTGGTGAAACAGAAAAACGAACGTGTCGATTGTTACATGTCACAACATCCATTTAATAATCCAATAATTCTTAGCCCGCAGATACTTGATGGGACATGAGTCTAATTGGTTTAGAAGAGAAAACTCAGCAAAAAAGCCTTGTCATTACACTGATGTGGGTAAGTAATGGCCAGGATGGTTAGTCATAATTAAGTTCAGCTCTTTATACTTAAAAATTACATTTTAGAGAAATCCCTTTTACTGGATGAGGGGATATTGGCCAGATCAATAGTAATCATGATAGTTTGCAGGGAGTGATAGGACTGGGAATGTCCATGCTAAGCACATTAGGGGATTAGAATATTAGATGGAGCCAAGGTAGATAGATAGTGTTAATGTCCAAGCTTGGCTAGGCAAGACTCCAAGAGTGGACCCTCTGGACCGTGGCACCGAGGGGTCCCTGAGCGAGCAACCAGGTGGAGCCGACCCCTATACAGGGATCGTTAGGAGCAGGCCCAGAGGTTCGAATACCACAGTAGCCGGTACCAAGAGGGGAGGCTCGGGATGGACTGGAGTAGGACTATGTGCGAGGTACCACGGAGCACCAGGACAGAGTAGGACACGGGTGGAGAAACTGGGGCAGGATGAGAGGAGGTAGGCACGTACAGCAGGACGGAGCAGGGACACAGGTGGCAGGATCGGAGTAGGACGGCAGGAGGTAGACACGGACAGCAGCAGGGAGAAAGGGCACAGGTGGCAGGATCGGAGTCGGACGGCAGGAGGTAGACACGGACAGCAGGACGGAGCAAGGGCACAGGTGGCAGGACTGGAGTAGGATGGCTGGAGGTAGGCACGGGCAGCAGGACGGCAGGAAACAGGCACGGGCCGCAGGACGGAGCAGGGAACAGCAACGGGCAGCAGGATGGAGCAGGGACAGCAGGGAGTCAAGCACAGGAGAGTGATGAGCACAGATGCACATGAAAAGGACCTATTTTGCGGTTTAAACACAAGGATCAGGCGCCTCCATTACAGGAGGGCGGCTGAAATACCCTAGGACAGCCTCCCATTGGTCAGGCGGTGCTTCCGGGTCAGGGCACCGCTGGGGCACAAGGAGGTGGAGGGAGACGTGGCCGCGGCCTACGGCTCATGCGCATAGCATGCAGTGACGCCGTCGGCCGCGCACCAGTCAGATGAAGACGCCTTGGCTGTCAGGAGGTGAGAGGCTGCGGCGCAGGAACGAGGAGGTGAGTAGACAGGGGCGCGACGGGGGCCGTGACAGATAGATAATAATAATAGTTATAATAGTTAGATAGATAATAGAAAGATAGACAGATAGATAGATAATAGATAGATAATAGAAAATAGATTGATGATAAATAGATAGATATATAAAAGATAAATAGATAGATATATAAATAATATATAGATCATAGATAGATAATAGATGGATCATAGATAGATAGAAAATAGATAATAAATAGATAACAGATATATAGAAAATAGATAGATAGGAGATAGATAGATAGTAGACAGATATTAGATACATAACAGATATATACAAAACCTAAAAGAGACAAAATGAGCAAATACCCTGCTGTAATTAAATAAGCAAAAAGTGAAAGTGCATTTAAATAACACAGAGTTCTTAGTAATACTGTTTTTGTTCAAAAATAGCTTAAAAGCCATCCCACCGTCGACAAGGTGATTCTGTTCGAGACAGTCCTACACTGTCTAATTACTGCAGGGTTTTTGCTTATTTTGTCTCTTGTAGGTTTTGAATGTTTTATGGCCAATGGGAACATGCGTTTATGTGCTGCATGTGTACCAACTTAGACCATGCTCAATTTTTGTGTTTTTTCTTTGTATTTTTGGATTCTGTGCCAGCCGGGGTGTGGCCTCCCTCTTCTGAGCTGGAAATTGTATTTAAAAGCTTCTCCAGACTGATGTCCACCAGTTGGGACCTGATCCTTTTGTCTGCCCTTATTCACACATTGAGGTCAACTCTGAAACATGGTAAGGTTTTTAATATTAGACAGTGTAGGATCATCCTGATCAGAGTCACCTTGCCGACAGTGGGAGGGCTTTTATGCTATTTCTGATCAAAAACAGTATTACTAAGAACTCTGTGTTATTTAAATGCACTTTTTCTTTTTACTTACCATATATACTTGTGTATAAGCCAAGATTTACAGCCCATTTTTTGGGCTGAAAGTCCCCCTCTCGGCTTATACCTGGGGGTCGGCGGGGGAGAGGGAGCGGGGGTGTCAGAGATCATACTGATCCCCCTGATGCGTCTCTGCAGCCCCCCCGCTTCTCCTACGGCCTCCCTTCCTTCAGCGGTCACATGGTACCGCTCATTAAAATCATGAATATGTGCATATTTATGAGTTTAATGAGCGGTACCACGTGACCGCTGCAGGAAGGAAGGGAGAGCTTAGGAGAAGCCGGGCTGCAGAGACCGCGCCAGGACGGGATAAGTATATTTGATATTCACCTGTCCCCATTCCCACGCTGCTCACCGCTGTCTGCTGCATCCTGTGTCAGTGACGTTTAGCCAGCAGAGGGCGCGATGATGTGGTTAGTGCGCGCTGCGTCCTCTGCTGGCTGAACAGTCACTGGCACAGGATGCAGCAGACAGCGGTGAGCAGCGATGGACCCAGGACAGGTGAATATCTCAGGTGACGGGTCCTGAGCGAGGGGCGACACTGACACCTGGCCCCCAGCGAGGAGAGGTGAGTATGGCATTTTTTTTTTGCAGCAGCAGCATATGGGGGCATAATATATGGAGAATTTTATGGGGGCAGCATATAGGGGCATAGTCTATGGGGCAGCATATGGGTGCATAGTCTATGGGGCAGCATATGGGGGCATATTCTATGGAGCAGAATATGGGGGCGTATTCTATGGGGCAGCATATGGGGGCATATTCTATGGGGCAGCATATGAGGGGAATATTCTATGGAGCAGCATATGGGGGCAGCATATGGGGGCATATTCTATGGATCAACATATGGGGCATATTCTATGGAGCAGCATATGGGGGCATATTCTATGGAACAGCATATGGGGGCATAATCTATGGGGCAGCATATGGGGACATATTCTAGGAAGCAAAATATGGGGGCATATTCTATGGGGAAGCATATGGGGGCATATTCTATGGGGCAGCATATGGGGCATATTCTATGGGGCAGCATATGAGGGCATAATCTATGGAGCAGCATATGGGGGCATATTCCATGGAGCAGCATATGGGGGCATATTCCAAGGAGCAGCATATGGGGGCATAATCTATGGAGCAGCATATGGGGGCATATTCTATGGGACAGCATTTGGGGGCATATTCTATGGGGCAGCATATGGGGCATATTCTATGGGGCAGCATATGGGGGCATATTCTATGGAGCAGCATAAGGGGGCATAGTCTATGGAGCATCATGTGGGGGCATATTCTATGGAGCAGCATATGGGGGCATAATCTATGGAGCATCTTATGGGGCATAATCTATCTAGCATTTTATGGAGCATCTTATGGGGGAATAATCTATGGAGCATTTTATGGGGGCATAATCTATGGAGCATCTTATGAGGCATATTCTGTGGAGCATCTTATGGGGCCATAACCTTTATGGAGCATTATGTGGGGCATATCATTCTATGGAGCATCTTATGGGGCCATCATTAACCTTTGTGCAGAATTATATGGGGCGTATTTTGTATGCAGCATCTTATGGGGCCATCATGAACTGTATGGAGCATTATATGGGGCTCCTGATTCAATATGGATATTCAAAAACATTTAACCTACTGATGTCTCAATTAATTTTACTTTTATTGGTATCTATTTTTATTTTTGAAATCTACCAGTAGCTGCTGCATTTTCCACCCTAGGCTTATACATGAGTCAATAAGTTTTCCCAGTTTTTTGTGGCAAAATTAGGTGGGTCGGCTTATACTCAGGTCGGCTTATACACGAGTATATACGGTATTTAATTACAGCAAGGTTTTTGCTTATTTTGTCTCATGTAGGTTTTGTATGTTTTATTGCCAATGTGAACATGCGTTTATGTGCTGCATGTATACCAACTTAGACCAAGCTCAATTTTTGTGTTTTTTTTATAATAGACATATAATACATAGATAATAGATAAATAGATAGATAATAGATAGATAAATAGATAATAGATAAATAATAGATAGATAGACAGATAGATCATAGATAGATAATAGATAAATAGATATATAGATATTAGATAGATAGGAGATAGATAATAGATAGATGTGGGATAGATAGATAGACAATAGATAACAGATAGATACAGTATATACAGTTGTGACCAAAAGTATTGACACCCCTGCAATTCTGTCAGATAATACTCAGTTTCTTCCTGAAAATGATTGCAAACACAAATTCTTTGGTATTATCTTCATTTAATTTGTCTTAAATGAAAAAACACAAAAGAGAATGAAGCAAAAAGCAAAACATTGATCATTTCACACAAAACTCCAAAAATGGGCCAGACAATAGTATTGGCACCCTCAGCCTAATACTTGGTTGCACAACCTTTAGCCAAAATAACTGCGATCAACCGCTTCCGGTAACCATCATTGAGTTTCTTACAATGCTCTGCTGGAATTTTAGACCATTCTTCTTTGGCAAACTGCTCCAGGTCCCTGATATTTGAAGGGTGCCTTCTCCAAACTACCATTTTTAGATCTCACCACAGGTGTTCTATGGGATTCAGGTCTGGACTCATTGCTGGCCACCTTAGAAGTCTCCAGTGCTTTCTCTCAAACCATTTTCTAGTGCTTTTTGAAGTATGTTTTGGGTCATTGTCCTGCTGGAAGCCCCATGACCTCTGAGGGAGACCCAGCTTTCTCACACTGGGCCCTACATTATGCTGCAAAATTTGTTGGTAGTCTTCAGACTTCATAATGCCATGCACACGGTCAAGCAGTCCAGTGCCAGAGGCAGCAAAGCAACCCCAAAACATCAGGGAACCTCAGCCATGTTTGACTGTAGGGACCGTGTTCTTTTCTTTGAATGCCTCTTTCTTTCTCCTGTAAACTCTATGGTGATGCCTTTGCCCAAAAAGCTCTACTTTTGTCTCATCTGACCAGAGAACATTCTTCCAAAACGTTTTAGGCTTTTTCAGGTAAGTTTTGGCAAACTCCAGCCTGGCTTTCTTATGTCTTGGGGTAAGAAGTGGGGTCTTCCTGGATCTCCTACCATACAGTCCCTTTTCATTCAGACGCCGACGGATAGTATGGGTTGACACTGTTGTACCCTCGGACTGCAGGGCAGCTTGAACTTGTTTGGATGTTAGTCGAGGTTCTTTATCCAACATCCGCACAATCTTGCGTTGAAATCTCTTGTCAATTTTTCTTTTCCGTCCACATCTAGGGAGGTTAGCCACAGTGCCATGGTTTTAAAGGGAATCTGTCACCCTTTTTTGAGATATCATATAATGATATCATTCAATTGTGTGTCACATAAGGATTTTCTTAGTACTTTTGCTTCCCCCTGACCCCGCACCTTTCATGCATAAATACCTTGTTTATATCGGTTCAGATGTATGTAAACTGCCGCTGTCCGGTCCGATGGGCGGGGCTTATTCAATTGCTCCCCCATCCCTGCCTTGCTCTACACAAGAAGAAATGCATAGAGCAAAACAGTGAGGGGGGAGCAGGTGAATATGCCCCGCCCAGCAGACCGGACAGCGGCAGTTTACATACATCTGAACCGATATAAACAATGTATTTATGCATGAAAGGTGCGTTGTCAGGGGGAAGCAAAAGTACTAAGAGAATCCTTATGTGACACACAATTGAATGATATCATTACATGATATCTCAAAAAAGGGGTGACAGATTCCCTTTAAACTTCTTGATGACACTGCGCACGGTAGACACAGGAACATTCAGGTCTTTGGAGATGGACTTGTAGCCTTGACATTGCTCATGCTTCCTCACAATTTGGTTTCTCAAGTCCTCAGACAGTTCTTTGGTCTTCTTTCTTTTCTCCATGCTCAATGTGGTACACACAAGGACACAGGGCAGAGGTTGAGTCAACTTTAATCCATGTCAACTGGCTGCAAGTGTGATTTAGTTATTGCCAACACCTGTTAGGTGCCACAGGTAAGTTACAGGTGTTAATTACACAAATTAGAGAAGCATCACATGATTTTTTGAACAGTGCCAATAATTTTGTCCACCCTCTTTTTTTATGTTTGGTGTGGAATTATATCCAATTTGGCTTTAGGACAATTCTTTTTGTGTTTTTTCATTTAAGACAAATTAAATGAAGATAATAATACCAAAGAATTTGTGTTTGCAATCATTTTCAGGAAGAAACTGAGTATTATCTGACAGAATTGCAGGGGTGTCAATACTTTTGGCCACAACTGTAAATAATAGATAGATAGATAGATAGATAATAGTTAGATATATGATAGATAGATAGATAATATATAAATAATAGATAGATAATAGATATATATATATATAGATAGGAGACAAATAGATAGATAATAGATATATAGATAATAGATAGGAGATAGATAGAGAGATCGATAGATAGAAAATAGATAGATTCTAGGTACGTAATAGATAGACATATAATAGATAGATAAATAATAGATAGATATTTGGGCGGGGATATTGCGGCGTGCAATATTATTCGGCCACTTTAACTTAGTGCTTTGTTTCATCTGACCAGAGCACCTTCTTCCACATGTTTGGTGTGTCTCCCAGGTGGCTTGCTGCAAACTTTAAATGACACTTTTTGTGGATAGCTTTGAGAAATAACTTTCTTCTCGACACTCTTCCATAAAGGCCAGATTTGTGCAGTGTACGACTGATTGTTGTCCTATGGACAGACTGTCCCACCTCAGCTGTAGATCTCTGCAGTTCATCCAAAGTGATCATGGGCCTCTTGGCTGCATCTCTGATCAGTCTTCTCCTTGTTTGAGATGAAAGTTTAGAGGGACGGCCGGGTCTTGGCAGGTCCTTCCATTTCAATATGATCGCTTGCACAGTGCTCCTTGGGAAGTTTAAAGTTTTGGAAATCATTTTGTATCCAAATCCAGCTTTAAACTTCTCCACAACAGTATCACAGACCTGCCTGTTGTGTTCCTTGGTCTTCATGATGCTCTCTGTGCATCAAACAGAACCCTGAGACTATCACAGAGTAGGTGCATTTATACGGAGACTTTATTACACACAGGGGGATTATATTTATCATCATTAGTCATTTAGGACAACATCGGATCATTCAGAGATGCACAATGAACTTCTGGAGTGAGTTTGCTGCATTGAAAGTAAAGGGGCCGAATAATATCGCACGCCCCACTTTTCAGTTTTTGAATTTCCACAAAGATTTAAAATAACCAATAAATTTCGATCAACTTCACAATTGTGTCCCACTTGTTGTTGATTCTTCACCAAAAAATTACATTTGGTATCTTTATGTTTGAAGTATGATATGTGGGAAAAGGTTGAAAAATTCCAGGGGGCCGAATACTTTCGCAAGGCATTGTAGATAGATAGAGATTAAATAGATAAATAGATGATAGATAGATAATAGATAGATAATAGATTGATGATAGATAGATAATAGATAATAGATAGATAGATAATAGCTGTATAGATATATAACAGATAGATAATAGATAGATAGATAGATAGATGTGGGATAGATAGATAATAGATAGATAATAGATAACAGATAGATACAGTATATAAATAATAGATAGATAGATAATAGTTAGATAGCTATATGATAGATAGATAGATAAATAATAGATAGATAATAGATATATAGATATATATAGATAGGAGATAAACAGATAATAGATATATAGATTATAGATAGGAGATAGAGAGATCGATAGATAGATAATAGATAGATAGATTCTAGGTACGTAATAGATAGATAGATAGATACATAATAGATAGATAATAGATAAATAATAGATAGATAGATAGGTATTTGGGCGGGGATATTGCGGCGTGCAATATTATTTGGCCCCTTTAACTTAATACTTTGTTGCGCCACCTTTTGCTGCGATTACAGCTGCAAGTCACTTGGGGTATGTCTCTATCAGTTTTGTACATCGAGAGACTGAAATTCTTGCCCATTCTTCCTTGGCTAACAGCTTGAGCTCAGTGAGGTTTGATGGAGATCGTTTGGGAACAGCAGATTTCAGCTCTTTCCACAGATTCTCGATTGGATTCAGGTCTGGACTTTGACTTGGCCATTCTAACACCTGGATACGTTTATTTGTGAACCATTCTATTGTAGATTTTGCTTTATGTTTGGGATCATTGTCTTGTTGGAAGACAAAACTCCCTCCCAGTCTCAGGTCTTTTGCAGACTCCAACAGGTTTTCTTCAAGAATGGTCCTGTATTTGGCTCTATTCATCATCCCATCAATTTTAACCATCTTCCCTGTCCCTGCTGAAGAAAAGCAGGCCCAAACCATGATGCTGCCACCACCATGTTTGACAGTGGGGATGGTGTGTTCAGGGTGATGAGCTGTGTTGCCTTTATGCCAAACATATCATTTGGCATTGTTGCCAAAAAGTTCAATTTTTGTTTCATCTGACCAGAGCACCTTCTTCCACATGTTTGGTGTGTCTCCCAGGTGGCTTGCTGCAGACTTTAAATGACACTTTTTGTGGATAGCTTTGAGAAATGGCTTTCTTCTTGCCACTCTTCCATAAAGGCCAGATTTGTGCAGTGTACGACTGATTGTTGTCCTATGGACAGACTGTCCCACCTCTGCTGTAGATCTCTGCAGTTCATCCAGAGTGATCATGGGCCTCTTGGCTGCATCTCTAATCAGTCTTCTCCTTGTTTGAGATGAAAGTTTAGAGGGACGGCCGGGTCTTGGTAAATTTGCAGTGGTATGATACTCTTTCCATTTCAATATGATCGCTTGCACAGTGCTCCTTGGGATGTTTAAAGTTTTGGAAATCATTTTGTATCCAAATCTGGCTTTAAACTTCTCCACAACAGTATCACAGACCTGCCTGTTGTGTTCCTTGGTCTTCATGATGCTCTCTGTGCATCAAACAGAACCCTGAGACTATCACAGAGCAGGTGCATTTATTGCGGCGTGCAATATTATTCGGCCCCTTTAACTTAATGCTTTGTTTCATCTGACCAGAGCACCTTCTTCCACATGTTTGGTGTGTCTCCTAGGTGGCTTGCTGCAAACTTTAAATGACACTTTTTGTGGATAGCTTTGAGAAATAACTTTCTTCTCGACACTCTTCCATAAAGGCCAGATTTGTGCAGTGTACGACTGATTGTTGTCCTATGGACAGACTGTCCCACCTCAGCTGCAGATCTCTGCAGTTCATATACTGAGACTTGATTACACACAGGTGAATTATATTTATCATCATTAGTCATTTAGGACAACATTGGATCATTCAGAGATCCACAATGAACTTCTGGAGTGAGTTTGCTGCATTGAAAGTAAAGTGGCCAAATAATATTGCACGCCCCACTTTTCAGTTTTTGAATTTCCACAAAAATTTAAAATAACCAATAAATTTCGATCAACTTCACAATTGTGTCCCACTTGTTGTTGATTCTTCACCAAAAAATTACTTTTGGTATCTTTATGTTTGAAGTATGATATGTGGGAAAAGGTTGAAAAGTTCCAGGGGGCCAAATAATTTTGCAAGGCATTGTAGATAGAAATTTAATAGATAGATAAATAGGTGATATATAATAGATAGATGATAGATAGATAGATAGATAGATAGATAGATAGATAGATAGATAGATAATAGATAGCTAATAGCTGTATAGATACTGTATATAACAGATAGATAATAGATAGATAAATAGATGAGAGTTTGGGGACTTTTTTTATTTTATGTCTTTTAGATAAGTTCTAGAATTCTTTTTATTGTTACCACTGGCCGCTGTGATACATATGTACTGACTCTTCAATGTACACACTGTACAATATTTCATTGGTAAAAAAAACTTTTTGTAATAAATAGAAGAAAACAATATTCTGTTTCCCATAAAGTTCTGCTGGTAACAATGGCAACATGGAGACTCTATGTGCGCGTCCTCAGAACACAATATGTCTTTGTTAGATGGTACGGAAAAATACTTTGTGTGAAACTAGACAGTTGTACAGACAAGAAAATTAATATACATCAAAAGACAGAAGTTTTCTGGGAAGACACATAACATCCTTAGAGGAAAGTCAATCTGTCAACTTCACCAGTAATAGCTAAGTACCATTCCTTATAGACTAGATGCCTTAAGGAGCTATCATCTCTGATGATATTTTTTAACTTAAATGCATGTATTTGGAGCTACAAATCATTTTTGCAGTTAGCTGTAATTGAAAATTTTGCATCGTTTTGCTTTTACAGGCTCTTTATTTCCTGGTACGTTCAACTTTGATGTGGTCTTTGGTCATAAAGAATGGTGCAAAATATTTAGCAAAACTCAATTACAAAAAAGGAATTTAACTAAAAATAAATGTATTCAAATTAGAAAAATGTTTTCAAAGCTGGACAATTCCTTTAAGAACAGTCTAGTTGAGCTTACTTTGTAAGAACTTAACTGAAACTATGCAGATCACTGCCAACAAAAACCTTTGAGATAACTTGAAGAGCCAAATGTCTGGCCATCGACAAAAAGTCTGACCTCACCAATGCTCTTGGAAGCAGATCTCAACGCTGATGATACATAATCTTGAAAAATAGAGCCTACAAAGGGCTCAACTTAAGCTATGGTCAAGAGAATTCCAATAAACACATAAGCAACGACACGAA
The DNA here is from genome assembly GCF_039654945.1 of Dendrobates tinctorius. Classification (NCBI taxonomy): domain Eukaryota; kingdom Metazoa; phylum Chordata; class Amphibia; order Anura; family Dendrobatidae; genus Dendrobates; species Dendrobates tinctorius. Next base: position 77,827,561 of record NW_027361696.1, read on the forward strand.
ACGTGACGATGACAAAAAACTTCAAGTGTTTGGAGTTTTGGAATTTTGAATCCATGTGGGTTGTTAATTACTTGGGACGTCTCAGAGTCCTTGTATTTATAGATCACATCAGCGTGATCTATGACATCTGATAATGAATCCATAGATCATATCCTGAACACAGAGAATCCCGGCCGCTCAATGCTTTCCTATAACTGTGGAAGAAGTAATGATGCCTCTGCCTCCTCCAAAGCAGAAGAACCAATTCTCGAATGATGAAGGCATTACATAAGAATCACAAGTTGTCACCAAATCTGCTAAATTCTAGGGTTTTTTTCTTACAAAGGAACATTTTGTTCTAAAGAAACTAGATTTTTAGCACGACCCCCATCCCCCGTTTTCCAATCAAGCATTCTCTCTGATTGAATGACTGTGTCATTGATTTTGTAATGTGTAAAAAAGGCTTCCTCCTTCCTAATTTACTTTCTTATAATGATGTAAGTGTGAAACAGAATCTTATTCATCCACAAGTTTTTTTGTCTTGTCCATTTAGGTGGATATTTAAAACAGAGAAATTTATGATATCTGTCATAATTCCTACTCTCAGTTAGGGATTGTTATGCTGTCCTAAGGAAACTGGATCATGCTTAGTTGTCAGTGTTTTGATTGACAGCTCAGCTATCCAATCATGTGATGGGCGTGCTGACCTGTCAGTGCTTTTATAGGGAGGTGAGGGACTTTCTCCAGGTGTTCTGGAGCTGGCCCAAGCTTTTTAACTGAGCTTCTGCCCTTGATCCCTGCCAGATGTAGTTTGTGCTTCCTCGTCAGTGTTTGCCTGATTCTGTTGTTCTGAGTTCTGATCTTTTGCTGCCTGACCCTTGGGACCGTGTTCTGACTATCTCTTTGTCTTGTCCTTTGATCCGCTATCTCCTGGTATTTTGACCCTTGGGCCATAACCTGACTTACGCCTTTGCCTTTTTCCTTGGTTCGTGTTCTCTTGGTACTGATCCAGGAACGTCTGACTTCTCTGTCTCATGGTGTGTGACTAGCGTCCCAATATCACTGATTACTAGGCACTGGCACAACTTGAAGCTTGTGGGCCCCAAAATAAAATCTCTAAAAAAGCCTTCATAGGTGTTTTGTGGTATTGGTCTTCCTAAATGGGCCAAACAGACTCTTTGTGCCCCCGGGTACCTGGAGCTATGCATAACTGCAACACCTGCACCCACTACTACTCACCTCACCAGAGGTACTGTTAGACAGTACACATGCTAAATAATATCTGGTACTTATTATCTTAGATAGCTCTTCCCCCAAAAGCTATTAACTCCATCACACAAAAGGACATAAATATACAGTAGATCTACGCTGGAGTCTACATTTGCAGAGGGCTGAGCATGTGGCAAATGTGGCTTTGTTGCTCAGCCGACATTTGTCTCTAACAGAAACGTCCAGAATTTGCTCCAATTGCTGATATTAAAGGGGTTGTCCTCTATTCAGAAAACCCCTTCTAAATCCCTATATTCTCCCCAGTAAAATAATAACACTTATACTCACTTCCCGTGCAGGCACCATTTCAGTGTTGTTGACACTGGCTCTCCGAGGGCTTGCATGACATTATGTCATGTGATCACTGCTGCCAATCAGTGCTGGCTTCACTTTCCTCTCCTAATAATAATAATAATAATAATAATTTACATCCAAAGAAAGTCAGGGCTGCTTCTGCTCTTTCAGTTACTCCAGATGCCTTGATTTTTTCTGAAGGAGAGGAGAGTGAAGCTAGCGCTGATTAGCCACAGGGATCACGTGACATAATGACATGCGAGCCCCGGGAGTGCCAGTGCTGACTCTGCTGAAACAGAGCCAGCAGTGGCGGTGAATATAGGTGTTATTATTTTATTGGGGGAAACAGGTATTCAGAAAGGGTTGTCAGTGTAGTTTACCACTTCTTTAGCTATTGAGATGCCACTGTTATTGGAAAACTAAACCTGTTGCACGTCTTGGAAAAATCTGACACAAAGCAAGTTTCCAGATAATTTTTTCTATGTAATGAATGATGTAAAAAAAAAAACCAAAACAAACAAAAAAAACAGCATTATATTGCATTTTTTTGCCATTCTCATTTTTCAGTACATTGTATGTTATAATGAATAGTGTCATTCAAAACTACAATTTGTCCCGCAAACACGGGTGCAGGTTAGCTGTGAGCGATAAACAAGTGTATGTACAAACATTATGAAATTAATTTGGGGCTCCAGTATCAAAATCGCATATGCCCACCTACCAGCGATGAGGTGAAATCTCAAGTTCACCTGATGCAACTGGACTTATGCAACTTTGATCAAAACTGTAAACTAAGTTCCTAATTGTTCTATGCTTGTAGCTTTAATGGCTTCAACTAGGAAATCCTTGGTTGGTGCATCGACGTCTTAAAGATGGTGCGGGCACATACCCTCAAGGTACATCTTCAACTTTCTTTCACTTTTTGGAAACTCTCAAGGTATGTTCACAGAGCTTTTTTTTCGGGGTTCAAAAACACAGTTTTCAAGCAAAAACCCCTATAGGAAATGCTCAATTTTTTGGAAATTTTTGTAGGAATTTTTCTTTTCCTGAAGCCATTTAGAAGAGTTTTTTTTCCCGAAAGGTTTTTCTGTAGTCTTTTGATTTGACGCCGCCTACGTAGTTTAGAAAACTTTCTTTCCCTTTCCAGATCTGCTTCAAAGAAGTTACATAGTCTATTATTTTCCCCCATAAGGAAATGTGCAGTCTTTTTAATGAAGTTTTATGAGCAAAAACTCAGTTTTTGAAGGGTTTTCAGTTCTTTAGGAGGATTTGGAGAACTTCATCTGTGCTCCAAAAACTTCCTAAAAAAACTCAGTGTGAACAAGAGTTTATCAAAAACCTACGAGCAGCAAAATAGATTGCCGTAAAAATGAATTGGAAAAGTTTTCCAAGAGTTTTTTAAATTTTTTTAAAAAAGTTTCTGCCCCAAAACTTCTTCTACTGGACAAAATGTAGTCGACTATACAACCTCGTGGTAATTAAAGTCTAGCTCAAGAGAACATTTTGATATTGGTGCAATATATCCTTCGCGACATAACCCATTTGATATCATGGTAGAGATTAGGGGGGAAACCAGACCCTCAATAAAGCCTTTATCTTACCTACATATAACAATATATATCTATCTTCTTTGTTAGGGGTGACAGCGTTTAGAAATAATTTTGCTTACACACCGATAGCATTTATTTCCGGCTGCATTGCAAACACTGACCACAAGGGGGCATACTCACACAATAACAAGCCACTTGATCTGCTTGGCCAGGCCCAGTAAGGTGAATAGACAGATAATCAGATCCAAGAGAAGCAGCAATATGTACGCCAACCACCTGCGGACAGACAAAGCAAAGGAAAACGCACAATTTAAATGCTTGTGACAGCATGGGTCAAACACAGACGCGAGCTGGAGATCAGATTCATTGCAGGCAGCTCCTTTGATTTAGCTACTGGCCTGGTGTATTGCAAACATGATCAAATATTTGTTAACGCTCAATACTCACTGCCTTCTGACAGAATCTTTTTTTAAAAGCCTATTTATAAGATTTTTCTTTTAATATTAGTCCAAAAATTATCAAAGTATGAACATTTATAAGGTGTAAAAGGCATCAATAGATGAAAAAAAACACAATATAACTAAGTCATTCTTGCCAATTTCGAGCCTTCCCAGATGGATATTGTATCTTTGATATCTCACACATTCCTAAAGCAGTGCCCCATTTTCAGAACCCTCCAGGACCCTTATTTTAAGTACATAGCGCCATCATATTCTGCAGTGTTATCACTGTCCCCATTGGGGCTCAATATCTAAAATCCCTATCAGTCTTTGAAGATTGGGGGGAGACCAGGATCCCAGGGCTGCAAAGCTACAGTATTACCATTGAGCCACTTCTCACACACTTCGTCCGTTTAAAGGGAATCTGACAGAAGGTTTTTGCTAGGCAATTGGAGAGCAGCATGATGTAGGGGCAAAGACGCTGATTCCAGCGATATGTCACTTGCTAGTCTGCATGCTGAACCCTGTATAACCCCGCTCACATCACTGATTGGCAGCTTTCTGTTACATTGTATAACGCCGCACACACCAATGAGCAGGGTCGTCTGGAGGGAGGGGTCTACATTCAAACCTCTATATGGAAGATGTATTTGGCTTCTTGTACCAGTTTTTTTGTCAAAAATAATTGCGGCTATTGGTGATTCTGCTTTGCGCAAAGATTTGCAACCTTTTCACATTTTACACCAGTCTCACCACTTTTCTAAAAAGTTGCATTAAAATGAAATAACGAGTGATCAAAAGATCTTATCTGCACCAAAATGGTATCAATAAAATAGGTAGCTTGGCACACAAAAAATACCTTCACCCAACCCGAGATCACAAAAAATGGAGACGCTACGGGTATCGGAATATGGCGACCTTTTTTTTTATTTTTTTTTTTTTTTTTACAAACCTTGGATTTTTTTTACCACTTAAATAAAAGAGAACCTAGACATGTTTGGTGTCTATGAACTCGTAATGACTCGGAGAATCATATTGGCAGGTCAGTTTTAACATTTAGTGAGCATGGTAAAAGAAAAACAAACAAAAAAAACTATGCAATTTCACCATACTTTGAATTTATTTTTCTCCTGTTTTCCAGGTAAATTACATGCTAAAACCAATGATGTCATTCAAAAGTACAACTCATCCCGCAAAAAAACAAGCCCACACATGGCCATATTGACAGAAAAACAAAAAAGGTTACAGCTCTGGGAAGAAGGGGAGCAAAAAACGAAAATGCAAAAACGGAAAAACCCAAGGTGGTGAAGGGGTTAAGGAACCAACTGCAGTCAACAGATCAGATCAGAAATTAGTGGAAATCTCTGGGGGCTCACAGCTGGCGTAGATATCAGATGCATGAAAAAGCCCATCACATGCGGAATGTGTTTTTCTACTCCAGAATGCCAGTCTTAGTAAATTCTCCTTTGTGAGCTTTGAGAATTTTAGTGACTTTTTTTGTAGTTTTTAGTTTGTAGTTTTTAAACTGTTCCCTTAAAAAAAACTATGAAAAAAATGACAAATGGATGCCACACTCACAGCAAAAAAAAACAGATTCCAAAACCAAAGCGCTGAGTATGTACACTATTCAATAATTTGCTATAGACGTCAAAGTAACATCCATTTTTTGCACATTTTGCTAAAGAATGGCAGAAAAAGTGAGAATAATAAATAACTGCAAAAAAAGCTACAAAATTCTCCAGGTAATTGCAGCCTAAATATAAATGTGTGCATAAATTATTGGATTATACTTATATTTCCACTAAACAGGAAAAAATGTGGTCTTCTTTTTTCCTTTTTATAAAACTGAGTACATTTTTTTCCCCCAAAAGCATCTTTGTAACCCAAAAAGTCATATTCTGCCTAAAGCATGCGTTCACCTTTATACAACAGTTCAGAGATTATAAAAATAGACTCTTATCTACATAATTATTGCATGCATAATACATTCAGCCTATATTATATCCCAGAGCTGCATTCACAATTCAGCTGGTTGCGGATGGAAACAGTAGAACAATTGTTAATTTCTTGCAAAGTTATGATTAAGCGCCTGACAGATATACTAAAGTGCCTATTTTATAAATGATCAGGGCAAGCTCTGTGCAGACATTGAGCCAGCAGGGGGTGCTGGAGAGATTTCAGCTCTAAAGCCTGCAGAATTATGATTGCAGCTGTGACGTAGTACAGGCTGTAACTCAGAATCAGTACAAGATAAGTAATGAAATGTATTTACAATTTTACTCATCTTTCAGTGCAGATTAATTCTATAACAGACAGGTGAGGGATGATGTAGAATTCAGTCTGACGCAATCACATTCAGCTCAGAAATTCTCACCTATAATCTTCAATGAAATTAACTTGCTCCGCCACAACGTTTGGATTCACCTCCACCCCCTTCCAGAAGGAAATCTCTACCAGGTGCTGAGCAACAGACTCCACTTCTCTCCTGGTATTCCGAACAATGACCAGAAAATCGGTACGTTTCGAAAAAATCTCTTCCAGCTGAGTTAGGTCGCTCTTCACGACGGAGTTCAGAAGTTGCACTGTATCCGAGATCTGTGGGAAAAAGAGATTGGCATTTATTAAAAAAGAAAAATAAAGAAAAATGTGTTATCAACATCCAAGCCCCCCAAAAAAATCACCTTAGTATAAAATTTTGGGAGAAAAAAATATACCGGTAATAATTCAGCTAATGAATGGATATAGGCAAAATTTCATGTTTCCCCAACTTTTAGTTTTTATAGTCTTGTGAGTTGGAGAGCTCTTTGTTTCATAGCCTCTACTTATGTTCGATCCTGTTATGTCTACAATTTTGTTTTGTAATTTATACAACTAACTAGTAACATCTGGACAACTTAGACGGAATATGTCAGCAGGTTTTTGCCATTTAATCTGAGAGCAGATTAATGTAGGACAAGAGAGCCTGATTCTAGCGATGTATCACTTATTAGGCTCTGAGCTATAGTTTTAATACAATCATTGTTTTATCAACAGGAGATTATCACTAGAGGACTAGATTGGTGATGAGTGGACCGATGGAAGTTCATGTTCATCCTAACTTTAGTTGGGTGCCAGAACTGTACACAAACTTAAACCTGAAATTGAAGGGGGACCCAAACTTTGGAGCTGGAAAATCTTTCTCTCTCCCCGATCTTCCCCAACTGTAAAATGGACTTCCTGGAGAAGACAGTGTTCAGATTTCAGCACCAGATGCTAGGTGTCCACTACGAACCTCAAACTTTAAAATTTGGGCACGCTCATCTTTAAACTAGATCTCACGTACACAGCAGTCCAGTTAATCTGTCCATCCCCGCCGCCACCATTGATTGGGAGATTGCTGACTGTGTACAGAGGAAGCTGCCAATCAGTGATGTGGGTGGGGTTATACACAGCTCAGCATTCCAAGCACTGCTCCATCTGCAGCAGAGAAAACTGTGATTCTATCAAAACTGCACCAAGGAGCCGAGTAAGTGACACATCACTGGAATCAGGGTCTCTGCCTCTACATCATTCTGCTCTCAGATTATATAGCAAAAACCCGCTGACAGATTTCCTTTAATGAGGTGCGCCCGTGTGCGCCGAATGCAGCATGTTGGATTTCGGCGCTCACGGCGCACCTTCAAAAGTGCGCAGCACACGGCAAAATCCTGCTAGCGCACGGCCAGCGCACGATCTGCACACCCTATGCTAAAGATAGGGTGCGCAGATCGCAAGCGTCCATGTGCGCTAGTAGGCAGCGATGACCGGAATGGGCGGGCAGGGAGCCGGCAGGGGGCGGGGCTTAGCGGCGGCCGTGCGCAGGCCGTCGCTGCGCTATAAAGCGCAAATGTGAAACCGGCCTAAGTTGTTAAAATGTGGGTGGAAGAGTCTCAGAGAAGTGTGTGGAGGGCAGCAGTGATAGCAAGGAAGTAACCTGGATGAACACTGGCAAGTTGTGTGCAAAATACAGCAAATACATCTCTGCATGAGGCAGAAAAGAAGGGAGCCCAATTTCAGCATTGTACGGAGTTAAGAGCTTAGACATGTATCACAGGGAGTTTATTGGGGACTCCGAGACAGCAAAGGAGTGGGATTATGGCAAGTGTATGCCAGATTCTGGAAATTTTGGTAAAGTAAGACTGGACTTCTGCAATGAAGTTGGGCCATAGTCAGCAAGGAAGTAAAGGGATGAATGTTAGATATGGAGCTGCCAATAAAAACCATAAAGCCAGTACCTTTGATAATTACAGAAAATGTATTCTTTAAGTAATTTGCCTGCTGTCATCTGAATATACTTTTAGTTAAAGCAAACCTGTCAGCTGTTTTGGCCAATATAAGATGCGGCCGCTACTTTTCAAGGCTTATCTACAGCCCCCGATCTGACCTGAAAGACAAGAAAAATATGTTTTATTATACTCACCCGGGGGGGGGGGGGTCCGGTCTGATGGGCATTGCAGGTCCGGGTCCGGCACCTCCCATCTTCTTGCGATGGCGCCCTCCTGCTTGCTTCATGGCTCCCCGGTATCGCACTCCTGCGCAGGTGTACTGATCTGCCCTGTTGAGGGCAGAGTAAAGTACTGCAGTTCGCAGGCGTTGGACCTCTCTGACATTTCCCAGCGCCTGCGCAATGCAGTACTTTGCTCTGCCCTCAACATGGCAGAGAAGTACACCTGCGCAGGAGCACGATTCCGGGGAGCCTGTGAAGAAAGCAGGAGGGCGGCATCGCAAGAAGATGGGATGCGCCGTACCTGGACCTGACACCCATCGGACCGGACCGCACCGGACCACCCCCCGTGACAATAATAAAAGTTATTTTTCTTATCTTGCAGGTCAGACCGGGGGCTTATCTACAGCATTATAGAATGCTGTAGATAACCACTGAAAGGCGGTGGCCGTACCTTATATCGGCCCAAACTGGGAAGTTCTGAAACTAATGACCATTGTTAATGTTTTCATGGCGATTTTTGTTCTATTGTTTGTACCTTGAATTTGGTTAAATAAAAATTTATTTGATTTAAAAAAGAGAAAGTTTGTTTAAAAATAATGTAATCTCTTTTGTCCTGATATCTGCAAGGGTTCCCAAGTTAAAGGGGTTGTCCAGCCTTAAGCCCCCTTTACATTTAGCGATGCACCTGTGACCACGATATGACCCGGTCAGGATCGCTGGTGCATCGCTAAATGGTCGCTAGTGAGCTGCCAAACAGGTAGATCTCACCAGCGATGCAGCAGCGGTCGTTACTTACCTTTCAGACGCGGCGATGAGGATGTCCTCCCGCCTGCGTCCACGCGTCGCTCGTCGGCTGCTTCCTGCTGGGCTTCCTGCTGGCGCCGAAATGGACCTGGACGATCTTGCGCGATCAGCGATAGCCAGCGGGGGAGCCGGTCGGAGGTAAGTATCACACATAGCGATATCGCTAGCAATATCGCTGCTGCGTCACAAAATCGGTGACGCTTTAGCAATATTGCTAGCGATATCGCTATGTGTAAAGCCCCCTTTAGGCTACAAGTCTGCAATCACTCACACTGCGGGTTATGAGATTCTTTGGTGCCAGGAGCAGTGGGCACATGACCGCAAGTATGTGAATTGTATACATGCTGTAACGTGTCGACTAGTTGGACATGGACTTGCTCAATGGAAGTTAATTGAGCGAGGTCGGGCACATCTAGTTGGAATGTGGCTGAAAGTATGCAAATGGCATACCTGCAGTCACATGACCACAAGCTTCCGGCACTGACACAAGTCTTCAGTCACATATACTAGGCATTGCTCCTACTGGCCAGTTTCCTACTCCACACTGATGAGGGGCAATACCCCAAAACAGCTGTCTGTGGATGGATGCCATGTTTTGGCATAGGTGGTTTCCTTCATTGGAGACTGCCCTTCCCGTGGTTGTTCCTTCCCAGGGAAAGACCTGGCTAGTCATTGCTTGCGTTGAGAAACATGTGATGGTGTCTCCGCGGCTTGTGTTTTGCATGTTTTTACATATTTCCCATAAGGGATGGGGGCATTGCTCTAGAATCACTGTGTTGAGAAACAAGTGATGGTGTCTCCGCAGTGTTGGATGTTGATCTCCATGAGTTCATTCATCCTCTTTTTTCAGTCACATATAGTGACATTACACACACATACAAGGGAACAATTTTCACTGGTGTTTAGGGCTGACCATGTGATCCTTGGCCCATGCGACCCTTACACCATAAATTGGCATAGTTGGCAGGATGATATGAAGAGCTACAAAGAGTTAATGAAGATGGGAAACTTTGACAAAGTAAGAAAGAAATGTCCAGCCCTTCGTAAGAGGTGACTGTGCAGAGTGGCGCAAAGTGATATCCAGCCCACTGTGGTGAGAGACAAGTGCAGTGCCACAAAAGTCTGGTCCATCATGGGAGGTGCACACAAGTCCTACTTGCTGGGAGGTGGTGATAATAAGCAAGAGGCTTGAATCTTGACAAAAGTATGTCAGTGTCTAGTCAGTCATCCTGGAACAAGAAGCATAAAGCAAGTGTTCTTCATGACGACAACGAGAGTGATCAATCCACAGTTAATAGATCATAAAGAGCCCTATTGGGGACAGTGCCAATAATGTCCGTAAAGCGCTGTGGAAGTAATGGCGCTATATAAATGATTAAAATAAATAAATAAAAAAAAGAGGATTTAGAATCTCAGCCCCAATGGGGACAGTGATGATAATGTCTGTAAAACACAGTGCAATATGATGCGCTATATAAATGAATAAAATTAATCTCACAACCTACCACGGTCCCTTTTGCAGAAAGTAATACCTCTGTTAATTACATATGATGTATTCATTAAAGTGGTTGCTCAGTGAAAACATTTTATCATAGGTGATAATTAGTTAATTGATGGTGGTTTGAGGAGCGTCACCAGTCAGCAGAATGGTAAACTTTAACCCTGTTGGAATGGATTTGCAGTGCATATGCTTGACCTGAGATTCATTCATTCCCTTTTTCCGGCAGCGCCATGGTGGAACACTGGAGAGGTGATCGGGCATCTGACCTGCTACTCCACTTGAAAACAGGGATAAAATTCCCCTTTTGAAAGGACTCCCATCGATCAGCAAGTTATCACCTATTCTACAGATGATGATAACTTGGTTTCATAACCCATTTATGTGATGTGCCTGTTATTGCAATATATTATTAGTCAAGTTTTTTTAATATAACTAAGTTTATATTTTATAAACTGGTTTCTTTTTTGTTCTGACGCCAAGAAGAGTTGCCAAGTTAAGTGTCATTATGAAGTATACGGCCACCATGTCAAAAGCCAAGAGGGACATCATGCGCATGAAAGGCAACGTGTTTCATTAATGTTTAGGATCGCTGATGTGATCCTTGACTTGTGTGACCGATACAATCACCAGCTCATTTTTAGGAAAAGTTGCTGACTGACCTCATTCAGAGGAGGTTCTATATGGTGGATCATCTTCTTTGATGTTGGCATGCAGTTTTAGGGTAGGTGGACAGTGACTAACTTTCTATTAAGTAGTATAAAAAACTTGGCACCCAAATTTTGTCTTGTGATAATTTTTATTCTGCAGTTCGAAAAAAAACGTTTCGGTCCCACATGGACCTTCTTCAGCCTGACTGCTTGAAATAGAAGAAACGAGGATGAAAACGAAGATGAAGAGACAAACTGGTAGAAGAATTCCAATGCCTGCTTATAGTCAAACTAAAACAGGCAAGTATAAGTATTGGTTGCCTGTGCTGTATTGAAGGGTATATGGCTACTGACGACAAACTGTGTCGCTGGAACTCAGCTAGGAGCTATGTTAAATACGTGTTGTTACCATATGGTTGCTGCAGTATGGTAGCGGGAGTGGTGGTCTGTGGGTTCCCTCAATGTGTAACGCGGTATCCACTGCTTGTTAACGTGGTGGAGAAAGATGAATATTTCTCATGTAAAATATATTACAAAGTTTCTTACATTTGCTTGTACTATTGTTTGATGCAAAGTTTGCTGAAGTGACCATGTAAAATTGTGCTTATTTCTGCTGCCCCTTTAGCTTTTCTGCATCCAATAATGTGCTGCACATAAGTCTATGTCGCTGGTATTAGCCAAATACTGACTTGTTCTCCTGAAATGTCAGAAAATCTTCAATGCTGATTTATGATGGAAGCGTTAAAGACAATGAGCAGCTTGCAATGGGCTAATCCTACGCCCAGTCTTAACCTCATGCTTCCTAAGTATGGCTTAACAACAGAAGGACTGCTAAAATGAGATGCAAAGGTTACGATGGCGGGTGGACAACATTACAGTGTGCTCTACCCCGAGGCAACATGTGTGTCTGATAATCTAGAATTAGTGTAATTGTATCTGCACATGTGTGCAACTATGGCGGGTGCACAGGTAGCAGAGTTAAATGCCCTGATGCTTGGGGATGCCCAAAGGCATATCTGCCACAAAAAAAAACTTTTGCAGATTTTTTCTATCGTGGTCCAGAAACAATCAGTTATAAAATAATCAGGTTTCTTCAGGAGTTTTTCTGATCTATACATTTTTAAATTTTTCACAGTTTTTAAGATCGCTGCTTCCTGTCAATAAAACTCCTCCCAAAGATGAAAGGATTTCCTGCTTCCGGAAGCGTGAGCCCTTATACTGTTACTGGTCATGTGAAGGGAAGGAATGTTACTACTCATTGACGGCGAGATCTTAAAATTAAGATATTAGAGTTACCAAATAAAAAATGTTCTATCAGTTGCACATAGGGACGTAACGATCGCGGTCATAGAGAATCTGATCACAACTGGCCCATGTTGGAGGCGGGGGCAGCAATGCAAGCGACTATTTCAGCTCGATATTTGCCTGAGGACGGAATAACAGGATGGGGACATTATACCAAGAAAAAATCCCCGGATGGAGGATATTATTTCTGGATGGGCGACATTATACCAGGATATAGGACACTATACTAGGAAGTTGATTAAGATGTGGGACATTGTACCTGGAGGAGGACCATAATGGAGAACATTATACAAGGAAGAAGCTCAGGATGGGGGTCATTATGGCAGAAATGGGCCCAGGATAGGGGGAATTAGTACTTAAATAGGTCCAGGATGGAGGCATTAATACAGGAAGGGGCCAAGATGGAGTTCATTATTACAGGAAGGGGCCAGGATGGAGGACATTACTATAGGTAGGGGCCAGAATGGAGGACATTATTACAGGAAGTGGTCAAGATAGAGTTCATTATTACAGGAAGGGGCCAGGATGGAGGACATTATTACAGGAGGGTGCCAGTATGGAAAACATTATTACAGAAATGGGCCAGGATGAAGTTCATTATTACAGGAAGGGGCCCGGAAGGAGAACATTATTACAGGAAGGGTCCAGGATGGAGGACATTATTATAGGAAGGGTCCAGGATGGAGGACATTATTACAGGAAGGGGACAGGATGGAGGACATTACTACTGTAAGGGGCCAGGATGGAGGACATTATTACAGGAAGGGGGCAGGATGGAGGACATTATTACTGGAAGGGGCCAGGAAGGAGGATATTATTACAGGGATGGGCCAGGATAGAGGACATTGTTACAGGAAGAGGCCCGGATGGAGGACATTATTACAGGAAGGGGCACAGGATAGGGGACATTATATCAGGAAGGCACAAGGATTAGGGACATTATTATAGAATGGATGACATTATTACATGTGGGCGGGCAAACATATATGTCTTGATAGGATCTGGAATGCTACAAGTGCTCATACATCTGATGAACATGCAGCTGGGGGCCCAGGTCCAGATTTTGCACCGGGGCCCATCAGACCTATATAGAAAACTGTAACGACATGTTGACATGCCGCGTATTTTCAGCATATTTTACTGTATCAGCAGAATGAATGACATTTCCTTAATCTCATGCACATGCTTCTTATTTTTCCTTGCGGATTTGAACCATCATATCTGTAGCATATCAATTATTTCAGCGCTTTTCACCCATTCAAATGAATCATGCATCAAAAAGGCATAAAAAGTGTGTATTTTAAGTGGTGTATTTTCCGGCCAACACTCTGTTTTTTGTGGCAGAAAAATCTCCTGCAAATACTTCACATGTGCACATTGCCTAAAGGTTTGTTCATTGTTATTGCTCTTTTGCCACATTTTTTCTCCTGAAAAAAAAAAATGCAGTTTAACATTACCAGCAAAGTCAACGACATTTCTGAAATCTTAAGCACATGCTGATTATTTTATCCTTATGGGTTTGAATTTTTTAAAGCGTTTTTTTTTTCTTTCACATCTGCAGCATGTCAATTCTTTCAGCGTTTTTGCAGCATTTTTAATCCATGCAAACGACTGGGAACAAAAGGCAAGTGAAAATAGTAGGTCAGTTTACAATGCACAAAAACATATCATGGTGGGCAGGAGATTTCTATAAATCCCATCAACTTTGGGAAAACTACAAGAAGCTGCTCCAAAAACTCACCAAAAACTCAATGTGTGAAGAATTACAAGCAGAAAATAGTCCTGCACGTTTCTGTACCTGTGGTTTAATTGTGATATCTTGCCACTCTGGACCTCCAGTGAGCAGTTGTAAAGTGCGGAAATCCTTGTAGCAAGTGATTATTTTCCCTGCAGCACCCCTGCAGGGGAAATGAAGCATTACATAATGCCCAGAAAACTTGGAAAAGCTACAAACCAATTTTAACTTGGTAGGGTTTTTCTTTTAGATTCCTTTATATCGGAGAGCAGTAAGGTCATCCCTATACACCCCCAATATTTACTCCTTATCACTTTTTATTAATGGATTTTGGGAACCAGCAGCTTAAATCTTATAGATTCACAACCTTCACATGGGTATTGTCCACCTCTAGGGAACATTTTCTATATATGATTACTGTTATTATTATTATTATTATTATTACATATATATTTTTTCACTTAAATGCATGTATTTAGGGCTAATTTTTGCAATTAAGTTTCATTAAAAATTTTGCACCGTGCATCTTTGCACAACGCAACACAGAGGCTCTAGTAGGCAAACAGTGTAAAAATTGTAATAAAACACAATTAAAAAACTAGCTTTTAGCCATGTAAAAGAAAAAAAGGTGAACAACCCCTAATTTCAAGTGGCAATGTTCTTCACTAAGATGTGGGACTGACAACCTGTTTCTTTGTGTCTCAGTCCTGAGAACCCCTGAGGCACTGGGGCTCCAGAGGTCCACATCAGTAGTACAGAAAACAAACCCTAAAGTGCCCCCCTTCATATACACATCACTCGGCATAGCAGAGCATTTCATTTTTTTCTTTTTGCCAGCGGCTTAGGATACACAATGAGCCAACACAGTTCCGCATGAATGACTTGCTGCTGCAATGTATTGTGACAACTAACCCCCTTGGGATATTAGAGGAGGCAGGAGGTTGGCAGAAGAGGAGGACGCTTTCTACGTGTGTAGAAGATGTTCTATGGGTTAAAATGGACCCACCAAATACTGACACTTGAAAATAAAGAAAAGGATGAGAATGGAATCCCTGGATTAAAAAGCTATAGATAGCTCACATCTGGAGGAACATATTGGGATTACCAAAAAATGCAGCACTGATAAGTCTGTTGTGTAGGTTAAGTAGGAAAGGACTTAACTTGTGGGTTACTAGCCACCTCCACCAAGCAATCTGCTTATTTTTGCAATTCCCTTTAAAGCTCTACTTGTGGAGTGGAGAAGAGTGAATCGATTCAAGCTACAAGGGCATTAGTGAGGTCAGACTTTGGCTGATGGTAAGATCCAGCTCACAATTGACTTCTCCAAGGTATCTCAAAGGTGTTTGTTGGCAGTGATGATGGGCCAGGGTGCAAAATTTGGACCAGGGCCGCAATCTGCATGTTGGTCAGATGTATAGGCTGTTGTAGCGTTCTATATCCTATAAAGACATATATGTTCACCTACCATGTAGTAATGTCCTCCGTCCTAGCTCTTTCCTGTATTAACCTCCGCCATCCTATACCCTTCTTGTAATAATCTAGCCCATCCAGGGCCCCTTACAGTAATAATGCCCCCATCATGGGCACCATGTTATAACAATGTCCCCAATCCTGGGCCTTGTCCTTGTATAATGTCCCCTATTCAGGGCTCCTTCCTGAAATAATGTCCCCATCCTGAGCCCCTTCCTGGTATAATGTCCCATATAATGTCCCAAATACTGAGCTCCTTCCTGGTATTATGCCTCCCATCCTTGGCACCTTCCAAGTATAAAGTCCCCTATCCTGGACCCTTTCCTTGTATAATGTCCCCATCCTGGACCTTTTCCTGGTATGATGTCCCATCTTGAACCCCTTCTAAGTATAATGTTCCCCATCCAGGTACAGTGTTCCATATCCTGAGCTTCTTACTGGTATAATGCCCCCTCTCCTGGACCCCTTTCTAGTATAATGTTCCCTATCAAAGTCCCCTTCCTGGTATAATGTCGCACATTTTGGGCCCCTTCCTGGTATAATGCCCCTCATCCATGGCCCCTTTCTGGTATAATGCCCCTCATCCTGGGCCCCTTCCTGGTATAATGTCCCCGGTCCAGGGCCATTTCATTCTTCTCCAGTACAATTTAAAAAGAAATACACATTTATTGTTATCTTCTTCCACTCCCACAACATACAACATCGTAATCTATAGCCAATGCAGAAGCCTGTAGCTGACTTTGGTGTGCTGGCACGGGCACTACCGACCTTTGCTGCTGGCTTCTGATTGGCCAGCAGCGAGTATTGCAGCGTCGTAATAAAGTTCAACTTTTTTTGCAATTGGGTTTCATAAAATCTTTTGCACCATTTGCCATTTATAGAATCTGCGTTACAAGGTCTATTGCTGGCTGCAGAAGGAGTTAACTGAGACTCTGTCGGTGATGATGGTCTGATGGGTAGTTTGGATCTCTTTTATCTGTCTTTTTCTGAGCTCCTCTCAGCGGATGTATGACCACGGACCACATCAAAGTGGAATATGCGATGAAACTAAGAGCATGTGAAGCCAAACTGTGCAAATTTGCAATGAAACCAATTGCAAAAAAGATTTAGAGACACAAATAATGCGCACATATATGATTTGCAGTTTCACCCTGAGACACATAATTCACAATAGGAAACCTAGCTGTGGGTGGATACAAATTTAATGACCCGCCGTGACCTAACCTGTGATCTAACGATTCCACTCCTACATGATGCCACAAGACATCTTCCAGCAAACTTGATTGACATCTTGAGAGAAAGTTGCCGCTAAGGAAGAGGCCGTTATTTTCAGTGATGGAGCCGCTGAGACTGTTAGATGTTGAGGAATTAAGAGATCAAAGAAAACCAGCTTTGAAGGTTTTCCTGTTTTCTTAGTATAGAAGTTCTATCAAACACAATCCCAGGATTACCTATATGACCACTCAGGTCAACGTCTACATTCCACATACAGGTTAGAGATTAAGCCACTTGTGCAAAGTCAAATTCTTTAAAATACTTCAAAAGTATCAGCGACTCTGAAGAATTAAGTGGATTGAGCCTTTTTTGAAGTTCCTTCAGTCCTACATGGACCTTCTTCGTCACTTAGGGGAAGACAGTGCAGATAGAGACCTGGGCACAAATAATGACATTGGGGGTGGGGGTGGCATGGGGGGTGGGGTTAGAACAGTTAATAATTTAAGAAAGAATAGAGGTACAGAGAGATACATAAAGTGCATGTATACTAATGCCAGAAGCCTCGCCAACAAGATGGAGGAATTGGAGTTAATGTTGTTGGAGCATAATTATGACATGGTGGGGATATCTGAGACATGGCGGGACGAGAGCCACGACTGGGCGGTTAATTTACAGGGCTATAGTCTGTTCAGAAATGACCGTACTAATAAACGAGGGGGAGGCGTGTGTTTATATGTAAAATCATCCTTAAAACCCATCCTGCGTGATAATATATATGAATCTAATGAAAATGTAGAGTCCCTGTGGGTAGAGATACGGGGAGGGGGAAAAAATAATAAATTACTGATAGGGGTTTGTTATAAGTCTCCAAAAATAATGGAAGCAACAGAGAATATCCTCATAAAGCAAATAGATGAAGCAGCGACTCAAGGAGAAGTCATTATTATGGGGGACTTCAACTACCCTGAAATACATTGGGGAACCGAAACCTGCAGTTCCAGCAAAGGTAATAGGTTTTTGACAACTATGAGAGACAATTACCTTTCACAACTGGTTCAGGACCCAACAAGAGGGGGGGCACTGCTAGACCTAATATTAACCAACAGGCCAGACCGCATATCAAATGTAAGGGTTGGGGGTCACTTGGGTAATAGTGATCACAAATTGATAAGTTTTCATGTATCCTTTAATAAGATGTGTAGTAGAGGGGTTACAAGGACACTAAACTTCAGGAAAGCAAATTTCCAACGGATGAGAGATGATCTTGGTGCAATTAACTGGGACGATATCCTGAGACATAAAAATACAGAAAGAAAATGGGAGACGTTTATTAACATTCTGAATAGGACCTGTGCACAATATATACCATATGGGAATAAACATGTGAGAAATATGAGGAAACCACTATGGCTAAATAGTGCTGTAAGGAGCGCAATAAGAGATAAAAATAAAGCATTTAGAGAATTAAAGCAAGTAGGTAGTGATGAGGCATTAAATAAATACAGAAAATTGAATAAATTCTGTAAAAAGCAAATCAAGGCAGCAAAGATTGAGACAGAGAGACTCATTGCCAGAGAAAGTAAAAATAATCCCAAAATATTCTTTAACTACATAAATAGTAAGAAGCTAAAAATTGATAATGTTGGCCCCCTTAAAAATAGTCTGGGTGAAATGGTGGAGGAGGATGAGGAAAAAGCCAATATGCTAAATGACTTTTTTTCAACAGTGTTTACACAAGAAAATCCCATGATGGATAACATGATCAGGGATAAAAATTCTCCATTAAATGTCACCTGCTTAACCCAGCAGGAAGTACGGCGGCGTCTAAAAATCACTAAAATTGACAAATCCCCGGGCCCGGATGGGATACACCCCCGAGTACTTCAGGAATTAAGCACAGTCATAGATAGACCATTATTTTTAATCTTTAAAGATTCCATAATAACAGGGTCTGTACCACAGGACTGGCGTATAGCAAATGTGGTGCCAATATTCAAAAAGGGGACAAAAACTGAACTTGGAAATTGTAGGCCAGTAAGTTTAACCTCAACTGTGGGTAAAATCCTGGAGGGTTTTCTAAGAGATACTATACTGGAGTATCTGGAGAAGAATAACCTTATGACCCAATATCAACATGGGTTTACAAGGGACCGTTCCTGTCAGACTAATCTGATAAGCTTTTATGAAGAGGTAAGTTCCGGACTGGACCAAGGGAATGCAGTGGACGTGGTGTATATGGACTTTTCAAAAGCTTTTGATACGGTGCCACACAAAAGGTTGATACATAAAATGAGAACAATGGG
Source organism: Dendrobates tinctorius (assembly GCF_039654945.1). Taxonomy (NCBI): domain Eukaryota; kingdom Metazoa; phylum Chordata; class Amphibia; order Anura; family Dendrobatidae; genus Dendrobates; species Dendrobates tinctorius. The sequence goes on from NW_027361696.1 coordinate 77,846,538, forward strand.
GATAGGGGAAAATATGTGTAGGTGGGTTAAGAGCTGGCTCAGGGATAGGAAACAAAGGGTGGTTATTAATGGAGCACACTCGGACTGGGTCACGGTTAGCAGTGGGGTACCACAGGGGTCAGTTTTGGGCCCGCTTCTTTTTAACATATTTATTAATGACCTTGTAAGGGGCATAGAGAGTAGAATTTCAATATTTGCAGATGACACTAAACTCTGCAGGGTAATCAATTCAGAGGAGGACAATTTTATATTACAGGAGGATTTATGTAAACTAGAAGCTTGGGCTGATAAATGGCAAATAAGCTTTAATGGGGATAAATGTAAGGTCATGCACTTGGGTAGAACGAACAAGATGTATAATTATGTGCTTAATTGTAAAACACTGGGCAAAACTGTCACTGAAAAAGACCTGGGTGTATGGGTGGATGACAAACTCACATTTAGTGGCCAGTGTCAGGCAGCTGCTGCAAAGGCAAATAAAATAATGGGATGCATTAAAAGAGGCATAGATGCTCAGGAGGAGAACATAATTTTACCTCTATATAAGTCACTAGTGCGACCACACTTAGAATACTGTGTACAGTTCTGGTCTCCGGTGTATAAGAAAGACATAGCTGAACTGGAGCGGGTGCAGAGAAGAGCGACCAAGGTTATTAGGGAACTGGGGGGTCTGCAATACCAAGACAGGTTATTACACTTGGGGTTATTTAGTTTGGAGAATCGAAGGCTTAGGGGTGATCTTATTACAATGTATAAATATATGAGGGGACAATACCAAGACCTATCTAATGATCTTTTTACTCTTAGACCTGTGACTGGGACAAGGGGGCATCCTCTACGTCTGGAGGAAAGAAGGTTTAAGCATACTAACAGACGCGGATTCTTTACTGTAAGAGCAGTGAGACTGTGGAACTCTCTGCCATATGATGTTGTAATGAGTGATTCCCTACTAAAATTTAAGAAGGGACTGGATGCCTTTCTTGAAAAGTATAATATTACAGGGTATATACACTAGTTTCCTTAGTGTTGCGTTGATCCAGGGAGCTAGTCTGATTGCCGTATGTGGAGTCGGGAAGGAATTTTTTTCCCCAATGTGAAGCTTACTGTTTGCCACATGGGGTTTTTTTGCCTTCCTCTGGATCAACATGTTAGGGCAAGTTAGGATAGGATGGATTGAACTAGATGGACTTAAAGTCTCCCTTCAACCTTAATTACTATGTTACTATGTTACTATGTTACTTGTGAAGTTTTTCACTTTCTGTTGAAGTTCCTGTCCTTGGCCATTGCTGCTACATAAGCTTGCACATGGGTCATGTATAAAGATCAATAAGGTCGGAGTGAAGAAACGCAAAGTTCCTTCATGACACCGTGGCCAACTGTGTCTCTACAAACAAGTAGAGAAGGTGCACCTGTTTTGGAAGCATTGTTGGCCACTTTTTTAGGAAGATCTCGATGTGTTTCGCAGTGGTGTTTCTGATCAGACAGACAGTCCCCATAGCCCTCTATGAACCCGAGTGACTGTGCGTCTAGGACTTTACTCAATGACATGTTATCAATCCCGTATTCACATGTAATTAAAAAAACTGAACATTGAAGGTTTGATGAAGGCACAGTACAGTGCAGAAATGTGTCATTTTAAAAGCTTTTTTACAGTTTCAGAAAACTCCATTTCAAAAAAATTGTGCTTTTTTTCACCTTCCCAGTCCAACATTGAGTCTCCGTCGTGGCTCTTGGTATCTTTGTTGTCTGCGGCGCTGATGTCACCTTGATAGCGTTGCAGCCACTCGGTGGCTCTGAGTGGCTTGTGTCATCTACTTGAGCTCAGTTTGGCAACAGCAATGTTAAAACTATGTGAGTTTTGCAGACAAGCGGAAGCAGCAGTGGAGACTCGGCACTGGACCCAGGGAGGGTGAGTAAAGAACTGTTTGTTTTTCTAAAACAAACTATATCTGGGGTCAGAGATTTTATGGAAACTGGAAAACCCCCTTAATAAATTGTAACCTTTCTTCAGCTATGAATTGTCTTTGTAGGTGGCACTGGGTGGGGTTTTCCTCGAAAATTTCCTTAAAGGGGTAATCTGAAACTTTAACATTGATGGCCTATCCTATCATTATGTCTGATCAGTTGGGGGAGTGACACCCGGCACACACACTAATCAGCTGTTCCCAGTATCAGCGGCGACTGGAATGACTCCATCGACAGAATAGTGTCCGCAACCGGGTATTGCACACCAACTATTGATTTGAATAGGAGGCGGATGTGCAGTACCTGGCCGCGGCTACTATACATTCAACAGAGCTGTGCTACCCAGCTCCGTAACTGCTATGGGACAACTGGTTAGTCGGGGTCCCCACTGATCACATATTGATGACCTATCCTAAGGAAGGGCCATCAATGTTAAAGTCTCAGACAAACCCTTTAAGGACATTTCAAGGAAAACTCCACCTACAGTAGGTTTGTCTCATGGAGACCTAAAAGTGGACCATGTCTTGCCACCATAATGGAAAACCTATGAATAACGATAGCATTTAGGCGATGCATATCATACATGACATCTGAAAAACTCACCAACGAGTCAATGGAGGCCAACGTGTGGTTAGCATTCATCAGAGAGTAGGTCACTTGATATACACCATCATTTGTTTCACTATTTCCATAAAAACCGATACCAATACCAGCACTGTGAAGAGAAAAAAAATGGTTATAAAAGTGTTGTCACTGTAAATCCCAAGATAGTATTAACAAGGAATTAATTTACACTGCTTAAAAGTCCCAATTAACTTGCATCTTAAAAGGAATTTTTAAGTGGCTCAGCCCAGCCCGATATCTCCAAGGAGTTGTTATCTAGGTCTGGCTTGCCCAAAATACTTTTTATAGCCTAGAAAAATTAAAAAAAATAAATCTTTTCATGTATATTCAATCTATGTGGTATTTTATGTATTTGCACTTATCTCTCCATTTGTTCCATTACATACAGGACCTGAGAATCATCCATTAGGACCAGGTTCTACCACAATTATGGTCCTCAAAGGTTCAGAAGAAGACAACCATCTCCAGAGGTGACAATCCCTAGGGTCTATTTCTTATTAGCTGCTTTACAAATAGAATTTACTATTATTCATCCTCTGTATTCAAAAATAGCAAGGAAATTTAAGGTGACATGAAAATGATCTACACAGATCATAGAACCCTAAAATGTGAGAGATGGAAGGGACCTTCAGGGTCATCGTGTCCAACCCCCTGCTCAACACAGGATTCACTAAACCATCTCAGACCGATGTCTGTCCAGCCTCTGTTTAAAGACTTTCATTGAAGGAGAAATCATCACCTCTTGTGGAAGCCTGTTGGGGGGTTGTCCCTCTGCATCATTCGATCTGGTGGCTTGTGGGACCTTCGATTGGCACTGACTATGGCCATTCAATCTATGGCTCAAATAATGACCCTCGGTTAAAAAAAATATCCAAAGCTCTGAACGGAACCAATGAAAGGGTTAGGCTCTCAATCATTTCCCTGGTGGGTCCAAGGAACCACAATTTGGAACTGATTATGTCTCTTCATTTTAATACCTAGATGTAGTCATGCAACTAATCAATAAAATTGTGTCCATCCAAAAGACATGTCCCACAGTACATGATTAACAAATAATTACCTCTTCAACATTTTCCTACAAATATGTCTGCAACGTCCCCAGGGCTCAATATTCCCTTAATTAATTGGATAAAACATATAGGTAGAATATGCCTTCTACACTATGTTTAGGCAGCTCAGAACTTATACATATGCAAACATGAAAATGCAGATTACTCTCATTTCATTTACAATGCAAATCAAATTTTAGGTCAAATCCAGGGTAATTAAATTGATACATACACGAAAGGTAAAACTAGAGGAACTTATGGAAACGTGAGACAAAGTAAATGGAAAAATGAAGTCAAGGTTGGCCAAGTACTGAATATCAAGAGACCTCTATGGACTTGTGAAGCCCTTAGAGCGTAGAGCTGCCCCATGTGGATTTTGATTCTTGCAAAATTTACAAAATTTACATGTCTGTGTCCCCAGATAATATAGAATTGGGATCCATTTGCTCCCATAACCTTACTATATTTACATTTTCTTCTCACAAACACACATTTGCATGGAAATAAGATGACAAACCCGTCCTCTCATATGTCTAGCCACCATGACATAACTGTAAGTCAGTCTTACATCTGGTGCAAAGTGGGTAGAACAGATGGTTAGACATCGTCTCAATTTGGACGGCTGAGGGGTGATACATTGTCATTGTTTAAAAGAAATTAAGCAAAATAATCCTCCGTTCCTGTGACGGTATAGTTGTTCTCTACACTTAAAGGGACTTAAAGGGGTTCCCCACCCTCTTTTGTTTTACTTAAACACATGTATTTGGGGCTAAAAATCATTTCTACAATTGGGTTTCATTGAAAATTTTGCACTGTTTGTTTTTTACAGGTTCTTTATTTTCAACTTTGATGTGGTCAGTGGTCGACAATCAGCTGAGAGGTGCCTGAATAAACACAAATAAGAATTCCACGTTCTCTGCTGGATGACAGGGCTTGGACACTGTAGCGTGGATATATGAAAATATCCTTATTATTTAGATATCACAGCCAACAGCCGCTGCAATGATAAAACTGTACAATGTGTAGGTAAATGTGACCAAAGATGTTATTCCAAGGTAGGCAGAAGCTGCCGACTTCAGCAGGACCTGCAGACCAAGTGTATTTTAGATTCATTCACTTTCATTTGGATGATGAATATTTTAACATAGCTTTTCCTTTTGTTTTCACCACAAATATTCCACGAACAGAGGTGTCCTGCTACAACTTAGGGTACCATTACACATAGCGATGCCCCAGCGATCCCGACATTGATACGACCTGGTAAGGATAGCTGATACGTCACTACATGGTGGCTAGTTAGCTGTCAAACAGGCAGATCTACTCAACGACACAGCAGCGATACAGCGATCCGTATAATGACCTTGTCACACAACAGCTATTCTGACGACTCAAGACCTCGATAGGCGTGGGTTCTGAGCCGCCAATGAGGTCACTCGTCGTTGTTACAGCGTCAAACAAATCGGTGCATGCTGGCCAGCAGGACACAAACGATCAAAAAATGACCTAGGACATTCGAGCACGATCAGCGATATTGCAGCAGGGGGGCCGGCCACCGCTATGTGTCACACATAGCGAGATCACTGGCAAGGTCGCTGTTGCGTCGCAAAACCTGTGACGTTTCAGCGATCTCGCTAACGATCTCGCTATGTGTAACGGGGCCTTTACTCCACTCTCCTTATCTAGAATAAATGCATGCTCAGCTGAACTGAACGTACATTATGTGTGGGAAGGTGCGTAGCTGACCAATATTTATGCCACCAATTCTCACAGGATCCTCAGGGGCGTGTTTGAAGACTGATTTGTTTAATCAACCTATAAGCTACACACCTTTGTAAAAAAATAAGATAAAAAGCTCCACTGAATTAGAGCCGTATGGTGGATTTAAAAAAAAAAAAAAATGCTCAAAGGAGCAACAGGTATAAAAAAAGAAGTTTTTACACCTTCTCCATTCTATCAACCTGTGAAAATCAGAATGATTTTTTTTCGTGCATCTGTAGACTTGTATTGATGATTTTCATCTGACACTCAGATCAAAACCTTACACATCTCCGATTTTTTACGCGGACCACACAGTCTGAGAAAAAAAATCGGACATGTGCACAGCCCCATAGAACATCATAGGTACAATGCTATCTGTGAAATCAATGGAAAGCACTCGTACAAAAAAATGTGTTGTGTGCACGTGCCCTAAGGTTATGCGCACACTATTAAACTTCAGCAAGGTTTTCCAAGAGGAGGACGCTTCAGGACACATTGGAGTTTTTTTTGGCCTAAAGCATTTTTTGTTTTGCGTCTTGTTGGTCATTTCCTGAGCTCTTGTTTCATCTTAATAGACAGTCGGCATTTTTTTTTTAGCTTTTTTCCCATCATTTTCGGGTAGTTTTGTGTACTGGCATTTACCATATTTACATTTTTTTCACCATTCAACTGGTTTCTGAAGTTTAAATACTATGAAAATACTCAAAATGACACGTCTTCTGGCCATCTTTCGAGGTTTCCCATTGACTTGTAACGTACAGTGGAAGCTGCCTGAAGAATGCTCTGCTCACTTCTTTTAGCTGTTTGGTGCCTTTTGAAACCTAAAGAGGTTAAAAAAGCTCAAAAGCCTGAACATAAGCCTTTTTAACATAAAAATGTTAATGCTTTTGAGAATTTTTTCCACTGAAATTGTCCTGAAAAACACATTAACCCAAATTCATAATTTGTGAATTCTTGAAGTCACTTTTCCTTTTTTTCCCCTTTGGGATTCGTTGACATTTTTTATGCAAAATTTTTCAAAATACCGCACAAGGTTAATGAATTCGTTGCAAAACTGTTTTTTATTCTGCCTATAATCAGTTTTTTAAACTTTTCAGCATCAAAAGTTGCAAAAACTTTAAAAAGTTGTCTAAAATTGCACCACACTGATAAACATCTCCAGAAACTTTCTTCCGGGGGGGTACCTGGAATGAGATGAATTATAAAAAAAAATGTGACTTTTCGTAAAAGTTGCATTTCATGGATCTGTTTAAAACATCTGGATAAGCCAAAGTTGTTGGGGGCTGGGAGGGAAGACTTAAAAAGAAAGACAACTTCAAAAGTGGAGCAAAACGAATAGAGAATGAGGCGCAAATACAAAAGTCATTGGAAAAAGAGGAATTTACTACAGAATATTGGAGAAACTCTTAGATACCCTAAGGCTATGTGCACACAAAGTCGGAACTCAAAGTATTTGAGGAGTTTTGAGATTTGGATTTCAAGGATTTCAGGATTTAGGATATGTGCACACAAAGGTTTTTGAGGAGGGCATAACCAAGTCCTCCTTCAAATATCAAAACTTCTCAAAAACTTTGAGTTTCCACTTTGAAAAATTAGCAAAAAAGACTACATTTGCAGGCAGCACTAGGCATCATTTTCAGGAGGATTCTACCCAAAATTCACCTGAAAAGGCACCACAGGAGCACCCTATGAAATAAACATATTGCACAGCAAAGTCAAAACGACATTGCCCACCTGATGAAAATATTTAACCTCTCATACATCCACTACTTAAAAAAACATCCCTCGACCAAAACTGTGCCGCTAACTAGAGACCTGTCTCTAATATTCCCTTCATCTCTAAACTCCTGGAACATGTGGTCCACTTCCGTCATATCCACTATCTCTCTGATAACTCTCTTCTCGACCCTCTCCAATCCGGTTTTGGCTCTTTACACTCTACTGAAACTGCACTCACTAAAGTCTCTAATGATCTACTAACAGTTAAATCTATTGATCATTACTCCATGCTAATTCTCTTGGATCTCTCTGCAGCATTCAACACTGTTGATCACCAGCTCCTCCTCACTATGCTCCGCTCCATCGGCAGCAAGGACACCGTTCTCTCCTGGATTTCCTCCTATCTCTCTGACCGCTCCTTTACTGTATCTTTTGCTGGCTCCTCCTCCTCTCATCTTCCCCTTACTGTTGAGGTTCCTCAAGGATCAGTCCTAGGACCCCTCCTCTTCTCTTTGTACACTGCCCCTATTGGTCAAACAATCAGTAGATTTGGTTTCCAGTACCATCTCTATGCTGATGACACCCAATTATATGCTTCTTCTCCTGCCATCATGCCTGCCTTTTTAGAAAACACCAGCGATTGTCTAAACGCTGTGTCTAACATCATGTCCTCACTATATCTGAAACTGAACCTGTCAAAGACTGAACTCCTTGTGTTTCCTCCCTCTACTAATGTACCTATGCCCGACTTTGCCATTTCTGTGTGTGGCTCCACTATTACTCCCCAGCAACATGCCCGCTGTCTTGGGGTCATACTTGACTCAGAGCTTTCGCTCGCCCCCCACATTCGATCACTGGCTCGCTCTTGTTATCTGCACCTCAAAAACATTTCTAGAATTCAATCTTTTCTCACTTTTGACTCCGCAAAAACTCTTACTGTTTCTCTTATTCATTCTCTTCTGGACTATTGTAACTCTCTTCTAATCGGTCTCCCTCTTACCAAACTCTCCCTCCTCAAATCTGTCTTGAATGCTGCAGCCAGGATCATATTCCTCGCCAATCGTTGCACCGATGCCTCTACCTTGTGCCAGTCCTTACACTGGTTACCCATCCACTCTAGAATCCAGTATAAACTTATTACCCTCACCCACAAAATCACTCCATGGCTCAGCACCACCCTATATCTCCTCCCTCGTCTCAGTCTACCACCCTACCTGTGCCCTCCATTCTGCTGATGACCTGAGGTTAGCATCCTCAATAATCAGAACCTCCCACTCCCGTCTCCAAGACTATACACGTGCTGCGCCAATTCTTTGGAATGCACTTCCCAGGTCAATACGACTAGTCCCCAATCCCTACAATTTTAAGCGTGCCCTAAAAATGCATTTATTCAGACTGGCCTACCGCCTCAACACATTAACCTAACTATCCCTGTGTGGCACAGTCAAAAGTTTTACCATAACCAGGTTCCCCACATCATGTTCCCACATGCTTTATGCATCCATTAGCCCTGTGTCTGTACTGTTACACACTTAACATTATGGCTGGTCCGAACAATGAAGGCAACTATTACCACCCACCTTTCGTGTCTACCTTTTTCCTCATAGAATGTAAGCTTGCGAGCAGGGCCCTCATTCCTCTTGGCATCTGCTATGATCTATGTGATTATTGTTATGCTGTAATGTCTATCGTCTGTTCAAGACCTCTCTATAATGTAAAGTGCTGCAGAATATGTCGGCGCTGTAGAAATAAAATTATTATTATTATTATTATTATTATTGCTGTGCACATGTTCCCTCTTATGTTACTTTTTGTAGCCCCTTTGGGGTTCAAAAACCCTAAAGCGGTTAAGAGAAGTAACATGCTCATTCCTCTCCTAGCCAAAACCGCTACTCAGAGTATAGGGCAAAAGATGACGGCGGCTCGGCGCTGGTTGACCTCCTTTGCCTGAGAAAACTTAGTGGCTGTTCCGGCAGCTAATAAACATGCCCATACCTTTAGATGAGAAGCCTGCAGAGGGTGAAAATTTCTGAAAAATTTAGTCACATTGTTCTGAAAAGTCCCCCGAAACAACAGCAATTCTTCACGTTAAAAGTTGGAAATAGTTCAGGTCACCCCTTGACCTTCAGGTATGTATTCACATACAGCTGTGCAAAAATTAAGAGACCACTTCCAAATGTTCAGTTTGTCTGATTATTCTCTTTATAGGTATATTTTTGAGTAAAATATAAATTGTTCTTTTAGTCTACAGACTTCTGACAACATGTCTCTGAATTTCCAAGCAATAAATTTTGTTTGTATTTTTTGTTTCTGAAAATGAGAAATGGTCAAAATTAAAAAAACAAAACAAAACAGTGCTTTCAGGCCTCAAATAATGCAAAGAAAACAAGTTCATAATCATTTAGAAACAACAATACTAATGTTTATCTCAGGAAAAGTTCAGAAATCAACATTTTGTGGAATAACCAAGATTTTAATCACAGCTTTCATGTGTCTTGGCATGCTTGCCATCAGTCTTTCACACTGCTTCTGGCCCAAAAATTTAAGCAGTTCTTCTTTGTTTGATGGCTTGTGACTATCCATCTTCCTCTTGATTACATTCCAGAGGTTTTCAATGGGGTTCAGGTCTGGAGAATGGGCTGCCCATGACAGGGTTTTGATGTGGTGGACGGTGGTCTCTTAATTTTTGCCAGACCTGTATGACTTATTTGCAAAAATTCGGAGACCTAGAGTTATTTGCAAAAACTCTATCCTGGACCTGATTTTTTAGGCTATAGTGGCATGTTTTTAAGACCAGGATTCAAATCATTAATTCCTGTCTTCTTCCATCTTACTTCAACAAACGAGCATTTAATTTATCCAGCTCTTCAGGAGAGATAACAGAGGGAATAATAATCGCCTTTCTCAGTTTTAATTACCGACTAGCCTGTTCACCCATATTTTGTTTCTATGTTCTTCTCTCCTTCCAACTTTCCCTATCATTAACAAAGCCTGAACAAGATAATTACAGATCTTTGTCTAACAACACTGAGAACTTCACAGACAAAGCACCTGACACATCTCCGTTGGAATAAAGTGACCCAGATGTTGCTACAAACAATTCCACGCAGCTTTTTAATGTTGGCAGAAAATGCCTTGGGATTATTGGAACATCTATCACATCCATGGAGGACAAGTTTGAAACACGGATTTAGACTTAACACTTTACGTATAAACTCAATTGTGATGGAATTGTGACTTTTGGGGAGAGGCAAAGCTGGGGACAAATAAGAAACAAATATGTACGAGTCCCTGCGCCAGTGTAGAAGAGAGGACCGGGTCGCAAGGGATGCTGAAACGCCGGGTCTGGAACTGCTGGGGCCGAACCTCCCGTTGCTGGAGGGACTGAGATTGCCGACGGAGCAAGTCAGTAACCTGGGTGAAGTAGGTGTGGCCAGGGAGAGAAAGTTAAAAGGAGTTGTGCGGGAACGTAACGGGCCTTCCCACCAGAACGCTGAGCTGGTGCGGACTGCGGCTGCAGTGAGGAGAGTGGAAGACCGCAGCATGCAATACTCACTCATATCGGCAGGCACGCAGGGGAAGGTGCGACAGAGAGCATCACAGCATGGACGCCTAGGTATCGGCTGACACACAGAGAGGCGCACGCTGGGCAGAACAGCCATTCACGTGACAGCGGCTATTCAGAGAGAGACACATGCCGAGTGGAACCTTGCGGAGAGCTATACCCTTTTGCTTCGCAGTTAAATGGACTAGGGGTTCAGTGGGCAAAACCAGAGACCGCCCGCTGACGCCAGAAGCAGGACCGTGTGTTGGGCGGGGATGCCTGAAAACCTACCCTGACCTCCATCGGCATTCTACTACCCACTGGACCTTCAGAGTGTGATGGGCTGCGGAGCCACGATAGGTGAATCTGTTAACAAAAGACTGTCTAGTTAAACAACTGTTATACAGTTTAGTTTTTTTGCATCCCTTTTCCGCTATCTCTCTGCAAGGCGTTCATTGCTGTTGAACAATTAAATATAGATAATCTCTGCTCTGCAGCAATTGTGTTACTGCATCCCAGCACCTGCATATTACACCTGCATGTTTTGCAGCTTTTCAAAACATGCAGCCGTGGGGACTTGAACATATTTTTTGAGCACCCCAAAGTCACTTGGTTAGCACCCGAGCAAGCTCGGATAGCACTATACACTATATCTGAGCATGTTTGCTCATCACTATTGTTAACCCCACCTTACATATTACATGCAGATTTCAGCCGCTTTAAAAAAAAGTTAGGCTATGTGCACATGGTGTCTTTTTCAAGTGGCTTCCCCCTGAAAAAGCACTGTAAAAGTACCCCATAAAATGAACATATTGTACAGCAATGTGAGAAAGGCATTGCTGTGCACATGTTATGTTTAATATCACTTCTTTTAATGGCTTCAGGCTTCAGATATCCTATTGCAGGTAAAACAAGTGACATGCTCACTCTTCGTGTGGCGAAAACGACGGCGAAACCGCTGGTAAAACCATTTCAGGAAAATGTCTGCTAGTGTTAAACGGCTACACCTGGGAAACCTTGGCGGCTGTGCCAGCATCTAAAAAGCAGCATGTGCACAGTTAACCCCTTCCTGTCATAGCTAATTTTATTTTTTCGCACTCTCATTTTCTCCTGCCTTTCCGTCATGGGTCATAACGTATTTACTTTTCCAATGACATAGCCATATGTTTTTTCTTATGCGGAATGAGTTTTACTTTTGAATGACTCCTTTCATTTTACCGTTCAATATACTGGAGAAATGGGAAAAGGATGTGATGAAATGGTGAAAAACAAGACAATTCCATCATTGTTTTTTGGCTTTTGTTTTTACATCATTCATTATGTGGTAAAAGTCACCTGGCATCATGATTCTCCAAGTCAGTATTACTATGGTGATATCAATCTTCCATCGTTTTGTTTTTATTTACGTGGTGAAAAAAAATCAGAAATGTGAAACAGTTTGAGAGTGTATTTCTGACACTAGCCAAATCAGTTCTCATACTTTGCACTGACGAGGGCCAATAGCCCGAAACACCGTGTCTGCAAATTGAGATTCTGATTTGGCTTTTATCCTAAGTCATATTACAAGACTCGTTAAAGGGTTGGCTGTGACTTGTACGGTTGCTATTACCAACAGGTGGCGCTATAGAGTTCAAGTTCTCTTTCTCTCTGAAGAGGCAATTTGCATATTTCTGACACCACTACAATTCTTATTTTTTGGCATTTTTCTTCTTTTTGTATAGTAAAATTACATTTTTATTGGTATTATTTTGGTCTACATTTGATGTTTTAATTACTTTTGATTGCATTTTTTGGAAGAGGAGTTTCAACCTTCATTTTTTTCATTTTTTGTGCTGGCGTATACTATGTTAATTTCTATATTTTATTAATTATTATTTTTTCCTACTTTACAATGTTTAACACATGGGTTAAATAATTTTATATTTTCAGAAATCAGTCTTTTGAGAATGTCGCAATTCAAATATTTGTAGAGTATTATTTCTTAATTTGGAGAGTATTATTACTTAATTTGGATATAGGGAAAAGAGGAATTAATTAAATTTTGCGCGAGTTCTCAAAGAGTTTACCCAGTTCTTCACCCGGTACCCAACCTTCCAAGTTAATTATGAAAGTCTTTCATCCTTCCCAGTATTTAGAAAAACCCTTCCCTCAAAACTTACAGCATTATATAAAAATACTTTTCTGTAATTTAATCTGAATAAAGGGCATTGCGCAACTAACAATTATCAGATATAGTTTGTTGGGTTTCCTCGCTTCACAAGTAGAATATCATGACAGTTCTCTGTTTACTTGCAGGGCCGCCATCAGGGCATCACTACCATTACTGGTGTATGGAGCCCAATAAGCAGAAGCTCTTTTTGCTTCTGCTCACCGGGTCCCTGGGAAAGGATTGTCAGTTCACTAACTGACCATGTGTCCATGGACAAACATTCAGTTAAAATCTCTTGCAGTGTGAGAAGTCGGTGGCTTCCTGCATGGCAATAGTTAACAGCCGCCAGCCAATCACAGGCTGACAGATGAGTTCAGCGACCAAGTAAGGAGAAATGTATTCTTTTTTTTCCTTTTTTGTGCTGAAAGCAACAATATGGGGCAGGATGGGCAATCATATGGGGTAGGATGGACATCATATGGGCAGAATGGAGACACGTGGTTGCACTATGGAGACACATGGGGCAGGATGGGAGATCATATGGGGCAGAATGGAGACACTTGAGGCAGGATGGAAACACATGGCACAGGATGGGGATACATGGCAGGATGGAGACGCATGTGACTAGAATGGAGACTCATGTGGGCAGAATGGAGACACATGGGACAGAATGGAGACACATGGGGACAGGGTTGAGATCATATGGGGAGAATGGAGACACATGGGGAAGAATGGGAGATCATATTGGGTAGAATAAAGACACATTGGGCAGCATGGAGACACATGGTGACAAAATGGAGCCACATGGTTATAAAATGGAGACACAGCGGTCAGAATGGAGACTCATTGGTCAGAATGGAGACACATGGGGCAGGATGGGATATTGTATAGGGAAGAATGGAGACCAGCTCAACGAACTTGTAAACAAACTTCTTTCTGTATTCACCAAAAAGTGCTCAGCAGAGGGTAAAACAACATCAGCATTGACAGTTACATGATATGCAACATCATTGATGTCGCATATCATGTAACTGTCAACATTGAAGCTGCTTTACCCACTGCTGAATGCTTTTTGGTGAATAAAGAAAGTTTGCTCACAAGTTCGTTGAGCTGGACTTCTCTTGTTTTGATTGCTCCACGCCTTGACACAGCGTTTCCTGTGCTCCGAACACCTAAGGATGTCCATTACTGTGAACTGGACTTTTTTCTGCTGACACATGGGGCAGAATGGAGACACATGTGGGCAGAATGGAGGCACATAGGGCAGAATAGAGAAACATGGAGCAGAATGGAGACACATGGGGCAGACTAAAGAAGAAAAGCAAAGATGAAGAACTTCAACTAGAGACGTCATTGGTGAGACAGTGTGTTACCTGTACACTTACACTATACACTATATACAGAGCTCCTGTGTCTAATGTTACTGGTGATCCCTGTATTAGGCCACATTCACACTTTCAGTATTTGGTCAGTATTTTACATCAGCAGTACTTATAAGTCAAAACTAGGAGTGGGTGAAAAATACAGAAGTGGTGACGTGTTTCTATTATACTTTTCCTCTGATTGTTCCACTCCTGATTTTGGCTAACAAATACTGATGTAAAATACTGACCAAATACTAATGTTGTGAACATGGCCTTACCTGTACATGGACACTGTATATGGAGCTCCTGTGTATAATGTGTCAAGTGATCACTGTATTACCTGTACACTGACACTATATGCAGAGTTCCTGTATAAAATGTCTCAGGTGATGACTGTATTACCTCAACAATATACACTATATACAGAGTTCCTGTGTATAATGTCACTGGTGATGCCTGTATTACCTGTACACTGACACTATATACAGAGTTCCTGTGTATAATGTCACTGGTGATCACTGTATTACCTGTACACTGACACTATATGCAGAGATCCTGTGTATAATGTCACTGGTGAGTTAGTGTATTACCGGCACACTGACACTATACACTGTGTACTATGTACAGAGATCCTGTGTATAATGGCTCTTATGATAATATTAGTATTGTGTTTTTTTATTAATGATCAGTATGGTTGTATTCGGTCATTATGTGGTGGTATTATGTGGCCTGGTCATGGTGTGGTGGTATATGTTCCTTTTAAGTGTGAGCAGGTTGTGGGATGCATTGAAAGACAGGAGGCAGAGCAAGGGTTAACAATTTTAACAGTTTTAATTAAACAGGGGATTTATTCCTCACAAGGAGATAGATGGTTAAACGTGGGAATATACAGTTGATAATAATAATAGTCTTTATTTATATAGTGCCAACATATTCCGCAGTGCTTTACAGTTTAACAGTTTCAAAACACAAGTCATAAGTAACAACGTTCAGGTGTAAATAATATGCAGAGATAATGAACAAGATAACGGCAGTTCTATTGTACACTTATCGTGTCAGAAGTTTCTCTGACTGTAGATGGTCCTTGGAAGTCAGTAGCACCAACAACAGCTGGCACAGTGCTTGTCCAAGAAGGTCCTGCTGGTAACCATGGTCTGTCTTCTGGTGTCAGTGGTCAGTGTCCGATACCTTCCACTGGTCCCTAGTCCATATACTGATGTGGCTGGAGGAGCATGGGCCACGACGCTGTCTGAGCCCGACGTGGCCCGACAGATATACCCTGGTGAATCATGGTGCAGATGGCAGTCCTGCACCTGATCTCTCTCTGGCAGCATGCACGCAGTACTCACTAGCCCAGAACATTTAACACCTCGCTCCCTGGTTGCCAATGGACACACTGGACGTCTCTCCTTACAGTCTCTGTCAGTG
This sequence comes from Dendrobates tinctorius, assembly GCF_039654945.1. Classification (NCBI taxonomy): domain Eukaryota; kingdom Metazoa; phylum Chordata; class Amphibia; order Anura; family Dendrobatidae; genus Dendrobates; species Dendrobates tinctorius. The sequence continues at coordinate 77,862,138 of NW_027361696.1, forward strand.
GGGACAGTGCTTGGACGCAGGCCTGCGCTGCACGGATGCTCCGGGGCCGGAGCACTCACTGGTCCCTGCTGCATGCTGTATGCTCATGCCAAATCTCTCTCTAAGCCACCAGATCTGTCTGCTGCAGTCCATTGCAGCGCTGGCAGGTCGGATGTGGAACGCGCTGCCAGTCCTGCTGCTCGCACACTGATGGCGGGGGACTCTCTGCAGCTTTGTGCTCTTTCTCACTCAGCTTCCAGCTGGGTTCCCTCTCTAAACATGCTCCCTCTTCCTGGGTCATGGGGCCTGTCCGGTCCCCTATTCCTTCCCCCTGGAAACAGGGGATGCAGCCTCAGCAGTTCTGGACCCGGCTCAATAGAGGTACTTGCAGCCTGGTCTTTCTCCTTACATATGTGGTATTCTTTGGTCACTATGTGGTGGTAACATGTGGTCTGGTCATGGTGTGGTGGTATTTGTTCCTTGTATGTAGTATTATTTGGTCACTAAGTGGTGGTAATATGTGGTCTGGTCATGGTGTGGCAGAATTTGTTCCTTGCATGTGGTATTATTTGGTTATTATGTGTGGTAATATGTGATCTGGTCATGGTGTGATGGTATTTCTCCCTTGTATGTGGTATTATTGGTCATTTTTAAAAAAATATATGCAACACATTCCCTTAAAGAAAAATAAAGAAAAATAAACATAAAAAGTGTTGGATATTTTAAGAAATGTTTAATAGCTTAGAGTAGAGCAGAACCCAGCCAAAAGAGTCTGCCTTGTCATGGTGATGGCTTAAAAAATATTTTGGCCAATACAAAAGCTGCTGGCTATGTCTGTGATTTGGTGCTTGATGGGAAAAGTTAATGTGTGATTGGTGAGGATGTGGTACAGAAGTAGAGTTTTTCCAAGAGTGGGCAGTGGGTCTGCGGAAGGTTCGAAGGGTGAAGGTGGAGCTGGGGTGGAGCCTGGGCAGAGTCTCAAGGAGGCCCAAAAATGTTGCCAGTATGGGGCTCTGAAATTTCTGGTGGCTGTTCTATTCACTTGTGTCAGTTTTCTTTTGGAGAACACTCCAATTAAGCTTAATATCATAGGTCAAGAATCACAAGACAGAGCCTATTAAAGGATTAGACACTGACCTATTGACTAGGGCTATATGGCAACTTTCCTGCGACACCTGTTGCGCAACCAATTTTGCCGCAGCTACATCACACTACAATACAACTCAGTTGGGTCATATTATGACCCCCAGTGAGCTGAGAGCATGAGAAGAAAGTTGCAAGAAGTACAACTTTATTTTTTTTTTGTCACAGTTGCAGTGCCCTCGGGATTGCAAGGCAACCCTTTTAAGTTGCAATCGAGCAAACCATAGTAGCAACCAAAGTTGACGTGCAGCCCTAGCTATAGGGTAGCTACCTCCAATAGAAGGAGGAAGAGAGACAGCTTTCTTTCATTTAGAGGAGAGCTAGTTTGCATACATTTTTTCGAGGCACATTACCTAACCTATAGGTATTTCTACTCATGTTTGGCAGACACCACCATGAGAAACACTAGCCGTTAGGTTTTCAATTGCTAAACCTGATCCAATACTGGTGAATACTGATGGACCCCATTGACTGTAATTGGATTGGTTGGACTTCTATTGACTTTATCTAAAGCTTTGTACAATGCCCCTACCTCAGTGAATCAGGCATGTCATTCTCCACAAGGAGAAACATTTCCTCTTAGTCCCCAGTCAGAGGCCTCTCACACAGCCAAACCAGCTCTGCTGCTTTGCACTGATGAAGGGTAGTACCCCGATAAACCGTGTCCTCAAAATGCGATTCTGGTTTGGCTTTTATACTAAGTCATGTGGCAAGGCTCATTAAAGGGTCGATATTGACTTTTAAAATCGCTACTTCCAATAGGTGGCGCTAAAGTTCAAGTCGTCTTCCTCTCTGAAGAGGCAAATTGCATATTTAATTTACCAATGGAGCATTGCATGGCCTATAAGTGTCCTTACACCTGCATGTCAGGCATGTCACACTCCACAAGGAGAACAGTTACTACTTAGACTCCGATAATGATGTTACATTACAGATATGAATTAATTAAAGTCCTGGATAAAGTTTTAATGCAAACTAGCTATTATATAGCAGGACACAAATAGCCATAAGTCATCACTCAATAATGCATAAGAAAAGCTTATAACATTGCGCCTATCCAGAAACTAACGGCGTGTTCTTTCTGGGGTTACCCCATGCTACAAACTTGCAATGTCTTCCATATGAATGGATAAATGAATCCACAAGGCGCACAATGACTTTGAAAGGAAGTATTCACTGCATGTAATCCATTGGCTGGGAAAAAGCCCAAATCCTCCTACCAAGCAGGGATTTATCGTGTAATGTAATGATGTGCTGCACAGTGGTTGCTTCTTTTTTTACTCTAAAAGTCCCTATGCACATTAAACAAAGTTGTACTAAATAGACCATTTTGACCAAATCGATTGTTTGTTGCATGGTTTTTAGGTGGCACCTGCAAATGATCGACTTTTGGGTGACGAACGATCGTAGTTGTCCGAACGATCTATAGATCATTTCTAATTACACATGTTCAATTACATTATACTTAACTTTTAGATGAAGCTAACACTTACAAGAATGGGGAACACAAAAATTCAATAAGAGGGTGGATCTAATGAAATAAAGTTTTCCGAATGATCAGCACATACACATTATGCCATGCACAATAGTTGTGCGAAATCAGACATGTCCAAGAGATCTTTCAGACAGCTACGATGGATTTTCAACCAAAAATCAATCAAATGCAACTAAAAGCCATATAACAAATAAAAGATTTGGTCAAAATCGTCTATTTAGTACAACTTTAGTCAAATGGGGGCCGTAAGATGGTGTTCATATCTATTTGTTTGAAAAATTTTGGTGTATGTGAAAGGAGCGACCCTGGCCAAACATATCTATAGGCTACCCCCCACACAAGGACTCTGTGACCATGATCATTACACCCCTGGTCATCCACTCTTACAAAAATGTATATCGTGTTTATAATGGCGGTCAAAAGAAATTCTGGTAATTCTTTGCATCCATTGTTATGTTGTGTTCTTATTTCTCATACAATGAATCACCACTAAAATGAAAAACACACTAAAAGCAAAATATGCTTTTTTTTCCTGACTGGGTGACCAACAGTGTAACGATCATGGTCGTAAAGTGTGCAACCAGGGACCTGCAGACATCAGTGCCTATTTCAGCTTGATGTGCATCTGAGGACCCACATTTAGCTGAAATATATTGTGTCACAAACATCCGCCAGCTCCCTGAATTGAAATACACACCACCAGCCAATCAGAGTCCAGCAGCTAATGTTGGCATGCCCATTACAGGGGAGGTGCACAGCAGGAACATCATGTGCCATGCCGGGCAAGCCGAAGTCAGCTGCTGGTTCCTGCAGTGGCAATAGAAGATGATACCGCACGTCATGGGTGTAGAAGAAGGTAAGATTTGTTTTTAAATGTTTTGTAATGGAACATGAAACATTATCACTGGAAAGGACTCCGGAAAGGGAAAATTATTATAGGAAGTGGCTAGAATAGGGCACATTATACCAGGAAGGGGCCCAGGATGGAGGACATTATATCAGGAAGGGGCCCAGGATGGAGGACATTATTTCAGGAAGGGGCCCAGGATGGAGGACATTATATCAGGAAGGGGCCCAGGATGGAGGACATTATGTCAGGAAGGGGCCTAGGATGGAGGACATTATATCAAGCAGGGGCCTGGGATGGGGGACATCATTACAAGATGGCATCAGGATGGAGGACATCATTAAATGGGAGGGAAACACAAGTCTTTATAGGATTTATGATGTTAAGGGGCCCATACATATGACCATTATGCAGGTGGGACCCCAGGTCTACATTCTGCACTGGGTCCTTAGACTCTAGTTTTGCCACTGTGGGTGACTTATGCTACTGCACTACGTCACTATGGCATGCATTAGCTGAAAGTACCCAATTAGTAATTCCTCCTCTATACATCCAACTAAAAACTGCAAAGAGATGTGAATTGAGTGTAACACTATCAATATCAGCTGAAAATAGCTAGCCATGATACCTAAGTGGCTTGGTGAAAAAAAACATTCACCTTTTGGGTCCATGGCAAGGAAATTCACCAGATCTCAATCCAACTGAGAAACTGTGGTCAATCCACAAGATGCACAAGGACAAACAAAACACAGAAATTGTGATAAACTGGGAACATGGATTAGGCAAGAATGGGTGGTCATCCTTGAGAATTTGGCCCAGAAGCCACTATCCAGCTGCCAGGGTGAAGGGCAGAAGTCTGGGGAAGTCAGGGTCATCTCTATAAACTCTATAAATATTGAGTCTTTACAGAAACTTGAAATATTTGTACATAAAAGTGTAAAAACTCATGAAATGTTCAGAGCTGTACTGTAAGTAACCAGAGAAACATTCGCCTAAAAGATCTAAAAAGACTGAAGCAGCGCAATGTGTGAAAACCCAAATCTGTGTCAGTCATACAACTTTTGGCCAAGACTTTACTTGCAATCCATGAAAATGAATAAACGTGGAGTATAAAAAATATAAAATTAAAATGCTGCTCGAAACAATAAGTACAGAGCCAAATCTCCAGAGCAGTCACATAATCACACAACGCTATGTACTGTACTTCCATTTATTACATGGAACTAGTGATGGGAATTGACCTATGACCTTGAGGGGTCTCCTCCACAGACATCCACCTCCTTTCCCTCCATATTTCATTTATATGGAGTTCCCTCCCTCCATCTCTTTGTCTCCATGGAGACAAGCTTCACCACTGTAAGAAAGGAGCCATTATCATGCTAATGGGACCCTGTTCTTTCACTAGAGGAATTCTTGGTGGGAAAATGATAGTGCTTTAAAGATGGGAGGGGTAGTAGAAAAAAAAGCTTCTTTTCTTCTCTCCCAGACAGTCAAACTGTAAACCTTTCTAAAACCTTTCTGGGAAGCTACAGCTTTATGTTCTCCACAATTTTATTTTTATTCCATTTGTGTATCCACATTTATTTTTGCAGTATTTTATCATATTAAAGTTCTAGAATTCTATTTGGAAACTATATATTATTTTACATTTTAAACTGCTGTACACACACACACACACACACATACACACATATATATATAGACAGGTGTGTGTGTGGTGCCCTCGCGGTCTCAGTCTTCACAGGGTACTGCACTTCATCCAGAGGTGTGGTACTCTGCTCTCAGGTAAGGAAGGAGCACTGCCAGGACTCACACATTAGCATCCAATACTAGTCCCCATCTGGCCAGGGGGGAGAAAGTAGAGAAGGGGCAGATCTTAAAGGAGTGACAGTTGGTGGGAGGAGTTAGTGCTGAGGTAAAGAGATTGTCCTGGAAAAGTCAGTCAGTCAGAGTGGTGTGAGAGGACAGAAGTCAGTCAGAAGGGAGACAGAAGGAGGCGCTTGTGGAGACTGAAGCTGAGTGCTGCTTGTCTCCAGACTAAAGAGAGTGAGAGAGGCGGAGTGAAAATAGAGAAGAAAGGAAGGAAAGCTCCAGGAGGAGAGGAATAAGAGGTCTTAGGGGAACGGATAGAGAGCAATCCATCCATGGGGCCCGCATCCACCGTCATGGTCGGTGGAGGGACTAGGTCGCAGTTAGGGGACCGACCCCAAAACTAGTGGAGAAACTAAGGACTCAGCTAGGAAACTGGTGGCAGCAGTTTCTGTAAGTGCTGCAGCCAATCCACACTCATTCGCTGAAAAGCCAGACATATAGGATCCCGGGGCCTGACCAACGTCGCCCAACAAGATCCGAGTCTCCTGCACCCCAAGCCACCTGAGAGCTGTCTGGACCACAAGCCTGGAAGGCACAGCACCCTGGCTGGGGACTGTAACAATTTAACTGTGAGTAAATGTGTAAAGACTGCACCCTGCTGTGTCCTCAGTTTATTTGCTGCGTCATCTGCCATGCAGTACAACCACCATTATCTTCAACACCATAATGTGCCCTCAGGAATAGGTCTGCCTGTGGAGAACTGAACCAACTCTGCTGCATCAACCACTGCCCCAGTGGACTGAATCTGCAGTGTCGGCTAACATCTTACTTGCCAAGTACCACAAGTGGCATCACAAATCTTTTATAAACTTTATACTCTTTTCATCTATATTTTCATTGGACGCCCCGGGGTACACAGACCAGGTCACTGCTGCCGTGACACATCCCCTTAAGAACCGGCCCAGTACCGAGTATGCCACGGCCCTGCGGGCTCTTCATTTGCCTTTCCAAATCAAGTCCTGCCAGTTTAATTAAACACAATGGACTCCAATGAAGAAATAGAACCATCTCAAGGAGGATCACAAGGAAATGGACAGCATGTGACTTAAATATGAGTGTCTGAGCAAAGGGTCTGAATACTTTTGACCATGTGATATTACGGTTTTTCTTTTTCAATAAATTTGCAAACATTTCTACATTTCTGTTTTTTTTCAGTCAAGATGGGGTGCAGAGTGTACATTAATAAGAAAAAAAATGAACTTTTTTTGAATTTATCAAATGGATGCAATGAAACAAAAAGTGAACAATTTAAAGGGGTCTGAATACTTTCCGTACCCACTGTATGCATATTGTAGAGATCCACCATATGAGTGGATGGGGATTTACTCGCTTGGCCGGTCTTTGAGGCATACGCTGGGACACTCAGGGTTAAACGGTTCATTCGGTTTATTAAACAGCAGTATAAACCACTCTTCATGAACTAAATAACATGTAGCTTCCAGTACAGTGTCCGTTAAACAATCAGTTTTACAGCATACACAGTCTCTTACTGACCCCGGTCAGCATTACTCACGGTTTATCTCTCACGGGTTATCAGGGAAGCGGCTGCATTGGGATCACCGTTCCAGACAGTGCCTTGCTCACTAGGCCATCTACAGTTCCAGACCCACAGCCGGGCAGTAGCTCCCCTACTTAGAGCCGTCACAGACTCTACCAGGTCCGGGCCTTTCCATGCGCTCTCCAGGAAGTTCTGTCCCAGACACTTCCAACACACACAGGCCTTCCGGGACCTTGCACTCTGACCACTCAGGATCAAAACACACAAAACCATGTGACCCGACCTCAGTCACGCTATATGGTATGTGACCACACCCACAAGTGAGATATGGATCACACGGTCATGACCTCACTACAGGTTCTATTACATACCGACAGACATATACAGCTTTATCTTGGGCATTCAGACATATGCCCACCTGCATATTCTGAGTAGCATATACAGCGTCCCCTAGCTTTAACAGAGGTTACTGCACCACTATATATATATTTATATATATACGGTATATATTTAATTATATAATATGTAGTATATATAGATATGTATATACACAAATGTATTTTTTTTTACATTTCATTTTGTGTATTTTTAATGGAAATTTTTTTATTTTAAATGTAGTTTTATGAAAAAATGCTATTAACCCGTAGATATGGTTAATCTGTAGGTTAATAGCTTTGTGAACCTGCCCAGTGTATGCACTTAAAGCCCTTTACTTAATTCCCCTGGCAGCATTTGGGTTTGGGTACCACGGGGGTGGTACTGGTGCGGGTTCAGTCACTCTGCTCTTTGTTTAGAGAGCGGCAGCTTTAACTACGCCCCCAGAACTGACTGACAGCTGGCTCTATTGCTTAACGGGCTGTCAGTCAGTGCTGGGGGTGCAGTGACAGCCAGGGCTGCCATCAGGGTATTACTACCCTGACTGGCGTATTGGGCCCAATGCCTATCCTGGCAATCTCTGCCTCGCTGCACAATCTCTGTCCCATCCTGACAATCTCTGCCTCACTGGACAATCTCTGTCCCTTCTGCGGCATCCATGCCTTTAGGTCCACCAGCTTCCTCCCATTCCCCATGCCCGGTTCAGTAGGAAAAGGTACAAGGCTTGCCATCTCAGCTCCGCCTAGTCCCGGCCGTAGGTCCCGGATCCTCCTTGGAATGGTTACCATAAAAGATGGTGACCACTTGTACGTCGCTCAGCCTGAGGTCCCTTCTTGCCTTAGAAACTTCACCCCCATGGCTATCTGACTGCTTTAACTGCTGCATCACTACTTCTTGCCCTGGGCATGGCTGCCCGGGCTCTGCTCTCTAATAGTGATGTGTCATTCGCGAATGCACCGAGACAAAGAGCTGGCTCCCTGCTATGAGCGATGGGAGCCGGTACCCCGGTGAGAGCTAGAATGGCTCTCACTGGGCGTGAAATCCCGTTGTTTGGCAGATGTAACCCCGCCCACCTGAGCAAAACTCCACCTAATAGCAAGTGGGCGGAGTTTCTGCCTTATGTGGGCAGGGCTTTGTACACCTTACGTCAGCATAAATATGTGTTAACACATTGTGAACACATATTTACTAGTGATCCATTTAGGATCCAAAAAGAGTCGGCTCTTTTTGGTCAGCGGAGCCATGAGAGCCGGATCACCAAAAAGAGCCAGACTGCCCATCACTACTCTCTAACCAGGAAGTCCCATCACTATATCCCTCTGTTCTGTATTACACCCATCTGTAACTCCTCCCAGCCTGGAAACCCCTTATGCTAACTATGCTAATCTAAAACTCTCATTGTCTATCTCTAGTATGCCCCACTATTCTATGCCCACTACTGTCCTATGCTACTGCTACCCTCTACCCTATTCTATCCCTGATCCTATACACAACACATGTTAAGTACATACACATTAAAGCAACAGTAAATTAATACATTAACAGTCATAAACACTAGGGAACCACACACATGTAATGTGCATACTGTTCAAAGAGGGGGAGGCATACGATGGCCTCTTTCTCCCCCCTTACAAAGCAATGGAAAGACAATGAAGGGGAGAAGAAACAGATTAGATATTAGAAAACACTTTTTGACAGTGAGGGTGATCAATGAGTGGAACAGGCTGCCACAAGAGGTGGTGAGTTCTCCTTCAATGGAAGTCTTCAAGCAGAGGCTGGAGAGACACCTGTCTGAGATGATTTAGTGAATCCTGCATTGAGCAGTGGGTTGGACATGATGATCCTCGAGGTCCCTTCCAACTCTACCATTCTAAGATTCTAGGATTCAGTCAGAGGAGGAACTCAGTTTAAACCAAAAAAATCCAGTAAAACATATTTTTTAAAGGAAATCTGATTAATAGTTTTCACCCCCTTCTCCTCAGAGAGGTGACTGAACAAGTGCTGCCCCCGCCTCCATGACTGAAACCAAGGGGAAAATAAAGTTCATTTTCTCCCCACTGCGTTCGGCTGCATGCAGGCGCTGGACAGCATGGTAATGCTAATAACCTGCAGATTAACTGCATATTTGCATGTTAATAGCATTGTTTCTGGTGATATGGTTCCCTTTAAATAAGATAATTGATGACCTCAAAGTGCTACTCCAGCAGTGCGTAGTTAAGTGTTTTGAAGCTGTGCCTGGAGGTGCATTGGGGAGTGATGGTGCACTTACAGCTTCTCAGCCTCATCCTGTGTTTCCTACCTAGCAGTAACCCTTTCTGGCTGATTGACAGGTGAGAGACTGCGTACCAGAGCAAATGACCCAGCCATCAATCAGCACAGGCACAGAACAGTGCCTCAAGGTAGGAAATACAATAGAGGCTGGGAAACTGTAAGTGCATCGTCCTTTCCTAATGTACCTCCAGACACAACTTTAATACATGCTTTGGGGTCATAAAGAGATCGACTGGCTTTTTTGAAATGCCAAAACAATCATATTAATGGTTTGGGAGAGGGGATAAAGTTTGGGGGACGGGTTAAAGATAGAGGCTATATGCTTTTTTGCCACCAGTAGAGGGAGCTTAGGAGCTGCATAATAACACTGGAGTTAGCAGTTTTCTCCTTGGCTTTCCCAGTGGTGCAGTGTTTTAGCTTTCAACTATTGAGAGGTTTTAGAGTTCAGACTAGGAAAACATTGAATTATGACCCCTATAAATATTTATTAAGAAATTAGTCAGCTCGGTATATTAAATTAAAAAATGTTCTAATATTAAGCATAGAGATTCCATACAATCCCGCAATATCTGGAGACATGTAGACTGGATCCATTGAACTTTGCCATATTTTTATGTCATATTTCTGTGCTTGGATGATTAAAATGTACATCAGTCACTCAAAAACATCTTTTATCTGCTTTCGTACCTATCAAGGAGATATAAAAGTGTAACAAATAAAAAAAAGAACAAGATAAGAATCTTCTGCTGTCAAGATCTTGGCGCTTTTGTGCTTTATGGTGCCGTGCTATTCTTCAGGCATCCATCCTGAAGTCTTGGAACAACGTCTCTCGGGTAGGTTTAAGGTCACGAGCACTTCAGCTTTGTGACATACTGGAGGTGTGGGAATTTTTCTCAGTAATGGAACTCATACTGTATTTTCTTTCTAGAGAATAGTTTTCACATGTCATGTTGTCAACTACAAAACATGTAAAAAAAGTGCAGAATTTCTAGTTTTCAAATGGAGTATTAGCTAAAACATCTCTATTTTTGTGTAAGTTGTCATTTTTACTTTTGCTTAGCAATGCTCTTGTTAAATAGCTGCAACCCCACTCTGGACAAAGAAATGGTGTGAATAATAGGATGTATGATGATGTGGCTTCTACAAAACACAATCATAGGTCATAATGCTGGATATGCAGATGGTCCTTTTGAAGTCCTGCATTTCTATTCAAGAATTTCTTTTAGAGAAACCCATAAAGGTCAATAAAAAGTTCCACATGAGATAGAATCTGGGATTGAACACCCAAGTTAAAAAAAAACCCAAACACTTAGGAGATACTGGTCAAATTAAGCATACACAAGTCGCAGATATGCTCCGGCCAGTAGCATTCCATGGCCATGAGTAAAGTAGACAACACTAAGGGGTACTGTTTGCTCCTTGGTGAGATTGCCTGCTTTTAGGTTAGGCAATGAGCCCGAAAAAAAGGTTATGATACCTACTGGAGGTTGCAATCCCATCAGTGAACGTCCAACAAGAGTAATACATCGGTAACTTTACTACTCCTGCAGATGAGCGAATACAGTGTGTATTGTATTGTATAGTCTATTTACAGTATGCAATTTTCCCCATCAATAATCTAATTATCAATCAAAAGCCAAACATAGGAAAGTATCCGAAAGCTAGCCATACACATGCTGTCTACCAAACCAACGTTCTGCTGAAATCTATCTCTTCCAACCCCGATACACATGAGTGCTTGGGTCATGAGTTTTTGATGGAGAAAGCCGAGAGGCGAGAGCAGTCACCTTGGACAACAGCTTATCTCTCGTGATAACACGAGGATCGGGTAGTGAAATTTGAACTTCTCAATCTTTGTCATCCTCGGCATTATGTGTCAGGGTAGAATTAGAAAGCCCTCATACACACGAACCCTCTGGTCATGTGTTTTTGATGTTTAGAGAGAAGAAAGCCGAGAGGAGAGAACAGACACCTCGGGCAATGGCTTATCTCTCTTGGAAGTAAAAAGATTGGACAATGAATTTCCAACTGACTGATTGTTCTCTTCTCCAACATTATGTGTGGGTGATCAGTAGGTAGGCCCCCCCATACACATCAGAGGGTCAGCCAGTCCCAACCAAAATTAACCGACTTTCATCCAATGTGTATGGGGGTTTTCCTATTCATCCCCGACACATAATATTGGAGAAGAGAAGGATCAGACAGTTGGAATTTCACTGTGCATCCTTTTGTTTCCTACTGTCCATTTTTCTGTTATATTATGTGTCGGGTATGAGCAGGAAGGTCCCGATACACATCAGATGGTCAGTCAGGCCTAACAAAATTGGCCAACTTTCAACCAATATGCACTGGGTCTAGTCGCAATGATTGCAGATTTATGATTAACTTTGCAATAATAGAAAATTAATTAAGAAAAGTAATTGAAAAAATGAAAGTATAATTAACATAATTTCCTGACCAGCTGAAAATGGATTTAAGAAATTATTACTGGCTAATAAGCGACTAAGGTTTTCATCAAAATTGGAAAAACCATCCCAGAGAAGCCCCACTTTAGAAACTAGAGGATCTTTTATATTGTATAAATGCAGATCTCTTATTAGATTTTACCACTGCTCTTGGTGTGTTTTATTGTCGGCAGTGCTGATCAACACTAACAGCGCTGCAGCCAATCATGGAGCTCAGCAGCTCTGCGTAAGTTGACAGCAGGAGCTGCTCAGGACTACAAAAGAGGTTTTCTTGACCATTAAATTGGCTTTACGTCTAGGGAAACCCTATACCCTACCCTCCATTTAGTTTGTTTTAAAAAACAAACCCTCCTCCAGTCCAACGCCAAGTCTCTGCTGCTCCAGGTGTCTATTATTGTCTGTAGCGCTTGCGTCAACTTGAGCAGAAGCAGCTTAGCTCACTGATTGGCTGCAGTGCTGTCAAAGTGACGCTAGAGTTGCAAATCATAACAGACACCGGGATCAGAAGTGGAGACTCAGTGGCTAGGCCAGGGGAGGGTAAGTAAATCTCCATTTTATTATTATTATTATTATTATTATTACTACTATTTTTTTAAACAAACTAAAGCCAGGTGAGAGGATTTTTCCCAAAACAGTAACATTACTTTAATATCCAAGTGTGCTGGAATATTTCAAATTGATGGCCCTTAAATAAAGATGATTGCAGACAGACACGTGCCTGAGAGCAACTAATCAGCAGCAAAATCCTTTTTAGTGCAAATTTTACAAAAGTTACAGATTCTTCTATTGGAAATCTTGCTAGAGGTAGGGAACCTAACAGCTGATATCAGACGCTGGATCTAGAATTTAATTCTAAAATGAGAAAAACATTCAGTGAACCAATCACATGGGAGACTAGTCCAACATGCGGGTACTTGGTCTCTTTGTCTGTGCACTTTGCTTGAGCGACAGGTCTCTCCCTGAGTACATGTACAGGGAGAGACCTGTCAGTCTCTGGCAGTGGGGAGAAGCTGTCAGGGACCTGCCTGACCAATCATGTGGTTTGGTCAGGCAGGTCATGTGGTTTGATCTTGGTGGTTTGGTCCCCGTGGCTTTTAAAGTATGTTTTTGTCCGAGACTCTGCAGAGCTTCAGAGTCTGTAGTACATGGCTGAAATCATGCAGCCTGTGGATAGGGGAACATGTATCTGCTCTCAGGTTTCCTTTAATGGTGACCTATCTATATAACTAATGGATGGGAAATAAAGTTAAAATTACTTCTCCCAAGCCTTGAGAGTAGACGGTCATGGATGTCTTCCAGATGACTCATCATAAAGTGGTTGTTACACATGTGACATTTAGGATGGAACTTGGACTTTCTGCACATGTCAGATACGGATGACTATGGATGAATAAGAATCATAATTGAGGTTCATGACCATAGACATCCTTTCAATAATGTCACAGACCAGTCCCCATGGCCGTTCCCTTCTGATTTGCTCTTGGACGCTTACTAGTCTCTGAATATACATTAGAAATTGTGCTTTATTTGCACTTTTCCTGAGGCTCTGGATAAAGGCTTAATGACGGTATACAGTATGACCGGAGTAATCCCAATAGACCTCATATGTACCCAGCACAACATATGTGCCACCAAGCTGAACGAAATATGGCCGCATAGTCTAAACCATGTATAAACCGCTCATTTCCAAAAATATCCCGGAATATAAAATGCCACAAAGAAATGAAAGTTTTTTCTATTCTGCTTTATTTCATATAATTTCAGCCGCAGCTTGCATCGCCCCTCTGGTCCTTTTAGGCCGGTAGAACTGAGAATGCATTGTCTCGGCTTCTGAATATTCCGCCTGCATTTGAATAGGACTCTTGTTCGTGCAGAAGGCCGAACATTCACTCCCTATCATTCTCTAGTTTGTGGCACAGTTCGGTGCAACGCTCTTGTTGACCCAATCCGTTCCCCTATAACCTCCACTCCTCCAAGTGCAGCGCTAAGAATACAATGGAGACACTCTCGCCCCGTCCGATGTCTATTTCTCACTGGGTTTAATCTGAATTGCAAACCCTTCTTCCCTATTCATGAATAGACGCGGACAATAGAGATTCACAATACACCAAATATAGAACAAAGCCTGGAGGCAGGAGCAGAGCAGAAGACTGCGGAGAGGACGGATGGATTGAGCAGCATTTGTAATCTGGTCACATCACTTGTTGTCCCACCTACAGCAGCCATACTGCAGCACCTCCAGTTCATATATACTACTATCTTGATTTTTTAAGAAATGCAAAACAAACATATGACTCCCTTAAAGGGGATGTCTAGTAAAATAGCTGGTAGAGGAGACAAGCAATAGGAAAAACAGGCCTGTGGTACATCAACTGGGAGAGTATTAATATATTTAGCAATTTTTTCTATGTAATCTGAGAGCACCCTGATTCCAGCGATATGTCACTTTCTAGGTTGTGCTTTTGTTTCAATAAAATCAGTGTTTTATGAGCAGGAGATTATCACTACAGGACTAGTTATCTCCTGCCTCCTGGTCCAACCACGCCACCAGCACTGATTAGCAGCTTGTTTTCTATGCAGAGTGTACACAGAAAGCAGCCAATCAGTGATGTGGGCAGGGTTATACAGAGCTCAGCATTCAGAGAACCGCTAGATAAAACAGTGATTTAACCCCACCCACATCACAGATTGGTCAGCTCACTGTGTGACCAATTCGATATAACAAGTGAATAATATTTTTGTGCTTTGTAATACATATGGCCAATGCAATCTAGCAAATTAAGTGCTCCAGCCATGAAATATCCCAGAATTTTTAATTCATTTCCAAGCACATGATGACTGTGCGGCTATATATATTTACACTATATATATTTACATGTATGGTGGGGTTGTACCACGGATCACTGGTTACATATATTCATTCACACACACAGAATATAGAGGTAGGCACCCATGAGCAAGTCCCATCCATGTGAATGATCGTATGGAACCATTATTACCAATGGAAAGCAAAATGTGCTTTTTGTGTTTTCTATTAGTGTATCAGAATTTAATGTAAAAAGAGAAAATTAAACAGTTTTCTGATCTGGTAAAAAAAAATAATAAAAAAATAAGAACAAGATGTGTATTGTTGCTGCAGCTGGGAAGAGATTGACTACACAGATCCAGTCCACCCAAAACAGGGGAACAAATGCAGCCTTGTGTCACTGTCATTGGACTTTCTTGACTTTCTAAGGAAGAAAGATGAGCAAGTGACCAAAAGTTACCTCTTCTGTCTGTCTACTTTTTTTTAGGAGGAACCTACATCACAGCTCACAGAAAACTTCCTGCGTAGGAAGAAAGAGGAGGTGAAATGTAACACGTAAGAAATGCAGATATATCATTCATGGTCTTCAGAAAGCTGTTAAAAGGAATCTGTCAGTAGGATCAACCCTCCTAAGCCGTCTATATGGGTATACAGGTCGTAGAAAGCTGAATAAAATGACACACTGATATCTGCGATTCAATGACTTATTCCAGAGAAATCCACATTTTTATAATATTTAAATTAGCTGTTTAGATCTATGGGATGGACATAGATCTCCCCAAGAATCTGCCTCCAGATCTTATTTTAAATAAAAGGAGGCAATACCAGTGTGTGACATGTAGATCAGGAGAGCATACTGTCAGTCATAATATGTCTCACACTGGTATTGCCCCCTTTCATTTAAAATAATCTTTGGAGCCAGATTATCAGAGAGATCTATGTACGGCTCAGAGATCTTAACAGCTCAGTTACATATTAAGAAAATGTGGATTTCTCTGAAATAAGACATCAAATAGCAGAATTCAAGGTATTTTTTTATTTAGCTTCCTATGACCTGCATGTCCATATAGACGGCTTAGGAGGAGTGATCCTACTGACATAGTCCCTTTAACCCCTTTCTGACATATGACGTACTATCCCGTCCATGTGCCCTGGGACTTAATTCCCAAGGACGGGATAGTACGTCATAGCCATCAGCGGCGCTCACGGGGGGAGCGCCGTTGATCGCGGCCGGGTGTCAGCTGATTATCACAGCTGACATCCGGCACTATGTGTCAGGGGTGGTCACGGACCGCCCCCGGCACGTTAACCCCTGGTACACTGCGATCAAACACGATCGCAGTGTACCGGGGTTTAGGGAAGCATCGGCAGGGAGGGGGCTCCCTCCGTGTTTCCCTGAGACCCCCACAGCAGCGTGATGTGCAGCGCTGCTGCGTGGGCCTCCTTCCCTGCAGGTCCCCGGATCCATTATGGCGGCGGGCACCTTCGGGGGCCTGCAGGGAGCCGGCTTCCTTACTGCCTGCAGAGCACAGGCATGAGGAAGCCTGTGCAGCGCCTGTGTCAGATCACTGATCTGTCACAGCGATCTGTGATGTGTCAGATGAGCGATCTCCCACATGACAGTGATGTCCCCCCTGGGACAATGTAATAAAGTAAAAAAAAAAAAAAAACGTGTGAAGATAATTTATAAAAAATTGATAAATAATATATATATATATATAATAATAATTTTTATTTATATAGCGCCAACATATTCCGCAGCACTTTACAATTAAGCGGGGACATGTCCAGACAATAAATTCAATACAAGTTAAGACAATTCAAACAGTGACATTAGGAGTGAGGTCCCTGCTCGCAAGCTTACAATCTACAAGGAAATGGGGGGACACAGTAGGTGAAAAATGCTTGTTAATTCAGGTCTGGCAATTATAATAGGGATTTTCATATAAAGCTGCATGATCCGGTCATCAGCCCGTGTGTTTAAGTGCAATAGACAAGTATCAAGTGCAGTTATCATGTGCATGAAGGGTGTGGAGACAGATGAATAGTAGGGTGCAGATTCAGAATAATATTTGGAAGGAGGGAACAGGGCAAAGTTAGCTTGCTGGGTAGTTGATGTGGTAGGCTTGTTTGAAGAGATGGGTTTTCAAAGCGCGCTTGAATAGGTCAGGGCTAGGTATCAGTCTGATCGCCTGGGGAAGTGCATTCCAGAGAGCTGGAGCAGCACGAGAGAAGTCTTGGAGGCGGAGGTGCGAGGTTCGGATTACGGGGGATGTTAGTCTTAGGTCATTTGTAGAACGGAGGGCACGTGTAGGGCGATAGACAGAGATGAGAGAGGAGATATAAGGCGGTGCAGAACAGTGGAGAGCTTTGTGGGTGAGAGAGATGAGTTTATACTGGACCCTGTAGCGAATAGGTAGCCAGTGTAATGACTGGCACAAGATGGAGGCATCGGTGAAGCGGCTGGACAGAAATATGACCCTGGCTGCCGCATTCAAGATGGATTGGAGAGGAGAAAGTTTGGTAAGAGGGAGACCGATCAGAAGAGAGTTGCACTAGTCCAGGCGAGAATGAATAAGAGCGACAGTAAGAGTCTTAGCAGTTTCAAAGGTGAGAAAAGGTCGGATTCTGGAGATGTTTTTAAGATGCAGGTGACAAGAGCGACTGAGTGATCGGATGTACGGAGTAAAGGAAAGTTCAGTGTCGAATATGACCCCAAGACAGCGGGCATGCTGCTTGGGAGTTATGGTTGAACCCTCCAGGGTTATTTCGATGTTAGGTAGAGTGAGGTTAGTAGAGGGGAGAAACACAAGAAGTTCAGTTTTAGAGAGATTTAGTTTCAGATAGAGGGAGGACATGATGCTAGAGACAGCAGACAGACAATCCTTGGTATTTTGAATTAGGGTAGGGGTGATGTCAGGGGAAGAAGTGTATAATTGGGTGTCATCAGCATAGAGATGATACTGGAACCCAAATCTGCTGATTGTTTGTCCAATAGGGGCAGTGTATAAAGAGAAGAGGAGGGGGCCTAGGACTGAGCCCTGCGGGACCCCGATAGTAAGGGGACGAGAAGAGGAAGAGGAGCCGGAAAAAGATACAGTGAAGGAGCGGTCAGAGAGGTAGGAGGAGAACCAGGAGAGGGCTGTGTCCTTGAGGCCTATAGAGCGGAGCATAGTGAGGAGGAGCTGGTGATCCACAGTGTCAAATGCGGCAGAGAGATCCAGGAGAATCAGCAGGGAGCAATGACCTTTCGATTTAGCTGTTATTAAATCATTAGAGACTTTAGTGAGGGCAGTTTCAGTAGAGTGTAAAGAGCGGAAACCAGATTGTAAGGGGTCAAGAAGAGAGTTATCCGAGAGATAGCAGATTAGACGGGAGTGGACCAGGGGTTCCAGGAGTTTAGAGATGAAGGGAAGGTTAGAGACAGGTCTGTAGTTAGCAGTGCAGTTCTGGTCCAGGGATGGCTTTTTAAGTAAAGGGGTTATGATGGCATGTTTAAATGAGGAGGGAAATATACCTGAAGAAAGAGAGAGGTTAAATATTTTAGTCAGGTGAGTGGTGACCACTGGTGAGAGAGACTGCAGGAGCTGTGAAGGAATAGGGTCACTGTTGCAGGTTGTAGGCCGAGCAGAAGCGAGGAGCTTGGAAACTTCTTCTTCTGAAACAGGCTCAAAGATGTCTAGTGAGCTTGAGGTGCGGCAGGGAAGGGGATCCAGGCACTGAGGAGATAGGGCTGAGATATCCTGATGGATGTGGTTGATTTTTTCTAGGAAATAAGTGGCCAGATCCTCACCGCTGAGGTTGGTGATGGGGGCCTGTACTTTAGGTTTCAGGAGGGAGTTTAAGGTTTCAAAAAGTCGTCTTGGGTTGTTGGATAGTGAGGTGATGAGGGTGGTGAAGTAGGATTGTTTGGCCAGATGAAGGGCAGAGTTATAGGTTTTGAGCATGAACTTATAGTGGATGAAGTCTTCTGCTAAGAGAGATTTTCTCCACTGCCGCTCTGCACACCTCGAGCAGCGCTGAAGAAAGCGTGTTTGCGTTGTGTGCCAGGGCTGCCGTTGTCTGTGTCGGGTCTTTCTGCGTATAGAAGGTGCTGCTTCATCTAGGGCATTCTTCAGTGTATTATTGAAGTGTGACAATGCTATGTCTGGACAGGAGAGGGAGGAGATGGGGGCTAAAGATGTGTGGAGATTGTCCCTAAGCTGTTGGGTATTAATGGTACGTGTATTCCGATAAGTGTGGTAAGTGGGGGTGTTCCGGGTGAGGAGACAATTCTTGACAGAGAAGGAAAGAAGGTTGTGGTCCGAGAGCGGGAGGGGTGAATTAGTAAAGTCGTGCAGCGATCCGGGACGGGAGAAAACCAGGTCCAGAGTATTCCCGTCCTCATGTGTAGGAGAATTAGTAAACTGTGAGAGGCCGAATGAAGAAGTTAGAGAAAGAAGATGAGAGGCAGACTGGGAGAGCGGATCATTGATGGGGATGTTAAAGTATATATATATATATATATATATATATATATATATATATATATATATATATATACACTAATAAATTCATTTTTTGGAAATAAAAAAACCAAAACAATAAAAGTACACATATTTAGTATCGCCGCCGTAATGACCCACCCTATAAAACTGTCCCATTAGTTAACCCCTTTAGCGAACCCCTTAAAAAATAAAAATAAAAAAACAAGCAAAAAATAATGCTTTATTATCATACCGCCGAACAAAAAGTGCAATAACGCGCGATCAAAAAGACGGCTATAAATAACCATGGTACCACTGAAAACGTCATCTTGTCCCGCAAAAAAGGAGCCACCATACAGCATCATCAGCAAAAGACTAAAAAAGTTATAGCTCACAGAATAAAGGGATGCAAAAATAATTATTTTTTATATAAAATTGTTTTCATTGCATAAAACCGACAAAACATAAAAAAAGACATAAATGAGGTGTCGCTGTAATCGTACTGACCCGAAGAATAAAACCACTTTATCAATTTTACCACACGTGGAACGGTGTAAACGCACCCCCCAAAAGAAATTCATGAAATGTTGGTTTTTGTTCATTCTGCATACCTAAAATTGGAATAAAAAGCGATCAAAAAAGTCACATGCCCGAAAATGGTACCAATAAAAACGTCAACTCGTCCCACAAAAAATAAGACCTCACATGACTCAGTGGGTCAAAATATGGAAAAATTATAGCTCTGAAAATGTGGTGATGCAAAAAATATTTTTACAATAAAAAACGTCTTTTAGCGTGTGACAGCTGCCAAACATAATAACCTGCTATAAATAGTAAATCAAACCCCCCGTTATCACCCCCTTAGGTAGGGAGAAATAATAAAATAAAAAAAATATTTATTTCCATTTTCCCAAAAGGGTTAGGGTAAGGGCTAGGGTTAGGGCTAGGGCTAGGGTTAGGGGTGTGTTGGGGTTAGGGTCGGAGTTAGAATTGGGGGGTTTCCACTATTTGGGCACATCAGGTGCTCCAAACGCAACATGGCGTCCGATCTCAATTCCAGACAAAAAAGTCAAATGACGCTGCTTCCCTTCCGAGCTCTGCCATGCGCCCAAATAGTCATTTACCCCCACATATGGGGTATCAACGTACTCAGAACAAATTGCACAATAACTTTTAGGGTCCTGTTACCCTTGGGAAAATAAAAATTGGGGGTGAGAAGATCATTTTTGTGGAAAAAATATGATTTTTTAATTGTACGGCTGTATGTTATAAACTTCTGTGAAGCCCTTGTGGGTTCAAAGTTCTCACCACATATCTAGATAAGTTCCTTGTGGAGTCTAGTTTCCAAAATGGGGTCACTTGTGGGGGGTTTCCACTGTTTAGGCACATCAGGGGCTCTCCAAATGTGACATGGCGTCCGAACTGAATTCCAGCCAATTTTGCATTGAAAAAGTCAAACAGCGCTCCTTCCCTTCTGAGCTCTGCCATGCGCTGAAACAGTGGTTCCCCCCATATTTCAGGTATCAGCGTACTCAGGACAAATTGCACAATAACTTTTACAGTCCAATTTCTCCTGTTATCCTTGGTAAAATAAAAAAACTTGGACCTGAAGTAATTTTTTTGTGGAAAAAAGTTAAATGTTCATTTTTTTAAACATTCAAAAAATTCCTGTGAAACACCTGAAGGGTTAATAAACTTCTTGAATGTGGTTTTCACCACCTTGAGGGGTGCACTTTTTAGAACGGTGTCAATTTTGGGTATTTTCTATCATATAGACCCCTCAAGGTGACTTCAAATGTGATGTGGTCCGTAAAAATAAAATGGTGTTGCAAAAATGAGAAATCGCTGGTCAACTTTTAACAAAAACTTCCTAACAAAAAAAATTTTTGTTCCAAAATTGTGCTGATGTAAAGAAAACATATGTGAAATGTTACTTATTAATTTTTTTGTATGCCATATCTCTGTGATTTAAGGGCATAAAAATTCAAATTTGGAAAATTGCAAAATTTTCTACATTTTCACCAAATTTCCATTTTTTTCACAAATAAACGCAAGTTATATGAATGAAATTTTACCACTAACATGAAGTACAATATGTCACGAGAAAAACAATGTCAGAATCACCAGGATCCAAGGAATCGTTTCAGAGTTATTACCTCATAAATGGACAGTGGTCAGAATTGTAAAAATTGGCCCGGTCATGAACGTGCAAACCACCCTTGGGGGGTAAAGGGGTTAATTGATAATTAGTAAGAGGCAGCGTGAAGGCTCAGTACTTAGAACTGTTGCCTTATAGCACTATGGTCCTGGGTTTGAATCTATCTCCATAGGGTTAGCATGTTCCAGTATTTGGAGGTGATCTTCTCAAACTCCAAAAACAAAGTGATACTGTTGGCCTAGTCTTTGGTGGGACATGACTCCTGGGCCTTCCTACCATACAGCTAAGGCTCTGTTCACAAATCTGCCATGATTTTCTAATTGTCTTTGCCATTTTAGAAACAGACAGAATAAGTGATTTGTTGTATCAGTTATGCAAACAAAAGATGAAGGACCATTTTGAATAGTTTGTGGTTCATTTGATTTCAATTTTTTAAGATAGAAAAAAAGTGCTGCATGTAGAACTTTAAAAAAAAATGGAACTCAGATGGACCCTATGCTATTCCATGGAGCAGCCATGCCTGCATTTGCAGAACCAATGCAACAGATCACTTATTCCGTTTGTTTGTGACAATGCACTAGACCGCCAAGTCATTGATTACTGGCCAAAACTCCATACACTGCAAACCATTTTTTTAATGTATACGGACAAACGAAAGATTCCAGGTCACCGCATTTGCAGTTAGATCCTGCACAGGTTCCTAGTGCATGGATCCATACTTGTGGGGTCGGTAGTGTTTCAGACTTGAACAATGATAATCCAGAATAGGGTTCTTTCCGCAGAAAAACTTCAAACTTTATGCCACATCAAATCTAAAGCATCAAGTCAATTGGGGTCAGCCATTTTGAACCAGTTCAAAATGTGTTGCCCAATTGCAATGGACTTGATGAAGTTTTTAAGTGGCATGGACCATATGCTGGATTATCATTCTTTTAACATATTGGCCTATGGATAAAGTATGTCAAAGTATGGCACACATTGACATATGTCAGCCCTTTATGTACTGCACATACCACAAATATTCAGACCATTGTTTTTCCTAATAGTTTCACTCTTTCCACTTTACCCATGAGTTCCAAAGAAAGTGTAGAACTCCATAAAGATCTTGGAAAGTTGGAAAAAACTCAATGATCTTGATTTCTTTTTGTCCTTTCCTGTAGAAACATTCAGAGAACACCTGCTTAAAGGGAACCTGTCACCTGTTTTGGCCGCTATAAGATGCGGCCATCGCCTTTCAGGGCTTATCTACAGCATTCTATAATGCTGTAGAAAAGCCCCCCGTCTGACCTGAAAGATAAGAAAAATAAGTTTTATTATACTCACCCGGGGGAAGGCGGTCCGGAGAGGTCCGGTCCGATCGGTGTCGCAGGTACGGGTCCGGCGCCTCCTATCTTCTTGCAACGCCACCCTTCTGCTTGCTTCATGTCTCCCCAGCATCGCACTCCTGCACAGGCGTACTTACCTGCCCTGTTGAGAGCAGAGCAAAGTACTGCAGTGCAAAATTTTTCTTCACTTGCAGGTCAGATCGGGGGCTTATCTACAGCATTACAGAATGCATTTTATAGCAGCAAAAACAGGTGACAGGTTCCCTTTAAAGTGGGACTTGTCAGACATAAAGTAACATTAGCCGTAGGATGGATGACAAGCTTTGAAGACTTAATTTTTTAGGTTGTCTGATATGTGCTGCGATGTAATGACTCGGAATAAGGATTTATCCTTTAGAGCTGATACATTTAATCTCTTCATTGCTAGATGGGATTGCAGAGAATGGCTCTATGTTGTATGGTAGACTAGGTAGCTTAGGATGAGCTGCAGCTACATCTTAGAGGATCATCAAAGCTAACCCAAAAGTAAAGAGCATCTTTTATGGCAAAGTTTTCCAGGTAATTGATTGGCATATAGGAAAATAGAAAAGGCTTGCCATGAATCCTTATTCTTTATGTTCGATTTTAATACACAACTTTTAGAATAGGCATATTTTTGACAAAAATTGTCACCATTGTCCTTGAACCATAATCTAGGATCCCATACCCCACCACTTCTAAAGAAAACTTAGCAGTGTGAAAGTAATAAGTACGTTGTCGTAGATGTATCTGAGCTAATATCTTGGTTGACCCACCATAAGTCTGTGTGCACACGCTGCGGATTGTCCTGTGGATTTATCCGCGCGGATTTGTCAAAGACGGCAGGTAAATCCTGCGGTCTTTGACAAATATCTGCAGTTTTTCTGTGGTTTAGCCTGCGGGTTTCCACTGTGGTTTGACACCTGTCATGGAGCAGGTGCCAAACCGTAGCGGAATCCGCACAAAGAATTGACATGCTGCGGTTTTGAAACCGCAGCAAATCCACGCGGATAAATCCGCACTGCCTGCACAGCGGTTTTCATTTTGCATTGATTTTAATGGTACTGTACACCGCAGCAGAAACTTCTGCAGATCCGCAGGACCAAAACCGCTGCAGATCCGCAGCAGAATCTGCAGCGTGTGCACACAGCCTAAATCTAAAGACCCCAATACACATTAGATGAAAGTTTGTCAAACCACCCTACGGTATATAATCAGCTATTCCGTCTGAAGTATATTGAGGCCTCCCAACTCTGCTCCAACAGCTTATGTTAGGGGAAACAAGAATTGAGAAGATGCATTTTGATCTTTTCGTATTCAGGGAAGATGTTGGTATACCAAAGTCTTGGCGCAGCATTCTCCTCTCTCCCCATTTTAAACACTTGAATGTTTGGCTGAGCACATGAGTGTAGGGTGTTGGGATAGGTAACCATCTGCCAAGTGAATGTTTGGTTGACAGTTATTTCATGTGTATGGCTAGCTGAAAGCTTTTTTGACAGCCTCATGACTTTGAACTTCTCACCAGTGAGAAACTGTAGTTTTTAAATAGTTTTTTATCTTGTTATTTTGGTACTGTTTAATATCTTCATCTTGATACTGTATATATGCAATTTTATAAAGACAATAAACTACAGGTTACTGCATGTAAACATTTTGGCAATTAGTTGGTCTGGAGTATTCATGTGTGTGTTAACACAATACAGGAAGCAAATCAGCGATTATCTCAAAGAAGCAATTGTTGCTGCGCCACAAGCGATTTGGAGTCCATCATTGTACAGTGATAAAGATTCAAGATTGGAAATCATTCAGGACAGTTGTTAATATTCCTTGGAACAAACATGCCAGGAAATTCAACCCTAGGTCAGACTGTACAATGCTCAGAAAAAAAATAACCCAAGAAATACAGCTCAGACTCTAAAGGCCTCTGTTAGAACGTTGAATATTCAAGTACATGATAGTACAAATAGAAAAATCTGAACACGTACTGTATGGCTTGTTAGAAAGGGTTGCCTGACGAAAACTTCTTCTTACTAAAAAGAACATGGCAGCATACTGTAGCTAAAGTTTTCAGAATTGCATCTGTACAAACCAAAATACTTTTGGCGCAATGTCCTTTGGACAGATGAGACCAAAGTGGAAATGTTTGGCCATAAAAAATAAAACACAACATATGAGCACAATCACATTATGTCAAGCACAGTGATGGAAGGTTGCTGATTTTGAGTTCTTCTGCAGTTACAGAACTTGGGAACCTTGCAGTCATTGAGTTGATTCTTCTTTAACGTAAGAGCAGCGAGACTATGCAACTTTGCCACATTATGTTGTAATGGTTGATGCACTACTAAAAGTAAAAAAGGCCTGTGTGCCTTTCTTGGAAAATATATTATAGGATATGGGCACTAGATTCTGTGATGGGACGTTGATCCAAGGAACTAGTCTGATTGCCGTATTTGGCGTCAGGAAGGATTTTTTTTCTCTACTATGGATCTATTAGTGTCTGATTCATGTTTTTTTTCATTCCTATGGATCAGCATGTTAGGCTATAGGTTGAATTCAATGGACTTAAATCTACCTTCAACCTTAAAAACTATGAAACTATGATTACAAACTCCTCTATGTAAAAAAGTATAAAGTATTCAAATGTGAGACCATCTATCCACAAGCTGAAGCTTGGGTTAAACTGGTTTATAAGACAATGACCCCCAGTACACAAGTGAATCCATATCACAAAGTCTGAAAAGGAGAAGCATCAAGGTGTTGCAATGGCCCTTATCAAATTTCAGACATCAACCAGCTTTTAATGCTATGGTGGGATCTTAAGAAAGCTGTGTATAAACAAATGACCACAAACCTCAATGAACTTAAACATTGTTGTTAAAAAAGAGTGGCCATAATTCCTCCAGAACGATGTGGAAGATGGATAAAGTCCTACAGCAAATGATTACTTCAACTTACTGCTGCTAAAGCTGGGTCTACCAGCTATTACTTCATGGGTTGAACTTAATTTTTCACACATTGCTTCTGTATTTTGGTCTAGTTTTTGTTAAATAATGTCATGTTGTGCAGTAATTTGTCATTTATTTATCCAAGGCTACATTTACCTAAATTTAAGACCTTAAAAGGGCCAGATTTTTTTAGATTTCCAAGAATATGTCCTTAGTTTTTTCATGACTGTATTTATTGGAGTTGTTTTCTACTTTCGGTCATTCTAATTGTGCCCAGATAATAAATAATGCCTATACTGTCCTCACCTCCCTGACCGGCACCTGTTATGAATGGGTCACCGTGGAGGAAAAACCTAAACAAGCTAAGCCCCAGAAAACCAGAGAGGTTGGTAACTATGCAGATTGCAGATCCCTGATCCTAACCACACAACTAGCAGCAGCCGTGGAGCGTACCTACAATGAACGTAGACGCCTCATCACGGCCGGAGGACTAAATAAGCCTAAAGCAAGAAAAGTGGAAAACTAACTACCCCAAAGGAATAGACAGCCCCACACATGTATTGACGGTGAAACAAGATGAAAACACAAACATAGGCAGGAAAATAGGCTGAGCAAACGATGGGGCCCAAACTAACTAGAAAGGACAGGAAAGGAAAGACACTGTCTGTAATCTGCCAAAAACCCTACAAAAATAATGTCCAACACTTCTGATAACAAAATTAACCCAGAAGTCACTAGACTTCTCCCACTATATCAGCACTCTGAAATATTCTGAGGCAGAGCAAAAAGAGGCCAATCTAATAAGTGACAAAAAGCAAATTGGCAAATACAGATAAGTAAGAGTGGAAATTCAGCACAGCCCCAGCTGGGGCAGGCTGACCACACAAAAAACTGAATAGACCAACAAAATCAAGTGTGAACGTTAGCAGAAAAACTTAGCTTGATCTGACTGTAACAGAGCTGAGAACCAAGACTTGACAAGCCAGAAGGAATCACCAGCACCAGAATAGGGCGTCAGCTGTCTTAAATCCAGTCTGAGATTCCTGAGGTCCAATCGTCATCCTCCTTATCAGGTGGCAAATCTCTACTGATTAAATCAGCCTCACTACCTCCTTTTACTGCCAGAGGGAGCCTGGAAGGAGAACTCACAACTGGTAGACCAGAAAATGAACTCACAACAGGCACCGCTCCTCTACCCTTGACATTGTGTCTAACACTGGTTTCCAAGAATCAATATCTGTCGAGGGAGAGTGGCGTCAAGTGACCATTGCAGCCAATCAGTTGCTGCTGAAAGTATGAAATGGGAAAATCGCCCAAGTATCCTGCCGATCAGCAACCGCTGACTGGCTGTAGAGCTGACGACATCCCCCCAATGGATGTTGATACCTAAAGACTGGTGGGCAACACATTACCTAAGGTGGAGAAGTGGAGTCACTCTGGAAGGTGAATATAGGTGTTTTTTTATTTATTTCCCTCAGTTTGAAATTTACGACATCTTTAGCACCCATGTTACAACTCTTTGATGATATTTTACCAAAAGACATGCAAAACAAAAGTCATTCTGATTTTACCGGGTAATCTAAAGCTAGTCCCAGTTCCTGTTTTCGCAACTTTCACAGTGAAAGAGGGCCAAAAATGCAAGGTCTAAAGAGCTAGAAGGTCAGATTTGTTTTGCATGTTTATACTTTCCCAAGTCTTACTTGACTTTAAGTTAAGGCAAATTTTGTCACTTAGCCAGTAAATCCAACACCTTGGTGGTCCCAGTTACTGGTGGACACAGATAGAAGGGGGCCCCTGTGCATAAAAGGATATGAGCCCTTTGCAGTCCAATAGCCCATCATAATGCACAATTCCACCTACTTTGAAAATGGATGTGGACCCCTTTACTGCTTAAGCCCCTGTGCAGCTAGACAGGTTTCACCAATGATATGCCTGTCCCTGGTCCCAGTATTAGCTGAATATTTGCATTTTTTCATGAGTGCCAGACATTTTTCTATTAGTTTTACCTAGTCCACTATTAAACAGATTCAATCTAACCCAATGCATACCGATGGCGCCTTACCAGCATATGATGACTGCCGCGACGCAGCTCCAGGTGACGCAGCAAACACGATTGCTTTTAGAGTCCTCTTCTTCCTGAGGACTGCAGCAGCAGAATCGGATTAAATACACACAGATTAAGACAAGGCTGATGGCCAGGCAAAGTCCTGCAATGCCAGCTAAGAAAAGAAGAGCCTAGAGGGCAGAAGAGAAAACATATGTTTAGGATTCAGATGTTACAATGTGTTCCAGCATTCTTTGCATAGTCCCATAGGAAATCTCAGTACTATGGATGCAGTCTCAGATACCAAGAGGTTCCACAGATCTCATATATCAATTCTCATTTATGGAAAGCCAATTTTATAAATACTGTATCTAGTGCATATACTGTCTGGAAAAGTTATAGAGCCAAAGAATTTGACAGAGTCTGTCAGCACAAAATTACTGTTCAAACCTAGCACGGGCGTTGGGTGCACCCATGGTGTGGCCAAGCAATTTGGTGCACCTTCCTAACCTACATGTTTTTCACCTTCATTGGCTTATGTAAAATGAAGGAAGAGTATGTATGGCAAAGCTAGGTAGACAACAAGTAGATTGGAAGGTGCACCGAACTGTTTTGCCACACTAACGGTGCACCCAGCGTATGCGCTTGGTTTGTACAGTCATTTTGTGCTGACAGACTCCCTTTAAATTATTGTTCTCAGTGGATACTGGCAGAAATCATAAGAAAATCAAACTCCACATAAGTTTTGGTGAGTAGAGGTGATTGATCTCTGACCTTTTCTTGTCTTTTTCATTCAAAGGGTGAGAAAATGGATTTTTGGAGACCTTGGTTTATGATGCTAGTGGGCCCTTTTTATTGTGGCTCTTTGGTGAAGAAAGTGCAAGCTTAAGCATTTCAAATAAATCTGTAAGGTTATGACCACATTCCCGACATGGGACATACAGTCAAGTGTTGGCACCCTTGAAATTGTTCCAGAAAATGAAGTATTTCTCCCAGAAAATTATTGCAATCACACATGTTTTGTTATACACATGTTTATTTCCTTTGTATGTATTGGAACAACCCAAAAAAAAGAAAAAAGTAAATTGGACATAATTTCACAAAAAAAACCAAAAATGGTCCAGACAAAATTGTTGGCATCTTTCCAAAAATGTGGGTAAACAACTTTGTTTCAAGCATGTGATGATTGTTCACACTCACCTGTGGCAAGTAACAGGTGTGGGCAATATAAAAATCAGATTAAAAGGGGAGAGCTTGACTGAATCTTTGCATTGTGTGTCTGTGTGTGCCACACTAAGCATGGAGAACAGAAAAAGGAGAAGAGGACTGTCTGAGGACTTGAGAACCAAAATTGTTGAAATATTGAATTTGAATGTATTTGAATTGGCAGAAAATCCATAGTGGCAAAATCTGCACCAAAATTTCTAAATTTATCAACAGATTCTGTTGCATATTCTGTGTAGAATTGCCAAGTGCTGTATTTCACCTAAAAGTTGGAAATCCGCCGTATAAATTGCCATGTTCTAGATGTAAAATCTGCAGTGCTGCTCAATTTACAGTGTGGATTTTCTTTCCAGTGTTTGTGGATTTTAGGGCTTGAATTAATTTTTAAAAGGCAAAAAACGTTTTAGAGAATATATAAGTTTGCAATGCATAGTAACTGCTAAGACACCACTATTTTTTTTTTCTGATTTAAAGCAGTTTGACATAGATTTCCTATTATAAAACCCTACAAAAGACATCACAGCAGTTTTCTTGGAGAACTTTTAATAAACAGTTTTGAGAAAATTACGTTTTAAAAAAATTCAGCAATTCTAATACACTTTTATATACAAAGTTATCTTTTTTTTCTTAATAAAATGTAATAATTCATAGTTTTTGACCACTAGAGATGTCAATGAGGCGGAAAACTGAGATTAATACAGTATCAATAATATAATATGATTTTTTTTTTTTTTTAAAACATGGCAGCTTTGTAGATTAAAACATCCGTACAGCCAGGAAGTTCTGAGTTATCAACTCCAATTACATGAATAAGCTGTCAACTTCAAGGTTATACCGCCTGTCATCTGAGACACTTCCTGGCGGAGATTTAAAGTGGTTAGTCAGCTGAATCTTCGATACACAGGAACCACATATGCGGTGATTTACGGTTGCACTCATTCACACCAAGCATAAGTCACTACATTTTTATAGTATGTGGTTAATATTTTGGGGACTCTCCTGGTTTAGGACTAATTTTCTCCTTCTGGAGTACTGAATTGTATGGACAGCCCACTGTTTAATGCTGCGCTTTGTAATGCTTCATTTCTCCTGTTGGTGAAGCTGCATAAAAATTAAACACTTGTTACAAAGTCTTCTTGCTGATCACAGCTGATCATTGGGTGTTGCAGAAGTGGAAAACTCTGTGAAAAGCTTATCATTTTGAATCTTCTTCTAAAAAAGGATTATCATTAGTGGATAACCCCTTTCAAACATAAAATTAACATCAATTGTCCAAACTTCCCAAACGATAACACAAACTACTTATAACTAAGTATAAATCATGATGTGGTAAATTCCACCAGATCAGCAACAATCTAGAGCGCAGTCAGACGACCGTATATATCGGACCGAGATCACGGACTGGCCGGTCGGCTCTACTGACCCAAGCGTGACAGCTGCATAGAAATACATGAAGCTGTCATTCTCGGGTCGGGAGAGCCACCGGTCAGTATGTGCTCTGAATTTGGTCCAATTTATATGACCGTCTGACTTCAACCTTACAGTGATAAACAAAAAGTTTATAAGAAAGTTTTGCAGAGAAAATTATAGGGGTTGTCCCAGGAAAAAAAACATATAACTTCTCAGTAGGCTAAGTGATAACTTAGTTGATCAGTGGAGGTCCGACCACTGGGACATGGCAGAAGGAAGAATTTTTATGCTCGTTACGAAAAGGAGAGGCACGTTGGATAACCAAGTGCAGCAAAACCAATAGAGTGGCAGTTAAGCATGGGCACTGGCGCTCCATTTTAAAGGAGAAAAACATACCCTATTCTTGTGATTGGTGCAGGTCACAGAGTTCGGACACCCGCTGATCAACATAAGTGATACTTTGTTTTCATTGGACCAGCCCATTTAGCGGGCACAGTCCTTTTGTGAAAGCTGAATCCATCTACTAAGTAAGACTGCCAACCAAACATAGGTAGCTGTCCATTATAAATTGCCGGCTGCTTCATCTCACAAGACAACAGCCAACAATTGAACTTGGGAAGTCGTTGGGTCGCCTATTGAGTCAGAATTTTGTTCAAGATGGAAAAGAGGACTGTGTATATAGGGGAAGAGGAGCAGATGGAATTAACAAAATGCCTCCATTTGTCTCTATGTATTTATGCAATTAATGAGCATAATCTTTCATCAAGCTTTCAAAATCAAGATTTTCATGAAAAATAAGCAAATATTTTAGACAAAAATAAGGAGAAACAGATTGAATCAGCAGGAGATTTTCACATATTGTTCAGAACTAGTATTAAACAGAAATTTGACAATCAAAACCTGAGCTTAATTGTAGATAAGTTCTTGAGACAAGATACATTTTTATAGAAATATCCAGAATTTTTTCCAAGTTCTGGAGTAAAAGGAACAGGAATTTGTGAAATTCCCTACCCGGAAGGAAAGAGGGTCATGTATGGTCCAATCATGGGAGAGGTTTGTGTAATCATCTCTCCACTGAGGAAGGTTTAGCCAACTTTTGGGCATTTCGGGAATAATTCTGGGGGCGGGAATTAAACATCGCTATTTTACCAACCGAGAAGTTGTGAACTATGTTTTTGTGGTTCATTTTCTGGAAAGTTTTACAAAAAAATACATAAAAGTACATATGGTGGTCACCCAGACAGCAAATCAAGATTTTTGATAGGAATTCGTCAAGTTATTATTATTATTATTTATAAAGCACCATTGGTTCCATGTTGCTGTACATGAGAAGGAGTTACATACGAATTACAGATATCACTTACAGTAAACAAACTAACAATCACAGACTGATATAAAGGGGAGAGAGGACCCTACACTTTCGGGCTTACATTCTACAGGATGGTGGGGAAGGAGACAGTAAGTTGGGGGGATGCAGCAGCTCCAGTGATGGTGAGGCGGTAGCTCCAGTAGTGGTGAGGAGGCAGCGGGGATCATTGCTGGCTGTAGGCTTTCCTGAAGAGATGGGTTTTCAGGTTCCGTCTGTAGGATCCGAGTGTGGATGATAGCCGGACATGTTGGGGCAGGGAATTCCAGAGGATGGGGGCTATTATACATTCACTTCTAGCTGTGGTTAGCATAATACAGAGCAGGAGAAGATGAGCAGTTTGATATATAACAGTGAGAAAAAATAGTTTTTTTATTAATTTAATTCTGTTTCTAAACCTAGGAGTCCAGTGGGTGGTCTCACTTAGTGATTGCTAGTTATTAGAGATGGGTGGACCCCTGAAAGTTCGGGTCCAGCTGGTTCGGCCGAATAGATAAAAAAAGTTGGGTACCAGAACAGTACCTGGACCCGAACCTGGACCCCAATCACTGGAATGGGGGGCCCAAACGTCCAGTATTTGCCAGGACAGCACAGAAAACACTGCTTCTGATTGGCGCAAAATCATTACAGCCGGTCAGACAGCCACAGTCCCCACGCTGTCATTTGAGCCCGCAGCTGTGATCGGAGGTAAAAAGTTTACCTCTGGTCACTGGCGTTGGCTGATGGGACTACTGCTCCCATTATCTGACACCTGCTGCCGCTAATAACAGTGAGAGCAGGTGGCGGCTGATGGGAGTATTCATCAACCGACGCCTGCGCTCTAAACAAATAATAATAAAAAAACCGGCGTTATTTCCCCAGTAATTTTGATAACCAGCCAGCACATGACAGCGTGACAAACATCTGATGTTCGGGGGCCTGAAGCCGAACACAGATTTCCTGGTGAAATCGGTGATCAGCGTCTGTTCTCGAATAGTAGGTGTTCAGTAGAGACGCCAAACTTTGCTGTACAGGTTTGCCCATCTCTAATAGTTAACTCTTTATGGACAATCACTGTCAATCACTGATTAGGTCCGCTCAGTTGACTCCTAAGCTTAGAAAGAGCAGGAATTAAAGTAAATATTATGTAAATTAACTGAATCATATCCCACAAAACTACACTGACGAACAAAAGGGTACCAATATTTTGAACTTTTGACTTCCAGGCTCCATATCTCACCATCCACTACTGCTTTGAACATGAGACTTCCATCATTTTATAGACAATCATCTTTGCTATCTCATACATAACTTTTATTTGCAACTATTCAACAAATGTTTAGTCATGTAGATTCTTGTCATGTCACTGCATTGTTACGATTTTGCTCCCCAAAATCTAAACTTAAATTTTTATTATTTTGTTAGTATTTTGTAAATCCACCTTTGACTTTCAGCACTGCATGAATCCTTCTGGGCTGCTCTCAATCAGATTCAAGCAAGTGTTAACTGAAATCTGATCCCAGGTCTCTTCTACAAGTGTTTCCAAAGTTGGTGCATACTGGTCCCCTCACTTTGGTATGTATACAGCTTTTTCTTCAACTCTACCCAGTGGGGGCAATCCAGCACCTCTACTTCATTGTCATTTTATCCATTTCTTCACCAATGCTTAGTGTTATTGTCCTGCAGGAACATTATGTTGTACTTTTCATGCCCATAGTACGCAAGTGTTTGAAGTAACCCATCCTGTAGGATACTCTCATAAAGTTCAGGATTGGGACTACCATGGATGTCTGCAATCTCACTATTACAAAGTATATGAGCCTCCTCCACTGCAGTGTTTGTCGTGTCAGAACTGCTAGACCTTGTGATGAGCTGATTTGTTGACTCCAATATTTGGTCTGGACGTCCACTTCTTGGCTTCTGAATGGATGGATGGACTTCATTTCATATTCTTCCACCTGTCATTGCACTCACATGATGCAGTTTGGCAATTTTCTTGGCCGAGAGACAGTTATCGATGAACTGGATGATGCTATTTCTCTTTTCTAGGGAAATAGTCTTCATGGCTGCTCTTCGATATGAACCAGTGACCTTTTGCTTGAGAATCAATCTAATAACACAATGAGCTAATAGAGATTGTGAAAACAGGTTGGATTTTGTACTATGCAAGAAGAAAAAGATTTTTCCAGGAGCAAAACAGTATCAATGCAGTGCCATGACATGAATATGCATAACTAATCATATGCAAAATAATTGCAATATTTGGTCAGTATTTTACATCAGTATTTGTAAGCCTTGTAAGCCAAAACCAGGAGTGGGTGATAAATCCAGAAGTGGTGACATGTTTCTGTTAGCCTGTGTGCACACGCTGCAGATTTAGATGCGGATCTGCAGCGTTTTTGGCCGCATGGATTTGCATCAAATCCACAGTGTAGTGCACAGACAATTTTAATCTATGGGAAATGGAGATTTGTTGTTCACATGCTGCAGAAAAATATGCGCAGAAACACAGCGTTTTATTCTGCAGCATGTCAATTCTTTTTGCGGATCTGCAGCGTTTCTGCACCCATTGACTTCCATTGAGTCAGGCACATCCGCAGCAAAACCACATATGTGAAAAAGAGCTGCGGATTTGCTGCACATGTGGGTGCAAGAAATGCTGCAGATCGGGAGGAGGGAAGAGTGTGGGTGGAGTGTGGGTGGAGCTATGTGCGTGTATGTGTGTGCGGGGGTCTGCGGGGCTGTGTGTGTGTGTGTACGGGGCTGTGTTCAGGCAGGCATCATCCGATGGGACTACCGAGATTTTCAGCCCATTTTTTTGGGCTGAAAGTCCCCCTCTCGGCTTATATTCGAGTCATCTACACCAGGGGGTCGAAGGGGGAGGGGGAGCGGAGGTGTCAGATGCGCATATTCATGAGTTTAATGAGCGGTACCACGTGACCGCTGAAGGCAGGAAGGGAGATCGCAGAGAAGCTGGGGGCTGCAGAGACAGCGCCAGGACGAGTAAGTATAGCGATATTCACCTGTCCTGCATCCATCGCTGCTTGCTGCTGTCTGGCAAGTCATCTGTCAGTGACGTTCAGACAGCAGAGGGCACAGTGACGTGGTTAGTGCGTGCCCGTACCCCCTGCAGTCTGAACGTCTCTGACAGATGACATGCCAGACAGCAACAAGCAGCGATGGATGCAGGACAGGTGAATATTTCAGGTGCCAGCAGTTATACCAGCACCTGGCCCCTAGCGACAGAGAGGTGAGTGTAATTTTTTTTATGTTTAAATGCAGCAGCGACAGCACATGGGGCCATAATCTATGGAGCATCTTATGGGGGCAGCATATAGGGGCATAATCTATGGAGCATCTTATGGGGGCAGCATATGGGGGAATATTCTATGGAGCATCTTATGGGGGCAGCAGATGGGGGAATAATATATGGATCATCTTATTGGGGCAGCATATGGGGGAATAATCTATGGAGCATCTTATGGGGGCAGCATATGGGGGCATAATCTATGGAGCATCTTATGGGGGCAGCATATGGGGGAATAATCTATGGAGCATCTTATAGGGGCAGCATATGGGGGAATAATCTATGGAGCATCTTATGGGGCAGCATATAGGGGCATAATCTATGGAGCATCTTATGGAGGCAGCATATAGGGGCATAATCTATGGAGCATCTTATGGGGGCAGCATATGGGGAAATAATCTATGGAGCATCTTATGGGGGCAGCATATGGGGGAATAATCTATGGAGCATCTTATGAGGGCAGCATATGGGGGAATAATCTATGGAGCATATTAATGGGGGCAGCATATGGGGGCATAATCTATGGAGCATCATATGGGGGCATAATCTATGGAACATCTTATGGGGCCATAACCTTTATGGAGCAGCATATGGGGCATATTATTCTATGGGGCATCTTATGGGGCCATTATTAACCTTTGTACAGCATTATATGGGGTGTATTTTGTATGGGGCTATCATGAACTGTGTGGAGCATTATGTGGGGCTTCTGATTCAATATGGATATTCAAAAACATTTAACCTCCTGATGTCTCAATTAATTTTTACTTTTATTGGTATCTATTTTTATTTTTTAAATTCACCAGTAGCTGCTGCATTTTCCACCCTAGGCTTAAACTCGAGTCAATACGTTTTCCCAGTTTTTTGTGGCAAAATTAGGAGGTTGGCTTATACTCGGGTCGGCTTATGTTCAATTATATAAGGTACTTTTCATGGCTGTCTTTATTTAATCCATTAATAATTATAGGATTAGTACTGGATAGGTGTCTTACTGACGCCTCTCCATTTTTAACCGGGCTTAATGTCACCTTACAATCAAAGTTGACATTAACCCCTTATTACCCCATATGCCACCACTACATGGCAGTGGGAAAAGAGAGGCTAAGTGCTGGAATTGGCGCATCTTAAAGATGCACCATCTCTGGGGTGGCTACGGGCTAGTGTTTATAGCCGGGGGGGCCAATATCCATGGCCCCTTCCTAGGTTATGAATATCAGCCTGCATCTGTCTGCATAGCCTTTCTGGCTATTAATTATAGGGGGGCCCCACATCATTTTTTTAGGGCAGACAGCTGCGGGCTGATATTCATAGCCTGGGAAGGGGCCATGGGTATTACCAGCTTCATAGGCAATAAACATCGGCCCCCAGTAGCTAGCTTTCCCTGTCTGGTGCAGAAAACTGCACGGGAGCCCAATGTTTTTTATTTTTTTAAATTAAACAGATATTCTGTTTAGAAATATATGCAGCCGCACACTCTGGCCTCGAGTGCTAGCAGCAGTGCCGGGTATTGAGGTGCGAGGCTCGTGCGAGTTTCTCACAAGTGTGACCCCGGCCTAACGCAGATTTTTTCTATCTATCTATCTATAGATATAGCTATCTATCCATCTATAGATATGTCTATCTATAGATATATCTATCTATCTTTCTATCTATCTATCTATATGTGTGTAAACATTATTCTTCAATTAAGTATGTAAAATAAGAGGTTGGACAAAGAAATGACATCACAATTCTTTTTTTTGTTGTTAAATAACATATCTTTACTAAGCTTACAAAAACGCAGACAAATCCGTAGGAAAAAAACGCATGAAAATCCGCACAAAAATGCGCCGAATTTTACCTTCGTTTTCTGCCAAGAGATGCAGATTCTGTGCAGAAAATTCTGCAGGCAAATCTGTAACCTCTGATTGTTCCACTCCTGATTTTGGCTTACAAATACTGATGTAAAATACTGACCAAATACTGAATGTGTGAACGTGGCCTAAAAGGCCCCCATACACTTTAGGTAGCTGTCAACCAAATGAAGATTCAGTCAATCGTTCGTTCGGCTGGCAGCCATCTTTCTGACTCTCCCATATAGAGATAGGCGAATAAATTAAAGTTAAATTGAGTTCTGCTAGAAATTTTACAAAAAGCCAGCATTTGTCATAATGCAGATTTTTAGTAATTTGTCTCAATGCAGATTCAGCATTTATATTTTCTTAACTGAAAAGGGGCCATCAAGAGGTTAAATAAAAAAATACTTATACTCACCTCAATGCTCATCTCTTTGGCCCCTGTGCTCCTCACCATCACTTATCTGGTCTTCTGCATATTCTGGGGCAGTTCTGCCCATGAGCCATGCATTATCAGGGCGCATATTGTGACGTTGTGAACTTGTGCAGAACCCTACTGGTCCTCAGAATGAAAAGTTTTGATTGGTGTGAGATGCCTGGGGATTTTAAAGCAAGGGGTAAGGATCAGAAGTTACGACGAAGACCTGATGTATGACAGTGAGGAGCGGAGGAGCAGGTAAGGTGAGTATAAAGATATTTTTATTCTTTAGGCTAGTTTCACACTAGCATTTTGGAGCGCAGCGACGGCCTGCGCACGGCCGCCGCTAAGCCCCGCCCCCTGCCATGCCCCCGCCGGTAGCTCCGCCCACCGGCGCATGACGCTGCATGCGCCCTGCATCCCCTATCTTTATCACAGGGGGCGCAGGCCGTGCGCAGTATGCATTTGGCGGCGCATGCGCCTTTTTTACGGTGCGCCGACGCAACCAAACTGCAGCAGGTTGCGTTTGACGCAGGTCGGCGCACCGTCAAAAGGACGCATGCGCCGCCAAACGCATACTGCACACGGCCTGCGCCCCCTGTGATAAAGATAGGGGACGCAGGGCGCATGCAGCGTCATGCGCCGGTGGGCAGAGCTACCGGCGGGGCGTGGCAGGGGGCGGGGCTTAGCGGCGGCCGTGCGCAGGCCGTCGCTGCTCTCCAAAACGCTAGTGTGAAACTAGCCTTACATATTACATTTATTATGCTCTGAGGTCTGCAGAAACATAACAGCACAATAAGGGACATTAAGTTTGTGGACAATAACTTTTTTGAGAATTGAATTCTCCAGGAATAACCACACGACCGGCAAATTCAAATTCTGCCAGATCTGCTCTTGGAGAGTAACTTCTTTGACAGTTTAATTTCCCAGGAATAACCACGTGGATCAGCAAATTTCCCAGGAATAACCACATGGATCAGCAAATTCAAATTCTGCCAGATCCACTATTGGAGAGTAACTTCTTCGACAACCTAATTTCCTGGGATTAACCATGAGGATCAACAAATTCGAAATCTGCCAGTTGCTCTCTTGGAGAGTAGTTTCTTCGACAATCGTATTTCCTGGGAATAACTATGTGGATCAGCAAATTCAAAAATTTGACCGATCCACTCATGTCTACTTCCATACACTGGAATGCTAGTTCTGCTGAGCTATGTTCTCTATGAGAGAGCTGCTGCCAGACATCCCTTAGTGAACTAAAGGATTGGCAGTGGAAAATCAGACATGCCAGATCCTTATCTCATCCGACAGTCGTCTGTCAAGGACCCACATATTAGGCTGTTGGCTGAGCTCCTCAGTATCATCTAGTTTAGCTGTAGACTCGAACTTTCCAAATGTAGAATGTTCTATGTCAGAGTGATTTAATAGATCAGATCTCCGGCTGTTGATTTCAAAGGAATGGCTCTGAGAGTAATTTTGTATGACTCAGACTTAGCACATTATTTAATGAGATGCTTGCAGAAGTCAGTATCAGCAGACGGTGAGGTCACCCTCTAAATCACCCAAAATAGGGATCATAATTGTGAATGTAAATAGGGAATGTATCTGACAACTGCAGAATATATAATTGCAGTGTGAGGTTGTGTATCAAAGCCGTCTGCTGCAAAACTAGGTCAGTATTGTATTGTGGAAGCCATGAGATAATCACTGCACCCAAAGGCTGTTTTTAGCCAAGAGATGTTTCTGCTAATTATACTACATGATCCACTTTATAGGAGGCAAGACTGAACATCTTCAACTGGAAATCGAATAATGTCTACTTAAAGGGGTTGTCTTATGAAGGAAAACTCTTGTCCAACTGGAAAAGAAAAAATGTCTACTTAAAGGGGTTGTCTTATGATTCTGAAGGCAACCCCTTGTCCATGTGCTGTATTAATGTGATGGTCCTAAATGAGTGGTCCCAAGTGGTTCGTCAAATACAAGTGCACACCGATAAAACTATGTTGTAGAATTACTGAAACTTAGCATCAAGTTCCTAAACATTTGACTGGCATTTGATATCAGGCCAGATTAAATTCAGCTAGTTGTTGAATCAAGATAATGTGACAGGCACTTGGCAAGATATTGGCAAGTGATAGGCACTTGGCAAGATAAAACACCACTTGGTGTTTTCCTATGAGGGCAGGTTTGAGATTTCATTTTCAATACTAGAGAAAAGGCAAACCTGATGTGGAAGCTCCTCCTGACATGTCTAGTTTAACAGATATAGTACTTAAATTCCTAAAGAAATAATAATTCTGGAGCATCTTATATAAAAGAGCTGCACTGTACTGGTCTTCCGTTATTCCTCCTGGAAATATATCAATACATTCAAAACCAGGAACACAACCTATCATCTTGTCAATAGGATAGCTATTGAGTGTAGCAATCCCCAAAGTCAATATCGACCCTTTAACGAGCTTTGCCACATGACTTAGAATAAGAAGCCAAATCAGAAACTCCATTTGCAGATACATGTTTCAGGATGATGCCCCTCTTCAGTGCAGAGCATGAGATCTGATTTGTCTGAGTGAGAGGCCTCTGATTGAGGGAACGTTTCTTCTTGTGGAGAATGCTAGGTTAGTGTAAGGAGAATTATAGGAAGTGCAAAACTCCTCTGGGAATTTAAATATTCAAATAGTCTTTTCATAGAGGAAGAGAACATGACCTCTAGTACCACCTACTGGATGCAGCAATCTTAAAAACTGTTAACACTAACTGGACAGTGTTAGACTATGTAGGGACATAAGTTATTATTATTATCAGTTGTAATCATATACATAGTTTTCATTTCTATCGGAACATCTGGGAGGTTTAGGGGAAAAAGAGGACACCTCCTGAACTCTAGAAAGCATAGGCAAATTTATTGAGCCTTGCTTTAGAAACACCGAGAGAGCAGGGCTCCCAGTAGGTTTCCGGTGCATGATGCAGGGAAATTTCATTTCAAATGGAGGTGGAAAACAGGGGTGTCAAAGAGGTGTGGCCTTGAAAAAGGGTGCATAGTTACGCAAAACATTTTTAGCAGTGCAACATGAGAGCCACACAACAGAATCATCTGCAATACCACTTAGAAGGGTCTTGGAAAATAAGGCATTGAGGAACAGCCTGAACAACTTCTCTTCAAAATATAAATTTTATTAAAAACTTTTCAATAAAAAACATTCAAAATAAGTGAAATATCAAAGAAATACATCACAGATTTATGGAGTTATTCTATAAGAGATATTACAAAAATTGAAAAACAACAAGCCAATAAATTCCTATAAATATAGCCTTTATCCCCTTGACAAAGCATAAAGCGAAATGCTAATAACAAAGTTAAATCATTAAATGGATACAGTCAAATAATAACAATACAATTGAGCATATAAAATCTAGATTCAATACACCAGACAATATGGCAAATTGCACAAGGTTAAACTGTTAGTACCTACCCAACTGTCTGGTTACTGACAGCGTACTGATGAACGTTTCAGTTTATGCTTTGTCAAAGGGATAAAACACAGAGGATTTTATTGGCTTATTGTTATTTATATATTGTAATCTCCATAATGACTATACCTCTGTATTGCTGGAAAT
The DNA here is from genome assembly GCF_039654945.1 of Dendrobates tinctorius. Lineage (NCBI taxonomy): Eukaryota > Metazoa > Chordata > Amphibia > Anura > Dendrobatidae > Dendrobates > Dendrobates tinctorius. The sequence continues at coordinate 77,903,002 of NW_027361696.1, forward strand.
AAATCTGTGATGTATTTATTCGATTTCTCTGATAAAATTTTATTTAACCTATTAAAGTGTTGTATATTGTTTGTACGAGTCACATTTTATTGGTGCATACTAGGAGACCCAAATTGTAGATTAGTTTTCATTTATTCCTCCTCAAAATAGCTGCTTAATTTGGGAACAGTTCGCCTTTATCGTCCACTATAGTAATCGGTAGGAGACCTTTAGTGACCTAACATTTATCTTCTATCCAGAGGAAGGTGATGGATGATTTTATCTGGAATGTTTTTCAAGCTATGGTCTCGTTATCTCATAGAAAGGGCTGGAGTTGGACTGACCCACCAGAGAACCGGAGAATCCTCCGTTGGGCCCTGACTTCTCGTTCAGGAGAGTTAATTGTGCAAACCTTGCAGATGCTATTGGGCTCTTGAGTGGGGGAGAAAGGTTGGCATTCAGAATCGAATCCTCTGGTGGGCCCAATGTTCTCCTGTCTGACACCGGTAAGGGCCAATTCAGACGTCTGATTTTTCCTCGTACGAGAAAAACGGACCAATTATTGTCATCAAGAGTCTGGTTGGAGTGTCATCCATTTTTCTCAAACTTGGAGAAATAGAAAAAAAATTCTTCACCTTCTCCATTGTGACAGCCTTTGAAAATGAGACCATACTCGGATGTCATCCGAGTGCAGCACGATCTTTTCATAGACTTGCATTGCCGATTTTGACAGGACCCTCAAAATCGGACATGTTTTCCCAATTTTTCGCGAAATGCACGGCTCTTGAAAAATCACAAACATGTGAATGCCCCCAGACTATCACAGGAACGAGTGATATCTGTGAAAATCAAGGATAGAACTCAGACATCTGAATGAGCACTAAGGATCAAGAGATGGATGACCACTTGGAGAGATGGACCAGATATGTGATGAATGGTCTAGCTCCTGGAAATAGGATTTGTATCATTTCAGTAAATGCTTTGTATTGCATTATTGTTATGATAGTGTATTGGTAATATTAGTAGTAAGCAATAGGAAAAATAGGGATTTATCAAATATGATATAGAAGCTTTACGTGACAGGTGTATGGTTAATAAATGAGGGCGGCGATACAGAATCATGTTGTACATACAACATTTCCATATTGATGCCTCCAAATGCAAATGAATTCAAAATATGGCGATCCATCTGTTTCTGAGACCGCCAAGCTGTTAGTTGATTTTTCCCTGCAGCATAGAAAGTCTTATTAGGGTAAATGCCAATCATCAATAAATGCTATAGAACCAACTATAAAAGAGAACTGACTCTGGGCTGTTCGATAGGTACGGTTTTAATGCAGCATGAAACAACAAACATTTCCAAAATACCGAACATCAAAACCTGGAAAAAAAAATTAGGGTAAAAGGTATAGGTGCATCTCACAAAATTAGAATATCATCAAAAATTTAATTTATTTGAGTTCTTCAATACAAAAAGTGAAACTCATATATTATATAGAGTTTTTACAGAGTGATGTATATAATGTGTTTATTTCTGTTAATTTTGATGATTCTGGATTACAGCAATAAAAACCCAAAAGTCATTATCTCAGTAAATTAGAATACTTTATAACACCAGCTTGAAAAAATGATTTCAAAATCCGAAATGTTGGCCTACAGAAATGTATGTTCAGTAAATGCACTCAATACTTGGTTGGGGCTCCTTTTGCCTCAATTACTGCATCAGTGTGGTGTGGCATGGAGTCGATCAGCCTGTGGCACTGCTGAGGTGTTATGGAGCCCAGGTTGCTTTGATAGCAGCCTTCAGCTCCTCTTCATTGTTATATCTGGTGTCTCTCTTCTTCCTCTTGACAATACCCCAGGGTTAAGGTCAGACGAGTTTGCCGGCCAATCAAACACAGTGATACTGTTATTTGTAAACCAGTTATTGGTACTTCTTGGCAGTGTGGACAGGTGCCAAGTCCTACTGTAAAATGAAATGTCCATCTCCAAAAATCTTGTCGGCACAGCAAAGCATGAAGCGCTTTAAAATTTCCTGATAGACGACTGCACTGACTTTGGTCTCGATAAAACACAGTGGACCTACACCAGCAGATGACATGGGGGCAGAATGCTGGACACGATGGGGTATAATGCTGGACCCTATGGGGGCACAATGCTGGTGACGATGGAGCAGAATGCTGGGCACGATGGGGCAGATTGCTGGACACGAAGGGGCAGATTGCTGGTCATGATGGGGCAGAATGCTGGGCACGATGGGGCAGAATGCTGGACACGATGGGGGCAGAATGCTGGTGACGATGGCGCAGAATGCTGGACATGATGGGGCAGAATGCTGGTGATGATGGGGCAGAATGCTGGTGACGATGGGGAAGAATGCTGGACATGATGGGGGCAGAATGCTGGACACGATGGGGCAGAATGCTGGGCACGATGGGGCAGAATGCTGGTGACAATGGGGGTAGAATGCTGGACACGTTGGGGCAGAATACTGGACACTATGGGGGAAGAATGCTGGTGACGATGGGGCAGAATGCTGGACACGATGGGGCAGAATGCTGGGCACGATGGGGCAGATTGCTGGACACGAAGGGGCAGATTGCTGGTCATGATGGGGGCAGAATGCTCGGCACGATGGGGCAGATTGCTTGGCACAATGGGGCAGAATGCTGGTGACGATGGGGCAGAATGCTGGACATGATGGGGCAGAATGCTGGACATGATGGGGGCAGAATGCGGGACATGATGGGGCAGAATGCTGGGCACGATGGGGCTGATTGCTGGACACGATGGGGCAGATTGCTGGTCATGATGGGGCAGAATGCTGGGCATGATGGGGCAGATTGCTGGACACGATGGGGCAGAATGCTGGATACGATGGGGGCAAAATGTTGGACATGATTGGGGCAGAATGTGACAGTGAGACACAGGAAGGGGCAGAATGAGATACGGGACATGATTGGAGACATGGGGCAGAATGGAGATATGGGGCATGATTGGAGACACAGGGGGTAGGATCAAGGACATGGGGGCATGACTGGAGACACTGGGGGCAGGATTGAAGACAGATGGGGCAGGGTTGGAGACAGATCGTGCAGGATCATGGGGCAGGATGGATACGATGGAGACAGATGGGCAGGATGGGGAGATCATATGGGGCAGAATGGATACTCATGAGAGTGGGATGGGAAAACGTATGGATGAAGCCAGTAATGAGACACACGGGGGCTAGGATGGGGGATATTATTACCACAGGGTCTAATTAATGAATATTATTACTGTAGTGATGTATTTATTTTATTTTTTGAGTATACTGTTTTAAATGGGGGGCGGTACTGTGTTATTTCCTGCAGAGACGAGTCCTGGCTGGAAGACGTGATGGCGATCTGTGCTGGATGAAAGATGAAAAACAAAGATGAAGGACTTCACCTAGAGACATCACTGGTGAGTTAGTGTGTTACCTATACACTGACACTATACACTGTATAGAGGCCCTGTGTATAATGTCATTGATCACTGTATTACCTATACACAGACACTGCGTACTAAGTACAGATCTCCTGTGTATAATGCCACTTATGGTGATAGTATCGTGTTTTTTTATTACTGATCAGTATTGTAGTATTCAGTCACTGTGGTGGTAATATGTGGTCTGGTCATGGTGCAGTGGTATTTGTTCCTTGTATAAAAATATATAAAGTGCTCTCAGTGAGAGAAACAAAATAGGAATCTGGTGGGTATGATATCTTTTAATGGCTAACAAATAATAGTGAATGTTGTTACAAAGCAAGCTTTCGGGACTGCTTATCAAGATTCCTATTTTGTTTCTCTCACTGAGAGCACTATATATTTTTTTCTACTGGCTAACACGGTACCAAACCACTTTTTTTGTTCCTTGTATGTGATATTATTCGGTCACTGTGGTGGTAATATGTGGTCTGGCCATGGTCTGGCAGTATTTGTTCCTTCTGTGTGGTATTATAGGTCACTATGTGGTCTGGACATGGTGCGGTGGTATTTTTCCCTTGTATGTGATATTATTGGTCATTTTAAAAATGTAAAAATAAAAATGTACCTAAACTGTATCACATATCTTAACAAATATTTAATAGGTTACAGTAGATTAGGGCACGGCCAAAAGAGTCTACCGTGTTATGGTGGCGGCTTAAAAAATCTGCCGGCTATATGTGCAATCTGGTGATGGGAACTGTTAATGTGTGATTGGTGAAGGTTTTCCAAGAGAGAGTTGTGGGGCTTTGGACAGTTCGAGGAGTGGAGGCGGGGCTGGGGTAGAGCCTGGGCGGAGTCTCAAGGGGGCCCCGAAAATTTTACCAGTATGGGGCCCCGAAATTCCTAGTGGCAGCCCTGCCCGGAGTCTGGAGAGACAGACAATCCAAGCTGCTTGAGGTCTAGTGTGAAGTAACCCACAATCAGTGATGGTTTGGGGAGCTATGTCATCTGCTGGTGTAGGTACACTGTGTTTTTATCAAGACCAAAGTCAGCGCAGCCATCTACCAAGAAATGTTAAAGCTCTTCATGCTTCCCTCTGCCGATAAGCTTTTTGGAGATGGAAATTTCATTCTCCAGCAGGACTTGGCACCTGTTCACACTGCCAAAAGTACCAATACCTGGTTTAAAAACAACAGTATCACTGTGCTTGATTAGCCAGCAAATTTGCCTGACCTTAACACCATAGAGAATCTATGGGGTATAGTCAAGAAGAAGATGAGAGACACCAGCCCCAACAATGCAGATGAGCTGAAGGCTGCTATTAAAGCAACCTGGGCTTCCATAACACCTCAGCAGTGCCACAGGCTGATCTCCTCCATGCCACACCGCACTGATGTAGTAATTGAGGCCAAAGGAGCCCTGACCAAGTATTGAGTGCATTTACTGAACATACATTTCAGTAGGCCAATATTTCGGATTTTAAAATCATTTTTTCAAGTTGGTGTTAGAAATTATTCTAATTTACTGAGATAATGACTTTTGGGTTTTCATTGGCTGTAAGCCATAATCATCAACATTAACAGAAATAAAAACTTGAAATAGGTCACTCTGTTTGTAATGAATATATAATATATGAGTTTTAATTTTTGTACTGAAGAACTGAAAGATATTAACTTTTTGATGATATTCTAATTTTGTGAGATGCACCTGTAATTTCACAATGATTTTTATTGCTGAGTTTTTGGAGAAGAAACTCTCCAAAAATGAAATAGAATTCTAAAACCACATTCAGAGTTTTGAGTTTTTGCAGAAAAAAACATCATGGAAACTCCCCAAATCCTCTAAAGTTTCTGCTCTATTTCCACTCCAAAAAAGTGCACTTACTTTTGAAGCGTTTGTGCTGAAAACAAAAACACTCAATGTCAACATACCAAGCACAAGACATTTTTTTCAGGTTGGATTCCACCAAGAAACTGGCCAAAAAAGCGCCCCCATAAAATGAACATAGTGCACAGCAATGTCAAAGTGACATTACTGTGCACATGTTGCACCTTATGTCACTTTTTTAACCGCTCAGGGTTCGGAAACCATGAAGCAGTTAAAAGAAGAAACATGCTATTTCTTCAGACAGTTTCTGCTCTGAAGTCGCCCTAACTCTATATTTTGCGGTATAGAGCGAAAGATGCAAGTGACAGAGCCGCCACAAGGGCGGCGGCAAAACCTTTAGTTGGGAAGACTCAATGTCTAAATGTCCCTTAGGATTTGTTCCTACATGAGTTTTAGGGGAGTTTTTGCAGATTTTCTGTGTAAAATATGTTACTTGCATTTTCCCGAAAATACGCAGTGTAAAAAAACTCACCAAAAACTCATTGTGTGAATGTAGCCTTAGGGTATACGCACATGAAGTTTTTTTTTTTTAGAGCAGGTCAACTTAAAAAACCCTGACAATTTAAAAGAATTCTATTGTAATACCAATTTGCTGTTACTTTTGAAAGATTTTTTAGCTTCGGGTTTTGAAAAAACATTTGGAGGTTAAAAAAGAAAATATCATATTTCTCCTTTGAAGTATCTCCTGATGGAATCTTATCCAAATTAAGCACTTTCCAAGAAAAAGGCTGCAAAAAACTCTACGGGGAAAAAAAATATTTTTCCAAATACGTTTCTTAAACTATTCAAAACTGCTTAAGAAAAAGAAAAACTCCAAAGCAGAAGAATTTTCTGAAGTGGTTGACATCTGAAAACTCTCTAACAAAGCTGAAAAATTAGTGCGGTTCCAACTTGGGACTTAAGTATCCCAAAATTGTGGCCAATTATATTACATAAAATAATTCTATCACTACATAGCTATAAGAGTTTTTTTTTAATAGCAGTGGAAAGGTAAAATATTGCAATTGCCTACATCAAACCAATTATATATTTTTTTTTATTTTTCAAATATAATCTGAAAAATGACATCTGAAATCTGGTAGGTTTCTCTAGGCAATTAGCTCAATTTTTCTTTACGCCCCCGCATTGACTTCATTAGTCAGATATGCATATTTTTTTGCAAGAAATAGTTTAAATTTGTTTACATTATCGCTTTAGTTAAAAAGATTGTCCGACATTAGACAAAGGTTCATTTTATTTTATTTTTTATTTATTTTTTGTTCATTTTATTATTATGTACTTTTAAGTGACACCTGGAGGAGTGATCTCAATTATGGTTTCTTTATTATGAGGGGTACTGATATTAATATAAAGTATCTGGGGGTCTTGGTATATGGAGGGAACCAGGTCTGGAGTCTAGTATTAAGGTCGGGGTCACACTTGCAACTGCAATGCGAGAAACTCGCACGAGTCTCTCGCATAAATACCCGGCACTGCCCCCGGCACTCGGGACCGGAGCGCTCAGCTACATAGAAATACATGCAGCCACACACTCGTTTCAAGCAGCTGAGTGCTCTGGTCCCGAGTGCTGGCAGCAGTGCCGGGTATTGATGCGAGAGACTTGCGCGAGTTTCTCGCATTGCAGTTGCAAGTGTGACCCCGGCCTAATATATAGGATCTAGAGTCTAGGTATAATTAGGGGGTCTTGTCTGGGGTTTGATATGAATCTAAGGAACTGGGGTGGATATAATTAGGGGGCTTGATCTGTGGTCTAATATTAATGTAGGGGTGTATTGTGGGGTCTAATATTAATATAGGTGTCATGATCCATTTTTTGGATCTGTCAGATCTGGATCTCCTCTTATCTATACCTTTTTTCCTTTTTGGTCATCGGGGTTAATATGAGCTTTTGCCCCCCGGTGGCCCCTGGGGTTACTGCATGGAAACTGCATGTGTTTAATTATTTATGCAGGTGCTGACTTTCCCCCTCCTTCCTATAAAAGGAGTGCAGGTGCTAGAGATCAGTGTTGGTTATACACTTTCTCTTGGGAGACCAACCAAGCTGGAGTTCAGGAGCTGTGTTCTGTGGTGCTTCAGTTGTTTGCTGTTGACAAGTGGCTATCTCTGCTGTCCAGGAGCATTGCAGCAGAGCAAGCTAAGTTTTACTTTATTTTTACCCTGTCTGTGGTATATTTCCTTTGGGTTTTTTGGGTGGTACACTTTTTCCCAGTCTCACCTCCTGGGGAGGGGGTTGGGGGTTTAGCTCAGTGCTAAACAGGAGACAGGGACAGGTCTGGGACTTGGGCCTCACTACCTTTAAGTGTACCCCCAAGTTAAGGAGAGACAGGGCAACCCCTTAGCTTGAGGGGCAGTTCAGGGGTCCCGGTTCCACATCACCTGTCTACCCCTCAGTGCCCCATGACATTATAACCAACCCTCACATTTTGCCTGCTGAGCCATGGCCCAAATACAGGCCTTCGCCCAAATGCTGCAGTCTCTCACCGATGAGTTTAGTTGTTGCGAGGTGAGATGGTGCAACAACTGAAGCAGTTGGTGGGGACCTGGGCCTCAGCTCAGACAAGTTTTCTGGTGGGAGAGACAAGTTTATGGTGTTTCAGGAGGCCTGTAAATTATATTTTAGGCTTCGCCCCCATTCTGCAGGCAGTGAAGAACAGCGCGTGGGAATTATTGTCTCCCTGCTTAGGGGTGATCCCCAGGCCTGGGCTTTCTCCCTGCCGACTGGTTTGCCATCTTTACGGTCAGTAGACGGGTTTTTTTAACTGCTCTGGCGCTGGTGTATGGCGATCCTGATGGTATCTCCCTAGTGGAATCCCGACTCCGTAAGATCAAGCAGGGAGGCCGGCTTGTTGAGGAGTACTGCTCAGAGTTCAGGAGATGGGCCACTGACACGCAGTGGAATGACCCTGCACTGAGGAGTCAATTTGTACAGGGTCTGTCTCCGAAGTTGCAGGATACTATGGTGCAGTACGCCACCCCCAGGTCGCTGGAGGCCACCATGTCCCTTGCCATTCGGGTGGATAGACGCCTCAGGGAGAGACATACGCCATATGTGCCCCCTATAGTCCTTGCTAGGGAGGAGGACTCACCTGGACAATCGGAGGAACCCATGCAGCTTGGAGTAGTAGTTTCCAAGAAGGGGTTGTCTGCGGTTCGCCGAGGTGTGGGGGCATGTTTTTACTGTTGGCAGACTGGCCATTTTATAGGAGTTTGCCCAGTGCGCGCCAAATCTTCTGTATCACCGAAGAAGCAGCCCCCCCCCGGTCATGTGGAGGGAGACAACCAGGGAGTGTATATTTTCTCCATTTCTTCCCCTCGGCGTACCCTATCAGCAGAGGCTACGGTGGGTGGGGAAACTGAGGGCCTTCCGGTACTTGTGGACAGTGGAGCTGGAGTCAACCTTTGTGAATGCCCACTTTGTCGAGACCCATGGCTTCAGGTGTAGGACGCTAGCCAAACCCTTAAGCGTCCAGGCCATTGACTCAGTCCCACTAAGCCAGGGGAGCCTTACCCAAGTCGTGGACAATATACATCTTCGTATAGGGACTCATCATGTGGAGTCCCTGTCATGCTACGTCTTGGGCGGAATACCATCACCCATCGTGCTAGGCCTCCCTTGGTTAAAGAAACACAACCTGGTGATAGATTGGCACTCTGGGGAAGTTGTTAGCTGGGGGCAGTCGTGTGAGGGCTGCTGCCCAGGGGCAACTGTCTCCACCGTCCTGCTACAGCCGTTCCCTTCTTCCTCAGTGGAGGCAGCAGAGGTACTGCCCGTGAGTAGGAACAAGTCTCAACCCTCACCAGTAGCCAACCCTGGTAGTCGGAGTCCTCGTAGGAAGAGGGGTCAGCGGAGGGTGGTGGTTTCCGCTGAAAATCGTGGGGGTGTGAGTGTGGTGACACAGGGGGATGCCTCTGTTGTCAGTCCTTCAAAGAGTTCACCATTTTGTGGCAGACGCATGAGTGGTATTAAACTTTCAGGTCCGAACCTGTGTGAATGAGTTCGTATGGGTGTCCACCAATCACATCCGGTGGAAGTGTGCTGCTGGATTCTGGAACTCTCAAGTTATCGGTTCTTATAGGGTGTCTGCAATTCTCGGCCTAGCGACCTACCAGCTGGAGTTACCCTCTGTCATGCCCATACACAATTCGTTCCCCAGGTCAGCGCTCTGAAGATGTGTGTCGCCTCCGGAACATCTACATAACCGCATTTGCCATGAACCTGTGAGTCAGGTGTTTACTTAAGTGAACTCAACTGTGTCAGGCGTCTTCATCATAGATGTTGTTTTTGGTGAAATGCTTTTTTGAGGGTCCAGAGGCCCCTCTTTGAGGGAGGGGTACTGTCATGATCCAGTTTTTGGATCTGTCAGATCTGGATCTCCTCTTATCTATACCTTTTTTCCTTTTTGGTCATCGGGGTAAATGAGTTTTTATATAAAAGGAGTGCAGGTGCTGGAGATCAGTGTTGGTTATACACTTTCTCTTGGGAGACCAACCAAGCTGGAGTTCAGGAGCTGTGTTCTGTGGTGCTTCAGTTGTTTGCTGTTGACAAGTGGCTATCTCTGCTGTCCAGGAGCATTGCAGCAGAGCAAGCTAAGTTTTACTTTATTTTTACCCTGTCTGTGGTATATTTCCTTTGGGTTTTTTGTGTGGTAAACTTTTTCCCAGTCTCACCTCCTGGGGAGAGGGTTGGGGGTTTAGCTCAGTGCTAAACAGGAGACAGGGACAGGTCGGGGACTTGGGCCTCATTACCTTAAAGTGTACCCCCAAGTTAAGGATAGACAGGGCAACCCCTTAGCTTGAGGGCAGTTCAGGGGTCCCGGTTCCACATCACCTGTCTACCCCTCAGTGCCCCATGACAGTAGGTGTGTATTCTGGGGTCTAAAATTAATGTAGGTGTGTATTCTGAGGTCTAATATTAATGTAGGGATGTATTCTGGGGTCTAATATTAATGTAGGGTGTTTGACATGAAAAGGTTACTCCTATCTCCAAGATCCTATCACAAAATGTAGTAGGTGTAATAATAATTAGCAAATACACTACCGTTCAAAAGTTTGTGGGTCACCCAGACAATTTTGTGTTTTGCATGAAAACTCATACTTTTATTAATCAAATGAGTTGCCAAATGAATTTAAAATCTAGTCCAGACATTGACAAGGTTCAAAAAAAAGATTTTTATTTGAAATAATAATTTTCTCCTTCAAACTTTGCTTTCGTCAAAGAATGCTCCCTTTGCAGCAATTACAGCATTGCAGACCTTTGGCATTCTAGCAGTTAATTTACTGAGGTAATCTGGAGAAATTTCACCCCATGCTTCCAGAAGCCCCTCCCACAAGTTGGTTTGGCTTGATGGGCACTTTTTGCGTACCATACGGCCAAGCTGCTCCCACAACAGCTCAATGGGGTTGAGATCTGGTGACTGCACTGGCCACTCCATTACAGATAGACTACCAGCTGCCTGCTTCTTCCCTAAATAGTTCTTGCATAATTTGGAGGTGTGCTTTGGGTCATTGTCCTGTTGTAGGATGAAATTGGCTCCAATCAAGTGCTGTCCACAGGGTATGGCATGGCATTGCAAAATGGAGTGATAGCCTTCCTTATTCAAAATCCCTTTTACCTTGTACAAATCTCCCACTTTACCAGCACCAAAGCAACCCCAGACCATCACATTACCTCCACCATGCTTGACAGATGGCATCAGGCACTCTTCCAGCATCTTTTCAGTTGTTCTGTGTCTCACCAATGTTCTTCTGTGTGATCCACACACCTCAAACTTGTATTCGTCTGTCCATAACACTTTTTTCCAATCTTCCTCTGTCCAATGTCTGTGTTCTTTTGCCCATATTATTCTTTTCGTTTTATTAGCCAGTCTAAGATATGACTTTTTCTTTGCCACTCTGCCCTGAAGGCCAGCATCCTGGCGTCGCCTCTTCACTGTAGACGTTGACACTGGCGTTTTGCATATACTATTTAATGAAGCTGCCAGCTGAGGACCTGTGAGGCATTGATTTATCAAACTACAGACTCTAATGTACTTGTCTTGTTGTTCAGTTGTGCAGCGGGACCTCCCACTTCTCTTTCTACTCTGGTTAGAGCCTGTTTCTGCTCTCCTCTGAAGGGAGTAGTACACACCATAGTAGGAAATCTTCAGTTTCTTGGCAACTTCTCGCATGAAATAGCCTTCATTTCTAAGAACAAGAATAGACTGTTGAGTTTCACATGAAAGTTCTTTTTTTCTGGCCATTTTGAGAGTTTAATGGAACCAACAAATGTTATGCTCCAGATTCTCAACTAGCTCAAAGGAAGGTCAGGTTTATAGCTTATCTAATCAGCCAAACTGTTTTCAGCTGTGCTAACATACTTGTACAAGGGTTTTCAAGGGTATTCTAACCATCCATTAGCCTTCTTATACAGTTAGCAAACACAAAGTACCATAAGAACACTGGAGTGATGGTTGTTGGAAATGGACCTCTATACATCTATGATGATATTGCATTACAAACCAGACATTTGCAGCTAGAATAGTCATTTATCACATTAACAATGTATATAGTGCATTTCTGAATCATTTAATGTTAGCTTCATTGGAAAAAAAACTGTGCTTTTCTTTCAAAAATAAGGAAATTTTTAAGTGGCCCTAAACTTTTGAACAGTAGTGTACCGCCAATTATAAATGTAGTAAAGTTCTTCTGATATTCTTTTAATAGTTCTTCTGATATACCTTCCATATGTTGCTTACCCCATGTGCAGGGAATAGCAGTAGTTTAGGTAGCCATGGTTACAACCACTATCTAACATAACTGTCAATGTATCAGTGGCCATAACCATTGATACCTAAGGTTCTGCAATGCCTGCTATTATTATTATTATTATTCCTACTACATATTGTGAAAGGATATAGGAGATGGGATTACTCCTTCAATGTAGGGGTTTCATATGAATAGAGGGGTCTTTAATATATTTTAGGCTGTATTCTGAAGTCAGATATGGAAATAAGGGACGTATACAGATTCTCTCATCTCTTGGCATCACAGATTTGGCCCTATCCTGGATCTCATCATATATAACAGAAGGGACATTCAGTGTCTCCCTCTCCCACACCACGTCCTCACCTCGCCCCCTGTCTGTCGGTGTTCCCCAAGGCTCATTTCTAGGACCCCTACTCTTCTCCATCTACACCTTCGGCCTGGGACAGCTCATACAATCCCACGGTTTGCAGTATCATATATACGCTGATGACACGCAGATCAACCAATCTGGACCTGACATAACTTCCTTACTGACCAAAATCCTACAATGTCTGTCCACTATTTCATCTTTCTTTTCTGCTCGCTTTCTAAACTGAACATGGACAAAAGAGAATTCATCATATTTCGCTCATGTCACTCTACCCCTCCACCAGACCTATCCATCAATGTCAATGGCTGCTCACTTTCCTAAGTCCCACATTCTCAGGGCCTCGGAGTGATTCTCGACTCTGCCCTGCCTTTCAAGCCACATATCCAAGCCCTTGCCTCCCCCTGCCGTCTCTATCTCAAAAATATTTCCAGGATCCGTACATTCCTTGACAAAGAAACTGCAAAAATGCACGCCCTCATCATCTCCAGCCTCGACTATTGCAACCTCCCACTCTCTAGCCTCCCCTCTAGCACTCTTGCACCACTCCAATCTATCCTAAACTCTGTTGCCCGACTAATACACCTGTCTCCCCGTTATTCCCCAGCCTCTCCTCTCTGCCAAGTCCTTCACTGGCTTCCTATTGTCCAGAGGCTTCAGTTCAAAACCCTAACTATGACATACAAAGCCATCCACAACCTGTCTCCTCCATACATTTGTGACACGTCTACCGATACCTACCTACACGTAACCTTCGATCCTCTCAAGATCTCCTTCTCTGCTCCCCTCTTATCTCTTCTTCCCACAACCACATACAAGACTTCTCCCGTGCTTCCCCCATACTCAGGAACTCTCTAGCCCAACACATCAGACTTTCGCTTACCACGGAAACCTTGAAAAGGAACCTGAAGACCCACCTATTCCGACAAGCCTACAGCCTGCAATGATCCTCAGTCTACTGAACCGCCGCACAACCAGCTCTACCCTCTCCTACTGTATCCTAACTCATCCCCTGTAGACTGTGAGCCCTCACGGGCAGGGTCCTCTCTCCTTCTGTACTTGTGTGCGCCTTGTATTTCTCATGTTTATTGTACTTGTCTATGTATGCCCCCTTTTCACAAGTAAAGCACCATGGAAAGGCTGGTTTCACACTTGCGTTTTTATGCGCTGTTTTTTAGCGCAAAAAACGCATGCCTTTTTTCCCCTATCTTTTACATGGGTGCGCATAGGTGCGCATACACATGCATTTGTATGCGTTTGTATGCGCATGCGTTTTTTTGTAGTGTGCGCTCGGGCGCACAAAATGCATCCTGTTGCATTTTTTGTGCGTCCGACTTGCCCCCAAAAAACGCATGCGCGCGCAATGAGTTTTTTACAGCAAAACACCCATTATAGTCTATGGGTGCGCATTCGTGCGCTTTGTAATGCGCATGTATGCGCAAAAAAAGCATGCATTTTTTTTTAAAAAACGCACCAAATCCCGCAAAAAAAGCACACAAACGCATGATGCGTTTTTTTCATGTGTTTGTGTGCGCAAAAAACGCACCGCAAAAAAACGCAAGTGTGAAAGTAGCCTAAATAGCACTATAAAAATGAATAATAATAACAATGGGATTATAGAAATGCACTTCTATATCAATTTCACCTCTTGATAAAGCCATTTACATTCCTGTTTCAATCTACGCTTACATATTAATCTGTAAGGAGATCTTTCAGGGTATTATTTCTGCTCTCATTACTTATCTATGTCTCCTCTGCTGAATAGGATCACAGAACGACAATAAGGAAGGGTAATAGGTTGACAAGGTAGTGGAGGACTCAGGGCACACACCCATATACTGCCCCTTTAATTTGGCCCTGTTCACTCCTCAAGTTCAGACTTTTTAATTGTGGGGGCCTGGTGTGGGGGTCTAATATTAATATAGGTGACCTAAAGTCTGGGTATAACTAGGGGGCTTAGTCTGGAGTTTTAAATATGTATAAAGAACTGGGTATAATTAGCAGGTCTGATATTAATACAGGGTTGTATTCTGGGATATTATATTAATGTAGCAGTCTGATATTAATAATGGGATCTGAAACATGAATTTTAGACGTATTCTGCTGTCTGACATGAAATATGGGATGATAAAGTAGCCCTTCTCTTCCCATCACAGTTTTTATCCTCTTAATATATTGCACTCATCATATTATACAGCACTGTGTACTTACAATTGCTCATTTTTTCTTTCTACCCAGATAATTCTCTTTTCCATTAGGTCTATGACATCATGTGATTAAAAACTGACTAGCTGACTCCTTCTAAGCTCTAGGTAGAAACAGGAGGTCAATTTTCCCTGTATGAGTCATAAGTCACTGCAAAAGTCCCTCATGGGTGGGAGGAGGGAGAAGCTGGGTCAGGAGGTGATGAGGGGAGTGATAAATGCAGAGAAAAGAGAATAATTAGCTGGGTAGAAAGGCAAAATGAGCAATTATAAGTACACAGTGAGGTATAATATGATGATTGCAATATATTAAGAGGAGAAATATTTGATGGGAGGGCTTCTTTAATATAGCCACGCACTTCTATACAAGTCTCAACTCTTGGAAATGCCACAATCTACCTGTAAGGAATTCTCCCAGAGTGATATTTCTATACCCATTAGCTACCTAACTACATCTAAGGGCTCATATTCACTGGAGAGAAAATCGGAAGAGTGCAATCCAATAAAAAAATCGGATTGCACTCTGACAAATGTTATTCAATAGGTGATATCTCATTTGCGATTTTTTTTTCTCATCAGAAATCGGACAGAGAAAAAAATCGCAGCATGCTGCCAATTGCTGCGATTTTCTCATTAGAAACGCCAATGCAAGTCAAAGAATGTGATAAAAAAACAGACGAAAAACGGACAATCCATTTTCCATCCGTTTTTAAGGATACATTATCATTCTGTGTCATAGAGCACTGTAAATGGTCCTGTAAATGACTGTAGAAAAATAGTTGCAGAGAAAAAAAATGCATTGCATAAGGATGAAAAACGGATGGAAAACAGATGTAAAACGGATAGTGCGATTAAAAATCGCATACAAATCGCATGACAGTCACATAGTTTTGGTCTGCTTTTTTTCGTCCAGAAAACGGATTGTTTTTTTTCTCGCAAATGGGTATGAGTCCTCATCTGCAGAATAAGATCGCAGAGAGGGGACAGAAGAGGGTGGGAAGTCTGAAAGTTGTTGGAACCCATGGGGCACACACCTATGTACCACCCCTTTAATTCGGCTCTGTTACATCCTAAGTTTAAGAGTTCAAATTAGCAATTGAAAGAGAAAGTAGGGTCAATGGCAGATCCTTCCAAGCCCCCATCCAATACATTGCTTCTATGATTAGAACATTACATAAGCAACAACAGTTACTGATGGAGAAGAATTTTTGATCCCAATTGCTTGACGTCTTCTTAAAAAAAAACCTAATTTGATTAAGCAGTGTCTCTCTGCTTGTTGTTTGTGTTGGGCCTTTGTTAATTTTCATGTCCTCATTTGTCAGGTCATTATTATTTTCGAAGCTCTAATTATACTGTGCTAATGATGGCAAAAACAAGGTCAAGTCTAGTTTGATGGCGACAGATTGCGCTGCCATTTTGCCTTTAACGGTTTTTCACAAACATGATTTCCCATAAGAATCAAGCTGTCCACATTATCTTTCTTTTATAGAGCTACTGTTGACATTATAAGGTGCTTGCTGAATGAATAGGGCACATTAACTGCAACATGTCTGAAAGAACCCTATTACCACGATGGAGGCCAAGGGATGAGAAGAACAAAGTTATCATCAAGCTCTTGATGTGACAGTTCAATAGATAAAAAAAAATAGGGGATAGAGATATTAGTCGTAACTATTAATAAGGGTCTTGGAAGATCATGGGAAGGACCAGATGTCACATTAGGAATGAATGAACTGCTTTATTGGAATCTTGAGGAAGAGAATAATATGTAGGCCTTAAAAGCACATCAAAGTTCATGAGAAGATGGAGATCCGGGAAGTAAAAGTTGTAAGTCATCTGTAGATTATTACTCTAGAGGAGTTTGAAATTTGCATTATTTAGGTTTTCATGTCTGGAAAAACAAGGCTCATGAATCCTTGATGGGCAAAATACAGCAGAAAATGGCATGGCATGCAGATTGCTGATTGCACAATTCTATCAAACAGTGATAGTTCCTCTGCTTTGTATTAGATACTGGCACATGTGGAATTTTTGGAAATAATTACACATCATACCTTTGCTCTTAGACTTACGGAAAAATGATGAACTTGGGCTTCCAGGCACAGAACCTGAATAAAGGCACACACAAATCATGTCGTTCCATGCTAAGTAGACATTTGGTGTGCCACCAAATGTTATTCCTGTGGCCGCACTGTATTGTGAAGATTTATACCCCTAAAATAACTTTTTAATAGAAAAATAATTGCATGTGATGCCATATTATGTCAGGGTAATATATGCTACTCATAGACTTCTGTGGGTGACATATTAAAACTCCCTGCAACTAGGTGATTTCTAAGGACCATTAATGGAGTCTATAGTACTCACTGATTGGAAAAGGAACTTCAACAGGTAATCATGTGAAGATGTTCCTTAGGGAACTATGGTGCCATTACACGGACAATTACGGGGTATTCTCATCTTGTATATTTATGACATATCCTTAGGGTATGAAACAAATGTATTGTAGATGTAGGTCCCACAAAAGTGAACACCTCATTTGCGCAAACTGGGCGGCCACACAGAAGCCCAAAAGGTATGGGAGACCATTTCCACCTTCAAAGCAGATGAA
Source organism: Dendrobates tinctorius (assembly GCF_039654945.1). Taxonomy (NCBI): domain Eukaryota; kingdom Metazoa; phylum Chordata; class Amphibia; order Anura; family Dendrobatidae; genus Dendrobates; species Dendrobates tinctorius. The sequence goes on from NW_027361696.1 coordinate 77,920,244, forward strand.
ATTGTGCATTATAATGAGCTATTGGACTACAAAGGGCCTATATATTGTTCTTGTACAGGGGCCCTCTTCTGTTTGCATTAGTGGGTCCCAACAAGTAGACCTGCATTAATCTCGAGAACTATGTCGTGTGCCGCTATCAATGGAGAGATGGTTGGAATTTCCAGAACAGTTCTTAAGTAAATCCCTTCATGTGCTGTATGTAGATAACAAATATATGCAGCCTTGGACTGGGGTGCAACGGGCACATCAGTAAGGGCAAGGGCCCCACTTTTCAACTACATGCAAAAGTGACATTTTCCTCAATTTCAAATTTTTGTAACAATGAGCTTGGTAGATTGTTAAATGAATAAGTTACCGCCTCTGTCTGTACCTAGTGATTCATGTATATTGTGCCAAATACTGCTCATATAAGAGGATGGTGGCCCACCAGAGGATTCTCTGATTCTCCTGTGGTCCAATCCGAGCCTGATTTCATGTGTATTATTGGGGGTTGTAAGTGAAAGTACAATGACTTTGTTTTAATTCTAGAATTCTGTTTTCTGTACATTTTATCACATACTGATTACAGAGAAGCTCTATTGGCATCGACCCACAACCTTGAAGCCGTAATGTGATAACTCCCGCGTCAGCATCAGTTATAACAATTGTGAAAATTGGAAAACAATAATACAAACTACAATGAAAAAAATGAAAAAGTACAGCTTAAGTGAATAAAGGAAACATTTGTGAAAATGGAAAAAATGACAATACGACAACATCAAGAATTTTTTCTTATACGTGTAGAATCATAAATTTAGATATAGAATTCTGTCTCGGAGACAAAAGTAAGCAACAAACACCATTCCAATTGATTCACCGTGTGAAAATACTGTACTTATAAATGTAACTTTATTAACGTCTTGACGAAAAAAATTAGTGATATTTAAAAAGAGACCACTATCACCATTAAAAAGTTAAAGATAGAAACCAGGAGGTGCTGGCACCTGTCAGATAGCTAGACTGCTCCTACCTGCTAGCGGAGGTTGGCACCCTAATACCAGCGCACTGACTCCCCCACTCACCGTCGGCCACAAAATTGTTTTATCATCTAGGGTGCCAACCTTCGCTGTATGGCAGGGGATAGATGAGGGAAATTTGCTCAAACCCTGTTCTATTGGCTTCCATCATCTATGACTGATAGTAATGCACCTAAGATAACTGTGAGTAGTTACATCATATATACACAATTCTATCACCCACAGGTCATATCCAACTCTGCAATATAATATAAACAAAGTTAATTTTGGTCTTATTTTGCAATTTATACATCTATCTCCCCTCCCCTGTTTCTAATCTCTTCCCATTTCCCAAAGGACTGGGTAGGGATAGATGGTGAGCAGGGGCGCCAGTGCACGGTTATTAGGGTGCCAACCTCCGCTGGCAGGTAGGAGCAGTCTAGCGATCTGATAGGTACAGGCACCTCCTGGTTTCCATTTTTATCTTTTTAATGGTGATAGTGGTCCCTTTTTAAATATCACTAATTTTTTGCGTCAAGATGTTAATAAAGGTTACATTTATATGTACAGTATTTTTACATGGTGAATCAATTGTTTCGTCCTAACTGTACAGAAAATATTTCTAGCTGTGTCTTAACAAACACCATTCCTCATCGTGATGTTTCAGCATTTGTCAAGACTGCAGCTTTCAAAATGGTCGCCTGGTAAGAAAATAAATATCACAAGTACACCCATTGGTCTAAAGCCTACAAGCAAGAATAATATTTACTCAACAGCAAAGCTGGCCATACACATTAGACAGATATCTCTCCCAACTCCCCCACATACAGGAGTGCTTGGCTCAGCTAGGATCGGCCATTGAATATTTCAGTTATTGGATCGGCTTCTCCCCTGAAATCATCTGTCGAGGGACAGTTGGGTGGCCCACAACTCCTTGAATGGTAAGACATCTAATGTGTATGGATCACTTAAGGGCTCATGCAGATGGTCATATAACAGTTTATTAGAGTTTCACAGTGATACGGAGGCATAATACAACATCTCTAAAAGTCCATGGGGTGCTACAGAACCTTTAAAAGGAGGCATAAGGCTGAACTTCAATGACTGACAATATAATACAGTTCCACACAGACACATCCAGTATATCATAAACTCTGCTCAGAATGCATAGTGGCTCAGTGGTTAGCACTGTTGTCCTGCAGCGTTAGGGATCCTGGGTTCAAATCCCACCAAGGACATCTGCAAGGAGTTTTTATGTTCTCCCCGAGTTTGCGTGGGTTTCCTCTGGTTTCCCCCATACTCCAAAGACATACTGATAGGGAATTCAGATTGTGAGCCCCAATGGGGACAATAAATGGCGCTAAATGAGTAAGTTAAATAAATATTTTTTTTTAAAAAAGGGAATTTCCTAAAACATCTCTCGGGATTTTCAAATTAAGAGGATATCTAAAGAAGGACACAACTACATATTACAGCACCAAATGGAGTGTTTATTACCTGAGCATAGTAGTACTGAGTCATGTTGACTTCATGTGCTTTCTTTTAAGTTCTAGACATAGGACTCACTTTTTATTACATTTACAGAATCTAGGATCATATTAAACCGACACTTCACCCTGGCACTAAAAAGTAACTACATTTGTCACATACCTTCCCTGGTGCCCTCCATTTGCCTCCTGCTGGATACTCTACTGACACTGGCAGTTCAGTACTTTTTCATCTCAGGTGCCTATCGAGATAGTATTGGGAGTACGGTAGTAAGTCTGAACTCCCCAGTACTATGGAAGTGTGGAGGAACCAATATCCACATGCTACTGCAGCAACAATCTTGGATGAAAGAGAACTAGAATACTGGTCACTGTGGAGGAGGTAAATGGAGAGCATTAGGTAGGGTCACTATACATAACAAAGTTATTGTCACATTTTAGTGGCAGGGTGGACAGTTTCTGTAAGCATTTATTGGCATTTATTGGGAAGCATGTTGATTTAAAGCAGAACTTCTACTAAATATTTTAAGTTAAACATAGTACTTTTTCCAATTAGTGCTGCTCCACTGATTCTGGAACAGTTTTTCTTTTTATTCTGTCCCACTCCATTCCAAAGTTATACCGCTCGGTATTAAAGATGAAAATTTTCCCTTTAACCAACTGGGAGTGCTCCCCAGGACTTTTTTGTAGTGTTTGCTTTTCCTCCTGTGATGCTGACCAACCAAAACACAGCCACACCCACAGAGAAGTAACATGGTTGGTTGAAGGGCAAATTTTCATCTTTCATCTTTCTAGGGGGCATAACTTTGTAATGAAGGGTCATAGAGGAAAAAGAAAAACTGCTCCAGAATCAGTGGAGGAGCAACAATTAAAGAAGGTAGTCATTTTAAATTAAAAGATCTAGTAAAAAGTCCCCTTTAACAGTTGGCACTTACTTTTTTCTAATTAATCCTAAAATAACCTGTCTCCCCCATACATCTGTGACATGGTCTCCCGGTACCTACCCGATCTCTAAAGATCTCCTCCTCTATTCCCCCCTTATCTCTTCTTCCCACAACCGCATACAAGACTTCTCCCGTGCTTCCCCCATACTCTGGAACTCTCTGCCGCAACATATCAGACTCTCACCAACAATTGAAACCTTCAAGAAGAACCTGAAGACCCACCTGTTCCTACAATCCTACAGCTTGCAATGATCCTCAGTCTACTGAATCACCACACAACCAGCTCTACCCTTTCCTAGTGTATCCTCACCTATCCCTGTAGACTGTGAGCCCTCGCGGGCAGGGTCCTCTCTCCTTCTGTACTTGTGTGTGTCTTGTATTGCACATGTTTATTGCACTTGTCTATATTTCCCTTTTTACATGTAAAGCGCCATGGAATAAATGGTGCTATATGAATGTATAATAATAATAACAATAATAATAAAACAATTAGATAGTTGGCTTTGTAATATCCAGCATCCGGTATCCAGTTTATGTGTCTGATATAGGGATATTAGATTTGAGTTGCCGAGGACCATGGTCTGATAGGAGCGCATCCTGTAGAATATTCCTTGGTAAATAAATGAGAGATAATAGGAAAATAATAGCAGTAGCCATCTTTTCATCTACGGGTAATGCCAGGAGAACTGGATACAGCAGAACAGCAAGACAGACAATTGGAATGTAAAGAGGAAAAGAGCCTCTCAGACAGCAGGGATCTGACATTGGGTGAGGGGGAAAGAATAGAGGGGAAAGTGAGAGACAGACTCTGAGTGTGGGAAACTGGGAGGAGGGAGATAAAAACACATTGAAAACAAACATCACCAGGGGCACAGAAGAAGAATCAGTCTGGGGGGTGTGGTGGAGGGGGAGACCAGCACCGACATTGGAAAGAGATGCACACAATATAAGAGATGAATAACGAAATCATGGGCAGATGTGCAGACTGCGGTTCCCAAGCATTGTGCTAATTGTATTATGTACGAGTTTAAATGGCCGTCGCTCGGCGCTTATAAAACACGGTTATACATATAGTCGTATGCAAATATCTGATTCAGTATCAAGATGTAACATGAATACCAGGGTAGGGGTAGAGCTTCTAGGTGGAGTCCATTGTACTTCCTCAGACATCTAGGCATGACGTGAAAGCTGAGCTATCGGACACAGGAAACTTGTGGGCTCTAGTCTTAATTTTACAACCAGACATGAACAAAACCAATATAACAATATTATTGCTGATGGATTAGAAAGGGAAAAAAATCTATATTTTTTCTTGGATTTGTTACTAGAGTTGAGCGAAACGGGTCGAAAAATTTCAAAAGTCGCCGACTTTTGGCAAAGTCGGGTTTCATGAAACGAAACCCGACCCTAGGATGAGGTCGGCCACGAGGTCGGCGACTTACGCGCCAAAGTCGCGTTTCAAAAGTTTGTTTTGCGCTCTTTTTCAGCCAATCAGGATCCACGGACACTGTGGGCAACGTGATGACATAGGCACGGGTCACCACCATCTTTCAGAAGGGCATGCAAGTGATTGGCTTGCTTTGGTGGGCGTCACAGGGGGTATAAAAGGGCGTGCACGCCGACCGCCATCTTACTTCTGCCGATCTTAGTATAGGGAGAGGTTGCTGCTGATTCTGTAGGGAGAGCGTTAGGCAGGGAAGAAGACAAAAAAACTGCTTCTGCTGCTAGCGATTTGGCCTGCACAACACACCAGTTACTGTGTGTGCAGTGCAAGGGGAGGCTATATAGTGGTGTATCAGTGGTGTTGGTTGTTGGGCTGCCTTGTAAGGCTTCCTGACATTCCTGCATTGCTGTTTACCCACTGCTCCGCAAACTGCTTTTTTAAAAGCAATCCAATCTCCCTTATCCTCTAGTCACTTTTGTCACAGCTGTGCCATCGAGCCTGTCACATAGCGCTCAGATATTCATTGGGCCTCACACAATCCAAAAGTGTCCATCCAGTGTCCAAAAGTGTGTGCAGAGATTCAAAATCTCCCTTATCCTCTAGTCACTTTGGTCACAGCTGTGCCATCGAGCCTGTCACATAGCGCTCAGATATCAGTGGGCCTCACACAATCCAAAAGTGTCCATCCAGTGTCCAAAAGTGTGTGCAGAGATTCAATATCTCCCTTATCCTCTAGTCACTTTGGTCACAGCTGTGCCATCGAGCCTGTCACATAGCGCTCAGATATCAGTGGGCCTCACACAATCCAAAAGTGTCCATCCAGTGTCCAAAAGTGTGTGCAGAGATTCAAAATCTCCCTTATCCTCTAGTCACTTTTGTCACAGCTGTGCCATCGAGCCTGTCACATAGCGCTCAAATATTCATTGGGCCTCACACAATCCAAAAGTGTCCAGTGTCCAAAAGTGTGTGCAGAGATTCAAAATCTCCCTTATCCTCTAGTCACTTTGGTCACAGCTGTGCCATTGAGCCTGTCACATAGCGCTCAGATATCAGTGGGCCTCACACAATCCAAAAGTGTCCAGTGTCCAAAAGTGTGTGCAGAGATTCAAAATCTCCCTTATCCTCTAGTCACTTTGGTCACAGCTGTGCCATCGAGCCTGTCACATAGCGCTCAGATATCAGTGGGCCTCACACAATCCAAAAGTGTCCATCCAGTGTCCAAAAGTGTGTGCAGAGATTCAATATCTCCCTTATCCTCTAGTCACTTTGGTCACAGCTGTGCCATCGAGCCTGTCACATAGCGCTCAGATATCAGTGGGCCTCACACAATCCAAAAGTGTCCATCCAGTGTCCAAAAGTGTGTGCAGAGATTCAAAATCTCCCTTATCCTCTAGTCACTTTGGTCACAGCTGTGCCATCGAGCCTGTCACATAGCGCTCAGATATTCATTGGGCCTCACACAATCCAAAAGTGTCCAGTGTCCAAAAGTGTGTGCAGAGATTCAAAATCTCCCTTATCCTCTAGTCACTTTGGTCACAGCTGTGCCATCGAGCCTGTCACATAGCGCTCAGATATCAGTGGGCCTCACACAATCCAAAAGTGTCCATCCAGTGTCCAAAAGTGTGTGCAGAGATTCAAAATCTCCCTTATCCTCTAGTCACTTTGGTCACAGCTGTGCCATCGAGCCTGTCACATAGCGCTCAGATATCAGTGGGCCTCACACAATCCAAAAGTGTCCATCCAGTGTCCAAAAGTGTGTGCAGAGATTCAAAATCTCCCTTATCCTCTAGTCACTTTGGTCACAGCTGTGCCATCGAGCCTGTCACATAGCGCTCAGATATCAGTGGGCCTCACACAATCCAAAAGTGTCCAGTGTCCACAAGTGTCTGCAGAAATTCAAAATCTCCCCTGTCCTATAGACACCTTGTACCTTGTTTTATATTATTATATAGTTTGTTGGATTTTGTCTACATTTCTACCAAAAATGAGGAAGGCTGGTGGAAGAGGCCGTGGAATTGGGCGGGGGTTGGCAGCTGGTAATGATGGTGTTGGTGGTGGATCTGATGGTAGTGGCAAGAGCAAAATAGGACCGAATGCAGGAGGTGCTGACCCTGCGTCATCGTCTGGCTACATAAGGCCTCGAACGCTTAGTTTTCTAGGAGTTGGCAAACCGCTTTTAAAGCCAGAGCATCAGGAAAAAGTTTTGTCTTACAATGCTGACTCAGCCTCCAGCTCTATCGCCTCCTCTTCTTCAGTTGCAAAAAGTAAAAGCACTGAGTCGTCATTGGAGGCTCATGTTAATGAACCACACCTTTCCTTGTGTCCTTCACCCCAACCAAGATTGAAGGATGACGCAGGCCATACTACTGATTACTCCATGGAGCTGTTTTCACATACCATGCCTGGATTATCAAGTCAAATGGTGAATTACCCAGGCCAAGATGAATCTGACATGGAGTGCACTGATGCACAGCCGCTGATGGATGATTCTGCTGGTACATTCACTCAGAGCACTACATTGTCCTCGCAGTGTACAGAGCCAGATTCTGACCCTGATGAGACTCAGGTGCCCCTTCCCGCACACTATACCACCATACACGGTGACACAGAGGAAGGTGCACATGACATAGAAGAGGAGGTGATGGATGACCCAGTTGTTGACCCAGATTGGCATCCATTGGGGGAAGAGGGTGCTGCTTCCAATAGCTCAGATGAGGAGCATCCACAGCAGACATCGACATCGCAACAGCTGTTATCTGGCAGGCCCGGAGCACTCCAAAGACAGGTTCCAAACATCAAAAGAGTTGCTGAACAGCTTGTCCAGAGGGTCAAAAGATCACAGCGTGCTAGGCCGCAAAATGTCTGCCAAAGTAGGAAGAGTGCAGTGTGGCACTTTTTTGAACAAAATCCTCATGATCAGGCCAAGGTTATCTGTAAGAAGTGCGCAAAGACCTTTAGCCGAGGGAAAAATCTGAAAAATTTGAATACCAGTTGCATGCTTAGACATTTAACCAGCATGCACTTGCAAGCGTGGACACAACACCAAACCTCAAGTGCCACATGTGCAACTGATCACAACGAAGGTAGTCAGCAACGCTACATTGTTTCCCCCACTGTAAGCCCACCGGTTAGCACAGCAGCAAATGTTGAGGTGTCGTTGCAAGACCACAGCAGTCAGGGAATCCCACTGTTATATCAACGAAAGACTGATTCTAGGCCATCAGAAAGAACACCAACTCCATCACCATCATCAACCCTCTCTCAGTCCGCCCTGTCCACCGCTACTTCCACCATATGCAGCTCTCAAGTCCAGCTCACCCTCCCAGACACTATGAGTAGGTCAAGAAAGTACTCAGTCTCTCATCCGCGTACACTGGGTTTGAATGCCCACATTGCCAAACTAATCTCGTTTGAGATGATGCCCTTTCGGTTGGTGGAAAGCACAGCTTTCCGCGAACTCATGGCCTATGCAGTACCACGCTATGACCTACCCAGTCGCCACTTCTTCTCTCGCAAAGCCATCCCAGCCCTCCACCATCATGTGAAAGACCGCATTGTCCATGCACTCAAGCAGTCAGTGAGCGGAAAGGTGCACCTCACAACTGATGCATGGTCCAGTCGGCATGGCCAGGGCCGTTACGTGTCCATCACTGCGCACTGGGTTAATGTGGTGGATGCAGGGTCCACAGGGGACAGCGGTGGTGGGACAGTGCTGCCTAGCCCACGGTATAGGAAACAGTTGGCTGTAGGCGTTCGACCCTCCTCCTCCTCCTCCTCCTCCTCCAGAAGCGAAAGCTCGTCCACAGAGCGCAGTCGTACGAGCACTCCATCTGCAGCTGCCACTGTTGCACACGATGTGTCCCCCTATCGAGCAGCTAGTGGAAAGCGTCAGCAGGCTGTGTTGCAGATGATGTGTTTGGGCGACAGACACACCGCCGAGGTGCTGGCCGAGTACTTGAAGCGACAAACTGAGTCATGGCTGGGCAGTGTACATCTTGAGGCAGGCAAGGTAGTTAGTGATAACGGCCGTAATTTTGTGGCAGCCATAGCCCTTTCAAAACTCAGCCACATACCTTGCTTGGCTCACACCTTGAACCTGGTGGTGCAGTGCTTCCTCAAAAATTATCCGGAGTTAACAGCCCTGCTCCAGAAGGTGCGAAGACTGTGCGCGCACATCCGCCGGTCGCCTGTACACTCCGTTCGTATGCAGAAGCTGCAGCGATTGCTCCACCTTCCCAACCACCGCCTCATTATCGACATTGCAACAAGGTGGAACTCCACCCTGCACATGGTGGAGCGGCTGTGCGAGCAGAGGCAGGCCATAATGCATTTGTGGGAGGCTACACGGCCAGGCACTTTGAGAGCAGACATGGAGTTGACAGGTGTGCAGTGGTCGAAGCTGAAAGACCTTTGTAAAGTCCTTCAGTGTTTTGAGGAATGCACACGGCTGGTAAGCGCAGACGACGCCATCCTAAGCATGAGCATCCCACTTATGCGTCTGCTCATGCAAACTTTGACGCACCTTAAGGAGCAGGCGTCTGCAGCCAATGTTGATGAGGAGGAAGAGGAGGAGGGAATCCTTGATGACATTCAGCCATTTTCTGCTCAGGGACCTCTCCTGGACGAGGTAGAGGAAGAAGAGGAGGAGGAGGATGATGATGGGGATGATTACTTAGGGGAGGAGGATGCATCTCGTGGGGCAAGTGAAAATGTTGGCGTGGCAAGGTCTGGCACAGGGTTTGTGCGTGACTGGAGGGATGTGGATTTGCCAGAAAGTGCTCCTCCACCCAGCACTCGCAGTGCATCATTGACACCGGGAACATTGGCCCACATGTCAGATTATGCCTTGCGGATCCTAAAAAGGGACCCCCGCATTGCCAAAATGATGAACGATGACGACTACTGGTTGGCCAGCATCCTGGATCCACGCTATAAAGGCAAATTACAAAACATCATGCCACAGGAGAACCTTGACCTAATATTGGCTAATAAACAAGCAACTCTGGTAAATCGGTTGCTTGAGGCATTCCCAGCACACAGCAGCGGTGATGGTTCTCACACGAGCCGTACGGGCCGGGGGCAGCTTGGCAGAGGTGTTCGTGGTGCACACAGCAGAAGTGGCGTTGGAGACAGGGGTTTCATGACAATGTTGTGGACTGATTTTTCAAATACCACTCACACAACTGGTAATACTGCATCGATGGAAAGTGACAGGAGACAGCAGTTGTCAACTATGGTTACAAACTACTTTTCCTCCCATATCGATGTTCTCCCACACAGGTCATTCCCCTTTGACTATTGGGCCGCTAAACTGGACACCTGGCCTGAATTGGCCCAATATGCCTTACAGGAGCTCGCTTGCCCAGCTGCAAGTGTGCTATCGGAAAGAGTCTTCAGTGCAGCTGGATCAATCCTGACAGAAAAAAGGACCCGTCTGTCAACCCAAAATGTGGATGATCTAACCTTCATTAAAATGAACCACGCATGGGTTTCCAAGGATTTTGTCCCACCTTCCCCTGATGACACATAGGGTGACAGAAAAATGGCTTGCTTTGGTCCACCTCTTCCTGGTACTTCACCTATTTCGCCTTTTGCATCAGCTGAATGTCCAACATCAACATATGCCACTTTCTAAAACTCCCTAACTGTGCTGCCCCCCCCCCCATGGCCGGGGTCACCACCTAGCGCACGACACCGTGCGAGTGCCGTTGCCCTGGACAGGTGGGTAGGCCGACTCTTGGGCGCGGGCACTGGCACAGGGTCCCTCATAGTGCAATCAAGTGTCTTTGACGGTGGTGGTGCACACCCGCCGTCAGACACACCGCTGTACTATGAGGGGCCCAGTGCCAGTACCGACGCCCACGAGTGGGCCCCCCTTGCTTGGGCAGGGCCCCAGCATTTGCAATCTTTACCTCTCCCTGCTCCTCCGCTGTGTAATCTGGGCCGTCAAATCCATACTGTGCCTGACACCGTCTGAGCCTGCCTCCTGATGTATAGACATATATTTTGAATGTGTACGCTATCCATACATGTTATCCGGGGATACGGTACCCTTTCTAACCTTTGTGCAATCACGTGCAATCCATACTGGGCCTAACACCGTCTGAGCCTGCCTCCTGATGTATAGACATATATTTTGAATGTGTACGCTATCCATACATGTTATCTGGGGATACGGTACCCTTTCTAACCTTTGTGCAATCACGTGCAATCCATACTGGGCCTAACACCGTCTGAGCCTGCCTCCTGAGACATATATTTTGAATGTGTACGCTATCCATACATGTTATCCGGGGATACGGTACCCTTTCTAACCTTTGTGCAATCACGTGCAATCCATACTGGGCCTAACACCGTCTGAGCCTGCCTCCTGAGACATATATTTTGAATGTGTACGCTATCCATACATGTTATCCGGGGATACGGTACCCTTTCTAACCTTTGTGCAATCACGTGCAATCCATACTGGGCCTAACACCGTCTGAGCCTGCCTCCTGAGACATATATTTTGAATGTGTACGCTATCCATACATGTTATCCGGGGATACGGTACCCTTTCTAACCTTTGTGCAATCACATGCAATCCATACTGGGCCTAACACCGTCTGAGCCTGCCTCCTGAGACATATATTTTGAATGTGTACGCTATCCATACATGTTATCCGGGGATACGGTACCCTTTCTAACCTTTGTGCAATCACGTGCAATCCATACTGGGCCTAACACCGTCTGAGCCTGCCTCCTGAGACATATATTTTGAATGTGTACGCTATCCATACATGTTATCTGGGGATACGGTACCCTTTCTAACCTTTGTGCAATCACGTGCAATCCATACTGGGCCTAACACCGTCTGAGCCTGCCTCCTGAGACATATATTTTGAATGTGTACGCTATCCATACATGTTATCCGGGGATACGGTACCCTTTCTAACCTTTGTGCAATCACGTGCAATCCATACTGGGCCTAACACCGTCTGAGCCTGCCTCCTGAGACATATATTTTGAATGTGTACGCTATCCATACATGTTATCCGGGGATACGGTACCCTTTCTAACCTTTGTGCAATCACGTGCAATCCATACTGGGCCTAACACCGTCTGAGCCTGCCTCCTGAGACATATATTTTGAATGTGTACGCTATCCATACATGTTATCTGGGGTTACGGTACCCTTTCTAACCTTTGTGCAATCACGTGCAATCCATACTGGGCCTAACACCGTCTGAGCCTGCCTCCTGAGACATATATTTTGAATGTGTACGCTATCCATACATGTTATCCGGGGATACGGTACCCTTTCTAACCTTTGTGCAATCACGTGTAATCCATACTGGGCCTAACACCGTCTGAGCCTGCCTCCTGAGACATATATTTTGAATGTGTACGCTATCCATACATGTTATCCGGGGATACGGTACCCTTTCTAACCTTTGTGCAATCACGTGCAATCTATACTGGGCCTAACACCATCTGAGCCTGCCTCCTGAGACATATATTTTGAATGTGTACGCTATCCATACATGTTATCCGGGGATACAGTACCCTTTCTAACCTTTGTGCAATCACGTGCAATCCATACTGGGCCTAACACCGTCTGAGCCTGCCTCCTGAGACATATATTTTGAATGTGTACGCTATCCATACATGTTATCCGGGGATACGATACCCTTTCTAACCTTTGTGCAATCACGTGCAATCCATACTGGGCCTAACACCGACTGAGAATGATAGATGGGGCCCACCATACACTGGAACATTCCAAAGGTGGACATCAGACACTGGAGCAGCATTTACAGGGCCCATTATACACTAGAGCATTAGAAATGGGGCCCATTATGTTTGGAGCATTATTTGGGCCCATAAGACAGTAGAGCTTCATCCATGGGGACCAACATATACTGTAGCATTATGTGGAGCTCATCATATACTGTTTCAAACATTATATGGGACCAATGATTCTGTATGGAGAAATAGATGGGCCTCGTCATGAGATGTAAAAAGTGAGGTATTTTTCATTGTACTATACCGCTATTTCTCTGCCGTATTGGAGCATGATGAGTTGTGGTATGTGTTAAAGGGGCGCTCTTTCGCCCAGGGCACATGAAAACCTGGAGCCAGCCCTCCCCCCCCACAGTCTGTAGCCAAATAACCCCCATTTTTCAGTGCGTAACTTGTATTATGAAGTTAATTAAGGTTGACAAGTTTAAGTAAGAAGAATTGATGCTTTTGGCATTCAAATGGGCACTGTTGGTGTGTTTCCTGTCCTCCTCTCACTGCCGACTTTTATTCCCCATTGACTTACATTGGGTTTCGTGTTTCGGGACGACCCCGACTTTTCCCTATAATCGGACGATCTTGCTCGACCCGACTTTTGGAAAAGTCGGGTTTCACGAAACGAAACGCGACCCTAAAAAACCAAAAGTCGCTCAACTCTATTTGTTACTTTTACAATATTTCATGTATAGGAATCTTTTCCCTTATGTATGCCTGTTCTTAAAGGGTGAAACTCTACAATATTATGATATCACCCTGTTACACCAGATTGCCTGGTTAACCAAGGACTGACAGACTGAAGTCTCCTGGCATCTTTTCGTTAGGGTTGAAGGTCAACAGAAAAGTCACCTTGTCAATGTGCTCCTTGTATTCATGTTACATTCATACTGTGCTGGGCCAAAGACAACAAAATGGAAATTAGTGACATGCAGCATGTCTACATGGTATTAACATACTGTATATTCAGGGTAATCAGTCAAAGGCAACTTTTCTTATGTGACTGGAGAGGTAAATAGAGGATTTAGCCAGCATGATCCTTTGGTCACAAGTTACAATATTCAAACAAAAATATTGGCACATGCATCTTAATCATTTAATTCAGGTTTCTCACTCAGTTCAATTACCCCTAGTGTATAAAATCCAGCCCCATTGCCAGCAGCGTATAAGATCTGGGCCTTTGACTACGATGTATAACATCAGCCCTCTTGCCTCGGAATATAACATTCAGCCGCTCGACTCCAATGTATAACATCCATCTCATCTCCCCCTGTGTATAACATCTGGCCCCTCTCGCCCCCCCCCATGTATAACATCTGGCCCCTCTCACTCACCAGTGTACAACATCCGGCGGCCCTTCTTACCCCCTGTGGATAACATCCGGCGAACCTTCTCACCCTTCCCTCATGTATAACATCTGGGTCTTACTAACATGTGACAGTGGTGCAGAGCTCAGTGATACCAGCGCTGTCCTGTAATAGGAGCCATTGGAGTAACAAGTGGGGACATATTTCTTTCTCCTAAATCTTCCCCTATCACCTTTGAGTGATATTATTGTGAAATGGAAGAAACTGCAGCTGTAAGGACACTGAAAGTAAGGTTTGTTGGATGCAGTGAAGAGCCGGAGGCAGAGAAGGGGTTAACAGGAATTACTAAAACAGGTTATTGTGGTACAAGGAATACTCTGCACAGGGAGATGAAATCATCAGCGGCAACAACAGGATTTGAACAAAAACAATATTTGAGGAGAAGGTGTATGAAAAAGATATCTTATCGCTTGCAATTCTTGTTAGGGAAAGGCTGGAATATCTCCCGCTGGCGTCGTGAATCATGAACAATGTCTCTGGCTCTGTTACGGAGGAACAAAAAGCACCATCTCCCGATCGTGCTGATGTATCCGGGCTCGCTTGGCTTGAGTGCATTGGAACGTAGAAACAGTCTCTTTTGTTGAATCCTCTGGAATGGCACAGAGCACGAACAGCATGCACGCTCGCAGGCCTGCGGCAGCGTGCGATCCTCTGAAATGGTCGCTAGGAACAGAACGAGTAAGATTTTCTCTCACTGAGAGCGGGAAGGAGTTGTCCAGTAAGGGAAGGCCAGGGGACAGCTCAGTAAGGACACAGTCAGTTGGCAAGTCAAACCACTGGAGGATAGATGATGAGTTAGCAGTTGGAGCAGTGGGGAGGGAGTCAACCTTCTCCTTGTTCTCCTGTCGCCTTCCGGCCAAATCTGCCTCATTCCCGTGCTCAGTCCCTTTTATCTCCCCTATGCACCCTGCTGTCCAATGCAAAGGTCCTCCTCTCTCAGAAGAATCATCTCCCGGCAACAGTGGTGACAGTCCCAAAGTGTACCGGAACCACTGACTCTGTCCTGGCTCATCTTCTTACACAGCAACTCATCCACAATGTGGAGATCCTGTAACATTACAGAGTGGCGGGCCGAGAGCTGAGGAGCAGAGGGCAGAAAAGTTCAGACCTCTTCTGATAATAACCTCAGCACAAACATTGCGCTTCATGGCCAAGCAGCTGCATGCAGCCGTATATCACCAAGCACAATGCCAAACATCGGATGGAGTGGGATAAAACAGCCACCACTGGACTCTGGAGGAAACATGTTCTGTGCAGTGATGGATCACACTTCCCTATCTGGTGTCTTATGGACTAACCAGGCCCTTTTCTGTTCCCTATTTGCACAAATCAAGGTCCATAAAAGCATGGTTATGGAAGTTTGAGGTGGAAGAATATAACTGGCTGCACAGAGCCCATCCAACTCCTATAAGATGAAGTAGAATGGAGATTGTGAGCCTGGTTCTCTTCTCCAACATCAGTGTCTCACTTCACAAATGATCTTCTGGATGAAGGGGCAAACATTTCCACAGACTCCGCCAAAACACTGTAGAAAACCTAACCAAAAGAGCAGGAGCTGTTATATCTGCAGAGGGGCCAACTCAATATTAATCCCTATTCATGTAGTAAGGGAGGTCAGAAAAGTTCCTGTAGGTGTCTCGATGCATGTATGTTATATATGTCACCAATATCGGCCTGGAGTGCCAAGGGCCCACTAGTAACCAACTCCAGCTACGTGCAAATGTGACATAATCCTCAATCACAAATTTATATAACAATGAACAGGGTAGATTGGTAAATAAGATGCTGCCTCTGTTTGCGCATAGTGATTCAAGTATATAGCGCCAAGTACTTCTCATATAAGAGGGTGGTGGCCCACAGGAGGATTCTCCTGTTCTGCTGTGGCCCAGTCCAAGACTGTATGTCACTGATATACAGTATATGTATGAGGAAACAGCACCAACATTTAATTAACATGTGTACCCAGGATCGTCAAATTTCATGTTGGAAAACTGTTCCAAAGTCTCCAAAACCACCTAAATTCCAAAAAAGTCACTGAAGTCAGTAATGGTTTGACCTAATGTGGTTTTCCTGAAATCTGCAGTATGTGTCTAAAATTTTATTGCCGTTGAGGAATTTTAGTAAAAAATCTCATCCACTTTGCTGATACTGTGAATTTTCTGCATGCAGAACGATGGTGGAGGAAACTCTGCAGCATACTGGTTAACTGAAGGTAGTCACATTTACTCCAAAAGCTTTGATTTAGTCAATCAACATAATAAACGCAGCTAGTTATAATAATCCCCTCGAGGTGCAGGCTTACATAGAAGTAGGTCACAACTACATGGTCACCTCTGCCATATTAAAGAAGCCACTGCGTGAATATCCCAGGCTGTTTACTCAGAGTTCACACATGTTTGCATTACTTCTACATGCATGAACAGTAGAGTCAAAGGATGGAAACAAACTGGATGCTTTCCAGATCTTACTGGACAGAATCTGATACCATCCTTGGAGATTCATGGTCATATTATGGCCGTGTACACAGAACCTATAAATATAAGCTATGATGTCTATAGCCAAAATAGGTGCAATGTGAGACCACAATGGAGATGCAGTTGACCACAATTTGCTGCGGTCAAGACGAGGAAAATCAAGGTCAACAGGACACTTCTCCAACTAAGTGGTTGAGAACTTGATGTTGAGTTGACGACATTTTACGCAAGTAGCCAAGAGCCTTGGGTCAAGGAGACTAATGAATGAGCAAAACATTGTTATGACTAGGGAACGAATATTAGGCCTCCAAAAAAAAGTTGGAAGTCCAGATGAAACATATCTAAGGGCCCCGTCACACATAGCGACTCACCAGCGATCCCGACAACGATATCAACGTGTCAGGATTGCTGGTGAGTCGCTACATGATCGCTGGTGAGCTGTCAAACAGACAGCTTCACCAGCGATCAGGACCAGCGACGCCGAGCGCGCGGCGTTGCTGTGTACTTTAGTTACCAGCGCGCTGATGCAGGGAGCTGGTAACTAAGGTACACATCGGGTTTCTAAGGGACGTGCATCACTTAGAAACCCGATGTGTACCTTAGTTACCAGCTCCCTGCATCAGCGCGCTGGTAACTAAGGTACACAGAGGGTTTCTAAGCACAATGCCGTGCTTAGAAACCCTGTGTTTACCTTAGTTACCAGCTGATCGCTGGTCTCCCGCCTGTCACACGCAGCGATGCGTGCTGGCCAACGGGAGACCAGTGACCAAAAAAATGTCCAGGGCTTTCCAACAGCGATCAGCGATACTGACAGGGGGGCGGTCGCTGATCACTGTCACACACAGCAATCTCGCTGGTGAGATCGCTGTTACGTCACAAAACTTGTGACTCAGCAGCGATCTCGCTAGCGAGATCACTATGTGTGACGGGGCCCTAACACGCTGCATGGATGCCTTTGTGAATGGTTAGGTAGATAAGAAGGTAGGGCGGGAGAGGTTTCCAACAACAGAACGAGGGGTTAACCTGACGGCAGACCGTCACTCATCTACTTCCACAGAAAATAGATTATAGAAAATCCTACAATTTGGTGGAAGCTTAACACGCTAAATCCGAGGGCATGAGCTGCGGGGCTGTCTCAGCCAGAGATAAAGCCGCAATTGCTAGAGTAGGGGAAGGAGGAGGATGGAAAAGGGGGACACTGACAGATTTCTCCTGAAATTTTTAAGGCAAGTAAGGAGTAAGGATTTGTCATGTCCAATTTATCACAAACCTGGCCTAAAATGATCACAACATGAAAAGCACTTTATTACGATGGACTCAATATTTTACGATGAGTCGCTGCTCAATGTAGTTTCCTCTGTAAAGTAAAACAAGTGATTATTAAAGGATAGCTTGAGTGGTTAGGGCTCGTGCTCAAGACTGTATTTTCGTTCCAGGAGCAATCAGGCAAAAAGGTCAGATCACACTCAGACCAATGATATTCTATGATGCCGTGCACATGACCAGTTTATTCTTTGGACCGAGATGAGGAAATAATCAGAGCTAGAGTTGAGCGACTTTGGTTGGATCGGGTTTCATGAAACAAAATTTGCTTCAGATGAAACTGGTCCGACTAGGGCAAAAAAAGTCGGAGTTTCGTCCGAAACCCGACCCCAATGCAAGTCAATGGGGAATAAAAGTCGGCATTGAGCGGATGACTTTTATTCCCCATTGACATGCATTGGGGTCGGGTTTCGGACGAAACTACTCCGACCGACCAAAGTCGCTCAACTCTAATCACAGCATGTCCAAGATTGTTCCGATATTCAGATCGCACTTGGCCATGAAGTCAATCTGTGCTAAAAAATCCAACTGCACTTGGATGACATCTGAAGGCAGTCCAATTTCCAAGGTCAGACAGAATGGAGAAGATGGAGACATTGTTTTTTCCATCTTCTCCAGATACAAGAGTCAGACTTTGATCAAAGTGTGATTTGTGTAATCAGCCTAATAGATGAGAGAAAATACTGCTGTTTGCACCTAGACTAGTCATTCGCGTATATATAATGGCTCTGATGTTGATCCAGCAAAGTAAAACGAGTATCATGCGAATCTCACTCTGTATGTCATGTGAGTGAGTCGCCCTCCCAGGGCCGTGGGGTCGGCGGGATGTGCCACAGCAGCGGTGACCCGGTCCGTGGCCCTGGGCGCCCAGTTAACAAGGGAAGTTTGAATGGTGGAATGGAATTAATGGAATAGTTCGTTAAACACAGCACGTCCGTGGGCTGCAAGACAAACAAAGTTGACAACACAGGAACATACAAAATTTTTGTAATGCTAAGCAAACATTTCTTATACTAAACTTCCCAATGTGGGAGGCACTCATTCTTGAACATTGCAAACAATTCTTAATTAACTATCTAAAATCTTAAGTCAAAAGTGCAATTTTTTTTTTTTTTTTTTTTTTAATACAAAACGTAATTCAAAGTGCTATTGTCTGTTACGCACTATCACTTCAGTATTCTTCATCAACACATTTCTTTCCATCTTTAGTGCACATTTTCTACTTTCTTTTAACTCTGAATGACAACCGTGGTGCCTGGTTCATCACCTACATTTCCAATTCTTTATTCTTAATTCAAATCTCTCATCTCTCTGTCAAAACATTCCTAATTCTATAAAATAGCTATTTCCTAGTTACCAATACTCTCATAAGACACATCATTATCAAATACTTCACATTTAAACTTTCAACAATTCTTGTAAACGCTGGACACCGCTCCCAGCTGGGATCTCTTGCAGTGTCCTTTGATTGTAGTCATTCTCCAGATGAGGTAGACCTTATCTTCGAAAAGCGTCTATGTAAAACCAAGAGAAGGCACCTAAAGAGGTGCAACTATTTACAGTAGCATTTCTGGACCATTCAGCGTTCATGATCTCTACAGTTCAAGTATAAAGGCTGCCAACAAAACTGGGCAACTCTGGGAAAATAAACTAGGACATGATAACCAAAAATAGGAAAAACTGGTGCAAAAAAAATGGAAAACAATGGCACAATTGTGCAAATACCCTCCTGGGTAACGAGATTTACTAATGGTTGTTGTTTCCTCCTGGAGTTTCTGAATTGGAACCGCTACCAGATGTGAGAAATGCATTGACAGTCCTCAGGTATTCTTCCTCCAGTGGGGTGAAACGTGCGGCGTTCTGGACCTTTGGCTGTGGGACTGGTACGGCACGAGCTTGGCACATGGGGGCAGTGGGCGGTCTCTGCCTGTAGGTCTCGATGAGATCCTCCGGGACTCGCCTAATGTTCATAGCGTACCAGCCTCTCAGACCTTCGTGTCTGGTGAAGGTTACGTGATCTCCCGGGCTCAGGTTCCTGGCAGGGTGCCCTTTTCTCAAATGAGATTCCACGTCTCTCCGATTGAAAAACAGGTCGGAGATTCGGCTAGGGTCATGGATAAAGCCGAACCCCCTCTCATGATTCCCATTCAGGACGTGGCCCCAACCTGCCGCATCTCTGGGACCGTAGTGACCGGCTCTGACCTGTTCCTTCCGATCCAAATCTGGACCTACTACCGCTAGCCGGCGCCGCTCCCTCTCCCGGTGTTCAGCTGCCAGTTGCCGGATTGTAGCTTGACAACTAGCCCAGTTCTCATCATCCTCCCGTTCCTCCCCGGACCGATCCAGGCTGGTTCTGTACCACGGCGCCACCGTCAGGTGTTCCTGTGTTTCCCCCCCGGGGACAGGTATCCCGGTCCCAGACCAGATCTAGCACGACCTGGCCAGCCGCTGCGACCGTGGTACACCCCAGGGCCTTCCCAGGTGTAGGGGCATTAGACGTACCTGGGGCCTCCTGGCGGTGTGGTCTCTGCTCCGATGCAGGCGTAGTAGCCGTGGGCGCTGCCCGGTGGGACACCAGGGACAGCGGTGGAACTAATGGCGGCACCAGGTCCGCAGGGGTCTCTGGTGGGACCTGCGCAGCCGCGTCAGGTCCGGGCGGGAGCTCCTCTTCCTCCGCTTCGGCTCCCGGGGCCTCATAAAATTCCTCCTGTGGTGACAGCGAAGGGGCTCCGGATGCTGCCGGTGGTGTGATGGCAGCGGCAGGCTCCACGGAATCTGCCTGGGGAAGATCCGGTGCAGCAGCGGCGGTTACCGCAGGTGTAGGCCCCTCCTGGGCGTGCTGCCAGTTCAGTCTTCACAAGGTCTCCTGCCTCAGTCGCAAACATTGGGTCAGCCGGGCAATCTCCTCCTCCAGCTGCCGTCAATTCAGCCTAGAAGCAGGGTTCGAGCCTTCAGCCATGGCGCTGGGGATATCAACCTCCCCACGCTCCGCAGGCCTCCTTCCCTCTTCTTCCACCATGGCATTCTCGCGTTCTTCTTCCTGTCTCGGCTCTTTTCCTGCCACTGGCTTCTGCCCCTCCTTCTTGGGGCGGCGTCTTCTTCCAGCGCCTCCATACCAAGCCAGTATACGGACCCCTTGGGGGGTGGACCATGTTGCTGTCACATAGTAATTCAGGCAGGGGAGGCCCAAGACTGTTCGCGGTCTTTTCCTAGGACCTACCATATCGTCATGCCCTTCTTCTCCGCGCCAGCGGCCATTTTTAATGTTCATTTTACAGTCTATTAAATTGGATCTTCTGCACATTCTCAAAAGTTTTAAGTCCAACAAATCTTAGGCACACAGAACCCGATGGCATCGGGTCTCGTCATCCTGTTCGTGATGCCAAGTTGGGTCGCCCTCCCAGGGCTGTGGGGGTCGGTGTCGGCGGGATATGTCACAGCAGCGGTGACCTGGTCCGTGGCCCTGGGCGCCCAGTTAACAAGGGAAGATTGAGTGGTGGAATGGAATTAGTGGAATAGTTCGTGACGCCACCTGTGGTGTTCGGCAAGTGAGATGTTAAGGCCTCTTTCACACTTCAGTTTTTTGCATCAGTTATAATCCGCCAAAAAGGCGGACAAGCGGATCCGTTCTCAACTGATGTGAACGGATGGCACAGGATCCGTTTTCAGACGGATCCTGAAAATGAAGAAATTTAAAGGAAGAGAGAGAGAGAGAGAGAGAGAGAGAGAATTTTTTTTCTTGTTTTGTCCGGCACCCAGAAAGAAATTCGGGTTAAATCAGTGTTTGCAGGATCCGCCAGAGAAAAAAACATTACAAGCTCCGTTTTGAAATTTTTCAGGATGGTCACGGACAGCAACTTTTGGCGGATCCTCACAAAAAACGGATGCAACGGACAGCAATCCGTCACAATCCGCCATTAATGCAAGTCAATGGGAAAAAAACGGATCCTCAAAAAAAAATTGAGGATCCGTTTTTTTTAAAAACCTGGCGGATTGTGACTGATTGTAAAAAACGGAAGTGTGAAAGAGGCCTAAGCCGACGCTGCTTGCAGATCCTCTGGGGCTGGTAGTGTGTTGCAGCCAAGATGGTGAAGCTCCCCACAGGTGAAGTTATAGCCCCAGGGCAGTGTAGATGTGGAGTTATAGGAGAGGCACAAGCAGTGTTGAAGCTGGTACCCAGATGTAGCACTGCTGGGTGTGTTGACGCAAGAATCAATGGAGGACACCAGGGCTTGTAGTTCCAAAGCTTTACTCACAGTCTGTAGCACACACAGGTGCCTGCCTCCGTACTGTGTCCTCCGGGTCAGAGGCTCAATCAACCTCCAGGTCAGATGGAATGCTCCCTTCCAATGCTCCGCCAACATGTACTGCACCATTCTGAACGTATCCTCTTATAGCGCCTTTAAGTGTGAAGATCTCTTAGTACTGAGTTACACTGGAGTTCCTCCAAGAAGTATCATTTCTCCTTGCGGAGAATGACATGCTAAGCATGTCGAGGTGAGGAGACTTAAAGCCGCAATGCTCCTCTGGGAAATATGCTAATTATGCAAATTGTCTCTTCAGAGAGGAAGAGTACTAGAACTCTAGTGCCACCTATTGAAGGTAGCAATTCTAAAAGTCAATGTTGACCATTTAACGAGCCTAGTTACATGACTTAGGATAAAAGCCAAGCCAGAATCTCCATTTGCAGACACTGTGTTTCGGGGTACTGCCCCTCATCAGTGCAAAGTGGGAGATCTGGTTTGGCTGTGAGAGAGGCGTCTGACCGATATCCAAGAAGTATCATTTCTCCTTGCGGAGAATGACATGCTAAGCATGTCGAGGTGAGGAGACTTAAAGCCGCAATGCTCCTCTGGGAAATATGCTAATTATGCAAATTGTCTCTTCAGAGAGGAAGAGGACTAGAACTCTAGTGCCACCTATTGAAGGTAGCATTCAACATTGACTTTTAGGATTGCTACCTTCAATAGGTGGCACTAGAGTTCTAGTCCTCTTCCTCTCTGAAGAGACAATTTGCATAATTAGCATATTTCCCAGAGGAGCATTGCGGCTTTAAGTCTCCTCACCTCAACATGCTTAGCATGCCATTCTCCGCAAGGAGAAATGATACTTCTTGGATATCGGTCAGACGCCTCTCTCACAGCCAAACCAGATCTCCCACTTTGCACTGATGAGGGGCAGTACCCCGAAACACAGTGTCTGCAAATGGAGATTCTGGCTTGGCTTTTATCCTAAGTCATGTAACTAGGCTCGTTAAAGGGTCAACATTGACTTTTAGGATTGCTACCTTCAATAGGTGGCACTAGAGTTCTAGTCCTCTTCCTCTCTGAAGAGACAATTTGAATAACCGGAGTTCCTCCTGACAGATGTTCCCAAGAACGCTACTTGTACGGCAGACAGCTGTAGCCTGCTTCAGGGACTCCTCACTCCTGAGTCCCGGCTCACTATCCAAGTTGCTGTTGTGCCCCCAAGTCTAAGATGGGAGTAGTGCATTTACAGCCCACTACTCCACCGGTGTCTGCTGCAGGACCATTAGCATCCATACAACCTCGGGGACCGGGCCCCGGCCTTGCGCTTAGAACTTCTAGGCAGGGTTCTCTCCTAACCCACGTCCTCTGTTCCCTTTTACTCCTTCGTTCCGTACTAATCTCTCTCTCTTATGGAAGATCAGGTTTCAGTTCAATGTCTTTCTCCTTCTTTCCTTTCCCGTGCCAGCAGACCAAGGTCACTGAGGTCTGCTGCAGCACCTCCCTCCTCCATCCATCCCTCTCTCAGGGATCTTCTTTCTTCACTCCTCTCTGAGTGGCTTCCTCTCCCAGACTGACCTGTAATCCTAAACATTTCCGCTCTTTTATGTATTCTCATCTCCACCCGCCTCCCAGCACGTTTCGTGTTCCAAGCAGGGAGCCACCAAAGGTGCTCTGCTACACTCCAAGCAGGGAGCCGCAATGTGGCTTTGCTGAACTACTCTGTTGTGTGGGGTGCGAGTGTTGGAGCGTGGTCAGGAGCCTCCAACTTACCTGACATTCATCCACTCAATGCCGACTTTTAATCCCCATTGACTTGCATTGGGGTCGGGTTTCGGACGAAACTCCGACTTTTTTGCCCAGTTTCATCTGAAACAAATTTTGTTTCATGAAACCCGATCCGACCAAAGTCGCTCAACTCTACTGGTTATCAAAAATAGGGAGGAGCCCATGTCCATTTTTATTTTATTTATTTACTAGGTTAAACAATGATAAACACCCTTTAGTGTTACATCAAAGGCATTAAAGGGTGCAAGTTTATTATATATAGGGGGCTAGTGACATTATATATCTACAGGACATTTATCCCATCTATATACCATCTATCTATCCTGTGGATTCTGGCTGTGCATTTACTGTACTTGGCTGGTGAAATTTTGTGGTTCCTTTGAGCTGGGTGCATAAAAATCGGATGGCATATGCATGGTCTGAGTGCCATCCAATTTTTTTCTTGCACCCACTGACTTGCAGTGGCTAGCTGCCAGACATGCAGTCGTGGCGACCCGAACATAGTATTTGAGCGCGCCAAAGAAACTCTGTGCCTATACATCTAGGTAAAAGTCAGCCAAAATGTCAAAATTTGACCATAACGAATCATTGTCGAATGTTTCAGTGAAGTAAGCGATCATTGATTTTGACCGATGACTGACAAACTTCCACTATAATGATAATTCTTTCGAAACTCCGTTGGAGCACATTGGATTTTTTTGGCTAAACATAAACACCTCATCGTCTGGAAAAATGGTTTCTATTGGTCGATGTAGTCTGAGATGTATTTTGGGCAGTGAATGAACTATTATTCATCAGCTCATTTTCACCTAATGAGAGTGGATACCATAAGTGGCATTTAGATATATGCAGTATTGTATTTTCTAACTAGATTTGCAGCAATCAAAAAGCTTTGTCATTGTATTGGATTAAGGTAACATCGCTAATATACATGAAAAATAGACGAATGCCTAGTATATGTATATTAAACCACCCGTGATTTCATATATAGCCGAATATATCCCAGAGTCTACAGCTCAGACCTCAATCAGATCTCCACATACATGTTCTGTTTTTTCCCCCGACTGTATAATGGTCAGGACTGGAGTTTGGAATTTTTTTCAATTTTTTCACTAATGGTCAAAATTGGACACATGTGAAAATTAGATTTGTCTCGCTCATCAATAACGGTGTAATTTTTTTATCATCTTCAGAAAGAAAAAAAAAAGAATGATGCCTTAGGCCTCATTCAGAAGGTCCAATTTTTTTCATGGACAAGAAAAGCAGATCGATTTGATTAGAGTGTGGTCTTAGTGTCACACGATTTTCTCATACATAAAAGAAATTAAAAAAAAACAAAACAATTTTTCCACCTACTCCATTCTGAGTCCTTAAAAATCGGTCCCCACTCGGATGTCAGTACAATTTTTTTCACGGATTAATTGACTTGTATTGCTGACTTTGAGCCGACCTTTAGATCAAAATTGGATATGGCTCTGATATTTTTCATTCGATTCGACCAAAATATTGGACATGTGAATAGCCCCACAGAATATACTGAAGATACTAGTGCTATCCATGAACATCACGGATTAGCATTCATACGGAAAAAACGGAGATCTGAATGAGGCGTTAGGCTTTGTTCACATGTCACATTTCTGCAGTGATGTTTTTTGCTGCATTTTTTAATGCAAATTAAAGACTGCTTTTTACTCCACCAGCAAAAGCTATGAGATTGCAGAAATCTCATGCACACGATTGTTTTTCTTTTCCTGCAGTATGCCAATTCTTTCAGCATCTCTGCAGTGTTTTTTCGCCATAGAAAAGAATGAAAACGTCAAAAAAATTTGCAAAAAATAAGCCACCATGCATTTTCACAGCTTATTTGGTGAATAAAGCTAACTTTATTAAACATGTATTATAGGCAAATTCAGTGTCAGCCAGGGTTGGCAAAGCAACACCAGTAACAGTGATTCTAGGGGCCCACTGTTCGGTTATGTGCCCACGTATACAGAAATTTCCTGAGAAAAAACAGACTCTTTCCCAGGAAATCCGCAATTTTTGTTTCGCTTTTTTTGCGCTCTTTGCGCGCTTTTCACGCGTTTTTTTTGCAGATTTTTCGCGTCTTTTTCCTGAGCATCCTAATACAATGAAATAGGCAGATTTTCTGCAAAATTAATGAACATGCTGTGTTTTTTTCCGCAAAGCTTTTTTTGGCGGAAAAAAACGCATCATGGTCACAAAAATTGCGGATTTCATTCTAATAATAGGATGCTTAATGTATGCATTTTTAAAGGTTTTTGCAGGGGAAAAACGCGAAAAAAAAATGCGAAAAAAACGCAAAGAATCCTGAACGTGTGAACACAGCCTTCAGCTACATGCAAAATTAACCTAACCCTAATACACAAAGTTACTTTTGTTTCTATGTAATATTTAACTTGGCTAGCCCCTTCCCGACCTGTGACACAGCGTATGCGTCATGAAAGTCGGTGCCAATCCGACCCATGACGCATACCCTGTGTCATGACTTCAAAGCCCCCCTGCGGGTCGGGTGACCGGGGTCAATGAAAGGTCACCTGACGCGCAGATACAGGGGGCTTTGTAATTCACCACAGGGGGCGTGGCTTCGCCCCCACGTGGCTACAATCGCTCTGATTGGCTGTCAAAAGTGAAACAGCCAATCAGAGCGATAGTAATATTTCATCAATGAATATGATGAAATATTACAATCCAGCCATGGCCGATGCTGCTGTAGCATCGGACATGGCTGGAGACACCGATCTGACCCCCCCACTGGCGATCGCCCCCCCTGCCACTGAATGACAGCGGCGATCTGCCGCCACTGTCATCATCTGCCCCTCCTCCCATTCCCTCCGCTCCCCGCCAGCTTCCGATCACCCCTCACTCCCCGGTACCTCCTGAGTCCCCCTGTCGCTCCCGGTGTCCCGCAGTCCGGATCGTGGGCACCGCCATCTTGGAAAATGGCGGGCACAAAATGCGCCCGCCCCAAATCAGCCGGCTGCAGATTCCATTCTTTCATTTTGATCACTCTCACAGTGATCAAAATGAAATAAAAAGTAAATAAACCCCCCGATTATAACCCCTATAGGTAGGCACAACTAATAAAATAAAGAAAATATTTTTATTTTTATTTTTCCATTAGGGTTAGGGTTGGAGAGAGGGTTAGGGTTGGAAAGAGGGTTAGGGTTAGGGTTGGAAGGAGGGTTAGGGTTAGGGTTTGAAAGAGGGTTAGGGTTGGAAAGAGGGTTAGGGTTAGGATTGGAAAGAGGGTTAGGGTTGGAATTAGGGTTAGGGTTGGAATTAGGGTTAGGGTTTGAATTAGGGTTAGGGTTAGGGTTGGAATTAGGGTTAGGGTTAGAATTTGGGTTAGAGTTAGGGTTAGGGTTGGAATTAGGGTTAGGGTTGGAATTAGGGTAAGGCTTGTGGTTAGGGTTATGGTTTGGATTAGGGTTAGGGGTGTGTTGGGTTAGGGTTATGGTTAGGGTTGGGATTAGGGTTAGGGATGTGTTGGGGTTAGGGCTGTGGTAAGGGGTGTGTTAGGGTTAGAGTTGAAGTTAGAATTGATGGGTTTCCACTGTTTAAGCACATCAGGGGGTCTCCAAATGCGACATGGTGCAACCATTGATTCCAGCCAATTTTGCATTCAAAAAGCAAACGGTGATACCTCCCTTCCAAGCCCCGACGTGTGCCCAAACAGTGGTTTACCCCAACATATGGGGTATCAGCGTACTCAGGAAAAATTGCAAAACAACTTTTGGGGAATAATTTCTCCTGTTACCCTTGGGAAAATAAAAAATTGGGGGCTAAAAAATTATTTTTGTGGAAAAAAATGATTTTTTCATTTTCACGTCTCTGCATTATAAACTTCTGTGAAGCACTTGGGGGTACAAAGTGCTCACAACACATCTACATAAGTTCCTTGGAAGGTCTAGTTTCCAAAATGGGGTCACTTGTGGGGGGTTTCCACTGATTAGGCACATCAGGGGCTCTGCAAACGTAATGACGACCGCAGACTATTCCATCAAAGTCTGCATTTCAAAACGTCACTACTTCCATTCCGAGCCCTGATGTGTGCCCAAACAATGGTTCCTCCCCACATATGGGGTACGAGCGTATTCAGGATAAACTGGACAACAACTTTTGGGGTCCAATTTCTCCTGTTACCCTTGTGAAAATAAAAAATTGCGAGCTAAAAAATCATTTTTTGAGGAAAAAAATGATTTTTTATTTTCATGGCTCTGCGTTATAATCTTCTGTGAAGCACTTGGGGGTTCAAGGTGCTCACCACACATCTAGGCAAGTTCCTTATGGGGTCTAGTTTCCAAAATGGGGTTACTTGTGGGGGGTTTCCACAGTTTAGGTACATCAAGGGCTCTGCAAATGTAACATAATGCCCGCAGACCATTCCTTCAAAGTGAGCTTTTCAAAATGTCACTACTTCCCTTCCGAGCCCTGACGTGTGCCCATACAGTGGTCATTCCACACATATGGGGTATCAGCGTACTCAGGACAAACTGGACAACATCCTTTGGGGTCGAATTTATCCTGTTACCCTTGTGAAAAAAAACATTTCAGGCTAAAAATCATTTTTTTTGAGGAAAAAAATGATTTTTTATTTTCACGGCTCTGCGTTACAAATTTCCGTGAAGCACTTGGGGGTTCAAGGTGCTCACCACACATCTAGATAAGTTCCTTGGGGGGTCTAGTTTCCAAAATGAGGTCACATGTGGGGGGTTTCCACTGTTTAGGCACACAGGGGCTCTGCAAATGTAACATGACGCCCGCAGACCATGCCATCAAAGTCAGCATTTCAAAATGTCACTACTTCCCTTCCGAGCCCCGACGTGTGCTCAAACAGTGGTTCCCCCCACATATGGGGTACCAGCGTACTCAGGACAAACTGTATAACAACTTTTGGGGTCCAATTTATCCTGTTACCCTTGTGAAAAAAAAATTGCGGGCTAAAAATAATTTATTTTGAGGAAAAAAATTGATTTTTTATTTTCACGGCTCTGCATTATAAACTTCTGTGAAGCACCTGGGGGTTCAAAGTGCTCACTATGCATCTAGATAAGTTCCTTAGGGGGTCTAGTTTCCAAAATGGGGTCATTTGTGGGGGAGCTCCAAAGTTTAGGCACACAGGGGATCTCCAAACACGACATGGTGTCCGCTAACGATTGGAGCTAATTTTCATTTTAAAAAGTCAAATGGTGCTCCTTCCCTTTTGAGCCCTGCCGTGCGCCCAAACAGTGGTTCCCCCTCACATATGGGGTACCAGCGTACTCAGGACAAACTGGACAACAACTTTTGTGGTCCAATTTCTCCTGTTACACTTGTAAAAATAAAAAATAGCGTGCTAAAAAATCATTTTTGAGGAAAAAAAATGATTTTTTATTTTCACTGCTCTACGTTATAAACTTTTGTGAAGCACTTGGGGGTTCAAAGTGCTCACTACACATCTAGATAAGTTCCTTAAGGGGTCTAATTTCCAAAATGGGGTCACTTGTGGGGGAGCTCTAATGTTTAGGCACACAGGAGCTCTCCAAACGCGACATGGTGCCCGCTAACGATTGGAGCTAATTTTCCATTCAAAAAGTCAAATGGTGCTCCTTCCCTTCCGGGCCCTGCCGTGCACCCAAACAGTGGTTTATGACTACATATGAGGTATTGGTGTGCTCAGGAGAAATTGCCCAACAAATTTTAGGATCCATTTTATCCTGTTGCCCATGTGAAAATGAAAAAACTGAGGCTAAAAGATAATTTTTGTGAAAAAAAAGTACTTTTTTTTTACGGATCAATTTGTGAAGCACCTGGGGGTTCAAAGTGATCAGTATGCATCTAGATAAGTTCCTTGGGGGGTCTAGTTTCCAAAATGGGGTCACTTGTGGGGAAGCTCCAGTGTTTAGGCACACAGGGACTCTCCAAACGCAACATGGCAAGCTCTAAATATTATTATAATATGTTCACACTTAATTTTGTTGGTCTATTCAGTTTTTTGTGTGGTCTGCCAGCCCCGGCTGGGGGCTGAGCTGAATTTCCACTCTTATTTATCAGTATTTTGCCAATTGGCTTTTTGTCCCTTTTTTGTGAATTTCCCACACAGCAATGGCATAAAGTGAGACTAGGGACTTTTTTTTTTTAAGTGGCGGAGGAATACAGTGCGGAAGGATACCTACCTTCCGTCATTGGATTCCTGCAGCCCGTAGAGAACGGCAGCAACAGCTGATGCTGCAGTTCTCTACCCAAGATCGTCGTGGGACACACTCGTTTGTTATGTTAATATTTATTCCGGAAAAGACAATGGCTTCGGGGAACAATGTGACAAGTATTGGTAAGTATGTTACTCTATGTTATATGTACTGTATGTCTATGTATGTATTGTATGAATGTATTGTATGTATGTAGTATATATGTGGTATGTATGTAGCATGTAGTATGTATGTAGTATGCATGTAGCATGCAGTATGTATGTAGCATGCATGTAGTATATATGTAGTATGTATGTAGCATGTAGCATGTATGTAGTATGTATGTGGTATGTATGTAGCATGTAGTATGTATGTAGCATGCATGTAGTATATATGTAGTATGTATGTAGCATGTAGTATGTATGTAGTATGTATGTAGTATGTATGTGGTATGTATGTAGCATGTAGTATGTATGTAGCATGCATGTAGCATGCATGTAGTATGTATGTAGTATGTATGTAGTATGTATGTAGTATGTATGTAGCATGCATGTAGTATGTATGTAGTATGTATGTAGTATGTATGTGGTATGTATGTAGCATGTAGTATGTATGTAGTATGTATGTAGCATGTATGTAGCATGTATGTAGCATGCATGTAGCATGCATGTAGTATGTATGTAGTATGTATGTAGTATGTATGTAGTATGCAGTATGTATGTAGCATGCATGTAGCATGCATGTAGTATGTATGTAGCATGTAGTATGTATGTAGCATGTAGTATGTATGTAGCATGTAGTATGTATGTAGCATGTAGTATGTATGTAGCATGCATGTAGTATGTATGTAGTATTTTTTTTCTTTTTTAACATTTAACACATTAGCCGGATGATGGGACTACTACTGTCCCATCATTGGCTAATGTGTCAATCACTGTCATGGTAGCAGGCATCGCCCGATGGGACTTGTAGTCCCATCGGACGATGCCTGCACAGACCCCCGAAGCCTGCACAGACCACCGGCAGGCCGGCACAGCCCCCCGGCAGGCCGGCACAGCCCCCCGGAGCCTGCACAGACCACCGGCAGGCCGGCACAGCCCCCCGGCAGGCCGGCACAGCCCACCGGAGCCTGCACAGACCACCGGCAGGCCGGCACAGACCACCGGAGCCTGCACAGACCCCCTGGCAGGCCGGCACAGCCCCCCGAAAGGCCCGTACAGACCCCAGAGAGGCTGTACAAGGCAAAAACAGGGTTTTTCTTATTCCGATACCGGAAGTCCCATAGACTTGAATGGGACTTCCGGTATCGGAATCGGCGATACCGATACTTTTTTTAAAGATCGGCCGATCCATTCCGATCCGATACTTTGAAGTATCGGACGGTATCGCTCAACTCTAAAACTGGCTAGTAGGAGCAATGCCTAGTAGAAGACTGTGTAAAATGAGGATGATTGATCTCATGGAGATCAACATCCAACACTGCGGAGACACCATCACGTGTTTCTCAACGCAGTGATTCTAAAGCACTGCCCCCATCCCTTATGGGAAATATGCAAAATATGCAAAACAGAAGCCGCGGAGACACCATCACGTTTCTCAACGCAAGCAATGACTAGCCAGGTCTTTCCCCGGGAAGGAACAACCACGGGAAGGGCAGTCTCCAATGAAGGAAACCCCGAAACAGCTGTCTGTGGATGGATATCATGTTTTGGCATAGGTGGTTTCCTTCATTGGAGACTGCCCTTCCCGTGGTTGTTCCTTCCCGGGGAAAGACCTGGCTAGTCATTGCTTGCATCCCGTGGTTGTTCCTTCCCGGGGAAAGACCTGGCTAGTCATTGCTTGCGTTGAGAAACATGTGATGGTGTCTCCGCGGCTTCTGTTTTGCATTAAGGTCAAAATAGGCTGGGTCACGAAGGGGTTAATGATTGATTAGATTATACCTATTTTCTGAAAATTGTGAATCAAGTATAATAGCACTGTTCATTACTACTCTTTCACAGGTGCCTACCGGAGGATTCTCCTCTTCTCCGGAGGGCCAGTCCAAATCTGGACTAATGTCACCTATAATGCTAATCAAAAAAAGCAGCAAAACCTGCTTTTTCTAAGCTGTGTCTTCACTGCCAAGAGAGCAGGTTTTGCTTGCAGAAAAAAAGCAACAAAAATGCAATGTATAAACATACAGTACCCTTAAGGTTGTGAATAGACGACAAACTGCCAGGAAAAAAACAACCGAGAACTAAATGATGACATTGTAAATACAAAGTCTTAAGCCCCTGTTACACATAACGATGTCCCAGCGATCCCACCAAAGATTCGACATGATGGGATCGCTGGGACATCGTTAGACAGCACCTCCAGCAAGCAGGACCAGCAACGCTGGACGCTGGTTTTTAATGTAAACGTCAGGTATCCAGGAGCAGTGGCTCCTGGATACCCGCTGTTTACCCTGGAAACCGGCGTACAGCGGGTATCCAGGAGTCACGGCTCCTGGATACCCGATGTTTACATTAGAAATCAGCGTCCAGCATCGCTGATCGCTGGTCTCTCTCTGCCACACGCAGCGATGCGTGCTGGCCAACGGGAGACCAGCGGTCGAAAAACGGCCCTGGCCGATGCTGCATGATCAGCGATAACCGGCGGGGGGGCCGGTCGCTGATCCCCGTCACACACAGCGATCTCGCTGGCGAGATCGCTGATGTGTCACAAAATCAGCGATCTCGCTAGCGAGATCGCTGTGTGTGACGGGGCCTTAACACAAACCTCGGTGGACCCATAGTGAGAGCCTTTTTTTCTAGTACCTTTATATCTGGCACTATTCTATTATAAAAAGGGGTCTCTAAGCGTAAAATTCACATTTGTGACATTGCACAATCCATGGGAACCCAGAACCTAATTAGGGGCTCCTAAACATTATTCAATGCAATTAATAAGATCTAATTTCAGAAGGGGCAGAGATATCCAGAGTTTATGAATTTTTTACGCTTGGAATATCGGCGAGATGTAATTCCATTTGGATTATAGTCACTATGTAGGGTTGGTGGTGGTGGGCCGAGCTGGGGGGTGGTCCCTCTTCTTACCGCGCAGATATAATAACGGAGACACGATGGAGGCAGTTACTGGGTACAACAGGTCCAAGTTTATTTCCTTACTTGCCGTTCACCTGACGGCCTCCGCAACACACCCCACTTCTCTTCACTTGTCGGCTCTTCGATTTCAGAGCCGTTTTCACACTGCCACCAGGGACGTATTTGTACGTACCGTCCCTCCTTCAGTGTTTGACGTTCCTGACAGGTCTGTCACTGTGGCCGCCCTAGGCCCATAAACCAACAGCGCTTCCACTGGTCAGTCGTCGTGTTAAATGCGGTATCCTGCACCCACTGCCACGTCTCTTCTGCGGTACCTTCCTGTCAGGACCACCCCCCTGACGTTCTCTCTCCTCAGTCCCCCTGGTCGGATTCTCCTCAGAGCGCACAGACTGTCGCAGTCTTCCTGTCACCTGAGCTCCCCCTGGGGACTGGAACCTTCTGGAACCCTCCCTCAGTATTTATAATTCTCCCGGTTCCTTGAAACTGTCACTCTAACTGTCACTCCTCCCCCCATGACCAACGGTTTCTAAAGCCCTAAGCTGATGTCACGTCCTTTGCTCACACTCCACCCTGCCATCTAATGGTCATCCCAAGGTACTGCACGTCACCTACACTTTCCTAGCTGTTTCCCCACTGTACACCTACCTACACTGTGCAAACCTTTCCTTCTTCACTCTGACTAGTCCGTCCGTCCGTCAGGTCACCTTCCCTACAACTATGTCAAGTATTTGCACACAATTTAGCCCATTTAAGCACAGCTGTACCACTGGCACGCCGTTTGTATGCAGCTGGACTTCATTAATCCTGTAAATCTGGGTAACCGTTTCGCCACGTTATATAACTGCTGATCCCAGTCTTCACACCTAATGGATACTCCGATAGAGTCATAGATTCTTTTTTTTTAAGACAGCTGCCGTTGGATGTTACTGAGATGCCAGAGTCCCCCGAGATATCACTGAAAAAAAAAAATTCTATCCCCCATAGAACAGGAGAAATTGGAAAACAGTTTGCTTTAAACTCTTCTTGTTAAGCCAACCTTGAAATTAAACTGTGTAATTTCTCTCAATCTTCTCCCGCCACTCCCGCCCACACTGAATCATTTTCTTCGCCCACTCCATCTTTTTAACACTTTACTATATGATGTATCTTACAGTTTGAAAAATCTCACACTGTCTGTAAGCAGGTGTTTGTTATGTAATCTGAGAGAAGCATAATGTAGCAGCAGAGAACCTGATTCCTGGGATGCGTCACTTGCTCAGCAGCTTGCTGTAGTTTCAATACAATCAGTGTTTTATTAGAAGGAGAAAAGGACTAGGTGTACCATGCAGGCCAGTCCAGCTAATCGGTGTAACCCTGCCCCTGTCACTAATTGGCAGCTTGCTGACAGTGTACACAGGAAGCTGCCAATCAGATGTGTGGGCAGGGTTATACAGGGCTCAGCATTCTTGCCACTGGCATAACTGCAGCAGAGAAAAAGGGGATTTCATCAAAACTACACAAAGCAACTTGTGTTGTGAATTCTCTTACTTCTGAGTCGGGGCTCCCTCTGGTGGTTACTGTGGGTAGTGGAGCTGGCCAGATTGACAGAGGTCTGCCACCTGATGATGATGATTGGAAATCTGGGGTTACTGATTGGGAGTATTTAAATGAGCAGGCTTCCCTCAATTGTTGCTGGTGATTAGTTCTTCCTGTGCAACTTGAGGTCTGCTGTCTCCTGCCTGATCCTGCATTTTTCAGCTAAGTTGTTCATTTGCTAATCCTTTGTTTCTGATCTGGTTTTGCCTCTTTCTGCTTTGCTGTGCAGGTTCAGCGTGCTCCCTGCTGGGGCTGTGGTGTACCACGCTCCATATGTTACAGCTTGTGTCAGTTAGTTCAGGCCCCTGTTATATTAGTCTCTTTTGCTTTGCTGCCAGTTTACACCAGAATGCTGATATAGTGGGGGAGAAGTCATGAGACCTCAGTGCTTTTTGTACACAGCCCAATAGTCAGGAATATCATGAGACTGGGGAGAGGTGGAGAAAACAGGAATGTCACTAAGAACACATTGACAACCCCAACTCACCACAGACACAGATTATCACCTGCGTCCAAAACTGGGGTTTATTCTCCTCTGGAACATGTTATTAAAGGAAAGTGTCATATACTGGGTGGGGAGGGGCCGGATGTTATACATTGAGGGGGGCGTAAGCCAGATGCTATTTACCGAAGGGGGTGTGGGTCAGATGTTATACACCAAAGGGGGTGTGGGCCAGATGTTATACACTGAATGGGGTGTGAGCCAGATGTTATACACCTAAGGGGGTGTGGGCCAGATGTTATACACCGAAGGGAGTGTGGACCGGACATTATACACCGAAGGGAATGTGGACCGGACGATATACACCGAAGGGGGTGTGGGCCAGATGTTATACACTGAAGGGAGTGTAGACCGGACATTATACACCGAATAGAGTGTGGACCGGACGTTATACACCGAAGGGGGTGTGGGCCAGATGTTATACACAGAAGGGAGTGTGGGCCGGATGTTAAACACCGAAGGAGGTGTCGGCTGGATGTTATACACTGAAGAGCGTGTGGGCCGGATGTTATACACTGAAGGGGGTGTGGGCCGGATGTTATACACCAAAGGGGATGTGGACCAGATGTTATACATCGAAGGGGATGTGAGCCGGATGTTATACACTGAAGGGGTTGTGGGCCGGATTTTATACACTGAAGGAGGTATGGGACGGATGTTATACACTGAAAGGGGTGTGGGCCGGATGTTATATACTGAAGGGGATGTGGGTCAGATGTTATACACTGAAGGGGATGTGGGCCAGATGTTATACACCAAAGGGGGTGTGGGCCGGATGTTATACAGTGAAGGGGGTGTGGGCCGGATGTTATATACCGAAGGGGATGTGGACCAGAGGTTATACAATGAAGGGGATGTGGACCAGATGTTATACATCGAAGGGGATGTGGGCCGGATATTATACACTGAAGGGGTTGTGGGCTGGATTTTATACACTGAAGGAGGTATGGGACGGATGTTATACACTGAAAGGGGTGTGGGCCGGATGTTATATACTGAATGGGATGTGGGTCAGATGTTATACACCGAAGGGGATGTGGGCCAGATGTTATACACCAAAGGGGGTGTGGGCCGGATGTTATACAGTGAAGGGGGTGTGGGCCGGATGTTATATACCGAAGGGGATGTGGACCAGATGTTATACAATGAGGGGGATGTGGGCCAGATGTTATACACTGAAAGGGGTGTGGTCCAGATGTTATACACCGAAGGGGGTGTGGGCCGGATGTTCTATACCGAAGAGAGTGTGGTCCGGATATTATACACCGAAGGTGGTGTGGGACGGATGTTATACACTGAAGAGGGTGTGGGCTGGATATTATACATGATTAGTAATGGCCCTGGGAATTAAAAACTTGAATTCAATGAGCTAGAGGTGCATCCCAACAATTTGTCCATATAGTGTAACTAGTGATCAGTGGGTCATGCTGGCTAAATCCTCCATTTATCTTCCCAATCACATAAGAAATGTTGCCTTCGACAAGCTGATACATACACCAAGAGACTTAGGATGAGTACCAATGTGTCGCGCTATACGTTTGTCCTCCCATGCATCATTGCATTGTTTCAAAAGTGATGGATTAAATTAAATTAAGTTGTTTCTCTGAATGCAGCTTATTGAATCAAGTGTGGCATTTTTTCATTGTGCCCTTGTACTTATTGCACATTTACTCTTCAAATGGTAAAGCAAGCATAAAAGGTATTGATGTTCAACTTGGCATGCTAACGTTGTTCATTTATTGGCAACAAGTATTTATTGGCTATTTATTTGATATTAAAGAGAGACCATTAGGTTCACTAATTTTTATGTTGTTTGCATTAATATGAGAGCAGACATCTCTGTGGGCACATGAGACCTTCCATAATTTGTTGATCTTTCTGACGTACCCCTGTGGCCAATAATAGGAAACATCAGTGCGATCTGACACCGGAAAGTTGTATGGAGCTAAAACAACTTTAATAATGGACATATAATCCTTAATCCCTTTCAGTTCTGTAAAGAGGTTGACATGAACAAGTGTGAAAATGGTGAATTGTTTGATTTAGATACTGGAAAGTAATAAGTTAAAGAGCTTTTATGCTAAGATTTGAGGGAATAGCTTTATCAGCTCACATTCTGGGAACATCAAGGGGTAAAAAAAGGTTATTTTTTAGCAGTTTTGTAATATAATGTGTGACATGAGGTTTTCCTAAGAATAATTTACTGTACATTCACTAAAAATAACAATCAAGTCAAGTGAGCTCTAATAAAGTGACAGTACAGAGGTTGCAACTTCTTGGTTGGGAATGGATCAGACACCCCATTCTCAGGATTTTAGGGGTCTGAACAGTCCTCTATGCTTATCTCTTAAAATTTGTTATATGATGTGATCATAGGATCTGGGAGTAGAAGGAAGTGGATAAAAAAATCTTGCAAATTTATCATGTTTTACCTTATATAATTAGTAGAGAATAGCGCAACCCTGATCCATGTCCAGGTCAGTGCCCTTTGACCACACACAGGAGCTACGTGAATTTCCTGAGCTTCTGAGTTCCCCGGCGTGGCATCTGATTCATCTGTGCACCGGTGATGTATCCCCAGTCTATCAAATCATAAGCCAAGCAAGGCATCATGGAGGATGTGGAATTTTGTGCAGAGCGCACTGACCTGGATCGTCGTTGCGCAAAGAGATCCGCTCATTTCTAATATTTACAAATCTCGTTGATAATGGTTGACCCTTACTTAAAACCTACTCTCGATTGTTATAGACCAATAATATAGTAAAAAAATAATTTCCCTTAGCAATGTGCTTACAGAGATAACTGTCAATTCAATAATCCCACCCACTGGACTCCTGAGGCTAGGGAGAACAGGGATTTCAATTGAATAAAACATAGATTATACTGAATATTTTCTCCCAATCTTAATATCAATGTGCTTTGCTTATTCTGCTCTATAACACGAGGTCAACATATTAGCCAACATTTTTCATGCAAAGGCTTTCTTTAAGGAGGACCTGTTAATTACAAAGTCTGATTTGTTTTTAAGAGGTCTGTGTTGTACAGTTCCTCTCTTCTACTACCTGAAAACTTGTGAATAAACTGAAAACTGGATGTTACAAGTAACACAAACTGACCATGGACCAATGAGGATAAAATTATGTAGACAGTGGACACATCTCTAAAATGGTAACACCCAGGCAGAGCTCTAACATAAGTTCCTCCAATATGGTCTTATGATTGGAAATAAGAAAATTTAATAAAGCAGACATCTTTAAGGAAAAGCAGTGTCAGGGACCCCATGTTCTCTGTGGGGTTTACGGTAATACTTAGGTATGTTACATGACACTTACTCACACTGGTGGTACGCCCATGAGTACTACTGAGACTTATGATTGGAGCCCAACCATAGAGCCAACTGGGAGAGAAACCAGTTAACACCTCCTCCTCAATGCCATCTCACAAAAAAACATTTTCCAAGCAAAGATATTTTAGCTATAGAAAACTATACTATTAAAGTCAAAACACTGAGCAAAATCTAAAATGATATGAGCAAAGTTCTTAATTAACAGAAGTATTCATAGAGGTTGAGCATTGGTATCTGATGAGCATTACTAAAATGCCTCCTTCTTATGGCCCTATAGGTAATATATTTCCAAATACAACACAACTCGCAGAATTAGAGAAATTATTCCCTTATTTAGTTATTAAGTTACATCTCACATCCGAAGAGGTGTAATCTAAAGATTAAGGACCGAGAGCAAGAACTATAACACGATTCTGAAGCTATCAGACATCACTTATGGCACACGTCACCTCAACTTCAATCCTTTGGGTCCCGAACCCAAGGGCAGCCACAACCTCTCATCTAACATCCCTATAACGAGGGTCTTGTATTGACTTTATTCATTCATTGACACATTTTAGATATACAACCTTCTATTTTACAACACTTTGATTATCTGATTTAGAAAATCAATAAATTAGATTTACGGGATGATTGAATTCATCCAAAGTCAGTAAATGGATTTTTTGATGCGTCACATTAAGTGGTAAAATCCTTTTAATTTTAATTGACTCTTCGCTCAATTAATTTAAAATACCCTCCAGAGACAAGATAATCCAATAGTTTTTAGAGATTTTTTTAGATTAGTAAAATAAGCAGATTTAAAAATATGCAGTCTATTGACCTCATTTTCATTTTTTTCAGCTGACCCGGCACCGAATGTTAAAGAAGTGCTAATGACTTAATTCTCGTGAACACATTTTGCGGTCATGTAACTTTACACCTTGAAGTTTCTTTAAATAACATTTTACATAATACAGTAAGTGAGAAATGAATATAGCTCACTTGTATCTAAATACGTTAAGGAGATCACCTTCTCAGTGTGTGAACTACAGTACATAAGCGAAGGTGTGTAACCCTTTTTAACCCTTTGAATTTTTAACGTTTTCCTTCCTAAAAGGGTTGTCCACTACTCAAGCAACACTTCCTGACTGCTAAAGCTTCACCCTAGTAAAACACATACTCAGATCTGGTACTGGTGCTGTTCCAGCAGTGTTGGCATTGATTCTCCTGGGGCTCGCATGACATTGTTATGTTAAGCAATCCCTGAGGCCAATCAGCACTGGCTTCACTCTACCTCCTTCATATAAATCAAGATGTTAGGCGTCGGATTTCCGGCGCTGCACAGCGGGAATCCTGAGCTCTGCCTCCGACGGTCTCCCATTCTCCTCCAGCCGCAGAGGAGCTTGCTCAGCAAACTCGTCGGTCCCGGCGCTCGGTTCAGACCAGCTCCGTGGGTTTGCTTGCTGCTGCCACCCCTGGTTCAGCTTTGGCAATGCATGCTGCTCAGCAGCAAGATCCTCCAGGGATAAATTCCTCATGTCGGGCCACTGAGCATGCCTGTGGAGTGATCTCCCATTCGAGATCAAAGGTCATGTGCTCAGGTCCTGCTCGTGTTCGGATTGGCCCATCCAAGAAGCAAGGAGGATCGCGGACGCCTGCGGCTATAAAAGGTTTGCATGGCCGCTCGGCCATGCGCTAAGATAGACTCAAATAGTTTGGTGTGTATGATGATGGATGCATGTATCTGGTGTCTGACTCATTATGAAACCCCTACCCTTTGATACGTCTGTTGTTAGGGTTTAGAGACTGAGTCAGCGCCTGCTAGTGGCTAGCCTGTAGGCCACAGTGCATACCGTCCGTCTGCACTCTTGCACACGCCACTATCTGATCCCTGTTGGTATCGCAGTCGCGGTGCCGAGCGCTAGCGGTCTAGAGGGACTTTAGTCCTGCTGTCTAAGGGCTGAGTTCTGTGACGTTACGCTAGCGCTTACTCTGCCGAGCTCTGTGAGCGAAAACAGGCTACGGCATCTATTATTTGCGGTAGTGCGGCTCTAAGTCATAAGAGTTCGCCTCGGTACACCTTGGGTGAGGTTAACCCCGTGTGTGCCGTTATTTCACCGCCATATCGCGTCCGCCATTACCGAGCAGCAGTTAACACCTCTGCACGGTGGACCCCGGGCTGCGAACGCACCTAAACACCATCTTATTATTTGGTGTGTTCTGCCAGCCCGTAACATTATCTTAGCGCCAGGGTCTGGCCGATAATGCCGGATGAACAACGACTGCATAGGTACATCCAGCAGCTGGAGGGTAGGTTGGCAGCGCTAGAGCGTTCTACCTCAGGTGCGGATGTTACCTCGGTCGCCGTTCAGGCAGCTACAGAGGCTGTCGCTCGTGTCTCCACGGTCAGTCCTGCCCCGACCTTTTCCCACCTCCCGCTGCCCGAGAAGTTCTCAGGGGATAGTGCTTCATGTAGGGGTTTCGTGAGTCAGTGCTCCATTCACCTAGAGCTGCTGGCTACACGATTTCCCTCCGAGCGGGCCAAGGTGGGATTTATCATCTCCCTCCTGTCGGGCAGGGCCTTGGAGTGGGCCACTCCACTGTGGGAGCGTGGGGATCCCCTGGTACAGAGTGCCACCCACTTCTTGGTCACTCTGAAACAGGTGTTCCTGGGACCTCAGGTCACACATGATACGGCACTCCAGTTGCTGGCGCTAACTCAGGGTTCGTCTTTGGTCAGCCAGTATGCCAACCTCTTCAGAATTCTGGCTTCTGAGCTGGAGTGGCCAGATAAGGTGCTCATACCCATATTCTGGAGAGGCCTGGCTGACCATGTCAAAGACGCCCTGGCCACCAGGGAGGTGCCCACCACCCTAGAGGAGCTCATTACAGTCTCCACCCGGATTGACGTTCGCTTCACTGAGCGAGGGTTGGAGCGATCCAGGTCCCGCCAACGCTATAAGTTGGCTCCAAATTTTGCCAGACCGCTGGAACCCCTCGGCCCACCGCCTGACCCTCCAGAGGCCATGGAGGTGTCCCGCACTGGGTCCAGGGTCCGGTCCGTGCGGGTACCCCCAGTCTGCTTCCGTTGTCGGCAGACTGGGCACCACGCTAACCAGTGCCCACAGCAGCCGGGAAACGCCCCCGTCTAGTGGTTATCGGGGTAGGCTTACTAGACAAAGCTAATTTCTCCTCCAAGCTCCTGTTTAAAGGGGCGTTAGAGTTTGAGTCTTCCACTCTGATGGTGGAGGTTTGCGTGGACTCTGGGGCGGAGGGCAACTTTATGTCATCTGCCTTCGCTCAACAACACGCAGTCCCTCTGGTCTTGCTACCACAGCCAGTCACCATTAGGGTGGTGAATGGGGCGACACTCCCGTCCCTAATCACCCACCAAACGGCTCCACTGAGACTCTCACTGTCTCCGTCTCATCAGGAGATGCTGTCTCTCCTTGTGATGCCAGAAGGTATCGACCAGGTCCTCCTAGGGATTCCCTGGTTACGGGCCCACTCTCCCCACATAGAGTGGTCCTCGGGGAAAATCCTCGCTTGGAGTAAGGCCTGCGAGGGTAGGTGTCTGAGGGACTGCATTCAGGTCGCTACTTCTGAGGTTCCCTCAGATCTCTCCTCGCTTCCCAAGCCATATCGGCAGTATGCAGACGTTTTCTCCAAGAAGGCGGCGGAGATCCTTCCGCCGCACCGCCCTTACGACTGTCCTATTGACCTCTTGCCCGGCGCTGAGCCTCCCCGGGGTCGAGTATACCCCCTATCTCTCCCAGAGACAGAGGCCATGTCGCTGTATATCAGGGAGAATCTGGCAAGGGGATTCATTAGGAAGTCGGTGTCCCCGGCGGGAGCGGGATTCTTCTTTGTCCAAAAGAAGAATGGGGAATTACGACCGTGCATCGATTACAGGGGACTTAACGCCATAACCGTTAAGAACAAGTATCCTCTGCCCCTGATATTGGAACTATTTGATAGGCTACGGGGAGCGAGAGTGTTTACTAAGCTTGATCTGCGGGGAGCATATAACCTGATTCGCATCCGTGATGGGGACGAATGGAAGACGGCATTTAACACCAGAGATGGGCACTATGAATATCTGGTGATGCCCTTCGGGCTATGTAACGCCCCAGCCGTCTTCCAAGATATTGTGAACGATATCTTCCGGGATATGCTTGCCACCTCGGTAGTAGTCTATCTGGATGATATTCTTATTTTTTCTCCAGATATTGACTCCCACCGGAGAGATGTTCGCAAAGTTTTCGATCTCCTGCGGGCCAACTCCCTCTATGCCAAATTGGAGAAATGTGTGTTTGAGCAGGAGTCCTTGCCTTTCCTGGGTTACATCATCTCATCCCAGGGTTTGGCCATGGATCCTGCCAAGCTACAGGCGGTGATGGATTGGCAGGAACCCCATTCTCTCAAAGCGGTGCAACGCTTTATGGGGTTCATAAATTACTATCGCCAATTCATTCCCCATTTCTCAACCTTGGTTGCACCCGTGGTAGCCCTCACCAAGAAGGGTGCGAACCCCAAACTGTGGTCGGAGACTGTCTCCAAGGCTTTCGCCTCCATTAAGTCCCATTTTGCTAGCGCTCCC
The DNA here is from genome assembly GCF_039654945.1 of Dendrobates tinctorius. Lineage (NCBI taxonomy): Eukaryota > Metazoa > Chordata > Amphibia > Anura > Dendrobatidae > Dendrobates > Dendrobates tinctorius. Next base: position 77,963,365 of record NW_027361696.1, read on the forward strand.
ATTCTACATCGCCCTGATGTAGATAAGCCATTCATTCTAGAAGTGGATGCCTCCTCCGTTGGTGCTGGGGCGGTCCTTTTCCAGAAGGACTCGCAAGGTCGGAAGCACCCATGCTTCTTCTTCTCCAAGACCTTCACACCGGCGGAGAGGAATTATTCCATCGGGGACAGGGAGTTGCTAGCAATGAAGCTGGCCTTCTCAGAATGGAGACATCTCCTGGAGGGGGCTCGCCATCCTTTCCAGGTGTTCACCGATCACAAAAATTTGGTCTATTTGCAGACGGCTCAGCGGCTGAATTCTCGTCAGGCCAGATGGTCCTTATTCTTCTCCCGGTTCCATTTCATACTACATTTTCTCTCCGGGGAGAAGAACGTCCGAGCCGATGCTCTTTCTCGCTCTGTGGTGTCATCAGAGGAGGAGGAGGAGCCTCGACTGATAGTCCCATCGGAGAGCCTGAGGACCGTGGCTCCGGTTGCGCTTGAGTCTGTACCTCCGGGCAAGACTTTTGTCGCTGTCCATCTGCGACCAGAGGTCCTCTCGTGGGCTCATTCGTCCAGAGTGGGAGGTCATTTCGGTATCAAACGGACCACTGAACTACTGGCGAGGACGTACTGGTGGCCGCATATGGCCCGTGACGTCAAGGGCTATATTCAGGCGTGCGTCTCTTGCGCCCAGAATCGGCCCTCTCGGCAGCGGCCCGCTGGGTTACTCTATCCTCTACTGGTTGCGGACAGGCCCTGGGAGATGGTTGGTATGGACTTTGTGGTGGGTCTGCCCAAGTCCAGTGGCAGCACCATCATCTGGGTGATCACCGATCATTTCTCCAAGATGGTGCACCTAGTACCACTATCTCAGCTACCGTCGGCACGAGGCCTAGCAGCATTGTTCATTAAACATGTTTTCCGCCTACACGGCATGCCGGATAAGATTGTCAGCGACCGGGGTCCCCAGTTTGCTTCTCGGTTCTGGAGAGAGCTCTGTTCTCTGCTCAGCATTGAGCTAAATCTCTCTTCGGCCTATCATCCCGAGACGAATGGGTTGGTGGAGAGAGCCAACCAGACCCTGGTGACATATCTGCGACATTTTGTCTCGGCCAGGCAGGATGATTGGGCATCCTTACTGCCGTGGGCGGAGTTCGCCTTGAACAACGCGGTAGCCGATTCCACCGGTCAGACCCCATTTCTCTTAAATTACGGTCAGCATCCGCGCGTCCCCGTGCCCATGCCCGTGTCATCCACCGACTCTAGGGTGGCAGACTGGGCGGTGGAAGCACGTGACATTTGGGACCGCATGCAGGATGCTATCCGGGCCTCCAAGGAGAGAATGAGGTCCTCCGCTGATACTCGCCGGCGCCCTGCTCTGACCTTTGCCCCTGGCGACTTAGTATGGCTCTCTGCCCGTAACATCAGGCTGCGGGTGGAATCTGCTAAGTTCGCACCATGCTACATCGGTCCTTTCAAGGTCCTCGAGCAGATTAACCCTGTGGTCTACCGTCTAGCCCTTCCACAACACTTGGCTATCTCGGACACGTTTCATGTGTCTCTCCTCAAGCCAGTTCACATGTCTCGGTTTTCTGAGCCAGCTGCCAGAACATCAGATCTGTCGTCTGACGAGTTTGAGGTCAATGCCATCGTGGGATGCAAGGTGATGCGGGGCAAAATGTTTTACTTGGTGGATTGGAAGGGTCATGGTCCAGAGGCCCGGACCTGGGAGCCGGTGGAGAATATCCACGCTCCTCTTCTCATTGCAGAGTTTGAGCGGAGCGAGGCTCAGAGAGGAGGGAGCCCTAGGAGGGGGGTAATGTTAGGCGTCGGATTTCCGGCACTGCAGAGCGGGAAACCCGAGCTCTGCCTCCGACGGTCTCCCATTCTCCTCCAGCCACAGAGGAGCTTGCTCAGCAAACTCGTCGGTCCCGGCGCTCAGTTCAGACCAGCTCCGTGGTTTTGCTTGCTGCTGCCACCCCTGGTTCAGCTTTGGCAATGCATGCTGCTCAGCAGCAAGATCCTCCAGGGACTAAGTCCTCATGTCGGGCCACTGAGCATGCCTGTGGAGTGATCTCCCATTCGAGATCAAAGGTCATGTGCTCAGGTCCAGCTCGTGTTCGGATTGGCCCATCAGAGAAGCAAGGAGGATCGCGGACGCCTGCGGCTATAAAAGGTTCGCATGGCCGCTCGGCCATGCGCTAAGATAGACTCAAATAGTCTGGTGTGTATGATGATGGATGCATGTATCTGGTGTCTGACTCATTATGAAACCCCTACCCTTTGATACGTCTGTTGTTAGGGTTTAGAGACTGAGTCAGCGCCTGCTAGTGGCTAGCCTGTAGGCCACAGTGCATACCGTCCGTCCGCACACTTGCACACGCCACTATCTGATCCCTGTTGGTATCGCAGTCGCGGTGCCGAGCGCTAGCGGTCTAGAGGGACATCAGTCCTGCTGTCTAAGGGCTGAGTTCTGTGACGTTACACTAGCGCTTACTCTGCCGAGCTCTGTGAGCGAAAACAGGCTACGGCATCTATTATTTGCGGTAGTGCGGCTCTAAGTCATAAGAGTTCGCCTCGGTACACCTTGGGTGAGGTTAACCCCGTGTGTGCCGTTATTTCACCGCCATATCGCGTCCGCCATTACCGAGCAGCAGTTAACACCTCTGCACGGGGGACCCCGGGCTGCGAACGCACCTAAACACCATCTTATTATTTGGTGTGTTCCGCCAGCCCGTAACACAAGACATCCAGGTGGGGGGAGAAAGCAGTCAAAGGTTCCACTTCCCCCCATATGTCAATTATGTCCATAGTAGAATAGAAAGAACAATCATATAATCCCTTTAAAAATATGAAACTAATAAATTGAGGTAAAAAACACCCCCCTAGTGCAATAACACTATTAACAAACTCTATACAATAATAACCTACGATAGCCCTACACTAGCCTGCTATCCCTTCCTGACAGTGGAGGTTGGCACCCTAAAAGATATGATTTGGCGCCCCCACTCTGCGGCGGCTGTCCCAGACTCGCCGTAAATGACCCTTATAAACTACAGGTGGGAAAACAATAAGCAAATAAAAAAGATGAAAGATAGTGCTTAATATAATACACAGGCTATTAATGTACAATATATAAAAAAGACAGGCTATTACATGTAAACATAGAGAAACCTCTTGTATAACCAATAGATAACAGCAAGTCTTGTCTTTTGGGTATTAATAGACCACAGAAAATATAGATTCCATAAGCTACCAGTAGATAGTGCCAATCTTGTCTTTTTGGGTATTAATAGACTACAGAAAACATAGATTCCATATGCATTATCAAATAAAGCAAAAAAAAAAAAACTCTGCAGTAAAATCAGACAAGCACAGACAAGAGGTAAAAAATAGCGTGGTTCAATAAAGGAACATCAGAATTATATCCATATTGGTTCCCATAGAAGGCAATGGATGATACCTATTGCCAAACAAAAACAAAATTATAGAAACAGCTGGGGGTTAACCCAAACTTAGCTTCCAGCCTTGACACATTTCCCAGTCCACACGGTTCATCAGGAGGCACAATAAGGAACCAGCCAATTCATGGATGTGAGGTGTCCAGATAGAGAGGTTTGCCTCTCTATTGAACCACGCTCTTTTTTACCTCTTGTCTGTGCTTGTCTGATTTTACTGCAGAGAGTTTTTTTTTGGCTTTATTTGATAATGCATATGGAATGTATATTTTCTGTGGTCTATTAATACCCAAAAAGACAAGACTTGCTACTATCTAATGGTTATACAAGAGGTTTCTCTAAGTTTACATGTAATAGTCTGTCTTTTATATATTGTACATTAATAGCCTGTGTATTATATTAAGCACTATCTTTCATCTCTTTTATTTGCTTATTGTTTTCCCACCTGTAGTTTATAAGGGTCATTTAGGGCGAGTCTGGGACAGCAGTGGAGTGGGGGCGCCAAATTGTATCTTTTAGGGTGCCAACCTCCACTGTCAGGAAGGGATAGCAGGCTAGTGTAGGGCTATCGTAGGTTATTATTGTATAGAGTTTGTTAATTGTGTTATTGCACTAGGGGGGTGTTTTTTACCTCAATTTATTAAAGTTTCATATTTTTAAAGGGATTATATGATTGCACTTTTGATATTTCTTCCCTGGTCCTGTGGACATTTTTTGGATTAGAATAGAAAGAAGCCAGTGCTAATTGGCCGCAGAGATAGCGTGACGTAACAATGTCATGTGAGCCCTGGGAGAGGGAGTGCAGACACTCCCGTAATGGCACTGGCACTAGAGGTGAGTATAATTGCTATTATTTCACTGGAGGAAATCTAATGATTCAGAACGAGTTGTCCGAGTAGTGGCACACCAAGCATAATTATGTATGGTAGAGTAGGGAGAGTTGGCCAAATAATCAGTCAAAGCATCATTCTGCCAACAGCTGTCTGTCATGTATGGGCCCCCTTAGTATCTCTCAAATGAAACTCAATATCCCAAAAGGCTAATTAGACTTCATCTTTTTAGCACCAAGACCAGTTCCACACATTCAAGAAAATGGATCATGGTCAGACCAGAAGATCCAATGCGACCACTGAATCTCCTGACTTAAACTATCTGCCTCATTGGCATATTTGGGGCAGTGAGATCAGGTCAGGAGACCCTGCTGTCCAGCAAGGGCTTCAGAGATGTGTGAGGCTAGCCTGAATAGGCATGACACCAAAGCTCCATACTGACTCAAGCTCATGGTTAGAAGGCAGGTGTAAAAATAGTTACATAGTTCAGATGAAAAAAGACATAAGTCCATCAAGTTCAACTGAGGGATGGAAAAGGATAGGTACATCCATAAAGCATAATAATTCATTCTGTTCTGAAGAGAAGCTTTTCCCTACTGATACCCAGTGTTGAACAACTGGATCTAGATTCAGAACAAGAATTTGACACATGTGCATAAATATTTACATTATTTTCTTCTAAGAAAGTATCTAAAAATGATTGTGCAGGAAGCAAAGGTATTGGGCTGCAGAACACAGGGGCAAAGTTATTTTTTTCTGATGAAGCCTGTTTCAGACTGATTGGGGACATCAGGCTAAAAGGTGGTCACTTTTTTTCTAAAAATTCTCAGCCAGGCACCTCTGAAGCTTACTAGACACATGTGATATCATGATGTGATGCACATTATGACATTGGGTAAGGTTTAATAAGTGGCAGTGGTGCATAGGATATCCGGCAGGACATTTCTGGCAAAGTAAACAATACCCATCAGGGTTGGACTGGCCCACCGGAGAACCAGATGATTCTCCGGTTGACCCAGGCACTGACACCTGTTGGCATCCTGGCCAGCAGCTGCCTAGAGCCCCCACTGCTCCAAGAGCCCCCAGCCAGTGGGCAGCTGCTATGGGGGCCCCTGGTGCCAGCGGAGCAGCAGCGGGTGACAGGAAGCTGAAGCTGGCTCCTGCGGCTAAAGCCCGTCCCCGCTGCTAAAGAGAAATGAATATTCACTGCTCCCCACGCCCCCATGGGTGTGGAGAGGGGTGAATATTAAATTCACTTTAGCTTACTGTGCAAAGCAGTGACATAAACAGTCATCAGAACACAAGAGCGCTCTGTTACTTACAAACAGTGTCAACTGTGTTATCAGTGTCGCCCGCAGTTCTCTCTGACTACCTGTGGGAGGAGCCACGAGCAGGACGTTCTCCCAGAGTGACATCACCACTACTCCCAGTCCGGCGCTCAGAGCTACTCAGAGAGCAGTGCGGGCGTCACTGATAACACGGTTGACATGTACGGCTGGGCGAGTAGAGAAGCTCTTGATAAGGCTAGGAATGATTGGCCACAGGGCAGCCAATGAGTGTTAGCTTTGTTTGTGTCCTCATCTCCCCGACTGTACAGCACAGCTCAGGTAATGCGCTGCTGTCATCCATAATGTGTGCTTCCCTCCCCCACAGTGTAAACAACAGAGGGAGATAGATGGCTCCCTGCTACAGCTGCAATGGTTGAACAAGGGCCCCCCCTGCCAGTCAAAGTAAGTGTAAATGGGGGGCCTTTAGTCTGGGGTGATAGAGGGGGAGGGGCTAAGTTACTTAGAGATAAATGAGGGCCCCCTTACCTCATCTTTCCTTTCACTCCTGACTGATTGCAACCCCTCCCTCTATATCACCCCTGACTGAACCCTCTCCCACTATATGACCCCTGACTGAGACCCCTCCCTGGTATCACCCCTGACTGCACCCCCTCCCTTGTATCACCCTTGCTGAATCCCCTCACCCCAGAATCATCCTGACTGAGCCCCTCTATTACCCCTGACTGTGCCACCTCCTTCTATATGCCCCTGACTGATACCCCTCCCTTGTATCACCCCTGACTGCACCCCCTCCCCTGTATCACCCCTTCTGAATCCCCTTACCCCAGAATCACCATGACTGAGCCCCTCTACCCCTGTATTACCCCTGACTCAACCCCCTCCTCCTATTTCACCCCTGACTACACCCCCTCCCCCATATCATCCCTGCTGAACCCCCTCACCCCGGAATTACCCTGACTGAGCTCCTCTACCCCTGTATCACCCCTGACTGCGCCACCTCCCTCTGTATCATCCTGATTGAGCCTCTTTCCCCTGTATTACCTCTGACTGCACCACCTCCCCCTGTATCACCCCTGACTGTGTCCACTCCCACTGTATCAACCTGGCTGCGCTACCTCCTTCTGTATCACCCTGACTGTGTCACCTCCCCCTGCATCACGCTGACTGTGCCATCTCCCCCTGTATCACCCTGACTGCGTCACCTCCCTCTGTATCTCCCTGACTGAGCCCCTCTCTTCCTGTATTACACCTGACTGACTGCTCTACCTCCCTCTGTATCACCCTGACTGAGCCCCTCTCCCCCTGTATCACCCCTGCCTGACTGTGTCCCCTCCCCCTGTATCACCCCTGACTGACTGTGTCCCCTTCCTCTGTATCACCCCTGACTGAGCCCCTCTCCCCTTTATCACCCCTCACTGACTGAGCCCCCTTCCCTTGTATCACCCCTGACTGCACCACCTCCCTCTGTATCATCCCTGACTGAGCCCCTCTCCCCCTTTATCACCCCTGACTAACTGAGCCCCCTTCCCCTGTATCACCACTGACTGCGCCACCTCCCCTGTATCACCCTGATTGAACCCCTATCCCCTTTATCACCCCTGACTAAAACTTTTCTTTCTTTACTACTAACAAAATGAGGCCCTTCATAATCAGTTATGGACTAAAAAGTGGCAGACAGATTTCTGTAAAAGTGTATGGAGGGAAAACTCTTTCGACATTTCTTCAATGTCATATATAAGTGATCTAGGACCCCCATCACTAGAAGAGGGGGCATTCACATAATGTATTTGCTGCAGAACTCAAACAGCAAATTAACAGCGGAAATATCCACATAGATATTGTGCACATATTGCGGCGTTTATTAACTTGTAATGTTGCACCTTTAGCACTGACCTGATTCTTTGCATTGCAAAGGATGAAATCGGTGGTGAAATATGCTAAATCTGCATCGGTCAATTCCCACCGTGGATTTTCTCAGAGTGTAGATGAAATGTCATAAAATCCCCTCCACTACACTGGTGCTATAACACATTGGCCTAGTGGTTAATAAACACCAGGGAACATTTATCATTGAGATTGATATTAGGGTGTTATATCACACAGTTTGCGGTCTTGTATTTATTTCTATGGAGCTACATAGTGGGCCCCAAGAATGATTTTCTCTAGTGGGCCTAAGGTGTTCCAGTTCGACGATGATACCCATAAATGATCAAACAATTAAAGAATTAATTGTTTAGTGTCATCACCTATTTACACGGGATCATTTGTGCTCTAATTCAATTATTTAATTATCCCCTCGTGTAAAGGTACTGTCACAGTTAGCGATGTACCAGCAATCCCGACCAGCGATATGACGCGGTCAGGATCGCTGGTACATCGCTAAGTGGTCGCTAGTGAGCTGCCACACAGGCAGATCTCACCAGCGACATTGCAGGGGTCGGGGGTCGCTACTTACCTGTCAGACGAGGCGATGAAAATGTCCTCCCGCCCGCGTCCACGCGTCACTCGTCATCATAGCAGGAAGCCCAGCAGGAAGCTGATGACGAGAAACAGTCCAGGACGTTCTTGCGTGATCAGCGATAACCAGCGGGGGAGCGGTCGGAGGTAAGTATCAAACATAGCGATATCGCTAGCGATATCACTATAACGTCACAAAAACCAGTGACGTTATAGCGATATTGCTAGCGATATCGCTTAGTGTGACAGGCCCTTAAATGGGGTTTACTACTCCAAAGTGCTACCTAGTATAGAATTCGGTCTAAGAATGTGGCTCATCATACAGTGAGCAACAAGAGATGTAAAGTGACTCACCATAACAGAATCCGAAGACTTTACACAACGAGTAGGACTGTGAGAAGAGGAAAGCATCCAGCAGACGAATGTATGCCAAAGACCGATCTTTGGACAGAATCCCCCAATAGAACCCCATAAAGCACAATAGATTTGGAATAGTCTATACATGTCCATAACTTCTATTATACCCCCAATAATTCTGTATGTTGAATAGTAACTTCAACTGTTCAATATTTTTCATTCTTGAGACTAGTAACAAGAAATTAATAGAGTTTTGGTGCAACATCTAACTAAAGTTGAGCGAATATGTTTGGAATCGGTTGCCGAATCTGAATTTGCCAAAATTCAGAAATTTATGTTTGACGATAGATTCTGAACATATTCGTTCATTTCTTCTCCCATTGACTCCAATGAGCTTTGGCTGTGTATTGCAAAAACAATATTCATAATAGGAACCAAAAATTTGCTCAACTCTACATCTAACCCTATTATCCAGGAAAGAAGATTTCCATGCATGTGCATCTCTCCCCTTTCAATCTCTCATAGAAGACATGGCCAATGATTGCACCTACCATAATGACTCACAAGTTGACTTGTTCATGACTCACAAGTCACCAAAAATCCTAATCTCCTGGAAAATCTTTGAGATATAGAAGAGATCTTTAGACGTGAGACACGTAGCCCCAACCTTCACCTTGGTTGTTAACATTTCTGAACAAATTTCTGTCATTTCTTTGAGTGAAACCATTTTGTGACTATATATGTAATTATAGCAATCATGAGGTTAATAAATGACATGTAGGATTATTATTCCACAATATATCTAGATTGATCATATTGATCCTTATTTTTGGATATGAATTATTGACCACATTGCCTGCATTAATCATGTTTTAGGATATCATTTTATGTGTGGTCCCGTGTGGGGTTTATGCTTATGTCTGACATTTTCTTTTTTATATATATATATATTTTTTTTTTACATTTTTGTTTTGATAACTGTTTAATAAAGACAAACTTTTAAGTTATCCTTGGCTATTACTCTTACCTCTCTATAGATTTTCTTGTTATATTTATTTTTATTACCATACAAGGTCTTAATGGAGGAGGTGGATCAAACCTGATGAGTCAAACTGCTGCTGTGCATGAGCAAGTAAACCCATCCTTTTTTCTTTGGATAAATTGGATTATAGTTTTTTTGGAGGTTTGAAACCTGTGATAGCTTCAGTGGAAAACATTGTTTTCCTGTTGCAAACTTGAGTAACTTAAAGGGGTTGCCTTACAAAGCAACTACTTTGTATGGATGACATAAAGGTTGGTATATTGCTATGGACCCCCATACACCCTAGATGAATTAGAGTAGAGATCCATTTATAAGAGCAGCTCCAATTTAGGTGGACTCAAGCCATTGGTATATTAGCCGGGCAGCCATTCATCTTAAAGGGGTTGTCCACTACTAGGACAACCCCTTCTTAAACTAAATGTTCGGTCCTGATAAAATCATAAAGCCTATATTCCCTCCCATGTTGGCACCGTTTCCACGGTGTCGGTACTCACTCTTTCCAGGGTTGTGATGCAGTGTTGTGACATGTGACGCTGGCGCCTAATCAGTGCTAGCATCACTGTCTCCGCCTTCGAACAAGCTTGACATGAAGAGGAAGCCAGGGCTGCAGCTCATCCGGACTTCCTCTTCATGTTCAGGTTGTCCGAAAGCGGAGACAGTAATGCCAGCTCTGATAGGGGGCCGGTGTCACATGCCCCAATACCGCATCACAGCTCCGGGGAGAACGAATATCGATGCGGTGGGAACGGTGCCATCACAGGAGGGGAGTATAGGCTTTATTATTTTATGGGGGCCCAAACATTTAGTTTAAAAAAGAGTTGTCCTAGTAGTGGACAAACTCTTTAATGGCACCATTTAATACTACATATCTGCTGTAAAGAGACTACCTGACTGCCTATAGTCTCCCCCATCAAAATGAGCTGTGCCAAGGTTGACAGAGGGAAGTTTCGCAAAACTAGGCTATGTGCAGATGGAGTTTTTGAACAGACTTTTTGAGCGTATCCATCTGAAAAATGTACCACAAAAATATCTTATAAAATACTTAAAAGACTCTTTCTATTAATCTCAATGTCAATCCCTTTTTGCAGATGAAATATAGAGATTTAGATTTTTGAGTATTTTTTCACCTCTTCTGGTCTTTAAAAAACGCCTGGTGTGCATGTCACTCCTTTGAAGCAAACCCAAATTAAATCTGCTCCAAATCAGGCACTGTGAAATCTAATGGCTGCAAAAAAGACATTTTAGGAAAAAAAACTTCCAAAATGCTTTAAAATCTCTCAAAAACTGCTTTAGGAAAAGCCTTACGAAAATAAAAACTCCTCCAAAAACCCCCCAAAAATGAAACGTTTCTTAAAAAGATTTTTTACACTTGGAAAAATTGACATTATTGAATACCTTAAAAAACTTTGTCTGCAAATTGCCTTACAAAGTCTTTGGAGACTGCGGCCAGTTTGTTTTTCCAAGTGGGAAAGAAATTTTTTTATTCTAATGAGAGGAATCCTTGATGTACGACCTAGCAGATATTTATGATGTACATTGTGAGTTAACTAAATTTTTTTAAAGGGAATCTGTCACCTCTCGGGACATATATGACATATTAACATGGTCATACAGGTAATAGAAATGTTACACTAGTCCTACCTGGTTGTGGAGAATTGTTATATTCTTTCTTTATGTTAATAATTTCTTCCAGGCTGCGGGGCGTGCGGTATCTGGAAGAAATCCCTGCCTCCTGTCCTCACTATATGGCCGGAATCACACATGTGAGAAACACGGCCGAGTCTCGCATGGTAATACCTGACACTTCCGCCGGCACTCGGATCGGAGCGTGCGGCTGCATAGAAATTCATGCTCCACTCCCGAGTGCCGGAGGCAGTGCCGGGTATTAATATGCAAGACTTGGCAGTGTTTCTCGCAAGTGATCCTGGCCTTATACTTACTCCCTTCCATCAGCATCAGTTATGTCCCTGGAATCCCACGCCTGCGCCCTGCACTCCATCAGAAATCCATACCTCATCCTCCCTTCTGTGCGTGCTGTATTCAGGGATCTTCTGTGCAGGCGCCAGCGAGTCACTGTGACCTCCTGTGTGCGCTCCGATAAAATGTTCTCCCCACCTCCTCCCTGCATAGTCGTTACTAGGAACAATGTGTGCATAGCAATGACTATACAGGGAGGAAATGGGGAGAGCACCTTATTGGCGCGCACACCGGTGGTCACTGGTGCAGAAATTACCGACGCCTGTGCAGAAGAATGTCCTCCAAAGGGGGCTGTCTTCTGTTGGACCCTTGTTGGCCTGTTATATTAGGGGCTTATTATTATGTTAGAGCTTTTGCCCACCAGACCCCTGTGTGCCAGTATGGTGGATAGATGTAGACCAATATCTTTGTGATGGGTTACTTTATCATAATACTACTTTATTGTTCCAATTCCTTTTCGACAGTCAACACTCTCTCCATGATACCCATTCCTATATCCACAGTCGCAGAACCCAATGATATTCTCAAGTCACTTAAGATCAAATAAACAGATTACAGAGAGAGCACAACAATAAAAAAGCATAAATGAAGTTAGATTCCAACAGTCTTGTGCCTCGTATGAGACAACCTAGGTAGATTTGTGGTTTCACAGTCAAAGCAATGAATATTTAATGGCAAAATCTTGTGCTCAATAAATAGGCCTCCAAATGGTGTCTGTAAGACGAATGTCTTGTAATAAGATGTCATGGCTGCTAATCGATGTGCAGCGATGGATCTTACATAGGTGATTGCACAATCTTATGGCCCCCTAAATATCCAACACATATGATTTTCCACATTGGTTTATGGCCACATAGTTGCACGGAGACACTAAATCCATTGACAAACCATCACAACTAATGAAGGTCATGGTAAATTATTGCACTGAAGCTAAATTAACCTGAGCCCTTCTGCTCGTGATCTGTATGACACAAAAGGATATTTACTTGCATTGTGAGGACTGAGGTTACACACCTGGCAATACATTATATCCTATTACGTTTAGATCAGTTTCCTTTCTTTTTAGGATCAATGGAGGTTTTCAGTTTCCACGAGTGTGTATTACTTTCCTCCGGGGTTGTGGTGTGACCTGGTCTGACTTATCCGGCCCCATCCTTATTACTTTAGGAAATGGGCTTGTACAAGGGGGTCATTTCCTATGTGTGTTCCGATATGTGCCACCCTATTAATAAAGTATTGTAGTATAAATGTTAAAGAGGCATAGAAAAGAGTATTTAGGGCATTGTCCCAATACATCATGGGTCAGGCACCAACAAATCACTATGGATTAAACTGAGTATACAGCTATGGGTCCGATCGCAAGGAAATATGGATCAGACAACCAGGTATTTTTCACTCAGAAACTGCGGTGTTTCAGAGAAAAACATACTTTAAAAGCAGAGCCTCATTGTAGACTAGTTGAAAATGCCAGTCCCTAGCGGATTCTCTCCACCTACTCCCTGTAAATGACAGGTCTCTTGCTACCTACATATATAAGGAGAGACCTGTCAATCATTGGCAGTGGACGGGTCTGAAGCTGCCTGGGATTCGCCTGTCCGACCTGTCTCACATGCGGCTCGGTCCACTGGCGGCTTTTAAAGTATGTTTCTGTCTGAAAAGCCACAATGTCTGGTACATGCTGACAGCATCTAGTACATGCTGCCTGTGGATTGGGAAGATGTATCAGCTGTCAGGTTCCTTTTAAAAATGAGATCCACAATTATCCCAAGAAAAGAGAGCCTTTATTATCAGACAACTGCTGTCAGTGAAGAAGAAGCTGCACATTTGCAGCTCTCTCCAATAACTGCTATATGCATGTATAGGGAGAGACCTGTCAGTCATTGGCAGAAGGTGGGGAGAAGCTGTCTGGAGGCGCCTGATGTGGCTGAAGTCATACAGCCAGTGTCTGATACACAGTGGTGCAACTTGATGCAAGTGGGCTCCAATGCAAAAGCTCCAACGGGGCCCCAAATCATTGAAAATCATTATTCGTAATAGTCTTTTCATATGGGCCAAAGCACAATTTAGGACCCCTTAGGCTTCAGGGCTCGGGTGCGATTGCAACCCCTGCACCTATTATAGTTCCGCCCCTCATTTCAGGTTCCCTTTACATGTGGGGTCCACAGTTTTCCCAAAGACTGGCATCCTCTATTTGACGACTGTTGTCAGTAGAGAAGTAGCTGCGCATGCACAGCTCTCTCCAATGACTTCTATGAGAGTTCTATGTATTAATGAGCAAGTGCCTCATTCTCGACCAGCATTAATTAGACATTTATGGCATATCCTGCAGCGCACAGAGTACAGCTTTAAATTTCTGGATGACTATACAAAAGCCCATGTGTGACCATTTATTACCTCTACTTCTGCCCTCTATTTGCTCCAATGGAAGCCTTGTAAGGTCATGAATATTTAAAAAAATAAAAAGTGAGAAAGGTTTTATTCTGCCATCAGACATTTCTCAAATGTCAAAGCTGCCAGAAGGCCAGTGTCGGCCCGGTCTTACAAGAGGATACTGAATATGGATGACTGTGAAAATACCCATAGTTCCCACTGTATGATCTCATTTCTAAAAAAATTATATCCAAAACATTTTGCTTTTATTTACTGTACATAAGGCTGCTTTCACACTTCATGCCAATTATATGCACCAAAACAATTTCTAGGTTTGTACATTGATATCACCAAACACTTTAATGCCCAATTATATGTCAAAGAATTGTCTTTTTGGCATATGTGTGGACTACATATAGTTTTTTAAACAAAAAAAAACGAACAAAAAACATACTGCTTTTTTTTTTGTTCTCCAATGGGAGTGGATGGTTGGCATACAATTGCATTTGTCTGTTGGCATTCATGTGGACCAATTCTGCTGAGAACTGAGCCCATATTCCATTTTCTGTAACAGACGCATAGATAGGAAACTAAATTAATGGAAGTTGATACATTTTAGAAGTTTGTAGCTTGTATGTATAAAAGAACAAATTCCTCTCAAATTGAACAAATTCAAGGACTAAGTATAAAGTAACACTTAAAAGAAAAACATCATCTGGGCAATAACGTAAAAGTAACATAAAATAAACAAAAAATCATTTTTAAATTAAATATTAATACTACTAATAGTGGAAATATTAATATGGATAACAGTAATATTGACTTTATTTGTCCCCCGTTGTAATTTAACTCTTACTCATCACTAATTTGTACCAAATGTAAGATATCACGGATCACGGTTATCACACACGACAAATACTATACAACTAGGAATTAATGTTGGAAGGGAATGAGTTAAACTTTTCTTTAGTTCTCCCTTTTTTTTCCCGCAATTGTTCTAGGTTACGTTAGTATCGATTGCAAAATAATTGGGAATATTGACTTCTCTGGGTGGGAAACTTTAAGTTAACCCATTCCAATACTCCATTCTTATTGATGCACCTGCTGTGCTTTCTTGAAGCTGTGCCGCAATTTGATATTCTTACCTGCTGATAATTCCATTCCTGGGGAGCAAAATTGCTGTCCACCACTTCGAACTGGAAATTGGTATGTGGGACCTGGTGCAAAATGTACGTCCACCAAGATGCCCGATACCCATGACTTAAGCTCATGGCTCCTTTACAACCACAAATAAATAAAAGGCAAAACAAAAAAAATGCAAAACAAAAAAAGGAAAATCAGCAAAATTCTGAGGACGCTGTGTTGATGATTTTCTGCTGTTTTCAATGCTCAGTATTCATCTTGTTAGGAGCAAATCCAAGCAGCGGACATGGTGGGAACTGATGCATCTGGAGTGTAATTGCTTAAAACAGGCAGAAGCAAAAAACATAGGGGGAGGAGGCAAACATGTAGGTCTATCCCTAGCCATTGACATGATATGGAGATGGAGGAATATGGAAGGGCGTAGCAGCACCCCCCAGTGGTTTATTAACAAATCTTCTATTAATTAGTTTGTCTCTGTGGTCTTTCATACTAAGTTACAAAGGCCATTTAGGAAGACATCTGACCTCTCCCAGGGGCTGCTGAACAAAGTCTCAGCATGCGTTTTATACCAGAGATTGGGGACAGAATGGAACCTTGCAATGTTCAGATGCACTAGGAGTCTCACTGCGGAGAATGGATTTTAGACCATTAGAAAACTCATTAGAGTTGACTGCATAGCGCTCAACAAAGGGCCTTCACATATGAACAGTGCATGAAATGGAGGAACATAAAATATAAAGATATATGAAAAAGCCATGGGAAGGGGAAAATCCTTGTCAGCCTCCACCAAACTGATAGTGCTCCCTAACAAAACACAGAACAGATCTCACTAAAAGGGAAAAAGAGAAGAAAAAAGCATTAATGTTTTAATTAAAGAAACCCTCCTCCTCCCATCAAGTTTTTCAGTATACAGTATATATGTAACATGCTGAGTGGTGGAACCACTGTGCCAGAGCCCAAGGAAGACCTGGAGTGGCGTAACGAGGCATGACTAGTGGCCTCACCCAATCTGACCACGGATACGCAGCAGCAGACGATACCAAGATCGGAGGAAAGGCAAGGGAGGTGGCCCAGGTGCTACTTCAGGACTGACCTTGAGTAGGTGGCAGCTGACCCACTAGGAATGGGTAGCCGAGGTGGCCCGAAGGAATGTCCAATAGATGCAGGCAGATGGAGTAAGAATACAGGTACCATCAATGCAGACATGACCGGATGGTGAGAAGATAGGCACTGGCAGGTGCGGGCTGCATGGGTTGATAGGCAAGCTGGCGGACTTGGCTGACAGACAGGCTGGTTGGTACAGCTGACTGCCAGGCTGGCAGACACGGCCGATAGACAGTCTATACAGGAATACGAGCACTGCGACCTGAGAAGGATGTTTAGAAACAAACTTACAACATTGCACAGGCACCTCCAACTTGACGGAGGTGCCTTAAATAATATGTGCTCCCCAGCCATTGGCTGGGGTCACTTTAGGATGGTACGCTCTGTCCTCTTAAGAAGCTTGACTTTGTCTGCGCACACAAAGCACTGTGTCTGGGAATCTGTGAGCAATGCGCAAATCCAGGGCAGTTGCAGAAGAACGCGGATAGGGTGCAGGACCGTGGTGGTGAGCATGTTGGCACCTCTGCTGGGGGAGGGAGGCAGAAAGCAGAAACGCTGGAGACAGGGCAGAAGGAGGAGAGGGAAGTGCAGGGCTATGGCGGTGAGAGCGTTGGTATCTCTGCCAGGGAGGGTGATGCAGAGACACTGGCTTTACAGTATAGCACTGTGTACTTGTAGAGATGTGGACTGTTACACTGTGACTGCCCTTGAAGACAAGAAATGCACTATGTGAATACCGTCAAGCAGTTTTATAAGTGAAGTAACTTGTGTCTAATGTAATGTGATATAATGTATTACGGTGAAGCACAGTATATAAAGAGTTCATGCATAATGTGAATATAGCATATGCATAATGTGAATATAGCATAAGCATAAGCTTGGTGTCACAGGTTTACTGCGACAGAGAGGGGCCAGAAGGCTGCGGTGTCTGATTTCACGTACCCCTGTCCTGATTAGAAGCACTTCATCATCATATTAAACAGTAAAGGTTTCTGCTAGCAGTGCAGAGGTTTATATGTTCAGTTGAGAGCTCCTTGAGCGTTCCTGTTTTGATGGTCTCAGCTGTTAAGTGTTGGCCCCTCCCCTATGATATGTATACTCATCTCTGGTAATCAAGGATTTCCAGGGTTAATTTAATACTGTCTGGTTCTGGAATTGGAGGTGTTGGTTGTTTGGAAGACATCCTTCAATACACCTGAGGGACACTATGAAAATCTTGTGATGCAATTTGGGTTGACTAATGCTCCCACCGTCTTTAAGCACTTTGTAAATGAAATTTTCAGTCACCTGACAGGTAGATTTGTTGTGATCTATCTTGATGACATGTAACACAGGTATTCAGATGCAGTGATCCCATCAAACCGGGTACCTCAGTAGTTTTGGTGACCCCTCTCCATCCTCTGGTCCTTTGGACAGGCAGGGCCACAGCATGCTACGGTGGAACACCAGGGTAGGGGCTTCATCTGCCCGTTCAGGCTGAATTTCATACACCAGCCCGTCAGAGCCGATTCACTGTGTCACTCGATGCGGGATTTGCTGCCATGGGCTTACCAGTTTTCCCCGGGGCCGCTTATTCTGGACCAGCACCCTATCCCCCGGGTCTCAGAGCTGTCCCTTGGAGAGGTGGCGCCTCATGATGGTTGAGTTCTTGGAACTTCGTCTGTACCAGCCAACAGAGAGTCTGCAGTTGGTGCCGATACTCTCGAACCCAGGAGGACACCCCCGTCCGTGGCTAGTCCTCCTCCAGTTCCAACTCCAACTTAGTGATCTCTCGCCCCTTCTCCTGAACAGCAAGGTATACGGAGTGAAACCTGTCATACTGTGCACTCGGCTGTTGTACACCAACACCAGTACAGCCACGAACTCAGGCCACCATATCTTCGATTCTTATTCTAACATGTGTAGCATCTGGATCAAATAAGAATCCAAGATGCGCTGGGCCTACAGTCAAGTAATCGATCATCAGGACTTCTAAGGGCGCAGAAGTCATGATGGTCTGTATCAGTGTACACTGCTCTGGGGGTTTGGCTAGCTCACAGCTCTGACATTGTTGACAAACATTCTCCACTGCGGTCCTCAATTGTGGGTGATACACCAATTTCTGTACCCACAGGAACATCTTCTCTGGATCGAAATGAGCCCCTCGCTGGTGAGCCTCTGTAGCCACTACTCTGATCAACTTCTCCGGGAGCACTATTTGCCAAGCGACCCGCTCTTCTCGTAACAGCTGTACCTTCCGGTATAACAATCCAGCCTTCAAATAGAGTCTTTCTCATTGCCCCTGAACCCGCAAGGTTCCTGGTGACAGGGCATTCCTCTCTCTCCAGCTGGGGAGTTGCTTCAGTGCTACCCACTGTCACAGCTGGGCGATCTCCTTATCCATCTGTTGAAGTCAAACCCAGTTGTCCTGGAGCCGCCCCAGCACCTGATCTTTGGACGCCTCTTTAAATTGTCCCTGCGTCGCCACTAATGATTTGGCCAAGTTCCAGAAGCTAGTGATCTCTTCCGCCTCAAGCTCTTCCTCTCGATCACGTTCAGGTTGCTCGTGAGTCACCCAGGAGAGAGTGTCAGCATGAGTGTTTTCGCCCTTAGACAGTTCGGCAGACAATCTTGTACCGATATTTCGCCATGCGGGCCACCCATCATTGTTCTAAGGCCCCAAACTTCGCATTTTCCAGGTGGGCCAGGGGATTATTGTCTGTCCGCACCAGGCCTCCGATCTGGACAAGTACTCTGCAAACTTTCTGGTCATTGCCCACACCAGCACCAAGAGTTCCATCTTGAAAGAGCTATAATTGTCTGGATTCCATTCCAAGACGTGAAGAGACCGGCTTGCATAGGTTGTCACTCATTCTTTCTCCCCTTGCATTTCTGACAGAACTGTCCCTAGACCATGTAAACTTCCATCGCTATGGAGAATGAAGGTCTGTGAGAAATCTGCATAGGCAAGTATGGTGGCCTCCATCAGGGCCATTTTGAAAGCTTGAAAGGCTTCTTCTTGATGGCTTTCCCACTGAATGGTTTGGTTCTTCGAGCCAGCCGATACTCCTTTTAGTGAAATTTTTCACAAATATTCGGTAGTGCCCAGTAAGTCCCAGGAAGGCCCGAACATCTTTCACCATCATTGGGGTGGGCCACTCTTGCTCAGCCACCACCTTCTCACTTGCAGGTCTCACTCCTTCGCCAGACACGACATGCGCCAAATATTCTATCTGTTTGTGAAAGAGATGACATTTTTGTGGCTTTACCTTCAGGCCGTGGCTCTGTAACCAACTTAGCACTTGTTCCTGCCGCTGGAGGTGTTCTTCAAAGGTGGGCACATAGACGATGATATCATGGAGATAGATCAGTGTGGCCTAAAAATTCAAGTCCCCCAGGTATCTCTCCATCAAGCGTTGGAACGTCCCGGGAGCATTAGTCAGGCCAAAGGACATATGGTTGAACTTGAATACTCCCATGGGCAATACAAATGCCGTATTTGGCTGGTCATGTTCAGTCATAGGCACCTGCCAGTACCCGCTGGTGAGATCAGGGGAAGAGAAGTACTTTGCCTGTCCCAAGGCAGATAGGGACTCCTCAATTCTTGGCAATGGATAGGAGTCCCGCATGGTACAGGCATTCAGCTGTCTATAATCCCATCTGTTCCATCTTTTTTTCGGACCAGAACAATGGGAGCGGCCCACAGGCTCTGACTTTCTCATATCACTCCAATCTGCAACATGTGAGTTAACGTCTCCATCACTTCTTTGTACATCTGGGGAGGTATCTGTCAGTATTTTTCCTGAACCTGCGCGGCACAATCTGTAGGGATTTCATGAGTGATGGTCTGAGTGCAACCAAAGTCATCTTCATGGCAAGCAAAGACCTCTTGATAACGCTCCAGCACATCTCCTACTTGCTGCACTTGCTGGGGTGATAGTACCATAAATTCAGCCCACATCTGTTCTAAGACCTACGACCCTCCTTTGTGCTGCCAGGCAGGGATTCTGGTGTCATCATAATGGCTAAAGTCCAGGGATCTCCTCGCACGACAGCCAGTTGTACTGCTTCAGGTTGCATTAACTTTTCTGGCATTCCCAGGATCTTGGGCACTTCACTGATAGGAGGGTGAGGCACCGTACTACAATGTTGCCATCTTGGACTATGGGTAATGTCCAGGCAAGAGCAGTCCAGGGGGTACTTGATCCATTGACATTAGCTTTATTTGCACTTCCATCTTCTCATGGGGTGTACAGGCTCATACTGGTAACGTGAGCACTGTCTGACCGGGCGGTAGTGTAAGTTTCGCAGGCGCAGGAACCATCACCTTCCCCAAGACTTTTACTTCCCCCGAGGTCTCCTGAGCTTGGGCTGCTCAGATCAGTTGCTGAAACACCTTCTGCTTAAGGGTTCAAGGGCTCCACTGGTTCAAACAGGGCTCTCGTGGCTCCTTGAGCAGACACTGTCCAATCTCTTTCAGTACATTCATCCTGAGAGTCATTACAGGTCCAAAGTTGACATTTCCAGTGACCAAACGACCCCTTTACAGTCAACATCCTTCCCGCACACTCTGATCTCCATCCAGACCACCCTGGCGACCGGGGTGGGCAATTGGTTGGATGCTGTCAATCTAATTATCGGCCCCCACTCTGGCCGCAATACTTCTGGGAAATGTTGTCTGAAGTAAGCTTCCGGCATGGTGGTCACCTGTTACCTGGTGTCAATCAAGCAGTGGACATTCAATCCACATTTCTTGTATTTCCCTCTGAATCTCTTGGGCTCACTCTGGCTCATCTGCGGGATGGGGTGGGAACAGCATTGCTCTGGACCAACCCTGCCATGGCTGTAAGGAGGTGGTGGAGACCCTCAGCTGCTCCCTCCCTTCTTTTTTGTATGTGGTCCCCCATGCGGTGCTTCTACAATGGGTTCTACATTAATGTATGTAGAATGTTCACTATATGTATTAATGTGATGTCATGTCTGTGCTGTGTTTGACCTGTCTTAATGTTGTATCATTACAATGTATTGTATATAACTGTGTGTTAGAAGTAGGGTTAGAGAAGGTTAACTGAGTGGTCTGGCTCAGCAGCCTCAAAGCAAGCAGTATGCTCCTGCTTCCAGTTCAGAGCCCAGGCTTGACTGCCTGAGGCAAGACGCGTGTCCCCGTCCGGGACAAAAGGGACCCCCATATGGGAAATGCATGTGTCCCCACCTGGGACATAACAGACCCAGGCTGGGGGAAACACATGCTGCCAGGCACAAGGATTGTACACATGCCCTCTGAGAGATTTTCAGCTCCTGGGATCTCCCTGGGAGTTATGGACTTTGCTGCTGCAGCCGTTGCTGTGAATAGGGACAGATCAGGGACCATTACCTTCCTCTTCACTACATCTTTATTAAAATCAAGTTGCCACTGTTGGGCCCTAAAGAGTGTGACGTGTGGTGCATCCGAGGAGCTAGATGTCCGAGGTAACCCACTGTGACCCGGGGCTGGGATCAGAACAGCTTATTCATGTGAAAAGGGCCGGGATGTGGACTGATTGTGCCTTAGTGACCTCGCCCATGACTACCACCCCGTGCCACCTTATAACATGGCTGCCACCCCCTGTTCCTGCACTCTCATGCACACCTCCGATCCTACTTCTAGGAAGGTCATATGTGGGCTAGTGCGCAAGCGTTCTCGCAAAGCCTGCTTGAGCGGTGCATCTCTGAGACCCGACACAAACTGTGACCCGGGGCTGAGATCAGAACTGCTTATTCATGTGAAAAGGGCAGGGATGTGGACTGATTGTGCCTTAGTGACCTCGCCCATGACTACCACCCTGTGCCACCTGGTTACAGGGCTGCCACCCCCTGTTCCTGCACTCTCATGCACACCTCCGATCCTACTTCTAGGAAGGTCATATGTGGGCTAGTGCGCAAGTGTAGGGAAGGTGACCTGATGGACGGACGGACTAGTCAGAGTAAAGAAGGAAAGGTTTGCACAGTGTGGGTAGGTGTCAGGTATTACAGTGGGAAAACAGCTAGGAAAGTGTAGTGGACGTGCAGTACCTTGGGTTGACCATTAGATGGCAGGGAGGAGTGTGAGCAAAGGACTTGACAACAGCTTAGGGCTTTAGAAACCGTTGGTCATGGGGGGCGGAGTGACAGTTTCAAGGAACCGGGTTAGCTATAAATACTGAGGGAGGGTTCCAGAAGGTTCCAGTCCCCAGGGGGAGCTCCAGTGACAGGAGGACTGCTACAGTCTGTGCACTGTGAGGTGAATTCAGACCAGGGGGACTGAGGAGAGAGAACGTCAGGGGGGTGGTCCTGACAGGAAAGTACTGCAAAAAGGACGAGACAGAGGCGAAACATACCGTGCGGAAGACGTCTGACCAGTAAAATTACTGTTGGTGTACGGGCCTAAGGCGACCACAGTGACGGACCTGTCAGCAGCGTCATCAAGTGAAGTAGGGACGGTACGTGCATGTACGTCCCTGGTGCTAAGGTACTGTGTGTAAAGCGGGCCTAGAAACGGAGGCTCAGGAAAGTGAAGTGAACTGAAGTGAAGTGCGGTGTACTTCAGAGGCCGTCAGGCGGACGGCAAGCGAATAAACCTGGACCTGTTGTACCCGAATGTTGCCTCCAATTGTCTCTGTACGTCTCTGCGTGGTATAACGAGGGATCACCCCGCTAGTCCGGCCCTCCCACCTCTACATTTGGCGTAGTCGGCAGGATCACCGCCGCTAATACCTCATCTTCTGCAGCAGACCTGCCTCAAAGAATGGAAAAGGACTTGGACTACTCTGTTTGGATTACAATTACCTCTGGATTACAAATTACCTACCTGTGGAATACAAATGGGGAGCGCTGTGGCGGATCTGTGTGGCCAGCAGAGGATCCGGGGCGGTGTTGCTTCAGCGCAGAGGAGAGGTCTGGGTGTTTGCAGTTGTTCAGAATGGACTGGGACCCCCTCCAACGTACCCCAAAAGGAAGCAGTATGTGCCTGGAGATCGACGCTTCCATATATTGAACCC
The DNA here is from genome assembly GCF_039654945.1 of Dendrobates tinctorius. NCBI lineage: Eukaryota > Metazoa > Chordata > Amphibia > Anura > Dendrobatidae > Dendrobates > Dendrobates tinctorius. The sequence continues at coordinate 77,986,368 of NW_027361696.1, forward strand.
TGACAGGTGGGTGGAGAGGCCTGCCGACACCCCACCTCACAGAGGGAGTGGCACAGAAGAAAAACTTGGCTGCGGCTGTCTGATGCCATTCGAGTGCTGCCCAACGGACGGTATGAGACGCTGTGGGTGTCGGGGCATCGGCCGCCTAGAGTGGCAATGGCGGCGAGAGATGGAGCTGCACCAGAAGTCATCTTCAGAACCACGGGCAGGCAGCGGGATGCTGAGCCGGGGAGCAGAGCCTGAGCAGAGTCAGCGAGACCGGCCACCACCAATACCAGCAAAGGACTTCTCAGCGGAGCCCCCGAATCCAGAGGGAAGGCCCACAGGACAGTGGAGCAAGGAACGGAGGCTGCGGGGGAAACCGCGTGATGATGGGACGGAGGCCGCAGCGCCGGGGAAGGTGAGAGTACCCCCGGCCCTACCAGTGCCTCCGCAAGCGGCCCCCACCATTCTGCTGCAGCACGCGGCCCCCTGCGCACCGGAAGGCCTAGTTACCACGGGCCCCGTGGTGTATGCGGAGCTAAGCGAGGACCCCGCTCATGTCCCCGAACTAACCCGGCCGGAGTCACCAGTGCAGAGCTCACCCAAAGAAAACGCTGCTGCGCTTCCCCTGCTAATAGCAGCTGCATCGTTGAAATCGGCCGTTACTCCGGCTCCGTTGGTAGTGGATGCGGCCTGTCCTGAGGCCGCGGTTATGCCGCTGCTGGAGTCGGCTGCGGCCGACTTAGCGGGCCCTGTGATTCCAGCCCCCGAGGACCCGGTTGTCCCCATTTGCCACCTGACCCCAGCGGCTGCTGGGCCGCAGAAATCTTCGGCCGTTTCTGTCTTGCGGTCTTTTTCAGCGGAGTCCCGCCCACCGGACTCCAGGGCCCGTGCTGTTCCCTCCGTGTGGGTAGCGGAGGTGATCAGGAAGAAGAAGGCCCGGGAGCAGGAAGTGTGGAACCTGCTCCACACTCAAGGAGAGGCCGGCATGGAAAAGAAGAGGACTTGAATGGACACCCTCAGTATCCCCGGGGGCTCCATGGCTGTGGGGTCCCTCACTACTAGCCACTGCGTAGTGAAGTAGACTGTCGAGAGTTCGGTGCACTGTAGTGCAGGTTCTGAAGAACAGTTCTAGTTTAAAAAAAAAAAATGTTTGATGTGCTGAGTTTGTTTTTAGTATGTTCCTCTTACAGGTTATTTGATTTGAAACTTGACAGAACAGGGATACGGAGAAGTGGAGGACTGTTCAGGTCCAAGGAAGGGGGGAGAAAGAAGACATGCAATGTTATGTTGTTATATGTTGGTTTTAAAATGAGCAAAAGAAAATGAAAAAAAAATATAAAAATGGGTACTTGTGCTATTATAAAGTTGTTTAATCTATAATATGCCAAAGTAAAATGCAACAGGTCCGGGTAAGGGAAGGTCTGCGGGACCAAAGGAAAGTGTGAGATCCGGTAGGGATCTAAGAGTTGAGGAGGTCTGGGAGACCGGGACGCCGACCATGACATGTTATTGAAAGAAAGGAAAATGAGTTGGAAGACGTGAGGAAGACAGCCGTCCTAGGTCAGGTACCCAACACCACGGACACCCCTGAAGGAGGAAGGCGGGCGCTGGTAATGATCTGGAAGGTAAGAGACCTCGATCATGGCGTACCGAATAGTGGAAGGTGACAGTAGGGGAGAGTAGGGGAAGGTACATGCCATAGAGAGAATATGGGTGTACCTAGCCCAATTTGAAAGACGTTGTCATGTGGCGTGCGCGCTGGTGAGTAGCAGTAGGCTGCTCAGAGCATAGAGCTCCCAGTATGGTTCGGCCCCCGCAGATAGTGGGTTTGGCTCAACAGCTGGTCCGACAACAGAATGTAGGTGCAGCTTCAGAACGACGAAGGCAGGGATGACGATTGTCAAGGACGACAATGGACAAAGGAAGGGAGAGTGTAGAGAAGGTGACCTGACGGACGGACGGACTAGTCAGAGTAAAGAAGGAAAGGTTTGCACAGTGTGGGTAGGTGTCAGGTATTACAGTGGGAAAACAGCTAGGAAAGTGTAGTGGACGTGCAGTACCTTGGGTTGACCATTAGATGGCAGGGAGGAGTGTGAGCAAAGGACTTGACATCAGCTTAGGGCTTTAGAAACCGTTGGTCATGGGGGGTGGAGTGACAGTTTCAAGGAACCGGGTTAGCTATAAATACTGAGGGAGGGTTCCAGAAGGTTCCAGTCCCCAGGGGGAGCTCCAGTGACAGGAGGTCTGCTACAGTCTGTGCGCTGTGAGGTGAATCCAGACCAGGGGGACTGAGGAGAGAGAACGTCAGGGGGGTGGTCCTGACAGGAAAGTACCGCAAAAAGGACGAGACAGAGGCGAAACATACCGTGTGGAAGAAGACGTCTGACCAGTAAAATTACTGTTGGTGTACGGGCCTAAGGCGGCCACAGTGACGGACCTGTCAGCAGCGTCATCAAGTGAAGTAGAGACGGTACGTGCATGTACGTCCCTGGTGCTAAGGTACGGTGTGTAAAGCGGGCCTAGAAACGGAGGCTCAGGAAAGTGAAGTGAATTGAAGTGAAGTGCGGTGTACTTCAGAGGCCGTCAGGCGGACGGCAAGCGAATAAACCTGCACCTGTTGTACCCGAATATTGCCTCCAATTGTCTCTGTACGTCTCTGCGCGGTATAACGAGGGATCACCCCCCTAGTCCGGCCCTCCCACCTCTACATTAGCGTTATTGCAAAGCCTGCTTGAGCGGTGCATCCCTGAGACCCGACACAAACTGATCTCTCAATATCCTATCAGGGGGCCCCACTTCCATGGTCCCCACATCATCCCTCTTAGTGATGTGCACATGCACCTTCTACAACGCACTGATATACTGAGTCACAGTCTTTACCTCTCGCTGAACGCGGTGAAACGATCGCATCCGCAGCTCCCCCACATCAGTGTGATCCCTATGCATTTCTTCTAGGATCTGCACCACTTTTTCCAGCATATCCCGCTCATGAGGAGGGCGGAACATAACCGAGTTCAGGGCCTCACCATCCAGGGTCATTAAAGCTATCTCAGCCTGCATAACAGGGGTCATGGGGTGCATCTGCAAAATGCCCTTAACCCTCTCAGTCCAGTCCCACAACATCATATTACTTCCCATGAACTTTGGGAGATTGCTAAGCATGGAACCCAATGGCAAGCTAGACCTCGGGGCACTCATGGTGGACTGATCTGCAGCGTCTGTGTCCAAGGACTGCATCCTGCCGACTATGTCAAATGTAACACAGGTATTCAGATGCAGTGACACAGAAGCACAGAGCAGGGGTTAACAATTACTTTTTTAATGAATACTGGGGTAACCTCCTCGCAGGGAGCAACAGGAAATAAACAGGTGAAGGTTGAGGGGTAAACAGTGAAAGAGTAATTAAAAATAGCAGTCTATATATTGATTCCACTTAGCGTAACTCGGTTGCCCATTCCTTTGCCTTTGAGTCAGATGGTTGGTTAGTTGCCAGCTGAGTGCTGAGTTCTTCTGGATTTCCTGCCTAACAAGTCGGTCTCACTTCTGGCAGCAGCAGGCAGTCACCGGTCTTACCCGCTGAGCCACCAGTCCGTTATGCTGCAGCACAGCAGAGTGGAGTCCACCACAATCCTCCTATTGGCGTTCGTTCCTTCGCACGTCCGCTGAAACCTAGGCCCTTGGCAAACATTTAAATGTTTGCCGACTTGTTCAATTAATGGTTCGATGAAGATAACCTAACAGGGCTGCCACCAGAAATTTTGAGGCCCTGTGGGGAAGTGGACCAGACCACCGGTACCTGCATGCCGGGTCCAGAACTTGAGAGGCTGCATCTCCTGTCTCTGGGAGGAAGCAGGAGATAGACAGAGCTTCCTGGAGTGACAGGGCAGGGAGACCTGGATAAGCGAGAGCAGGAGGGCAAGGCTAGTAAGAGGAAGCGCGCGAAAAGGAAGAGTCCGGCGCCAATGGAGGGCAGCGCGCAGGAGAGTGGTGAGGAGTGCGACGGTGCCCCCTCCCTCACCAGAGTGTACCAGGGCAGTGAAAGACAGTGCTAAACCTGTTGAGAGTGACAGTGACAGGGACCGCTGTGCTGAGAGTGCAGAGCCGTGTGAAGCCAGGCTAGAAAGTGCAGAGCCGTGTGAAGCCGGGCCAGAGAGCGCAGAACTGCGTGGAGCCGATCCAGAGAATGCGGAGTTGTGCAGAGCCGTGCACACGGAGCAGTGCCACGCGGACTAGCGTCTGCCGTCACACGCCACCAACAGCGGGGATCAGGGAGAGCGGGACGTTCAGGGTGTGTCCAGTGACTGCCAGAGAACCGGGTGCTGTGCCATATGTGACCGTGAGTACCGCACACTTGCTGCACAAGAGAGACCGTATACCAGACTAACACTTGCACCCTGACTGGGTCAGTAGATAGTTACCCTGACATTTTTTGACCATACATTACTAGTGGAAATAGTTGAGGAGCCACGTTGGGCCCATACAGGACTGTTGCCCGTGCCTTTAATTAGCCATATTAATATATGGACAAGGGGCAGTGGAAGGTGTCGGAGACCGGCCACTGTCACCGGAAGATGGACCAACGTCTACAGCGTCCTCCAGAAGGAGGCGTAGTGGCCGCCGTTGTCGGCGCTATTGAGTACGCAGCAGAAGCTGCAGTCAGGATTTCCTAATATACCTCCTACGCAAATTGTCGTGTATTTGTACAATTATTATTATTGTACTGTGCCTTTAATACCGTTTAACTCTTTTATCTCCCTGTGTGGAGTAATTTCTCCCTGTAAATAAACCTGTTAACCCCTACTCTGCCTGCGACCCGTCACTGCACCCCATATTGGCACATTTTTCGAGCCCCCTTGAGACTCCATCCAGGCTCCACCCCAGCTCCACCACCAACACTCAAAACTTCCGCAGTCCCACCACCCACATCTGCACCACATCCTCGCAAATCAAACATTATCAGTTGCCATCTAACAACAGATCACATACATAGTCAGCTGCTTTTGTTTTGGCTAAAAGATTTTTTTAAGCCACCACCAAAACTAGGTAGACTCTCTTGGCTGTGCCCTACTCTACTTTAAGCTATTAAATATTTGTTAAAACATCCAATACTCTTTTTAGGTATATTTTTATTTCTGTTTCTTTAAGGGAATGTGTCACATACAATTTTTAAAATGAGCTATAATACCACATACAAGGGACAAATACCATCACACCATAGCCGGACCACATATTACAACCACATATTACAACCACATAGTGCCTGAATACTACAACACTAATCATTAATAAAAACACAATACTAATTTTACCATTATACACAGGAGCTTTGTATATAGTACACAGTGTTTTGTGTCAGTGTACACGTAATACAGTTATCACCAGTGACATTATACATGGGAGCTCTGTATATAGTGACAGTGTACACTTAATACAGTGATCACCAGTGACATTATACACAGGTGCTCTGTATATAGTGTCAGTGTACAGGTAATACAGTGATCACCAGTGACATTACTGTATACACAGGAGCACTGTATATAGTGTCAGTGTACAGGTAATACAGGGATCGCCAGTGACATTATACATAGGAGCTCTGTATATAGTGTCGGTGTACAGGTAATACAATGATTACCAGTGGCATTATACACAGGAGCTTTGTATATAGTGTCAGTGTATAGGTGATACATGGCTCACCAGTGACATTATAAACAGGAGCTCTGCATATAGTGTCAGTGTACAGGTAATACAATGATCACCAGTGATATTATACACAGGAGCTATGTATATACAGTTGTGGCCAAAAGTATTGACACCCCTGCAATTCTGTCAGATAATACTCAGTTTCTTCTGGAAAATGATTGCAAACACAAATTCTTTGGTATTATTATCTTCATTTAATTTGTCTTAAATGAAAAAACACAAAAGAGAATGAAGCAAAAAGCAAAACATTGATCATTTCACACAAAACTCCAAAAATGGGCCAGACAAAAGTATTGGCACCCTCAGCCTAATACTTGGTTGCACAACCTTTAGCCAAAATAACTGCGACCAACTGCTTCCGGTAACCAACAATGAGTTTCTTACAATGCTCTGCTGGAATTTTAGACCATTCTTCTTTGGCAAACTGCTCCAGGTCCCTGATATTTGAAGGGTGCCTTCTCCAAACTGCCATTTTTAGATCTCTCCACAGGTGTTCTATGGGATTCAGGTCTGGACTCATTGCTGGCCACCTTAGAAGTCTCCAGTGCTTTCTCTCAAACCATTTTCTAGTGCTTTTTGAAGTGTGTTTTGGGTCATTGTCCTGCTGGAAGACCCATGACCTCTGAGGGAGACCCAGCTTTCTCACTCTGGCCCTACATTATGCTGCAAAATTTGTTGGTAGTCTTCAGACTTCATAATGCCATGCACACGGTCAAGCAGTCCAGTGCCAGAGACAGCAAAGCAACCCCAAAACATCAGGGAACCTCTGCGATGTTTGACCGTAGGAACCGTGTTTTTTTCTTTGAATGCCTCTTTTTTTCTCCTGTAAACTCTATGTTGATGCCTTTGCCCAAAAAGCTCTACTTTTGTCTCATCTGACCAGAGAACATTCTTCCAAAACATTTTAGTCTTTTTCAGGTAAGTTTTGGCAAACTCCAGCCTGGCTTTTTTATGTCTCGGCATAAGAAGTGGGGTCTTCCTGGGTCTCCTACCATACAGTCCCTTTTCATTCAGACACCGACGGATAGTACGGGTTGACACTGTTGTACCCTCGGACTGCAGGGCAGCTTGAACTTGTTTGGATGTTAGTCGAGGTTCTTTATCCAACATCCGCACAATCTTGCGTTGAAATCTCTTGTCAATTTTTCTTTTCCGTCCACATCTAGGGAGGTTAGCCACAGTGCCATGGGTTTAAACTTCTTGATGACACTGCGCACGGTAGACACAGGAACATTCAGGTCTTTGGAGATGGACTTGTAGCCTTGAGATTGCTCATGCTTCCTCACAATTTGGTTTCTCAAGTCCTCAGACAGTTCTTTGGTCTTCTTTCTTTTCTCCATGCTCAATGTGGTACACACAAGGACACAGGTTGAGTCACCCTTAATCCATGTCAACTGGCTGCAAGTGTGATTTAGGTATTGCCAACACCTGTTAGGTGCCACAGGAAAGTTACAGATGCTGTTAATTACACAAATTAGAGAAGCATCACATGATTTTTCGAACAGTGCCAATACTTTTCTCCACCGTCTTTTTTATGTTTGGTGTGGAATTATATCCAATTTGGCTTTAGCACAATTCTTTTTGTGTTTTTTCATTTAAGACAAATTAAATCAAGATAATAACAAAGAATTTGTGTTTGCAATCATTTTCAGGAAGAAACTGAGTATTATCTGACAGAATTGCAGGGGTCTCAATACTTTTGGCCACAACTGTAGTGTCAGTGTACAGGTAATACAGAGATCACCAGTGACATTATACACAGTAGCTCTATTTATAGTGTCACTGCACAGATAATACAGTGATCACCAGTCACATTATACACAGGACCTCTTTATATAGTATACAGTGTATAGTGTCAGTGTACCGGTAACACACTGACTCACAGGTGATGTCTCTTTTCGAAGTCCTTCATCTTCGCTTTTCATCTTCATCCAGTGGACACTGCCATCATTTCTTCCAGCCAGGACTTGTCTCTTCAGAAAATAACACAATTACAGTGGGGAAAAAAGTATTTAGTCCTCATCCAATTATGCAAGTTCTCCCACTTAAAAAGATGAGAGAGGCCTGTAACTGACATCATACGTAGACCACAACTATGAGAGTCAAAATGAGAAACCAAATCCAGAAAATCACCTTATCTGGTTTGGTAAGATCTATTTTTCAAATTATGGTGGAAAATAAGTATTTGATCATCTAAAAACATGCAAGATTTCTGGCTCTCACCGATCTGTAACTTCTTGTTTAAGAGGCTCCTCTGTCCTCCACTCATTACCTGTAGTAATGGCACCTGTTTGAACTTGTTATCAGTATAAAAGACACCTGTTCACAAACTCAAACAGTCAGACTCCAAACTCCACTATGGTGAAGACCAAAGAGTTGTCGAAGGACACCAGAAACAAAATTGTAGCCCTGCACCAGGCTGGAAAGACTGAATCTGCAATAGGCAAGCAGCTTGGTGTAATGAAATCAACTGTGGGAGCAATAATAAGAAAATGAAAGACATATAAGACCACTATCAATCTTGCTCTATCTGGGGTTCCACGAAAGATCTCACCCCGTGGGTCAAAATGAACACAAGAACGGTGATCAAAAATCCCAGAATCACATGGGGGGACCTAGTGAATGACCTGCATAGAGCTGGGACCACCGTAACAAAGGCTACCATCAGTAACATACTACGCCACCAGGGACTCAGATCCTGCAGTGCCAGACATGTCCCTCTGCATATGCCAGTACATGAAACAAAGAAAAACACAATAAAAAGTGGAAAAATACTCTGTTGTAAAAAAAAGTAACAATAAACAGCAAGTTCTAGTAAAAAGATGATAAAAAACAGGGTATTTGGTTGATATGTTTTTTGCAAAAATTTTATACTAAGCCACTCTACCAAACGTCAAGGTAACCCATATCAGAGCAGTCCCTAACTGATGTATTTAAAAACCTGATCATGTGTATAGTACCTATATGAGCAGGATTCAGACAGGTGATGTCCGATGTGGACATGCTGCAGAAAATGGCTTATATGTCCATGGCCCACAAGGAAGGGATGGAAACCTCCCTAATCTTGTAAAAACAAGAAACCAATTAAATGCAAACATATGGGCCATGCACACAGTGATCAAGTCTGTAGGACAGTGTTCACACAACCAAAAGACTGAAACACAGAAAAACACAATAAAAAGTGTAAAAATACTCTGTTGTAAAAAAAGTAACAATAAATAGCAAGCTCTAGTAAAAAGATGATAAAAAAGGAGGGTATTTGGCTGATATGTTTTTTGAAAAAAATGTATACTAAGCCGCTCTACCAAACGTCAAGGTAACCCATATCAGAGCAGTCCCTAACTGATGTATTTAAAAACCTGATCATGTGTATAGTACCTATATGAGCAGGATTCAGACAGGTGATATTTGATATGGACTCACTTCAGAAAATGGCTTATATGTGCATGGCCCACAAGGAAGGAGTGGAAACCTCCTAATCTTGTACAAACAAGAAACCAATTAAATGCAAGCACATGGGCCATGCACACAGTGAACAAGTCTGTAGGACAGTGTTCACATCACCCGAAGACTGAAACACAGAAAAACACAATAAAAAGTGTAAAAATACTCTGTTGTAAAAAAAGTAACAATAAACAGCTAGTTATAGAAGGATAGGGAAAATGAAGGGAGGTCAGCTCACCAGTCTCGGTTGCGATCCATAATCCTCCTGCGCACGGAGTCACCTTGATCAGGGGTGTTGACTGAAGCAAAATAAAGGATGGAATCTCCAGCGCTGGACTTCAGTTAAAAATACATCATTTATTGTAAATTCTTAAAATCGAACAGAAAAAATGTGGATAAGGACATACAGGCAGATGGGGTCTCTGGTGGTCTCCAACCAACGCGTTTCGACCTAGAGGGTCTTACTCATGGTTCACACTAGACCAATACTGACGACTACAAATAGTACAAAAACTAGTAAATCACAGGTGTTGGACAAAAGAATTAATGAAAATAGGGAGTATCCCTACCAGTTAACTCTTGCAAACACTCAGCCTAATGTGGAGCTGAAACAAAAACTAGTCGGAAAAACAGGAAAAAAAAAAAAAAAAAAAAAAAAAAAAACCTAATAAAAAGATATCATAAGAATATAATAACAATCACAAAAATTATCAGAATAACCAGAATTGAATAGGACTAAGTAGAATGTAAATATACAGAAGAAAATATCAATCTAATTGCAATATTAAATCAAGTCGTTTGTTCAGACCTAATGGTACTCTTGTATTTAATTTAAAAATCCAAAAGGATTCACGATTTAATAATTTTCTCCTGAAATCACCTCCCCTAGTAGATCTATAGACTTTCTCTATTGCTATAATTTTGAGACCATCAGTTTTACCTCCATGAACAGTTTTACAATGATAAGAAACTGCTGAGATATTATAATTGTTGCTAGTAGCTTCTGACAAGTGTTTCCTAATTCTCTTTTTAAGAGGTCCTATTGTGCAGCCTACATATTGTAGGTTACAAAAAACGCATTCAATAACATATATTACTCCTTCTGAATTACAATTTATGTGAGACTGAATAGGGTATGATATGCCAGTAACACTAGAAGTAAATCTGCTGGTTTTAACCACATAGTTGCAGACTTTACAGGGATGATGTCCACATTTGGAAAAGCCTTTATATGACAACCAAGTATTATTTTTAGTTCTCCTATTACTGATAAAAAGACTGGGGGATAAGATATCGCTCAAAGCAGGAGCTTTCCTGGCTATGTATCGTATCTGGGTATTGTCCAGAATTTGACCAAGTTTATTATCATTGTGTAAAATAGGTAAATATTTTTTGACAATGTCCGTTATCTTATTGAATTGTGGACTGTACATGGTAGAAAAACTAACTATAGGACGGTCATAATTATTACAGGGGACCCGTGTGCGATTCTTTTTCTTGCTAGCAGTAACTCCAGTGTGTACAAGGCTCAAAGGAGATTCATTCAGCAGGGTGTGTCTATCGATCCTGCTGACAATATTATCAGCTTTCCTTAGCATCCAATTAGCATATCCTCTGTCCTTAAGTCTAGAGAGGGTTTTGTTTGATTCTTTAGCAAATGTTATAGGTGAACTGCAATTTCTTTTTAACCTAATTAATTCTCCCACTGGAATGTTTTTAACCACATGCTTGGGGTGACAAGAATAAGCTTGTAAAATTGAATTTGTATCTGTGGGTTTTCTGAAAGGAAAAACGCAGACCTTTTGGCTGTCAGAATTCACAGACAAAGTCACATCCAGATAACTGATAGAAAAATCCGACACTGTAAATGTAAATGAAAGATTAAAATCATTCATATTAATATAGCTAATGAAATCACTAATCCCTGAGATGTCTCCCTTCCAAATCAAAATCAGGTCATCTATAAAGCGGCCATATAGTTGTATATTTTGTGAAAAGGGATTATTGTTACATAAGATATATTTCTCTTCCCAAACAGCTACTGTAATATTAGCTAAAGCTGGGGAACATTTACCCCCCATACTTACTCCTTGTTTTTGTAAGAAAAAAATTCCATCAAATGAAAAATAATTATGTGAGAGAAGAAAGGAAACTGCATCCACAATGAAGGATTGAATTTCTATCACATATGTGCTATATTTGTCCAAAAAGAATGTGAGACTAGAGATAATCACATTATGTGGTATGGACGGGTATAAACCCACCACATCACAGGTAATCCATGAATATTCTGGTGACCAATGATAATCATCCAAGGCAGAGATTAACATTTTGGTGTCTCTGATATATCCTGGAAGATCAATGACCAAAGGTTGTAGGTAATGATCAACCCACTCTGCCAATTTCTCTGAAAAAGACCCTATCCCCGAAATTATATAATTATTTTTCATTTGATGGATTATCAGTGGTCTTGTATGTCTTCCATTTTCTAATTATTGCTCCCACAGTTGATTTCTTCACTCCAAGCTGGTTGGCTATTGCAGATTCAGTCTTCCCAGCCTGGTGCAGGGCTACAATTTTGTTTCTGGTGTCCTTTGACAGCTCTTTGGTCTTCACCATAGTGGAGTTTGGAGTCAGACTGTTTGAGGGTGTGCACAGGTGTCTTTTTATACTGATAACAAGTTTAAACAGGTGCCATTACTACAGGTAATGAGTGGAGGAAAGAGGAGACTCTTAAAGAAGAAGTTACAGGTCTGTGAGAGCCAGAAATCTTGATTGCTTGTGTCTGACCAAATACTTATTTTCCACCATAATATGCAAATAAAATGAAAAAAAAACAGACAATGTGATTTTCTGGATTTTTTTTTCTCAGTTTGTCTCCCATAGTTGAGGTCTACCTATGATGTAAATTACAGACGCCTCTCATCTTTTTAAGTGGTGGAACTTGCACTATTGCTGACTGACTAAATACTTTTTTGCCCCACTGTATATGAGCAGGATTCAGACAGGTGATGTCCGATGTGGACACGCTGCAGAGAATGGCTTTAATGAATCTAAATTAAACCATACTTATGTCATTGCCCAGTCACAGATGCCATGGTTTCCTGTAACAGAATTAAAATAATAAGCAACATTATTCCTCACCTGTCTGCAGAGAAGAGGCTTAGCACTGATGTCAGCGCCGTTACAACTTTTTTCACGGCGCTCGCACTGACATTAGTTAGGTAAAGAGAGTTCATTGGTTGTGAACTCCCAGGACCTTTCTGACAGCATGGTGAGCATGTGAACTTTCTCACGCTCTCTGTCAGGTCATAGGAGTTCACCGTGAGACACTAAGCAGTGGTACCACACGATGATCAGTGTCTCTTCTGGATGGCAGACTTTATAGTTGCATCATGCAACAATGCAGCCTGACATTTATCTTCTCAGGGGAGAGGTGAGGAATAGGGCTACTTATTATTTTAATTCTCTTACAGGGAACACTGGAATGGGCTATGATATAATTATGATTTAATTAAGATTGATTAAAGGAGTCTGTGGGTGTGTGTTTTTATGCAATATGACTATGTTGTTAGTAATGGGAATGTCTTATAGATGCCTATCCATTATTAACCTGTCGGCTTGATGTCATCGGACAATACAAAGGTGACAACTCCTCAAATTTGAACCTCATTTGCCACCGCCACAGAGCATGTGAGAAGAGCTGGGCAAAGCACCAGAATTTTTCGCATCTAATAGATGCACATTTTTTGAGGCAGCTGTGGGCTGCTATTTTTAGGCTGAGGTTGCAATATCTGTTGCCCCTTACCAACCTGGTAATACCAGCTGCCTGCATTAGCTTGGCTGGATAGCAAAAATCCCCCCATGCCTTTTTTTAATTATTGAATTAAATAATTAAAAATACAGTGTAGGGACTCCTCTATTCTTGATAACCAGCCTTGCTGAAGCTGACAGCTGAGGGTTGCAGCCCACAGCTGTCAGTTTTGCCTGGCTGGTTATCAAAAATACAGGGGAATGCCACATCATTTTTTATTATTATTTATTTATAATGCAACCGGTGGCTGGTGAATTATCCCACCTCCACTTGCTCTCGCAGATAACAGTTGGATACAACTCTCAACATTGTCTCCTGCTAGTGCTGATTGCAGCGCGAGCAGCGGACTATAATGTCAGCTGTCTTCACTTCAGCACCTGGTGCCAGAGAACAGCGTGAACAGTACCACTGATTCCTAGGCACCATCCATGTGTTATAAGTGTGCATGTGTGCAGGACGTTTTGCAGTCCGTGCTGCTACCGGAAACACTGATGTCTGAAAGAGCCCTTAGTGAACTCGGTCATTTACCAAACTTTGGCCGACTTTTGCAGATTCTTAGGAAAAATGCTCGGGAATCTGAACACGAATCTGAATGAGCTATGTTCATGCCAAATTTGAGGTTGGTGAACATTTTCTGAACAAGTTCGCTTATCTCTAGTCGTATGTTCATCAAAAACTTTTTCGTAGTGGCCAAACAGTTGACAGATATGACCAGGAAAGGGACGGACTTTTCCAAATGGTTCAGTCCGGCCAGAGAGCCATTTGTTACATTGAAAAATTGTTTTGCATTTCCACCAATTCTTATACAGCCTAAAGTCACTCAGCCAGTTATTGTAGAAGTTGACGAGTCTGAAAAGGGGGTGGTGGCTGTACTGTAACACAGTGCATCATCTGGTAGATGGCGTCCGTGTACATGTTTTTCTAAGAAACTGTTGTCCACTAAGAAAAACCATGACATTGGTAATAAGGAACTCTTGGCAATTAAGTGGACTTTTGAAGAGTGTCAACATTTTCTGGAGGGGTTAGTTCATCTGGTCATGGTAATCATTGATCATAAAAGTCACCAGATTCAACTTTTTTGTGATGTATAGCTCGGGGGAATAAGAAGATGGATGGTGGATGCCTTATCTCGTTGTTTTCCTGGGAATGGAGATAATTGTGAACTGATTCCTATACTACAGAAAGGGGTGGTTATTATTATTATTTATTTATATAGCACCATTGATTCCATGGTGCTGTACATGAGAATGGGTTACATACAAATTACAGATATCACTTATAGTAAGCAAACTAAGGCTAGTTTCACACTTGCTTTTTTTTGCAGCGCGTTTTTCCCGCAAAAAAACGCATTGAAAAAACGCATACAAAAGCATACAACTGCTGCGTTTTTTTCAAGCATTTTTATGAGCATGCATGAAAAAAGCGCAGCGTTTTTATGCGTTTGTATGCGTTTTTAGTGCGTTTTTACCGCGTTTGCGTTTTTTCCAACATTAGGTGGCCCCTCACACTAACCCAAACCATGACTTTACTAACCCTAACCCTGACCCTAACCCTAACCCTGACCCTAACCCTTAACCAAACCATACTTAACCCTAACCCAAACCCTAACTAACCCTAACCCTGACCCTAAACCTAACCCTGACCCTAACCCTGTCCCTAACCCTGACCCTAACCCTGACCCTAACCCTAACCCTGACCCTAACCCTGACCCTAACCCTTAACCAAACCATACCCTGATCCTAACCCTAACCCTAACCCTGACCCTAACCCTGACCCTTAACCAAACCATACCCTGATCCTAACCCTAACCCTGACCCTTAACCAAACCATACCCTGATCCTAACCCTAACCCTGACCCTAACCCTAAACCCCCTTAACTAACCCTAACTCTAACCCAAACCCCTAAATTCCATTGTCTAAACTAATGGTAAAAAAAAAAACGCATGTGCAAAAAAACGCATACATAAGCATGCCAATGCGCACATATGCTCACCATAGACTTATAATGGGTGTCTTGCTGTAAAAAAACGCATTGCGCGCGCATGCGTTTTTTTGAGGCAAGTCGGACGCTCAAAAAATGCAACAGGTTGCATTTTGTGCGCCCGAGCGCATACCGCAAAAAAAACGCATGCGCGGTAAAACGCGTACAAACGCATGTGTATGCGCACATAAGCGCATCCCATGCAAAGTATAGGAAAAAAAAACGCATGCGCTATTTAGCGCTAAAATACCGCGAAAAAAAGCGCAAATGTGAAACCAGCCTAACAATGACAGACTGATACAGAGGGGAGAGGATCCTGCCCTTGCTGGTTTACATTCTACAGTTTATTGCATCTCTATGTTCTGATCTTGACAGGGAGGTGGAAGAGGCGCAGGGGGCCACCCCTGCTGCCTGTCCATTAAGCAAACTGTTCATACCTGTGAATCTCCATCTTAAAGTTTTAAATGAGCATCATGATTCGGTCTTGGCAGGACATCCTCGACTGTTGCTTGGTGATTTGTTTGTGTGCATATCCTCATCCTCTCCTATTTGATTTTTTCCTTCCTTTCTGTGGTCCACTCTGTTGTTTCTGAGTGCATATTTGAAGTGTGAAGTGAGTTCCAATTCAGGTGGGGTGGTGAGTTGCTAGGGACAACGTGGGCCAATTGTTCAGGACAATGGCTGGCCAAATGGAGATCCCTGATGGCCATTCCAATCAAGTCTGGAGCCTAAGGCTCAAGCCAGGTACCATGGAGCATGCCTGGTCTTCTGACATCGCGAAGTCAGTGGACATGGAATTATAAGAGGACCAGGTGGCCAGACCAGGGTTTACTTCCGGAGTGGACAACGAATCCCTTGTGTTGATGTACCCCACACTCTACAGCACACTGGGACACCCCTTGTCTGTAAAGTGCCAGAGTACAGCCGGATAGCAGCTTGGTGATGACTTCCGCTCTGCAGCACTTTACATATTTACAATTGCTCTTTTTAACTTTCTACTTAGCTAATTTTTCTCTTTTCCACTAGGTTTATGACATCACGTGAGTACTAACATACTATCTGAATCCTTTTAAGCTCTATGTAGAAACAGGAAGTCTTTTTTACTTATGAACTATTTTAATTTTCCCCCAATATACTTGTGCTGATGATTGTGCTGAAGGCTTAAATCTGCAATAGGTTATGCACTTCATGATAACGACTATGTATGATTTGGGGAACATTCACTAAGTTGTGATTGATTGAGGAGTGTGTCAGAGTTTGCGTTCAGCAGTGTGGTTCTAGTATACCTAGATGAATGTGGGCAATGACTAAGAACGTCTGAAGTATCCATCATTAGGAGTGAAGTGAGTGCACGACAAGTTGTAGAGGCTGAGAAGAGGACAGGACTTTGGCTAGTTTCACACTTGCATTGAGGAAGGCTGCGGATGGCAGCCTACTTCCTCTTTTCTTCCTCTGTGAAGCTCCTCCCATGTTCCGCCTATTGCCACATGCGTTCAGCATTTCCCTGCGAACCTATCTTTAATATTGGGTCCGCAGGGACACACATTGTATTCGGATGCATCTGCATGCGGTGATTTGACGTGTGGTCGTCAACGCAAGTGTGAATCTATCCCAGCAAAGAGCACACAGATGAACGGCAAACTAGGGCACACAAATCACCACATTAACAGATGGAGCTATTTATCCGAAGTATTGCGGTATATATTTCAGTCAAAAAACGGAGGCGCTTGCATGAAAAGGCATGAATATTTCAATGTGAAATAAAAAAAGAAGAAATATGCAGCACTCACCAGTATAGCTGAAAAACTGTGCGTCTTTATTTCATATGAATTCCATCAATGGATATGTGGACATGCAGGACGTTAGAGGAATGCTAGGGGAGGGAGGTGCTGGGCAACGGCCGTTTCGCAATTACTCGCTTCTACGGGTCCAGGTGAGGGGATTAGCTTAAGGTCATTTCCTTTATAAGACCACAGACCTTACTAATTAACATACATAATGAGTTAATGAGACAAACATTTACAAAAATATATTTAGCAAAATACTTATACAATATATAGTGCAAGATACTAGTAAAGAATAAATCTTTCCATATCGATTTACAAGATAATCTATATTTTTACAATATCATAGGAAGATTAACTTTAATAACTTTATATACAATTTTTTATAAAATTTTTTATAAAAATACTGATAGATCGATCCGGTCATTTAGCCCCAAAGGACCTTGTGCGTTCGCTTTCAGGATCCATTTCGCTTCTTGTTGCAATAAAGCTTTGTCATGGTTGCCTCCTTGAGGTGTAAAATTGACCTTTTCAGTCCCAGCAAAACTCAAAATTTCTGGGTTGGCTTTATGCACATCTTGAATATGCTTGATTAATCGCAGTGAGCCCTTTCCTGAGGTAATAGATCTATAGTGTTCACCAAAATGTATCGTAAGTGGTCTTATAGTTTTTCCAATATAAAAATAACCGCATGGACAGAAAATAATATAAACCACGAATTTAGTTTGACAAGAAATATAGTTTTGTACCTTATGTTCAATAGAGCCAAAATATATAAAATTCCCTGTCAGATGAAGATGACAGTATTTGCAGTGACCACATTTATCATTTCCTTTTATTGATAAATCACGTAGCCAATTTTTTTTAAGGAGGACGAAGTCTATGATGTACTAATAAATCACCTATATTATGTGCCTTTTGTATGCAAATTGCGGAACTAGTTTACCATCTGTGTGTAAAGTTTTTTCTGCATCAATGAGATGCCATTGTTTTCTCACTGTTGCATGTATTGCTCTATCCATTGCACTATGTTTGAAACAAAAATTAAATTTTTTTGTAGGTTTGACTACACTATTTAATTTTTTAGTCCTTTCCTTTAACCCCTTCCCGACATTAGACATACTATCCCGTCCACGGTACCCGGGCCCCTATGACCGGGGATGGGATAGTACGTCTAAGCAATCAGAGGCGCCCCCCGTGGGGAGTGCCGCTGATCGCGGCCGGGTGTCAGCTGATTATCACAGCTGACACCCGGCACTATGTGTTAGGGGTGGTCATGGACCACCCCCGGCACTTTAACCCCTGGCACACTGCGATCAAACACGATCGCAGTGTACCGGGGGTTTAGGGAAGCATCGGAAGGGAGGGGGCTCCCTCCATGCTTCCCTGCGACTCCCACAGCAGCGCGATGTGCAGCGCTGCAGCGGGGGCCTCTTCCCTGCAGGTCCCCAGATCCAATATGGCAACGGGGACCTTTGGGGGCCTGCAGGGAGCTGGCTTCCTCACTGCCTGCAAAGCGCAGGCATGAGGAAGTCTGCTTCAATGCCTGTGACAGATCGCTGATCTGTCACAGCGATCTGTCACATGACAGTTATGTCCCCCCTGGGACAGTATAATAAAGTAAAAAAAAAGTGTACAAACAATTTTTAAAAAATCGCTAAATAAATTTAAAAAAAAAATTCCCTAATAAATTCATTTTTTGAAAATAAAAAAAAACTATAAAAGTACACATATTTAGTATCGTCGCGTCCGTAACGACCCGCCCTATAAAACTGTCCCACTAGTTAACCCCTTTAGCAAACCCCTTAAAAAATTAAAATAAAAAACAAAGCAAAAAATAATGCTTTATCATCATACTGAATAAAAAGTGCAATAACGCGCGATCAAAAAGACGCATATAAATATACATGGTACCGCAAAAAACGTCTTCTTGTCCTGCAAAAAAACAAGCCGCCATACAGCGTCATCAGCGAAAAATAAATAAATTATAGCTCGCAGAATATAGCGATGCCAAAATAATTATTTTTTATATAAAATTGTTTTCATTGCATAAAAGCGCCAAAACATAAAAAAAGACATAAATGAGGTATCGCTGTAACTGTACTGACCCGAAGAATAAAACTGCCTTATCAATTTTACCGCATGCGGAATGGTGTAAACGCATCCCCGAAAAGAAATTCATGAAATGCTGTTCTTTGGTCATTCTTCGTCCCAAAAATTGGAATAAAAAGCGATCAAAAACTGTCACGTGCCCGAAAATGGTACCAATAAAATGTCAACTCGTCCCGCAAAAAATAAGACCTCACATGACTCGGTGGGTCAAAATATGGAAAAATTATGGCTCTCAAAATGTGGTGATGCAAAAACTATTTTTACAATAAAAAGCGTCTTTTAGCATGCAACAGCTGCCAAACATAAAAACCCGCCACAAATAGTAAATCAAACCCCCCTTTATCACTCCCTTAGTTAGGGAAAAATAATAAAATAAAAAAAAAATGTATTTATTTCCATTTTCACATTAGGGTTAGGGCTGAGATTAGGGTAAGGGGTGTGCTGGGTTTAGGGTTGGAGTTAGAATTGGGGGGTTTCCACTGTTTGGGCACATCAGGTGCTCTCCAAACGTAACATGGTGTCTGATCTCAATTCCAGCCAATTCTGCGTTGAATAAGTCAAATGGTGCTCCTTCCCTTTCAAGCTCTGCCATGCGCCCAAACAGTGTTTTACCCACACATATGGGGTATCAGCCTACTTAGGACAAATTGCAAAACAACTTTTGGGGTCCAAATTCTCCTGTTACCCTTAGGAAAATAAAAAATTGGGGGCAAAAATATTATTTTTGCGGAAAAAAATTGATTTTTTTATTTTCACGCCCGGGCGTTATAAACTTCTGTGAAGCACTTGGGGATGTGCTCACCACACATCTAGATAATTTCCGTAGGGGGTCTAGTTTCCAAAATGCGGTCACTTGTGGGGAGTTTCAACAGTTTAGGCACATCAGAGGCTCTCCAAACGCGACATGACACCCGCAGACCATTCCATCAAAGTCTGCTTTCCAAAACATCACTACTTCCCTTCCGAGCCCCGACGTGTCAGTAGTTTTCTCCCACATGTGGGATATCAGCGTACTCAAGACAAATTGGACAACAACTTTTGGGGTTCCAATTTCTCCTGTTACCCTTGGGAAAATAAAAAAATTGGGGACTAAAAGATCATGTTTGTGGAAAAAATATGATTTTTTATTTTCACGCCTGGGCGTTATAAACTTCTGTGAAGCCCTGGGAGGTTCAACGTTCTCACCACACATCTAGATAAGTTCCTTGGGGGGGTCTAGTTTCCAAAATGGTGTCATTTGTGGGGGTTTCCACTGTTTTGGCACATCAGGGGCTTTCCAAACGCGACATGGTGTCCAATCCCAATTCCAGCCAAAAAAGTCAAATGGCACTGCTTCCCTTCCAAGCTCTGCCATGCGCCAAAACAGTGGTTCCCCCCCACATTTCAGGTATCAGCGTACTCAGGACAAATTGTACAATAACTTTTTCAGTCCAATTTCTCCTGTTGCCCTTGGTAAAATAAAAAAAATTGGACCTGAAGTAATTTTTTGGTGAAAAAAAGTTAAATGTTCATTTTTTTTAAACATTCAAAAAATTCCTGTGAAGCACCTGAAGGGTTAATAAACTTCTTGAATGTGGTTTTGAGCACCTTGAGGGGTGCAGTTTTTAGAATAGTGTCACGTTTGGGTATTTCCTATCATATAGACCCCTCAAAGTGACTTCAAATGTGATGTGGTCCGTAAAAATAAAATGGTGTTGCAAAAATGAGAAATCGCTGGTCAACTTTTAACTTCCTAACAAAAAAAATTTTGGTTCCAAAATTGTGCTGATGTAAAGAAAACATATGTGAAATGTTACTTAAGTTTTTTGTGTGCCATATCTCTGTGATTTAAGGGCTAAAGTCAACTCTACTTGGGGGTAAAAGGGTTAATAAATCCATTTGAGAAATTTTTTTTACCCTTTCATGTGCTTCATTTAATAAAGTCATAGGGTATCCCCTTTCCAAAAAACGTTGTTTCAGCTGAGAAATTTGTTCATTAAAAATGGTTTCATCGTTATTCAGTTTTCTGTTGTGAGTTCATTTTCCCCTCCGTCACTGAGGCCTGGTGAACTCCCTATTCTAGTGAAGGAAGGTAGTGAGCCTGATTATCAGACACCTGGGACTAATGAAGACGATTGGCTGAGTGGAGTCACTGACTGGATTTAAGGCAGCCTACGCCCTTTCTGCCCTGCGGGTGATTTCTCTGTGGACTCTTGGACACCAGTCTGATTCCTGCTCTCCTAAAGCTAAGTTTTCTGTTTT
The DNA here is from genome assembly GCF_039654945.1 of Dendrobates tinctorius. Taxonomy (NCBI): domain Eukaryota; kingdom Metazoa; phylum Chordata; class Amphibia; order Anura; family Dendrobatidae; genus Dendrobates; species Dendrobates tinctorius. The sequence goes on from NW_027361696.1 coordinate 78,007,429, forward strand.
GCCTTTTTGCATCTAAGATTTGTTTTTGTTTTTCTTTCTTTTGGATTCTGCCACTCCCTGCTGGAGTGTGCAGTGTTCCGTGAGCTCTGTCTTCTGAAGGTACCTGAGTGCTGATTTAGTTTTTGAAGCTTAGTTGCTTCAGGGCCATTTTTATATCAGCTTGTTGGCTTTTGTCTCTGATAGGGTTTTGGCAGATTGCAGACAGCAGCCTTCCTATCCGTTCCTATCTAGGTAGTTTTTGGGCCCTGTCTTTGCTCAGCCTGTCTTTCTGTCTGTGTAAGTGTTTTCATCTTGCTTCACCGTCATTATATGTGGGGGGCTGCCTATTGCTTTGGGGTCTGCTCTGGGGCAGTTAGATTTCCCCTTTCCTTCTTTAGGCCTATGTATCTCTCCGGCTGTGATCGAGGGGTCTAGGTCATCGTAGGAACCCCCCACGGCTACTGCTAGTTGTGTTGATAGGTTCAGGGGTCTGCAATCTGATAGTTGCCAACTTCTCTGGTTTTCAGGACTTAGCTAGCATTTCTGTTTTTGCCTCCTACGGTGACTCAATCATAACAGTTTTCTTACTCTTAGCATTTGACTATATGGAAGTCCCTTTTTAGTAGGTAATGGATGAGTGCTCTTATAATGTAAGTAATTATTTGTTGCGGTTTCTTTTCTAAACACTTCTGTTTTTAAAGAGCCATTTTTTATTTTAAATTTGATATCAAGAAAATCTATGTTGTTTCCACCAAATGAAAACGTGAAACGCGTGTTGTCACTGTTCACCTTGTTCAGGTATTTTACAAAATCCGCAAATTCTTCCTGAGAACCTCCCCAGATAATAAAAATATCGTCCACGAAGCGAAAATATGCTTGTAAATGTTTAATTTAGATTGTGAGCCCCATCGGGGACAGTGATAATAATGTGTGCAAACTGTAAAGCGCTGCGGAATATGTTAGCGCTATATAAAAAAAAAAAAATAAAATAAAATAAAATAAATAAGTGTGGATTTAGAGCTGTTTTTATATAAAACTCTTCAAATCGTGCTAGAAATAAATTTGCATAAACACAAGAGACTGGCGTGCCCATTGCTGTGCCCACCCTTTGTGTATACCACTTATCCAGAAATTTGAAGGCATTATGTGTTAAAACATAATCGACTGACTTGATAATAAAGGAAATGAAATCCTGTGATTTGTTTGTGTTGTGTAAAATCTCCTTTATTGCTGCTATGCCTTTATCATGGGGGATGCGGGTATATAGAATCTCAACATCAATAGATGCAAAGGAGAAATGTGGTTGCTAGAGTTGAGTGAAACAGGTCGATCAGATTCAAAAGTCGCCGACTTTCGCCAAAGTCGGGTTTCATGAAACGAAACCCGACCACAGTGTGAAGTTGGTCATGCGGTCGATGACCCAAGCGTCAAAGTCGGGTTTCACCGAATGCTTGCACGTGACTTTTGAGAGAGAGAGAGAGAGAGGGAGAGAGAGAGATTTCACCACCTCTAGGGTTAAAATTCATGCCAGGTGTGTTTACAGTCCTCCACTCACTGCTGACTTTTCTCCCCATTGACTTTCATTGGGTTTCGTGTTTCACGACTTTTCCCAACTTTTCCCTGTAGTCGGCCGATTTTGTTCGAGTCGACTTTTGAGAAAGTCGGGTTTCATGAAACCCGACTCGACCCTAAAAAAGGCAAAGTCGCTCATCTCTAGTGGTTGCCAGTGAAAATCTTTCAATTTTTTCAATAAATCTCCCAAGTCTTTTACAAAGGCTGGCACAGCTTTTAGTAAAGGTTTTAATAACCAGTCCATGTATTGCGAAAGTGGTTCAGTCAAAGAGTTTTTCCCTGAAATTATAGGGCGACCCGGAGGCTCTTTTAAAGACTTGTGCACTTTTGGCACACTATACCAATAAGGAATTTCTGGGTATTCTGGAGTTTTTCTGCTCTCTATTTTGATAATATCCCCATCTGAACATACTTTCTTAAAAGAGATCTTAATTTGTCCTTATATTTATGCAAAGGGTTGTCATTTAGCATACAATAGGTATCACTATCATTCCAGTGATTTAGGGCTTCTTGTATATAGTATGTCTTGTCCAAAAGAACCAAATTCCCTCCTTTATCAGATGTCCTGAATTCAGTATCATTCCATCCCTTCATTTCTTCCAAAGCTTTCATCTCTGATGCTTTCAAATTTTTTTCTGATATGGGATAGATTAAGGCTTCTACATCCTTGATGACCATATCATGGAAAAGATCAATACTGTTCCCAGGAGATATGGGAGGCATGAAATTTGGTTTTATTCCTCCCTTAAAAGGTATTGGTATTTCTTCATTGGAATTAGCTGATTCCAAGGAGAAATCTGGTTCAGTTATACTTATTAACATTGCAACATCACTTAGAAATTGTCTGGGACAGATATCTGAATTTAACATAAAGCCTAAAGGACCAATAGTTGGAGGGTTCTCACCTTCATGTATAGGAACAGAAACTGCAGCTGAAACACTAGAAAAAGATTTTTTAAGATGTAGCTTTCTTATACTTTTAAACAATTCAATCCTAAAATCGACATTATCAAATTTTTCGGGAATACAAAAATTTAAGCCTTTAGATAGAACTTCAATGTGTTCACTGGATAATTGGCACTTTGAAAGATTATTATATGTAGATTGTCCGTTGGAGGTGTTATTTCCTCCATGATACTTGCTTACGTTTCTTTACTTGATTTTGTATTTTTCCGACCTTGTCTTGTCTTTTTCCCAAAGGGGTCGTATTATTAGAGGTAGAAGGAAAAGTAAGCATGCTCGAGTCCTCTCGATCTTCTGCAACACTTGAGTCTGAATCCGTGGTCCATCCTTCATAGTTATTTTTCTTTTTATGAGCCATGTTGAATCTCCGTTTTTTAGAAAAAGAGGAACGATTTTGGTTCCAGGAGAAAATCATGTTATTTTCATAGTCATTTTTATCTCTCAAAAACTTATCTTTTTTCTTCTGTTTAATCTCTATTTGTTGTAATACGAGTTGGTGAGTGCTGCATATTTCTTCTTTTTTCATTTCACATTGAAATATTCATGTTTTTTCATGCAAGCACCTCCGTTTTTTGACTGAAATATATACCGCAATACTTCAGATAAATAGCTCCGTCTGTTAATGTGGTGATTTGTGTGCCCTAGTTTGCCGTTCATCTGTTTGCTCTTTGCTGGGATCATTCAACTTGTATAATTGAAAAGAGCACAGCGTTTATTTCACTCACTTTTTATGCATACTATGGACACAGACGTAAATATAGAGCTTTCTGATACGAATGCGGTTGAACAGGGACTTTTAGCAGGATGAGCGGAGTTTTTTGCAGAGTGCAATCTTAAGGAAGAACTGCATATTATCAGCACAAGATCACTTGAATTTAAAATACTATCATTAGCTGAGAGAGAAATCAGCTCATTTTGGACTGTAAAATCACTGAAATCTTACACTGAATGCAAGAGAGTCCCGATAGGTTTATGTATCTTCAAGGATATTTCACAATTTCAAGATGATCCTATTTTCCAAAAGAAATGGACTGATATCCTTCACCAATGTTCTCTCAATTTATTACAACTGGTAGCAGAGAAAAATGAGCAGGAGTATAATGATCTGACTGAACAGTTGGAGAAAGCGAAATCAGAATAAGGCCGGGGTCACACTAACCGACGCAAAATACTGTCCTTAGTTTACATGCGTAATACGGATGAATGACCCCTAAATAGTGCTCCGTATGTCATCTGTAAGCAAGGTGTGGTTACATATTTTGCGCATGTCAGCATCCGTATGTAATCCGTATGTAATCCGTATGGCATCCGTATGGCGAGATTTTCTCGCAGGCTTGCAAAATGGACATTTAACGGTTTTGAGGCCTGCTAACTATTTAAATCATTAGCCTGCACCCTATTGATTGCCTCAGGAACAGGTGGCTGCCTCCATTCTGTCCATTTGTGACCTTGCCTTCACTAGGTGTGTTGCTGTTGTATGTGCAACATGGCAGACAGTCTGACTTTCAACACAACTGAGCAGGTTCTCTTCAACTGGCTTTTGTCACGCCGCATTGGTCAACCATACCCAGTGATAGTGGATCCGCAGAGGAGGAGACGCATGTGGGTCCATCCACTTTTGAGGCAACGACTCACAAGAGGTCATTTTCACCGCCTCTATTCTTCTCTGCGGGAGCATCCGGCTAAATTTTACCAATACTGTCGCATGAGCCTTGCAACATTTGATTGACTCTTGGAGACAGTGCGCCCTGGGATAACCTTTCAGGACACAAGGATCCACAAAGCTATATCTGCAGAGGAGCGACTTCTACTCACATTACGGTATGTACTACACAACCACATTCTCTATGTTGATGATGTGTTGCCCAAAGTATGTATTTTTTGCTTCATGGACTAATTTTAATGCCCTCATCTTATTCCAGATATGTTGAAACTTACAGACCAGAATGTTATGTGTAAGATGTAATGAATATCACTTAGTCATTGTGCAACAAAATATGTGTGTGTTATTAGATGTGAATTCATAACAAGTTTTGTATGTATGTACCTTTTTTTTGTTTAATTTGTGCATTCTAAAAGGTTCCTTTTCTGTTGTTCTTCAGCTTCCTGTCCACTGGCCTGTCTTATGCCGCCCTCCACCATGAGTTTCTGATTGGAAGATCTACCATTTCTGGCATAGTCAGGTTGACATGTAGTCAAATATGGTCAAGACTACATCAACTCGTCATGCCCGAGCCCAGGATGGAAGACAGGTTGAGGATATCAAGGGACTTTGAGGAGGAATGCCAGTTTCCTAATTGTATTGGTGCCCTTGATGGCAAACATATCCGGGTGCGTAAGCCGCCGAACTCTGGCTCCCAATTCTTCAATTATAAACAATAGTTTTCTGTTGTATTGTTGGCTCTGGCCGACCCTCAATACAAGTTTATAATTGTTGACATTGGGGCCTATGGAAGGACGGGAGACTCTCGAGTCTTCAATACTTCCATTATGGCTTGGCGGCTACGCACCAACCAGTTGGATCTACCACCACCATGCCAGCTACCAGGCTCCACTCAAGAATCTGTCCCTTATGTCCTTGTGGCAGATGAGGCTTTTCAGTTAACGCGCAATGTCATGAGGCCATATCCCCGGCGCAACCTTGACCACAGGAGCAGAATTTTTAACTTGCGCCTATCACGTGCTCGGCGACTGGTGGAGTGTTCCTTTGGCATTCTTTGTGCCAAATGGTGGGTACTCCAGTCTGCCATTCAGCTGAGTGAACAAAATGTTAATGAAGTAGTTAAAGCCTGTGTGGTTCTTCATAACTTCACCAGGATACATGATTGTTCCTCCTCTGGTGGTGTTGTGCGTGGGTTGGCCAATGTGCGTAGGGCGAGACCACCTATCAACCCTCAACGTAGACCGCTCTCTGGCCTCAAAGTGTGTGATATTTTCACAAATTACCTTATTTCATCTGAGGGGGAAATGTCTTGTCAAGAGCATGCTGTATCTATGTTATAATTTTGTGCTTTATGTGTGTCTAAATATATATATTTCTACCCCTTCTGATTCTGTGACTGTTTAATTGCATTGGTAAGCGTATGTTAGTTTGCTGACACTGTTTTTTTAGAATTGAGACAAAGACATAAAATGTAGTAGCTAGAGTTGAGCGACTTTTGTTTTTTTAGGGTCGCGTTTCGTTTCGTGAAACCCGACTTTTCCAAAAGTCGGGTCGAGCAAGATCGTCCGATTATAGGGAAAAGTCGGGGTCGTCCCGAAACACGAAACCCAATGTAAGTCAATGGGGAATAAAAGTCGGCAGTGAGAGGAGGACAGGAAACACACCTACAGTGCCCATTTGAATGCCAAAAGCATCAATTCTTCTTACTTAAGCTTGTCAACCTTAATTAACTTCATAATACAAGTTACGCACTGAAAACTGGGGGTTATTTGGCTAAAGTTGTGGGGGGGGAGGGCTGGCTGCAGGTTTTCATGTGCCCTGGGCGAAAGAGCGCCCCTTTAACACATACCACAACTCATCATGCTCCGATACGGCAGAGAAATAGCGGTATAGTACAATGAAAAATACCTCACTTTTTACATCTCATGACGAGGCCCATCTATTTCTCCATACCGAATCATTGGTCCCATATAATGTTTGAAACAGTATATGATGAGCTCCACATAATGCTACAGTATATGTTGGTCCCCATGGATGAAGCTCCACTGTCTTATGGGCCCAAATAATGCTCCAAACATAATGGGCCCCATTTCTAATGCTCCAGTGTATAATGGGCCCTGTAAATGCTGCTCCAGTGTCTGATGTCCACCTTTGGAATGTTCCAGTGTATGGTGGGCCCCATCTATCATTCTCCAGAGTATAGTGCTCCCCAAAAATTGCTGTCCCAACATTGAAAACAATCAAATAAGTCTCCTCGCTAGGGAATCCCTGTACTTGTCTGGATTCCTCGTCGTCCCCATCTTCCATCTCACTGCACAGTATTTCAACTTTGCAAGTGCTGTGATCCTGAGCAAGCAGGGGGGCCCACTCGTTGGCGACGGCACTGGCACAGGGCCCCTGATAGTACGGTGGTGTGTCTGATGGCGGGTGGGCCGAACCTGCACTTTCATCTGCAGCTTCCTCTTTGTCACCGTGTAAGATGGAACTGTATATGGGAAGGGTAACCTGAGTTTCATCAGGGTCAGATTCAGGTCGTGTAGCGTGCGAGGGGAATGTAGTGGTCTGGGTCAATGTACCAGCAGATTCATCGAGCAGTGGCTGGGCATCAGTGCACTTGTGTCGCCCCCAGGAGTACGGTCGCCACAGTGGCATTACCTTCTTCCTAGGGAGTGTGATGTCATGCTTGGGAGCAACGAACGATCTCTCTAGCAGGTTAACTGATTGGGCGGCGTTATTCCCACGAGTCATGACCCTCCAAACAGAGTTCATAAAGGCAAAGTGTTTGTTTTACGTGGGCAGTATGGTTGCAAAGCTGAACCTGAAAGGAATGTCCAGAAGGGCACCACCAGGAGTGGAGCCTACGGTTAAATTCGACTCCACCTGGGAAACCTCAACCATGCCAGCTACAGAACAGATGCACACATTGCAAGCTTAATTCCGTTAACGAACGAGACTCCGTCATGCCCCGCGGTCCGAGTCCGGCTTACTAGAGGGACACGTGAGGCTCTGGCACATGAGATTGGCCAATAACTGGTGTGTCATGCCCTTACATGTCCTTGGCTGCATGTGCGCTACACTGAAAAGGCCAGCGTTTGTCGCATACAGGTGCAGATAACCCGCTGAACAACGTTAGTGATGGGGATCACTGATTACAATTATTACCCGCGAACAATGATTTCCCAGTAAGTGCAGGTCAACCGCAGTTCCGGAATTAGGCCTAACCGTCATTCCTGAAAAAATGAAAAACTTACGTGTGCAAACCACAGGTGCTGTAGCTTGCTTAACAGCTCGCCAGCCGTTCTCACGCCCAGTATGGATTACACGTGATTGCACAAAGGTGAGAAAGGGTACTGTATCCCCAGATAACATGTATGGATAGCGTACACATTCAAAATATATGTCTATACATCAGGAGGCAGGCTCAGACGGTGTTAGGCCCAGTATGGATTGCACGTGATTGCACAAAGGTTAGAAAGGGTACCGCATCCCCAGATAACATGTATGGATAGCGTACACATTCAAAATATATGTCTATACATCAGGAGGCAGGCTCAGACGTGTTAGGCCCAGTATGGATTGCACGTGATAGCACAAAGGTTAGAAAGGGTACCGTATCCCCAGATAACATGTATGGATAGCGTACACATTCAAAATATACAGTATGTCTATACATCAGGAGGCAGGCTCAGACGGTGTTAGGCCCAGTATGGATTGCACGTGATTGCACAAAGTTAGAAAGGGTACCGTATCCCCAGATAACATGTATGGATAGCGTACACATTCAAAATATATGTCTATACATCAGGAGGCAGGCTCAGACGGTGTTAGGCCCAGTATGGATTGCACGTGATTGCACAAAGGTTAGAAAGGGTACCGTATCCCCAGATAACATGTATGGATAGCGTACACATTCAAAATATATGTCTATACATCAGGAGGCAGGCTCAGACGGTGTTAGGCCCAGTATGGATTGCACGTGATTGCACAAAGGTTAGAAAGGGTACCGTATCCCCGGATAACATGTATGGATAGCATACACATTCAAAATATATGTCTATACATCAGGAGGCAGGCTCAGATGGTGTTAGGCCCAGTATGGATTGCACGTGATTTCACAAGGGTTAGAAAGGGTACCGTTTCCCCGGATAACATGTATGGATAGCGTACACATTCAAAATATATGTCTATACATCAGGAGGCAGGCTCAGACGGTGTTAGGCCCAGTATGGATTGCACGTGATTGCACAAAGGTTAGAAAGGGTACCGTTTCCCCGGATAACATGTATGGATAGCGTACACATTCAAAATATATGTCTATACATCAGGAGGCAGGCTCAGACGGTGTCAGGCACAGTATGGATTTGACGGCCCAGACTACACAGCGGAGGAGCAGGGAGAAGTAAAGATTGCAAATGCTGGGGCCCTGCCCAAGCAAGGGGGGCCCACTCGTGGGCGTCGGTACTGGCACTGGGCCCCTCATAGTACGGCGGTGTGTCTGACGGCGGGTGTGCACCACCACCGTCAGAGACACTTGATTGCACTATGAAGGACCCTGTACCAGTGCCCGCGCCCAAGAGTCGGCCTACTCACCTGTCCAGGGCAACGGCACTCGCACGGTGTCGTGCGCTAGGTGGTGACCCCGGCCATGGGGGGGAGGCAGCACAGTTAGGGAGTTTTAGAAAGTGGCATATGTTGATGTTGGACATTCAGCTGATGCAAAAGGTGAAATGTCTCTGAGGAAGAACCTGGTGTAAGGTTCGAAACGCGTCAGGCGTGGGGGTCCTTTTTCCCCTCTATGGTTTTATCATGAATTTATGTGAATAAAACTTATTGTGGATTTTATCAAGTCTCCAGTGCCGGATCTTCCTTCTCTCTTCATGTTTGCAACACATGGTGGTCAGCCATTTGATCCCTAGGCACGACCGGCTAACAGGACTATTTTGGTGAGCACAAATTTCCCTTTCCCCTTCCTATTTTTCTAAAAGGTGAAATAGGTCAAGTCCCAGGAAGAGGTGGACCAAAGCAAGCCATTTTTCTGTCACCCTATGTGTCATCAGAGGAAGGTGGGACAAAATCCTTGGAAACCCATGCGTGGTTCATTTTAATGAAGGTTAGATCATCCACATTTTGGGTTGACAGACGGGTCCTTTTTTCTGTCAGGATTGATCCAGCTGCACTGAAGACTCTTTCCGATAGCACACTTGCAGCTGGGCAAGCGAGCTCCTGTAAGGCATATTGTGCCAATTCAGGCCAGGTGTCCAGTTTAGTGGCCCAATAGTCAAAGGGGAATGACCTGTGCGGGAGAACATCGATATGGGAGGAAAAGTAGTTTGTAACCATAGTTGACAACTGCTGTCTCCTGTCACTTTCCATCGATGCAGTATTACCAGTTGTGTGAGCGGTACTTGAAAAATCAGTCCACAACATTGTCATGAAACCCCTGTCTCCAACGCCACTTCTGCTGTGTGCACCACGAACACCTCTGCCAAGCTGCCCCCGGCCCGTACGGCTCGTGTGAGAACCATCACCGCTGCTGTGTGCTGGGAATGCCTCAAGCAACCGATTTACCAGAGTTGCTTGTTTATTAGCCAATATTAGGTCAAGGTTCTCCTGTGGCATGATGTTTTGTAATTTGCCTTTATAGCGTGGATCCAGGATGCTGGCCAACCAGTAGTCGTCATCGTTCATCATTTTGGCAATGCGTGGGTCACTTTTTAGGATCTGCAAGGCATAATCTGACATGTGGGCCAATGTTCCCGGTGTCAATGATGCACTGCGAGTGCTGGTTGGAGGAGCACTTTCTGGCAAATCCACATCCCTCCAGTCACGCACAAACCCTGTACCAGACCTTGCCACGCCAACATTTTCACTTGCCCCACGAGATGCATCCTCCTCCCCTAAGTAATCATCCCCATCATCCTCCTCCTCCTCCTCTTCTTCCTCCACCTCGTCCAGGAGAGGTCCCTGAGCAGACAATGGCTGAATGTCATCAAGGATTCCCTCCTCTTCCTCCTCATCAACATTGGCTGCAGACGCCTGCTCCTTAAGGTGCGTCAAAGTTTGCATGAGCAGACGCATAAGTGGGATGCTCATGCTTAGGATGGCGTCGTCTGCGCTTACCAGCCGTGTGCATTCCTCAAAACACTGAAGGACTTTACAGAGGTCTTTCAACTTCGACCACTGCACACCTGTCAACTCCATGTCTGCTCTCAAAGTGCCTGGCCGTGTATCCTCCCACAAATGCATTATGGCCTGGCTCTGCTCGCACAGCCGCTCCACCATGTGCAGGGTGGAGTTCCACCTTGTTGCAATGTCGATAATGAGGCGGTGGTTGGGAAGGTGGAGCAATCGCTGCAGCTTCTGCATAAGAACGGAGTGTACAGGCGACCGGCGGATGTGCGCGCACAGTCTTCGCACCTTCTGGAGCAGGGCTGTTAACTCCGGATAATTTTTGAGGAAGCACTGCACCACCAGGTTCAAGGTGTGAGCCAAGCAAGGTATATGGCTGAGTTTTGAAAGGGCTATGGCTGCCACAAAATTACGGCCGTTATCACTAACTACCTTGCCTGCCTCAAGATGTACACTGCCCAGCCATGACTCAGTTTGTCGCTTCAAGTACTCGGCCAGCACCTCGGCGGTGTGTCTGTTGCCCAAACACATCATCTGCAACACAGCCTGCTGACGCTTTCCACTAGCTGCTCGATAGGGGGACACATCGTGTGCAACAGTGGCAGCTGCAGATGGAGTGCTCGTACGACTGCGCTCTGTGGACGAGCTTTCGCTTCTGGAGGAGGAGGAGGAGGAGGGTCGAACGCCTACAGCCAACTGTTTCCTATACCGTGGGCTAGGCAGCACTGTCCCACCACCGCTGTCCCCTGTGGACCCTGCATCCACCACATTAACCCAGTGCGCAGTGATGGACACGTAACGGCCCTGGCCATGCCGACTGGACCATGCATCAGTTGTGAGGTGCACCTTTCCGCTCACTGACTGCTTGAGTGCATGGACAATGCGGTCTTTCACATGATGGTGGAGGGCTGGGATGGCTTTGCGAGAGAAGAAGTGGCGACTGGGTAGGTCATAGCGTGGTACTGCATAGGCCATGAGTTCGCAGAAAGCTGTGCTTTCCACCAACCGAAAGGGCATCATCTCAAACGAGATTAGTTTGGCAATGTGGGCGTTCAAACCCAGTGTACGCGGATGAGAGACTGAGTACTTTCTTGACCTACTCATAGTGTCTGGGAGGGTGAGCTGGACTTGAGAGCTGCATATGGTGGAAGTAGCGGTGGACAGGGCGGACTGAGAGAGGGTTGATGATGGTGATGGAGTTGGTGTTCTTTCTGATGGCCTAGAATCAGTCTTTCGTTGATATAACAGTGGGATTCCCTGACTGCTGTGGCCTTGCAACGACACCTCAACATTTGCTGCTGTGCTAACCGGTGGGCTTACAGTGGGGGAAACAATGTAGCGTTGCTGACTACCTTCGTTGTGATCAGTTGCACATGTGGCACTTGAGGTTTGGTGTTGTGTCCACGCTTGCAAGTGCATGCTGGTTAAATGTCTAAGCATGCAACTGGTATTCAAATTTTTCAGATTTTTCCCTCGGCTAAAGGTCTTTGCGCACTTCTTACAGATAACCTTGGCCTGATCATGAGGATTTTGGTCAAAAAAGTGCCACACTGCACTCTTCCTACTTTGGCAGACATTTTGCTGCCTAGCACGCTGTGATCTTTTGACCCTCTGGACAAGCTGTCCAGCAACTCTTTTGATGTTTGGAACCTGTCTTTGGAGAGCTCCGGGCCTGCCAGATAACAGCTGTTGCGATGTCGATGTCTGCTGTGGATGCTCCTCATCTGAGCTATTGGAAGCAGCACCCTCTTCCCCCAATGGATGCCAATCTGGGTCAACAACTGGATCATCCATCACCTCCTCTTCTATGTCATGTGCACCTTCCTCTGTGTCACCGTGTATGGTGGTATAGTGTGCAGGAAGGGGCACCTGAGTCTCATCAGGGTCAGAATCTGGCTCTGTACACTGCGAGGACAATGTAGTGCTCTGAGTGAATGTACCAGCAGAATCATCCATCAGCGGCTGTGCATCAGTGCACTCCATGTCAGATTCATCTTGGCCTGGGTAATTCACCATTTCACTTGATAATCCAGGCATGGTATGTGAAAACAGCTCCATGGAGTAATCAGTAGTATGGTCTGCGTCATCCTTCAATCTTGGTTGGGGTGAAGGACACAAGGAAAGGTGTGGTTCATGAACATGAGCCTCCAATGACGACTCAGTGCTTTTACTTTTTACAACTGAAGAAGAGGAGGCGATAGAGCTGGAGGCTGAGTCAGCAATGTAAGACAAAACTTTTTCCTGATGCTCTGGCTTTAAAAGCGGTTTGCCAACTCCTAGAAAACTAAGCGTTCGAGGCCGTATGTAGCCAGACGATGACGCAGGCTCAACACCTCCTGCATTCGGTCCTATTTTGCTCTTGCCACTACCATCAGATCCACCACCAACACCATCATTACCAGCTGCCAACCCCCGCCCAATTCCACGGCCTCTTCCACCAGCCTTCCTCATTTTTGGTAGAAATGTAGACAAAATCCAACAAACTATATTGTAATGTAAAACAAGGTACAAGGTGTCTATAGGACAGGGGAGATTTTGAATTTCTGCAGACACTTGTGGACACTGGACACTTTTGGATTGTGTGAGGCCCACTGATATCTGAGCGCTATGTCACAGGCTCGATGGCACAGCTGTGACAAAAGTGACGAGAGGATAAGGGAGATTTTGAATTTCTGCACACACTTGTGGACACTGGACACTTTTGGATTGTGTGAGACCCAATGAATATCTGAGCGCTATGTGACAGGCTCGATGGCACAGCTGTGACCAAAGTGACTAGAGAATAAGGGAGATTTTGAATTTCTGCACACACTTGTGGACACTGGACACTTTTGGATTGTGTGAGGCCCAATGAATATCTGAGCGCTATGTGACAGGCTCGATGGCACAGCTGTGACCAAAGTGACTAGAGGATAAGGGAGATTTTGAATTTCTGCACACACTTGTGGACACTGGACACTTTTGGATTGTGTGAGGCCCAATGAATATCTGAGCGCTATGTGACAGGCTCGATGGCACAGCTGTGACCAAAGTGACTAGAGGATAAGGGAGATTTTGAATTTCTGCACACACTTGTGGACACTGGACACTTTTGGATTGTGTGAGGCCCAATGAATATCTGAGCGCTATGTGACAGGCTCGATGGCACAGCTGTGACCAAAGTGACTAGAGGATAAGGGAGATTTTGAATTTCTGCACACACTTGTGGACACTGGACACTTTTGGATTGTGTGAGGCCCAATGAATATCTGAGCGCTATGTGACAGGCTTGATGGCACAGCTGTGACCAAAGTGACTAGAGGATAAGGGAGATTTTGAATTTCTGCACACACTTGTGGACACTGGACACTTTTGGATTGTGTGAGGCCCAATGAATATCTGAGCGCTATGTGACAGGCTCGATGGCACAGCTGTGACCAAAGTGACTAGAGGATAAGGGAGATTTTGAATTTCTGCACACACTTGTGGACACTGGACACTTTTGGATTGTGTGAGGCCCAATGAATATCTGAGCGCTATGTGACAGGCTCGATGGCACAGCTGTGACCAAAGTGACTAGAGGATAAGGGAGATTTTGAATTTCTGCACACACTTGTGGACACTGGACACTTTTGGATTGTGTGAGGCCCAATGAATATCTGAGCGCTATGTGACAGGCTCGATGGCACAGCTGTGACCAAAGTGACTAGAGGATAAGGGAGATTTTGAATTTCTGCACACACTTGTGGACACTGGACACTTTTGGATTGTGTGAGGCCCAATGACTATCTGAGCGCTATGTGACAGGCTCGATGGCACAGCTGTGACCAAAGTGACTAGAGGATAAGGGAGATTTTGAGTTTCTGCACACACTTGTGGACACTGGACACTTTTGGATTGTGTGAGGCCCAATGACTATCTGAGCGCTATGTGACAGGCTCGATGGCACAGCTGTGACCAAAGTGACTAGAGGATAAGGGAGATTTTGAATTTCTGCACACACTTGTGGACACTGGACACTTTTGGATTGTGTGAGGCCCAATGAATATCTGAGCGCTATGTGACAGGCTCGATGGCACAGCTGTGACCAAAGTGACTAGAGGATAAGGGAGATTTTGAATTTCTGCACACACTTGTGGACACTGGACACTTTTGGATTGTGTGAGGCCCAATGAATATCTGAGCGCTATGTGACAGGCTCGATGGCACAGCTGTGACCAAAGTGACTAGAGGATAAGGGAGATTTTGAATTTCTGCACACACTTGTGGACACTGGACACTTTTGGATTGTGTGAGGCCCAATGAATATCTGAGCGCTATGTGACAGGCTCGATGGCACAGCTGTGACCAAAGTGACTAGAGGATAAGGGAGATTTTGAATTTCTGCACACACTTGTGGACACAGGACACTTTTGGATTGTGTGAGGCCCAATGAATATCTGAGCGCTATGTGACAGGCTCGATGGCACAGCTGTGACCAAAGTGACTAGAGGATAAGGGAGATTTTGAATTTCTGCACAAACTTGTGGACACTGGACACTTCTGGATTGTGCGAGGGCCACTGATATCTGAGCGCTATGTCACAGGCTCGATGGCACAGCTGTGACAAAAGTGACGAGAGGATAAGGGAGATTTTGAATTTCTGCAGACACTTGTGGACACTGGACACTTTTGGATTGTGTGAGGCCCACTGATATCTGAGCGCTATATCACAGGCTCGATGGCACAGCTGTGACAAAAGTGACTAGAGGATAAGGGAGATTGGATTGCTTTTAAAAAAGCAGTTTGCAGAGCAGTGGGTAAACAGCAATGCCAGCCTGTCAGGAAGCCTTAAAAGGCAGCCCAACAACCAACACCACTGATACACCACAATATAGCCTCCCCTTGCACTGCACACACAGTGACTGGTGTGTTGTGCAGGCCAAATCGCTAGCAGCAGAAGCAGTTTTTTTTTCTTCACAGCAGGACAAAAAAAAAAATTGGGATTGCTTTTAAAAAAGCAGTTTGCGGAGCAGTGGGTAAACAGCAATGCAGGAATGTCAGGAAGCCTTAGAAGGCAGTCCAACAACCAACACCACTGATACACCACTATATAGCCTCCCCTTGCACTGCACACACAGTGACTGGTGTGTTGTACAGGCCAAATCGCTAGCAGCAGAAGCAGTTTTTTTTTCTTCTCAGCAGGACAAAAAAAAAATTGGGATTGCTTTTAAAAAAGCAGTTTGCGGAGCAGTGGGTAAACAGCAATGCAGGAATGTCAGGAAGCCTTAGAAGGCAGCCCAACAACCAACACCACTGATACACCACTATATAGCCTCCCCTTGCACTGCACACACAGTGACTGGTGTGTTGTGCAGGCCAAATCGCTAGCAGCAGAAGCAGTTTTTTTGTCTTCTTCCCTGCCTAACGCTCTCCCTACAGAATCAGCAGCAACCTCTCCCTATACTGAGATCGGCAGAAGTAAGATGGCGGTCGGCGTGCACGCCCTTTTATACCCCCTGTGACGCCCACCAAAGCAAGCCAATCACTTGCATGCCCTTCTGAAAGATGGTGGTGACCCCTGCCTATGTCATCACGTTGCCCACAGTGTCCGTGGATCCTGATTGGCTGAAAAAGAGCGCAAAACAAACTTTTGAAACGCGACTTTGGCGCGTAAGTCGCCGACCTCGTGGCCGACCTCATCCTAGGGTCGGGTTTCGTTTCATGAAACCCGACTTTGCCAAAAGTCGGCGACTTTTGAAATTTTTCGACCCGTTTCGCTCAACTCTAGTAGTAGCCAAATGTTTACTTGACCCTTTTTTTTTTGTTGTTTTTTTAAATCAAAACATATTATTGCCATATAAGACCTGTGACAATGTGGCAAATTGGCCTATTTGCAGATGTGAACATTTTTTCACAAACAATTTTTCACACATACAAAAACAAAAATACAACATAATGCAATACCAAAATGGCTACATTATAAATTTTGGTAATTTGGGGAAGGAGAAGACGGAAGACCAGCCTGTGGTTGCTGCTGGCTACTTTGCCCAACATCGCCCTGTGTGGGAGCATACTGTTGCCCATGATGTGGGTATTGTACTGCCTCCTGGGATTGGGCTTGGTACTGGCCAGGTTGATACGGAACAGGGGCATCTTGTTGGCTCGGGTAGGCCCGTGTCTCATACCCACCAATAGAGCCATGTCGTCCCCAACCAGGTTGGGACCAGCCTCCAACACTGGGTGGGAAAAAATGGCCATATTGGTGGGGTTGGCTAGAGGCAGACATATGTTGCTGGTATTGTAAAGGTTGGGTAGGGGGAGGAAGGGGGTGAGGTGTAGGCCCACGTATTTGAGGATCCTCAGAGCTTGCTTGAGCAAGCATCTGTCTGGGTGGTCTAAGGCGCATTAGATTTCTGGGTGAAAGCTGCCACCTCTCCAGATATTCAAACAACTCATATGGGGTATTGGGGGGTGTGCTTGCATCAAGCAGGATCTGAAAACATCCTTGAATACGGAGCCTCACCTCACAGGAAAGGGCATGAAGATAAAGAGCCAGGCTACATGAGTATGCCTCCTCGCCATCATCTGTATTCACTCTAGCCAGATAGTTGAGGACCCCTGTGTCCACATTGGTCCGGGTATCTTGGGCAGGGATCTGGCGCCTTCTTCGTCCTCGCCGGGATGGTCAAGCAGGCTGTGGGGAGCCCCGAATCTGGGCAGTTGGGCTGCTGCTCATGTTGCCCTGCTCCTCCAGTATTGCTGATGGTGCAGCAGCAGACGGTCCTAGTGGTGGGGTTTGTGTCGCAGGCACTGGGTTCTCCTGAGAGGATTCTTCACCCATGCTTCTTGTAGGGGGAGAAGATGGGCCAGCCACCTCATCCTCTACAGGATCAATGATGGGCTCTGTATCTGAGCCCGTTCCTCTATCTGTAAGGTTGGACTGAGTTCTGTTATGAAATAGAACAGAGCCAAAAATAAATCAATATTTTTGGCCCTGTAAAGTATCTGTGTAATGTGGTGTGAGGTATCTACTTACGGTCTCAGATCCAGAATAGGGGCAAGGAAGGAGAGGCGGTCATAATAGATGTATTTCCTCTTTATGTAGCCTGCATCACCACTCCTGGACCGCTGCTGACGTTCCCGCCTGTATTGGTCGCGGATGCTGCGCCACCGTCTCATCACATCTTTCACTGCAATGTGACAGGAAATATTATCAATTTCACATATTTGATATGTCAAATTTGCAACCAGTAGCCTAGGCATGTGGCCTTCTGGGATGTGCTTTCTACCCAGGGAGGCATATCTAATTGGCCCATCCAGCCCAGATACACAGGGTCACAATAGTTCATGTATCAAGTAACTACACTTAATAACTTTGTTGGCTAGGAGGATGAGGAGCTTGTGGCCTGTGCCAAATGATGGCAGTGTAAAACCATGGGTCACATCAAAATCTACCCGCCTCATGAGGAAAAAAGTACAAGCACAGGAAGGGGGTGGCCGATTCTATATTCATCTTTTGATGTGAGGTATTTTTAAACAGTTTTTGGGCTGTACTTACTCAGTTTCTGCTGCTCCTCATGTGGCCGATCACCAAAATCATGGAACATCTGGCGACATATGTGCCTCCATGACGCCTCCTTTCTTGCCCGGTTGGCATAATGGGCATCACGTTGGTCCCAGAGTTCTGGCCGCTCCTGCACTATAATACAATAAGCATCTCCACACTGAGAAAATATGGCGCCATGACGCTGCTGTACTCCGTGGAGGCGTACTTCCTGGATGTCTGGAGCGCTTTTTGAGCTCATTTGCATGTCTAGGCTTCCTGATGATGGATTGGCCCATATCCTGTCACCAGCCAAAAGACCTGCGTATTTCTCGCAAGTCACACGTGTGGTCCGTGTGTAATCCGTATTTTTTGCGTACCCATAGACTTGCATTGGCGTACTACAGGCGTAGTACGCTGACAATCACAGCATGCTGCGATTGGCACGGACCGTAGAATATGGCCGAGAAATATACGGCTGTTGGGAGCAAACCCATAGAGAATCATTGGTCCGTGTGTAATGCGTGCTTTTAACGCCTCTCACTCGTCCGTATTCCTCTCTAGTGTGACCCCGGCCTTAAAGTCACGCTACACAGAAAACCAAAATACAAATTTTTACAAAAAACTGGATAAAAAACTCGTATTACAACAAATCAAGATTAAACAGAAGAAAAAAGATACATTTTTGAGAGATAAAAATGACTGAAAATAACATGATTTTCTCCTGGAACAAAAATTGTTCCTCTTTTTCCAAAAAACGGAGATACAACATGGCTTATAAAAAGAAAAATAACTATGAAGGATGGACCACGGATTCAGACTCAAGTGTTGCAGAAGATCGAGAGAACTCGAGCATGCTTACTTTTCCTTCTACCTCTAATAATATGCCCCCTTTGGGAAAAAGACAAGACAAGGTCGGAAAATACAAAATCAAGGAAAGAAACGCAAGCAAGTATCATGGAGGAAATAACACTTCTAACGGACAATCTACATATAATAAATCTTTCAAATATCCAGTGAACACATTGAAGTTCTATCTAAAGGCTTAAATTTTTGTATTCCCGAAAAATTTGATTATGTCGATTTTAGGATCGAATTGTTTAAAAGTATAAGAAAGTTACATCTTAAAAAAATCTTTTTCTAGTGTTTCAGCTGCAGTTTCTGTTCCTATACATGAAGGTGAGAACCCTCCAACTATTGGTCCTTTAGGCTTTATGTTAAATTCAGATATCTGTCCCAGACAATTTTTAAGTGATGCTGAAATGTTAATATGTATAACTGAACCAGATTTCTCCTTGGAATCAGCTAATTCCAGCAAAGAAATACCAATACCTTTTAAATGAGGAATAAAATCAAATTTCATGCCTCCCATATCTCCTGGGAACAGTATTCATCTTTTCCATGATATGGTCATCAAGGATGTAGAAGCCTAAGGCTATGTGCACTCGCTGCGGATTGGTCTGCTGATTTTTAAATGACCTGCGGATTGGCCTGCGGTTTATCACCTCTACAATGGAGAAGATGGTAAACCGCAGCAGAATCCGCAGAAAAGAAGTGACATGTCATTTCCTTCTGTGGATTCAAAACCGCAGCTTTTCCGCAGTAAAAAATCTGCAGCATGTGCACAGCAGAATGAAAATCACATAGATTTACATGCTACTGTACACTGTCTGCAGAACTGCTGCAGATGTGCAGAGGCCAAAACCGCAGCGGATCCGCAGCAAAAACCGCAGCGTGTGCACATGGCCTTACTCTATCCCATGTCAGAAAAAAATTTGAAAGCATCAGAGATGAAAGCTTTGGAAGAAATGAAGGGATGGAGGGATACTGTATTCAGGACATCTGATAAAGGAGGGAATTCGGTTCTTTTGGACAAGACATACTATATACAAGAAGCCCTAAATCACTATTGTGTGCTAAATGACAACCCTGTGCATAAATATAAGGACAAATTAAGATCTCTTTTAAGAAAGTATGTTCAATTGGGGATAATATCAAAAAAGAGATCAGAAAAACTTTCCAGAATACCCAGAAATTCCTTATTGGTATAGTGTGCCAAAAGTGCACAAGTCCTTAAAAGAGCCTCCGGGTCGCCCTATAATTTCAGGGAAAAACTCTTTGACTGCACCACTTTCGCAATACTTGGACTGGCTACTAAAACCTTTACTAAACGCAGTGCCATCCTTTGTAAAAGACTCGGGAGATTTAATGAAAAAATTGAAAGATTTTCATTGGCAACCACATTTTTCCCTTGCATCTATTGATGTTGAGAGTCTATATACCCGCATCCCCCATGATAAAGGCGTAGCAGCAATAAAGGAGATTTTACATAACACAATCAAATCACAGGATTTTATTTCCTTTATTATCGAGTCACTCGATTATGTTTTAACACATAATGCCTTCAAATTTCTGGATAAGTAGTATATACAAAGGGTGGGCACAGCAATGGGCATGCCAGTCTCTTGTGTTTATGCAAATTTATTTCTAGCATGGTTTGAAGAATTTCATATAAAAACAGCTCTAAATCCACACTTAAAACATTTACAAGCATATTTTCGCTTTGTGGACGATATTTTTATTATCTGGGGAGGTTCTCAGGAAGAATTTGCAGATTTTGTAAAATACCTGAACAATGTGAACAGTGACAACACGCGTTTCACGTTTTCATTTGGTGGAAACACAATAGATTTTCCTGATATCAAATTTAAAATAAAAAATGGCTCTTTAAAAACAGAAGTGTTTAAAAAAGAAACCGCAACAAATAATTACTTACATTATAAGAGCGCTCACCCATTACATACTAAAAAGGGACTTCCATATAGTCAAATGCTAAGAGTAAGAAAACTGAATAACGATGAAACCATTTTTAATGAACAAATTTCTCAGATGAAACAACGTTTTTTGGAAAGGGGATACCCTATGACTTTATTAAATGAAGCACATGAAAGGGTAAAAAAATTTCTCAAATGGATTTATTAAAGGAAAGGACTAAAAAATTAAATAGTGTAGTCAAACCTAGAAAAAAAATTAATTTTTGTTTCAAACATAGTCCAATGGTTAATACATGCAGCAGTGATAAAACATTGGCACCTCATTGATGCAGAAAACACTTTACACACAGATGGTAAACTAGCTCCGCAATTTGCACGTAAGAGGGCACATAATATAGGTGATTTATTAGTACATCATAGACTTCATCCTCCTCAAAAAAATTGGCTACGAGATTTATCAATAAAAGGAAATGATAAATGTGGTCACTGCAAATACTGTCATCTTCATCTGACAGGGAACTCTATACATTTTGGCTCTATTGAACATAAGGTACAAAACTATATTTCTTGTCAAACTAAATTCGTGGTTTATATTATTTTTTGTCCATGCGGTTATTTTTATATTGGAAAAACTATAAGACCACTTACTAGAGTTGAGCGAAATGGGTCAAAAAATTTAAAAAGTCGCCGACTTTTGGCAAAGTCGGGTTTCATAAAACGAAACCAGACCCTAGGATGAGGTCGGCCACGAGGTCGCCGACTTAAGCGCCAAAGTCGCGTTTCAAAAGTTTGTTTTGCGCTCTTTTTCAGCCAATCAGGATCCACAGACACTGTGGGCAACGTGATGACATAGGCAGGGGTCACCACCATCTTTCAGAAGGGCATGCAAGTGATTGGCTTGCTTTGGTGGGCGTCACAGGGGGTATAAAAGGGCATGCACGCCGACCGCCATGTTACTCATGCAGATCTCAAAATAAGGAGAGCTGCTGCTGATGATGATTTTGTAGGGAGAGCGTTAGGCAGGGAAGAAGACACCAAAAACTGCTTCTGCTGCTAGCGATTTTGCCTGTACAACACACCAGTCACTGTATGTGCAGTGCAAGTGGAGGCTATATTTTGCTGGATCAGCGGTGTTGGTTGTTAGGCTGCCTTTTAAGGCTTCCTGACGGCTGCATTGCTGTTTACCCACTGCTCTGCAAACTGCTTTTTTAAAAGCAATCCCAATTTTTTTTTTGTCCTGGTGAGGTACTGAGCGTGCATTTTTTCACACCATACAGCGGTGCACACTCCTCACACAGCACCGTGTAACTGCTGTTATCACAGCCACAGTGAAGCTATCTGTGTGTCACTCTGTAAGGATAAGTCGAGGACATGTTCCGTTCTTACAGACCTGCACCTTCTAGTTTTGTCTAGCTTTCAAACAGCTAAATATATTTGCTGTTTGATCACATTCAAAACTATAGAGAGACAGCGTGTGTCAGTCCGTATACTTAAAAAACACGGAGCTTGACAATTTTACGTACACCGGACAGCCATGTACGTGCATGCTCCTCTCTCAGTACCGTGTAACGGCTGTTATCATGGCCACAGTGAAGCTATTTGTGTGTCGCTCTGTAAGGATAAGTCGAGGACTTGTTCTGTTCTTACAGACCTACACTCTAGGGAGATTCCTATTCTGCCCAATTCTATATACACCTTGTAGTTTGTCATACACTAGCCAATTTCTGCCTGTGACATAGCGCTGTGATATTCACTGGGCCTCACACAATCCAAAAGTGTCCAGTGTCCACAAGTGTGTGCTGAAATTCAAAATCTCCGTTATCCTCTAGTCACATTTTTCACACCTGCGACATCGAGCCTGTGACATAGCGCTGTGATATTCAGTGGGCCTCACACAATCCAAAAGTATCCAGTGTCCACAAGAGTGTGCAGAAATTCAAAATCTCCGTTATCCTCTAGTGACATTTTTCACACCTGCGACATCGAGCCTGTGACATAGCGCTGTGATATTCAGTGGGCCTCTAACAATCCAAAAGTGTCCAGTGTCCACAAGTGTGTGCAGAAATTCAAAATCTCCGTTATCCTCTAGTGACATTTTTCACACCTGCGACATTGAGCCTGTGACATAGCGCTGTGATATTCAGTGGGCCTCACACAATCCAAAAGTTTCCAGTGTCCACAAGTGTGTGCAGAAATTCAAAATCTCCGTTATCCTCTAGTGACATTTTTCACACCTGCGACATCGAGCCTGTGACATAGCGCTGTGATAGTTAGTGGGCCTCACACAATCCAAAAGTGTCCAGTGTCCACAAGTGTGTGCAGAAATTCAAAATCTCCCCTGTCCTATAGACACCTTGTACCTTGTTTTACTATATAGTTTGTTGGATTTTGTCTACATTTCTACCAAAAATGAGGAAGGCTGGTGGAAGAGGCCGTGGAATTGGGCGGGGGTTGGCAGCTGGTAATGATGGTGTTGGTGGTGGATCTGATGGTAGTGGCAAAAGCAAAATAGGACCGAATGCAGGAGGTGTTGAGCCTGCGTCATCGTCTGGCTCCACAAGGCCTCGAAGGCTTAGTTTTCTAGGAGTTGGCAAACCACTTTTAAAGCCAGAGCTTCAGGAAAAAGTTTTGTCTTACATTGCTGACTCAGCCTCCAGCTCTATCGCCTCCTCTTCTAAAGTTGTAAAAAATAAAAGCACTGAGTCGTCATTGGAGGCTCATGTTCATGAACCACACCTTTCCTTGTGTCCTTCACCCCAACCAAGATTGAAGGATGACGCAGGCCATACTACTGATTACTCCATGGAGCTGTTTTCACATACCATGCCTGGATTATCAAGTGAAATGGTGAATTACCCAGGCCAAGATGAATCTGACATGGAGTGCACTGATGCACAGCCACTGATAGATGATTCTGCTGGTACATTCAGTCAGAGCACTATATTGTCCTCGCAGTGTACAGAGCCAGATTCTGACCCTGATGAGACTCAGGTGCCCCTTCCCGCACACTATACCACCATACATGGTGACACAGAGGAAGGTGCACATGACATTGAAGAAGAGGTGATGGATGACCCAGTTGTTGACCCAGATTGGCATCCATTGGGGGAAGAGGGTGCTGCTTCCAATAGCTCAGATGAGGAGGAGGAGCATCCACAGCAGACATCGACATCGCAACAGCTGTTATCTGGCAGGCCCGGAGCACTCCAAAGACAGGTTCCAAAAATCAAAAGAGTTGCTGGACAGCTTGTCCAGAGGGTCAAAATATCACAGCGTGCTAGGCCGCAAAATGTCTGCCAAAGTAGGAAGAGTGCAGTGTGGCACTTTTTTGAACAAAATCCTCATGATCAGGCCAAGGTTATCTGTAAGAAGTGCGCAAAGACCTTTAGCTGAGGGAAAAATCTGAAAAATTTGAATACCAGTTGCATGCTTAGACATTTAACCAGCATGCACTTGCAAGCGTGGACACAACACCAAACCTCAAGTACCACATGTGCAACTGATCACAAAGAAGGTAGTCAGCAATGCTACATTGTTTCCCCCACTGTAAGCCCACCGGTTAGCACAGCAGCAAATGTTGAGGTGTAGTTGCAAGGCCACAGCAGTCAGGGAATCCCACTGTTATATCAACGAAAGACTGAATCTAGGCCATCAGAAAGAACACCAACTCCATCACCATCATCAACCCTCTCTCAGTCCGCAGTGTCCACCGCTACTTCCACCATATGCAGCTCTCAAGTCCAGCTCACCCTCCCAGACACTATGAGTAGGTCAAGAAAGTACTTAGTCTCTCATCCGCGTACACTGGGTTTGAACGCCCACATTGCCAAACTAATCTCGTTAGAGATGATGCCCTATCGGTTGGTGGAAAGCGCAGCTTTCCGCGAACTCATGGCCTATGCAGTACCACGCTATGACCTACCCAGTCGCCACTTCTTCTCTCGCAAAGCCATCCCAGCCCTCCACCATCATGTGAAAGACCGCATTGTCCATGCACTCAAGTAGTCAGTGAGTGGAAAGGTGCACCTCACAACTGATGCATGGTCCAGTCGGCATGGCCAGGGCCGTTACGTGTCCATCACTGCGCACTGGGTTAATGTGGTGGATGCAGGGTCCACAGGGGACAGCGGTGGTGGGACAGTGCTGCCTAGCCCACGGTATAGGAAACAGTTGGCTGTAGGCGTTCGACCCTCCTCCTCCTCCTCCAGAAGCGAAAGCTCGTCCACAGAGCGCAGTCGTACGAGCACTCCATCTGCAGCTGCCACTGTTGCACACAAGGTGTCCCCCCTATCGAGCAGCTAGTGGAAAGCGTCATCAGGCTGTGTTGCAGATGATGTGTTTGGGCGACAGACACACCGCCGAGGTGCTGGCCGAGTACTTGAAGCGACAAACTGAGTCATGGCTGGGCAGTGTACATCTTGAGGCAGGCAAGGTAGTTAGTGATAACGGCCGTAATTTTGTGGTAGCCATAGCCCTTTCAAAACTCAGGCACATACCTTGCTTGGCTCACACCTTGAACCTGGTGGTGCAGTGCTTCCTCAATAATTATCTGGAGTTAACAGCCCTGCTCCAGAAGGTGCGAAGACTGTGCGCGCACATCCGCCGGTCGCCTGTACACTCCATTCGTATGCAGAAGCTGCAGCGATTGCTCCACCTTCCCAACCACCGCCTCAATATCGACATTGCAACAAGGTGGAACTCCACCCTGCACATGGTTGAGCGGCTGTGCGAGCAGAGGCAGGCCATAATGCATTTGTGGGAGGATACACGGCCAGGCACTTTGAGAGCAGACATGGAGTTGACAGGTGTGCAGTGGTCGAAGCTGAAAGACTTCTGTAAAGTCCTTCAGTGTTTTGAGGAATGCACACGGCTGGTAAGCGCAGACGACGCCATCCTAAGCATGAGCATCCCACGTATGCGTCTGCTCATGCAAACTTTGTCACACCTTAAGGAGCAGGCGTCTGCAGCCAATGTTGACGAGGAGGAAGAGGTGGAGGGAATCCTTGATGACATTCAGCCATTGTCTGCTCAGGGACCTCTCCTGGACGAGGTGGAGGAAGAAGAGGAGGAGGAGGATGATGATGGGGATGATTACTTAGGGGAGGAGGATGCATCTCATGGGGCAAGTGAAAATGTTGGTGTGGCAAGGTCTGGTACAGGGTTTGTGAGTGACTGGAGGGATGTGGATTTGCCAGAAAGTGCTCCTCCACCCAGCCCTCGCAGTGCATCATTGACACCGGGAACATTGGCCCACATGTCAGATTATGCCTTTCAGATCCTAAAAAGGGACCCACGCATTGCCAAAATGATGAACGATGACGACTACTGGTTGGCCAGCATCCTGGATCCACGCTATAAAGGCAAATTACAAAACATCATGCCACAGGAGAACCTTGACCTAATATTGGCTACTAAACAAGCAACTCTGGTAAATCGGTTGCTTGAGGCATTCCCAGCACACAGCAGCGGTGATGGTTCTCACACGAGCCGTACGGGCCGGGGGCAGCTTGGCAGAGGTGTTCGTGGTGCACACAGCAGAAGTGGCGTTGGAGACAGGGGTTTCATGACAATGTTGTGGACTGATTTTTCACGGACCGCTCACACAACTGGTAATACTGCATCGATGGAAAGTGACAGGAGACAGCAGTTGTCAACTATGGTTAACAACTACTTTTCCTCCCATATCGATGTTCTCCCGCACAGGTCATTCCCCTTTGACTATTGGGCCGCTAAACTGGACACCTGGCCTGAATTGGCACAATATGCCTTACAGGAGCTCGCTTGCCCAGCTGCAAGTGTGCTATCGGAAAGAGTCTTCAGTGCAGCTGGATCAATCCTGACAGAAAAAAGGACCCGTCTGTCAACCCAAAATGTGGATGATCTAACCTTCATTAAAATGAACCATGCATGGGTTTCCAAGGATTTTGTCCCACCTTCCCTTGATGACACATAGGTTGCCAGAAAAATGGCTTGCTTTGGTCCTCCTCCTATTCCGTGAACTTGACCTATTTCGCCTTTTGCAGCAGCTGAATGACCCACATCTACATATGCTACTTTGTAAACCTCCCTAAGTGGGCGCCCCCCCCATGGCCGGGGTCACCACCTAGCGCACAAAACCGTGCGAGTGCCGTTGCCCTGGACAGGTGGGTAGGCCGACTCTTGGGCGTGGGCACTGGCATAGGGTCCCTTATAGTGCAATCAAGTGTCTCTGACAGTGGTGGTGCACACCCGCCGTCAGACACACCGCCGTACTATGAGGGGCCCAGTGCCAGTACCGACGCCCACGAGTGTGCCCCCCTTGCTTGGGCAGGGCCCCAGCATTTGCAATGTTTACCTCTCCCTGCTCCTCCGCTGTGTAGTCTGGGCTGTCAAATCCTTCACTGGGACTGCCACTACAAATTGATTGAACTGAAAGATGATGGTTAAGATGTAGCTATGCCCTGTCCTGCTGGCCGGGCTCTAGCTCCAGATGATCAGTGGCTTCCATTTCTTATGGACGTCGACTCACAATTGCATGCAGTGGTGGTTTATCATCAGCTTTCACAGTTTTCCTACTCACAAACGTGTGACATTCCGGCGCACATTTCAAAATGTGCCCTCTCATGCCAATCAAATAGAATCGCCTACGGCCTGTGGCTTCTGTCTTTTGCACTCCAAAGTTACGTGACAGATCATGATAGCCAGTGAGCACCATGTTTACATCGCTCCCTGTGATAAAAATTGGATTGAGATGAGTAACAGTGATGGAATCAACGGAAGTGCGATACAGCAAGACTTTATTCACAAAAAAATGTTTTCACTGTCTCAACACACAAATTAATTGAGGGTCAGCATCGCCTATGAGAATTGTGACGGAAGTTTTTCCCGTGAATAATAATTCCTAGATTTCTGCAATCAATAGCCTTTATGTCACTAATTGTATGAATCTCATTTCCTATTGCGGAGAGGCTGGACTGTATTACTGAGACAGAAATATATATGAAGATTTAAAAATAACACCAAAAGTATATAGTTGTGTATGCCTCAAATGCATTTTCTTTTTTCCACTTTTTAGATTGCTGTGTAATCCATACTGAGAACACGGAGATTTTACATGTTTAAACTATGCTATATATACCTGCTATCCAGTGATAAAGTACCCTTTCTCAACTTTGTACAATCTGGTCAAATCCATACTGGGCCTGAGAACATCTGAGTCTGCCTCCTGATCTATAGACATATATTTTTAATGTGTAAACTAGGCTACATATATACGTGTTATCCGGTGAAACTGTACCCTTTATCAACTTGAACGGCTGCCGAGCTGTTAAGCAAGCTACAGCACCTGTGGTGTGGACACATAATTTTTTCAGGAATGACGGTTAGGCCTAACTCCGGAATTGCGGTTGACCTGAACTTACTGGGAAATCATCGTTCGCGGAGAATAATCTGAATCCCAGATCCCCATCACTAACGGAGTTCAGCAGGTTATCTGCACCTGTAAGCGACAAAAGCTGGTCCTTTCAGTGTAGTGTGCATGCGGCCCCGGAAATATACTGGAATGCTAGACCTGTTATTGCTCGATCTCACGTGCCACAGCCTCGCGTATCCCTCTAGTAAGCTTGACGCGTACTGCGGGGCAATGCCAGAGTCTCGGTCGTTAACGGAATAAAGCTGAGAAATCGCTAGCACAACTACAAACGGACATACCACACCACACACAGAATCGACAAAGCTTGCAATCTGTCCATCTTTTCTGTAGCTTGTATGGTAGTGGTTTCCCGGGTGCAGTCCAAATAAGTCACAAGCTCCACTCCTGGTGGTGCCCTTTTGGACATTCCTTTAAGGTTCAGCTTTGCAATCATACTGCCCCCCGGAAACCAAAAACTTTGTTCGTGGGAATAACGCCGCCCGATCAGCAGTCGGCATATGGGTCGCCCCCCCAGGGCTGTGGGGTACTCGGTACCGGGCCGGTGTCAGTGGGATGTTTCACAGCAGTGGTGACCCGGACGGTGGCCCTGGGCGCCCATGTAAATGGCGTGGTATAATGGTAAAGAGTTTATATAGATAGTTTGACGCCACCTGTGGTGTTCAGCAACATAGATGTTAGGCCGACGCTGCATGCAGATCCTCTGGGACTGATGGTGTTGTGCAGCAAAGATGGTGAAGCTCCCCACAGGTGGAGCTGGAGTCCCAGGGAAGTGTAGATGTAGTGATGGGGGAAAGGCACAGGCGGTGTAGGTGCTGGTACCCAGATGTAGCGGTGCTGGAATAACTGTAGGACACCAGAGCGTGCAGTTCCAAAGCTTTACTCACAGTCTGCAGGTTACACATATGCCTGCCTCCGTGCTGTGTCCTCCGAGTCAGGACCTCTGCCAACCTCCGGGACCAGAATGGAAAGCTCCCTTCCAACACTCCGCCAACATGTACCTTCCTGAACGTCTCCTTTCTAGCGCTTGTGGGGGAAGCACTCACAGGACCGTGGTTCACTGAAACGCCTCCTGTCTAACAGATGTTCCTCAGACTTTACTTGTATGGCAGACAGCTGTAGCCTTTTCCTTCTGCCTCGCACACGTCGATGCTGGGGTCTCCGAGCCTTAGTTGGGTACAGAGCATTTATAGCTACTTCCCCCGGTTTCTGCTGCAGGAACGTCAGTGTCCCTACAAACTCGGAGACTGGAATCCGGACCATGCGCTCCAGCTGGGAGTGAGCCTTAACTCTGCTCATCCTCCAGTTCCCTTTCTCACGTCCACACACTTCCCCTTCCCTGCACAGAGTGCCCTAACTTACCTCCTCCCGACCACAGAGAGCAGCTCCTCAGAAGTCAGGTTCAGAGGTCTCCCTGCTGGCCTGGAGTGAGAAATGTGTTGTGTGTTGGTTTCACTGCTAGAGAGATCCTTCGTTGCTCCCAAGCTTGACAACACACTCCCTAGGAGGAAGGCAATGCCACAGTGGTGACCGTACTCTTGGGGACGCCACAAGTGCACTGAGGCCCAGCCACTGCTGGATGATGCTGCTGGTACATTGACCCAGACCACTACATTCCCCTCGCACTCTACACAGCCAGAATCTGACCCAGAGGAAACTCAGGTTCCCCTTCCCGCATACTATATCACCTTACACGGTGACAAAAAGGAAGGTGCAGATGAAAGTGCAGGTTCCTTGAGCAGGTGGGGGGGCATACTCATGGGCGATGGCACTGGCACAGGGCACCGCATTGTACACAAAAGTGTCTCTGCCGGTGGGAGGGCCTAAACAGCCAAGTGCAGTGAGATGGAAGATGGGGACGACAAGCAGTTCAGAGTAGTGCAGGGATTCCCTAGCAAGGAGACTTATGTAATTGTTTTCAATGTTGGGACAGCAATTTTTGGGGAGCACTATACTCTGGTGAATGATATATGGGGCCCACCATACACTGGAGCATTCCAAAGGTGGACATCAGACACTGGAGCAGCATTTACAGGGCCCATTATACACTAGAGCAGTAGAAATGGGGCCCATTATATATGGAGCATTATTTGGGCCCATAAGACAGTGGAGCTTCATCCATTGGGACCAACATATACTGTAGCATTATGTGGAGCTCATCATATACGGTTTGAAACATTATATGGGAATAATGATTCCGTATGGAGAAATATATGGGCCTCATTACTCTGTATAGCGCACTATGCGCTGGCCATAATACTGTATGGAGTTATATACTGTCCGTTTTTGGAGGTATTGGAGAATTTAAAATGGATATCAGTCATGAGATGTAAGAAGTGAAGTATTTTTCATTGTACTATACTGCTATTTCTCTGCCGTATCGGAGCATCATGAGTTGTGGTATGTGTTAAAGGGGCGCTCTTTGGCCCTGGGCCCACGAAAACCTGGAGCCAGCCCTCCCCCCCACAACTGTAGCCAAATAACCCCCATTTTTCAGTGCGTAACTAGTATTATGAAGTTAATTAAGGTTGACAAGCTTCAGTAACAAGAAATTATGCTTTTGGCATTCAAATGGGCACTGTTGGTGTGTTTCCTGTCCTCCTCTCACTGCCGACTTTAATTCTCCATTGACTTACATTGGATTTCGTGTTTCAGGGCGACCCCGTCTTTTCCCTATATTCGGCCGATTTTGCTCGACCCGACTTTTGGAAAAGTCGGGTTTCATGAAACGAAACACGACCCTAAAAAAACAAAAGTCGCTCAACACTACCACTTACGATACGTTTTGGTGAACACTATAGATCTATTACATTAGGAAAGGGCTCACTGCAATTAATTAAGCATATTCAAGATGTGCATAAAGCTAACCCAGAAATTTTGAGTTTTGCAGGGATTGAAAAGGTCAATTTTCCACCTCAAGGAGGCAACCATGACAAAGCTTTATTGCAACAAGAAGCGAAATGGATCCTGAAAGCCAACGCACAAGGTCCTTTGGGACTAAATGACCAGATCGATCTATCAGTATTTTTATAAAAATTTTTATAAAAAATTGTATATAAAGTTAGATTATAATCTTCCTATGATATTGTAAAAATACAGATTATCTTGTAAATCGATATGGAAAGATTTATTCTTTACTAGTATCTCGCACTCTGTATATTGCTAAATAAAGTATTTGGCGTGCGCTGCGCACTTTTGAAGGTGCACCCGTGTGCGCCGAAAGCAGCATGTTGCATTACGGTGCGCTTGGCGCAACTTCAAAAGTGCACAGCGCACGCCAAAATCCTACTAGTGCATGGCCAGCGCACGATCTGCGCACCCTATGCTAACGATAGGGTGCACAGATTGCAAGCATCCATGTGCGATAGTAGGCGGCGATGACCGGATGGGGCGGGCAGGAGGCGGGGCTTAGCGGCGCCGTGCGCTGCGTGGAATAAACGCTAGTGTGAAACTAGCCTAAGGACTGTGAGTTACCCCAGGTTACATTACGGAACTAAACTACGGTACCTCTGTGACTGTCCCAGTCAAAGAAGTTTAGCTTCCCATAAATGTGGATAAGATTTTATCCTCTTAGAGAATGAAGATCATATTTTGACCTATAGAGGAAACTATGATCTGCTGCAGTAATACGTGACTGTAGACGAAGTTGATTTAGAAGACACTGCATGTGCAAGATGACACTATTGTGATAAGTGCCATGTTATGAGGCCTAGATGTTGTGAGTGAGGCTCTAAACCTTGAAGGTGGGAGATGTGCCAGGCGTGAGAATGATCTCTGAGACCCAACAGAAGCACCAGTGAGGAAGTCCTGGCTGAAACAAGGACAAAGTAAAAATTCCATAGTTTTGGTCTTAACCCCTTTACCCCCAAGGGTGGTTTGCATGTTAATGAACAGACCAATTTTTACAATTCTGACCACTGTCCGTTTATGAGGTAATAACTCTGGAACACTTCCATGGATCCTGGAGATTCTGACACTGTTTTCTTGTGACATATTGTACTTCATGATAGTGGTTAAATTTCTTTGATATTACTTGCGTTTATTTGTGGAAAAATGGAAATTTGGCAAAAATTTTGAAAATTTCGCAATTTTTCAACTTTGAATTTTCATGCCCTTAAATCACAGAGATATGTCACATAAAATACTTAATAAGTAACATTGCCCCCATGTTTACTTTACATCAGCACAATTTTGGAATCAAAATTTTTTTTTGTTAGGAATAGGAAGTTATCAGGGTCAAAAGTTAAACAGCAATTTCTCATGTTTACAACGCCACCATTTTATTTAGGGACCACATCACATTTGAAGTCACTTTGAGGGGTCTATATGATAGAAAATACCCCAAAGTGACAGCATTCTAAAAACTGCACCCCTGAATGTGTTCAAAACCATATTCAAGAAGTTTATTAACCCTTCAGGTGCTTCGCAGGAATTTTTTTTAAAAATCAACATTTAACTTTTTTTTACAAAAAATGTAATTCAGTTCCAATTTTTTTTATTTTACCAAGGGTAACAGGAGAAATTGGACTGCAAAAGTGATTGTGCAATTTGTTCTGAGTACGCCGATACCTGATATGTGGGGGGGAACCCACTGTTTGGGCGCATGGCAGAGCCTTGAAGGGAATGAGTGCCGTTTTACTTTTTCAACACAAAATTGTCTGGAATTAAGATCGGACGCCATGTCGCGTTTGGAAAGCCCCTGATATGCGTAAACAGTAGAAACCCCCTACAAGGGACACCATTTTGGAAACCCCTAAGAAACTTATCTAGATGTGTGGTGAGCACTTTGAACCCCCAAGTGCTTCACAGAAGTTTATAACGTAGAGCCATAAAAATAAAAAAATCATTTTTTTTACAAAAATGATATTTTTGCTCCCAATTTTTTATTTTCACAAGGGTAATAGGAGAAATTGGACCCCAAAAGTTGTTGTGCAATTTGTCCTGAGTACGCCAATACCCCATATGTGGGGGTAAATTTCTGCATGCACGCACAGCAGAGCTCAGAAGGGAATGAGCACCATTTGACTTTTTCAACGCAGAATTGGCTGGAATTGAGATCGGACGCCATGTCACGTTTGGAGAGCCCCTGATGTGCCTAAAAAGTGGAAACCCCCAATTATAATTCCAACCCTAACCCCAAAACAACCATAAACCTAACCCTAACACACCCCTAACCCTAATCCCAATCCTAACTTTAACCCCAACTGTAACCCTCTAACCCTAATCCCAACTGTAACCGTAATCCAAATCCTAACCCCAACTCTAGCCCAAACCCTAACTTTAGCCCCAACCCTAACCCTAACCTTGGTCCCAACCCTAACCATAACTTTAGCCCTAACCCTAACTTTATCCCAACTCACTTTAGCCCAACTCTAACTCTAATGGGAAAATGGAAATATATACATTTTTTATTTTATTATTTTTCCCTAACTAAGGGGGGATAAAGGGGGGTTTGATTTACTATTGTTTTTATTTTGATCACTGTGATAGAGTCTATCACAGTAATCAAAATGAACCAATAGGAAAAAATCTCCTATTGTTGCCAGGTACCGGCCGGCAGATCTCGGCGGGTGCACTGCACATGCGCCCGCCATTTTCTCCTGGAAGAAGAAGCTGGTGGCCCAGGGGACTTCAGGGGGGCCTGCACGGACAACGGAGGTACCGAGTTTGCAATTCAAGTTCTCTCAGTGTTTGGGTGGGTGTCGTCCGGTTTCCTCCTACACTCCAGAGACAACTGATAAAGAACTTATATTGTGAGCCACAATGGGGACAGTGATGTGTCTGTTTAGTGCTGTGGAATATGATGGTGCTTTATAAGAAATGCATACTAAATAATAATAAAATCCTGCAGAAAACAAACCATTATACAGTTAAATTTAATTCAAAAATGAAAAAGTTAGGACTCTTGGATGAAGAATAGAAATAAATAAAAATGCAAACTTCATAGAATCATAGAATCATAGAATCATAGAATCGTAGAGTTGGAAGGGACCTCCTGGGCCATCTGGTCCAACCCCCTGCTCAAAGCAGGATTCGCTAAATCATCCCAGTCAGATGTCTGTCCAGCCTCTGTTTGAAGACTTCCATTGAAGGAGAACTCACCACTTCTCGTGGCAGCCTGTTCCACTCATTGATCACTCTGTCAAAAAGTTTTTTCTAATATCTAATCTGTGTCTCCTCCCATTCAGTTTCATCCCATTGCTTCTAGTCTTTCCTTGTGCAAATGAGAATAAAGTTGATCCTTCTACAATGTGACAGCCCTTTAGATATTTGTAGACAGCTATTAAGTCTCCTCTCAGTCTTCTCTTTTGCAAACTAAACATTCCCAAATCCTGCAACCTTTCCTCATAAGACAGGGTTTGCAGACCGGTCACCATTCTGGTCGCTCTTTTCTGAACTTGCTCCAGTTTGTTGATGTCTTTTTTAAAATGTGGTGCCCAAAACTGGACACAATATTCCAGATGAGGTCTGACCAAAGAGGAGTAGAGGGAAATAATGACTTCACGTGATCTAGACTGTATGCTTCTGTTAATACATCCTAGAATTGCATTTGCCTTTTTTGCTGCTGCATCACACTGTTGACTCATATTCAGTCTGTGATCTATTAGTATACCCAAGTCTTTTTCACATGTGCTGTCACTTAGCCCTATTCCTCCCATTCTGTATATGCTTTTTCCATTTTTATTGCCCAGATGTAGTACTTTGCATTTCTCCCTGTTAAAAACCATTCTGTTAGTTGCTGCCCACTTCTCCAGTTTATTTAAATCTTTTTGAATCCTCTCTCTCTCTTCTCTAGTATTAGCTATCCCTCCTAGCTTTGTGTCATCAGCAAATTTAATCAGTTTACCCTCAATTCCTTCATCTAAATCGTTGATAAAGATGTTGAACAATACAGGGCCCAGGACAGAGCCCTGTGGTACCCCACTTGAGACATTCTTCCAACTGGATGTGCAGCCATTTACGACCACTCTTTGGGTCCGATCACTAAGCCAGTTATGAATCCACCTAACAGTTGCCTTGTCCATTCCATACTTAATCATTTTTTCAATAAGGATTGTATGAGAGACTTTGTCAAATGCTTTGCTGAAGTCAAGATATACTATATCTACAGCATTTCCTTGATCCACCCAATCAGTGATACCGTCATAGAAGGAAATTAAGTTAGTCTGACATGACTTATTAGTTACAAACCCATGCTGACTCTGTTTAATCACTTCATTCTTATCCAGGTATTGACATACATGTTGTTTAATAATTTGTTCAAAGATCTTTCCTGGTATAGAAGTCAGACTCACCGGCCTATAGTTGCCTGGGTCCACCTTCTTCCCCTTTTTGAAGATAGGAACAACATTTGCTCTTCTCCAGTCTTCTGGCACTTCTCCTGTTCTCCAAGAATTTTCAAAGATTATAGAGAGGGGTTCAAAAATTTCTTCTGCTATCTCCTTCAGTACTCTGGGGTGTAATTCATCTGGACCTGGAGACTTGAATTCATTTAGGCTAGCTAAGTGTTTCCTCACTATCTTTCTGTTTATAGATATCCTGGATTCTTCTATTCCCTTAATAGGACAGTGAATAACAGTTGATGTTACATTTCGTTTCTGAGAGAAAACAGATGCAAAATAGGAATTTAAAAGTTCAGCCTTCTCAACATCCTGTCTTACCATTTCATCATTTTCATCCTGTAAAAATCCTATAGCATCTTTGACTTTTCTTTTACTTTTGACATATCCCCAAAATCCTTTATTATTGCTTTTGACATCTCTTGCAAGCCTCAATTCATTTTCAGCTTTAGCTAATCTGATTTGTGCCCTGCAGGTTCTGCAGACAGCATTATATTCTTCTTTAGATATGCCTCCCTCTTTCCATTTTATAAACATTTTTTTCTTCCTTTTTAGCATGTGCTTAAGTTCTGTGTTCATCCATCCTGGTTTCCTTAACTGCTTCCTATTCTTCCCTCTTTTCGGAATTGTTAACAACTGTGCTTTGAGAATTTCATTTTTCAAGATTTCCCATCCTTCCTGGACATTTTTGTCTTTAAGGATATCCAGCCATTGGATCCCTCCAATTCTCTTTCTGAATCCCTTAAAATCTGCCTTTCTGAAATCTAACCTTGACGTCTGAGTCTTCACAGGTCTTCCGCCTCTAGTTATCCAAAATTCTAAAATAGCATGGTCGCTACCTCCTAGGGTCCCAGCCACTTTTACCTCCTCAACCATTTCCTCCCTGTTTATAAGGATTAGATCCAAGGTAGCAGTTCCCCTTGTTTTCTCCCTTACCTTTTGGAAGATAAAGTTGTCAGCAAGAGAGGATAAGAATTTCCTTGACCTGTTAGTTTTGCCTGAGAGAGATTCCCAACAAATGTCTGGATAGTTGAAATCTCCCATGACAACTATGTCATATTTTTTGGAGAACTTGGCCATTTGATGCATAAAGAGTTCATCCATAGCTTCAGCTTGCACAGGCGGCCTGTAGTAAATGCCTACAATGGTGTCCTTTCCATTGTTCTGTCCTTGTATTCTTACCCAAACAGTTTCCACAGAACTCCCAGTCTCTGAAGCTTCAATCTCTGTGCAGATATACGCGTTTCTAACATACAATGCGACACCCCCTCCTCGTTTATCAAGTCTGTTTCTTGCAAATAAGTTGTATCCTTCTAGTCTTGTATTCCAATCATGTGTATTGTTCCACCAAGTTTCAGTGATTCCAATGACATCATATTTCTTTTCCTGTGTTAGTAGTTCCAATTCTCCTTGTTTGTTGCCCATGCTTTGTGCATTAGTATAGAAACATTTTAGTTTGTGATTGGTTTCTCTTTCTCCAATATTTTTATTAATTAGATTCTTTCGTCTTTGTTCTTCCTTTCCACTTCTAATAGCAGAGTTCTCAATAGCATTTGTCAGGTGTATGGCTTTTTCTGGTCTTTTGC
This sequence comes from Dendrobates tinctorius, assembly GCF_039654945.1. NCBI lineage: Eukaryota > Metazoa > Chordata > Amphibia > Anura > Dendrobatidae > Dendrobates > Dendrobates tinctorius. Next base: position 78,044,347 of record NW_027361696.1, read on the forward strand.
TTCCCTTCCCATGTTGTTCTAGTTTAAAGCTCTCCTTACAAGTGTAGCAAGGCGACTTCCAAATACATGCTTACCAGTCTTCGTAAGGTGCACCCCATCTCTAGCAAGTAGTCCATGGTATAAGTAGTTCACTCCGTGATCCAGAAATCCAAATCGTTGCTGACGGCACCATCGAGTTGTTCACCTGCAGAATCTTATTCCACCTCCTTGTTCCATGGCCATCCACTGGGAGGATGGAAGAGAAGACCACCTGCGCTCCCAGTTCTTTCACTTTCTTGCCTAAGTCTTCAAAGTCTCTGCAGATGGTTTCCAGGTCGTTTCTTGCAGTGTCATTTGTCCCCACGTGTAGTAGCAGGAATGGGTAGTCATCTGTAGGTCTGAAGAGTCCTGATATCCTGTCAGACACATCTTTAATTTTTGCACCTGGAAGACAACACATTTCTCTTGAAGTTATATCCGGTCTGCAGATAGCGGCCTCAGTTCCTCTCAACAGGGAATCCCCCATGACCACCACTCTCCGTTTCTTCTTCACAACATTTTTCTTTCTCCATCCAGGAGGACTCTGAAGGCGTACAAGGTTGCTGCTTGTTGGCAAAGTCTTATCCTGATGTATTTCTTCATTGTTTTCCTGCGTGAGAGCCTGGTACTGGTTTCTGAGCAGTATGGGTGCTGACTGCCTCCTGATCCTCCTGCTTCTCTGGGTCACATGTCTCCATTCCTCTGTTTCTTCAGGTGCACTTCGAATTTCTTCTCTTTCTGTAACATGAAGAGATAATTCTGCTCTGTCCAAGAACTCTTCACCTTCCTTAATGATCTTCAACGTAGCTAACCTCTCTTCGAGATTTTGCAACTTTTCCTCCAACAGGGACACAAGCTTGCATTTGTGGCATGTGAAGTTTGGCTTTTCCACTGGTAAGTCTGTGAACATGTAGCAAGAAATGCAGCTCACCAAATGGCTCCTGGCCTCTTCCATCTTGAGATTTCTTAAAAACGATGAAAGATGAGCCCAAATTCGCGCGCCGACAGGCGCGCGGTTTTTCCGATTTCCTCTTTTCAGCTGCAACGGCCAAAACCCAGTGATCGTTGAGCTCGCGGAGACTCTTCACTTATCCCAGAAGGCACTGGGAATATGCAAATGATCTCCTCAAGACTCTTCCCCTGGTTTTCCGATTTCCTCTTTTCAGCTGCAACGGCCAAAACCCAGTGATCGTTGAGCTCGCGGAGACTCTTCACTTATCCCAGAAGGCACTGGGAATATGCAAATGATCTCCTCAAGACTCTTCCCCTGGTTTTCCGATTTCCTCTTTTCAGCTGCAACGGCCAAAACCCAGTGATCGTTGAGCTCGCGGAGACTCTTCACTTATCCCAGAAGGCACTGGGAATATGCAAATGATCTCCTCAAGACTCTTCCCCTGGTTTTCCGATTTCCTCTTTTCAGCTGCAACGGCCAAAACCCAGTGATCGTTGAGCTCGCGGAGACTCTTCACTTATCCCAGAAGGCACTGGGAATATGCAAATGATCTCCTCAAGACTCTTCCCCTGGTTTTCCGATTTCCTCTTTTCAGCTGCAACGGCCAAAACCCAGTGATCGTTGAGCTCGCGGAGACTCTTCACTTATCCCAGAAGGCACTGGGAATATGCAAATGATCTCCTCAAGACTCTTCCCCTGGTTTTCCGATTTCCTCTTTTCAGCTGCAACGGCCAAAACCCAGTGATCGTTGAGCTCGCGGAGACTCTTCACTTATCCCAGAAGGCACTGGGAATATGCAAATGATCTCCTCAAGACTCTTCCCCTGGTTTTCCGATTTCCTCTTTTCAGCTGCAACGGCCAAAACCCAGTGATCGTTGAGCTCGCGGAGACTCTTCACTTATCCCAGAAGGCACTGGGAATATGCAAATGATCTCCTCAAGACTCTTCCCCTGGTTTTCCGATTTCCTCTTTTCAGCTGCAACGGCCAAAACCCAGTGATCGTTGAGCTCGCGGAGACTCTTCACTTATCCCAGAAGGCACTGGGAATATGCAAATGATCTCCTCAAGACTCTTCCCCTGGTTTTCCGATTTCCTCTTTTCAGCTGCAACGGCCAAAACCCAGTGATCGTTGAGCTCGCGGAGACTCTTCACTTATCCCAGAAGGCACTGGGAATATGCAAATGATCTCCTCAAGACTCTTCCCCTGGTTTTCCGATTTCCTCTTTTCAGCTGCAACGGCCAAAACCCAGTGATCGTTGAGCTCGCGGAGACTCTTCACTTATCCCAGAAGGCACTGGGAATATGCAAATGATCTCCTCAAGACTCTTCCCCTGGTTTTCCGATTTCCTCTTTTCAGCTGCAACGGCCAAAACCCAGTGATCGTTGAGCTCGCGGAGACTCTTCACTTATCCCAGAAGGCACTGGGAATATGCAAATGATCTCCTCAAGACTCTTCCCCTCAATCTCTTAAAAATGATTAATTCTATTGAGACATGATAATAATGACATAAACATTTTTTGACAGTTTTATGAAGATTATTTTCCAATATTAAAGCATTTTGTAAACGTAAAAAGCGTTTTATATTTATTGCCATATAGTGGACGTGATCATGCACTTCTCCGATCATTTCTATAATGCAGTATGTTTTGCCTAAAAGCGCCTGTGTGACATGTTATGGGAGAACTGATGGGCTGGCAGAGAGATTCTCCTCCCTCCAGGTCGTCGGTGCTGCCATTGTCACTTAACGTGGGGTGTCAGCTGTGCTAAAATACCAAGGAAAGACATTCACCCCAGTCATGTGCCTCAACTGATAACAAAGAGTAGATCGCCACCTTGTGTTAAAGCAGAGTGCACAGTGAGTTCACTGGGTTTCCCTTCTAGCATCATATACTGTATACAGTATCTATTTTTATTGAGCTGTATATGGAAGCATGTACAATTTTAATTCCTTTAATACGGCAACACATAATCTCCAAATTTTTGGTAATCCAAATTTGGTTATACGAGCAGCAAACTGTAATGTAATAATATATAGGAGAATTTCACAAACAAAAAGAATTAGAAAAGACTAGACAGGAATTTTATGACATAAAATACTATTTAAGCCTCTTTTCTTCTAACATTTTATTTTTGCTTTTCTTTTTTTCCAGTAATTCAGAATGTTTGATTTTCCAGCATCTATCAGGTTCTATACAGTAAATGTCAAATTATTGGGGTTTTTCGAGACTAAAAGAAAATCGACTAAACAAAGGAAATTGCATTATATATAAAAAGAACTTATCCTTATGTCACAGTGATAAATCCTCTGTTAATCTCCCCTCTGGTAATTACGTTGTTGCAGGGATGACATGTCCCATACCTTCCAACTGCCCTAGATCCACCGGAACCATCCTGAATTACCATTATACTGTATGTGCAAGGCAGTGGGAGTATCATACTGTATGTGGAGAAATGTGGGAGCATCATACTGTGTGTGGAGAAATGTGGGAGCATCATACTGTGTGTGGGGAATTTGGAAGCACCATACTGTGTGGGAAAGGACTGGATGGAGCATTATCCTGCATGTGTATGGCAGTGGGAGTATCATACTGTGTAGGTGGATTTGGGGGAATCAAATTATGTAGAGAAATGTACTGTGCAGGTATTATGCTGTGCGCAGGTGTAGGAGGGTGGACTGACCTATGGACCTGTCTGATAAAGAAGGAACATGTAAAATATGTTGTGCACACTGTTTAATGAGAATTCGTATATATGTCTAAGGAAACAGCGAGAATTGGTAAGAGACGGTGCAGTACTGGGTTTTGACCACTAGATGGAGACAAAGAATAGTAAAGGAACCTAAGACCAGCTGAAGCTAGGATACACAGTCATGGTGGGCGGAGTTACGGGACTAAGAAGGAGATTTCCAGAATAAGAAGATAAAAGGAAAGAGAGTCCTAGGGGCAGGGAAAACACCTAGGAGGAGACAGAAGGGAGAATTGATCAGGAGAGGATGGAAGGAAGAAGAGCTCAGGAGAGAGAAAAGAGAGACGGAGACTCAGAGGGGGTGGCCCTGACAGGACAGCTGCTGACTAAAGGAGGCCTGGGGTACTGAACTGCTGGTTACTGAAAGAGCAGTAAGTGTCGCAGCGGGCAGACTCGTCCGGGGAAAGCGCTGTAGCTGTGGGCCTAATGGCAGCCACAGTGAAAGAACCCGGAGGGTCTTCGCCAACAGAAGTAGGAGGAGGTGACAGGTACCAGGGCCTAGGAGCAGAAGCTGTCGTGTTTGCTGTGGATGTCAAGAGTGTCGACACCCAATAAAGTTAGACCTGGTTGAATGAGTTCCTGCGTCTGTCGTTAGTCCGTCTCGCAGCCGAAAGGGACCATCCCCCAGTCGGCACACGTACTACACAGGCATCATACTGTGTGAGTGGGCTCAATGGAACCATCATACTTTGTGGAAGAAATGTACTGTGGAGGCATCATAGTTTGTGGTGGACGGCGAAGTTATCATACAGTGTGTCTGGGATACTGTGGTGGGCATTAATCTGTATATGGGGGCTGTGAATACCACTCTGGAATCATACTATGTGTTGGGGACTGTGAGGGTGTAGGAAGATGGACAGAGTCGGTGGTACCTCTCTTGTGCCGGTTCCAGAACTGTCGGGGCTGTCCCCATTGTCGCCGGGGGGCAAGGGAAAGCTTTCTGACCCAGACAGACCTTTGCACTCAACAGTAGGGTGAGTGTCAGGGATAAAAGGGACAGTGCGCGTGAAAATGAGAGACTTGTCAGGAAGACAGATTGTGCAGCAGGATAAGGTTGGTTCTCTCTCCTTGGAGCGACACGATAGCTCAGGCACGCTCTGTAGTTCCACGGCCTATGAGCACACTTACTGTTAGTAACAAGTAGCAGTGTGCCCCCTCACCCCTGGCATCAAGAAGATGCCTAGCACCTTTCCGCTGATTGCCGCAGGTGCGTGGCCTAAGACTGACCTGGTGCTTCGTACAGAGCTGGGTAGGTTCACCCCCGCCTCCACCGTTGAACTGAGTCATGCTTCAATGGTTCCACAGACTGTGCTGGGTCACCCTCCCAGGGCTGTGGGGTACTCGGTACCGGGCCGGTGTCAGGGGGAAATGTGTCACAGCAGCGATGACCCGGTCCGTGGCCCTGGGCACCCAAATCAGTGGTGGTTTGTGATATAGTTTATGTGATAGTTCGTGACGCCACCTGTGGTGTTTGGCAAGCAAGATGTTAAGCCAACGCTGCGTGCAGATCCTCTGGGGCTGATGGTGTGTTGCAGCATAGATGGTGTAGCTCCCCACAGGTGAAGCTGTAACCCCAGGGCAGTGTAATTGCAATAGATGAGGATAGGCGCAGGCGGTGTGAGGAATGCTGGTACTCAGATGTAGCGGTGCTGACGGTGTTAGCGCACAAATGAATGGAAGACCCCAGGGCTTGCAGTTCCAAAGCTTTACTCACAGTCCATGGTAAACACTGGTGCCTGCCTCCATGCCGTGTCCTCCGGGGCAGAGACTCAATCAACCTCCCGGGCAAGTCAGGATTCTCCTCTCCAACACTCCGCCAACATGTACCTTTCCTGAATGACTCCTCTATTGCGCCTTAAGATGTGAAGAGCTCCAGTATCGTGGTACTGTGAAGTTCCTCCTGTCAGATGTTCCTAACAACTCTACTCGTATGGCAGACAGCTGTAGCCTCTCTTGGGGACCCCTTTCTCCAGAGTCCTGGCTCTCTATTCAGTTGCTGTTGTGCCCCAAGTCTCAGATGGGGGTAGTGCATTTACAGCCAACTGCTCCACCGGTGTCTGCTGCGGAACCATAAGCGTCCATACAACCTCGGGGACTGGGCCCCGGCCTTGCGCTGAGAACCTATAGGCAGAGTTCCTCTTCCGACCCACAACTCCTCTCTGTTCTCCTACTCCTTCGTTCCGCACTGTTCCTTCTCTCTCTTATGAAAGCTTACGTTGCAGTTCTACATCTTTCTCCTTCTGTTCCTTACCCGTGCCAGCTGGCTCAGATCACTGAGGCAGCTGCCGCACTCCTTCTCCTCGGACCTTTCCTCAGACTCTCCTGAATGACTGTCCTTCTCTCGCCTGACCTCCCAGACTGATCTGTAATTCTAAACCTTCCCAACCTTTTTTATGGATCTCAACTCCACCCACCTCCCAGCACATCCAGTGTTCCATGCAGGGAACCACCAGAGGTGCTCTGCTACTCTCTAAGCACTGAGCCGCAATGTGGTTGTGCAGAACTACCCTGTTGTGTGGGGTGCGTGTGTTGGAGCATGGAAAGGAGTTCCCAACTTACCCAGGTGGTGGGGCACTACACCTTAGGAGAAGGTGCAGTACATCTGTGGCGACTGAGCCTCAGGGGCGCCACAGTGCTACAACATGTACATCGACCCGGGAATGCAGGACCTCACATAGGAGAGCCAGGATACGCTGCCTTTGTCGGTAGCCAGTTCCTCAACTTTCTTCAGGACCATGCCAGAGACTTCAGGCGTCACTTATGTGGGTGCCACCGTGGGATTTCAAGACTTCACAGACAGGAAACCAGCAGACTGATAAGTTTAACAGTTTAATGAACCATTGTCGTTACCCCAATATATTATTCAGTTTTACTCCGTATTAACCCATTATCCCCCTGCGTGAAGTATTAACCATATTAAACCCATTAGCTCTTGCTCTGGCTCCTGCTCATCACTGCATCCCGCATACCTGCTATCTCACACTTGGCATAGTTGGCAGGATGCAGTCTAACAGCACGGAGGCAGCAGACCAAGCAGTTGGTGTGAGCCCTAGGTCCAGTATCTCCCTAGGGGCAATGTTGAGGAACCTCCCTAAGTTTTCAGAGAATAATACCATGTTATGGAGCTGGACTGAGCGCATTAGGGGGATCATGAGGGTGCACCCCATGACTCCTGCATTAAAAGCTGAGCTTGCCATAATGGCCCTAGATGGAGAAGCCAGAGATTCAGTTATGTTACGACCCCCCCAGAGAGCGAGACACTTTTAACAAGGTGCTACACATCTTGGAGGAGACCCATGGGGACCCCACAGACATAGGGGAGTTACGGATGCGTCTATTTAGCCGTATGCAAAGGGAGGGGGAGACGGTGACTCAGTACAGGAATGCACTTCAGGAGATCCATATTGCGTAGGGCCTACTGACGTATTATTGCGGGATCAATTGGTGACAGGCTTGCGAGACGTGCTGATGAAACAGGCTTTGCGGGAGCGTTTGCGGGTAAATCTCAGCATGACCTTTTCTGAGATGGGAAGCGAAGCACGCACACGCAAGCAAGAGCAGGGGGTGACAGTCCCGATAGGGAAGGTCCGGAGCGGAGAGGTATCTGTGAACATGGTCACCAAACCACAATGGGTGGAGGAATTGCGAAAGGAAAATCAGGATATACAAGGAGAGTTGGCTGATACAAAAAAGAAGTCAGAAGGCACCCCAAATTCTTCGTAAGTGGGCCCCCTGTCTTGCCAGGGCCTCAGTACTTGCCCGGGTGCGCCGGGCGCTGTCAGTCCCTTCATAATTTCGAACGAAATCCTGACAATTACAGTTCCTTAACGCTATAGCTGCTGGCGTTGGTGTGGAGAAGTTTGCGGAATACCTATCCAGGTCTGAAGTACTAGTGCACACCGATAATAACCCTTTGGCCCATCTGGAAAATGTGAAACTCGGAGCTCTGGAGAAACGATGGGTGGCTAGGATGGCAAAGTTTCGATATAAAATTGCCTAAAAGAGAGGAGCTGAAAATACTCATGCTGACGCCTTATCCAAAGTGACACATGGGAAACCTGGGCGTAACTGAGATGAGGAATTAGAAGATGAGGAGATTCCCAAATTCCGAGATTCTGCCAGGACGGTGGCAGCTATGCAGGAGCAGGTTCAAGTGTTGGCCTGAGAGGGTGTCTTGGGATGATCCCGTGATGAGTCGATTCGGTTACAACAGGAATATGGGGAACTTGCTCAACTGAGACAGTGGATAGCATCTAAGCAACTTCCTAGTCAGAGAGTGGGAAAGACTCCAAATGAGAAATGGACTGCTGTATCGGAAGGTCCTTCTTCAACGGGAACTGGGTGTCACCTGACAAGTGGTGATTCCAGAAATGCTGTTATCCAAGGTGGCCACAAAGGTGCAAGAAAGGGGAGCACACTTCGGCCAGGAGAAGACATTTCTGTGGTTACAAAGATTAGTTTATGAGACCTGTAGGCTATGCAGAAGTTGTGAATTAGCGAAGCCACCAGAGCAGAGAGCTCCCACACAAACCATCGTGACTTCTGCTCCGCTGGAGGTGCTGATGATAGACTATCTGACTATTGGGCTGGCTCATCGAGCATTGTCTGGTAATGACGGGCCACTTTACGAAGTTCGCTGTCGTGACCCCAACACGTGATCAGACTGCTGGATCCGCCACGCATGACATTTGTAATAATTTCATTCCAGTGTATGGCTGCCCAGAGCGAATTCACTCCGACCAGGGGACCTGTTTTCTAGGGAAAGTGATGGAAGAGTTGCACCATCTGTACCAGATCGAGAGGTCTCGCACAACGTCATCCTCAGGGAAATGGGGCCTGTGAACAGTTCAACTTCACCCTAATTCAGATGCTGAGAACACTAGAAGAAGACCAAAAGGCCATATGGCCCGAGTTCGTAGCTGAGTTGGTGTGGGTGTACAATAACCGAATACATCGAACCACCGGTTATAATCCATATACCTTGTTATTTGGCCATTCAGGAAAAGAGATCACCGAGCTGGAGCTGGATCCAGAGGAAGACTACTCACAGACGGGAGTGTCCACCTGGGTCCAAGAACATCATCATCGTCTACAGACTTTGCGTCGCCTTGCATCCTGATTTCAGGAATTGGAACTTGCAGAAAGAACTCCTCTGCGGGGGACAGATCTCTAAGCTGGTGACCGTGTACTAGTTCGGGAAAAACATCCTTGAGATAAACTGGAAACAGGTGGGAGAGAAACCCATATCAGGTGAAATGGCGAATCAACTCAGAGGGGCCCGTCTTTGAAATTCAGCGTGAAGGGGGAGAGAACTCTGCCACTCGTATAGTTTACAGGAATATGCTTTAGCCTTGTCTGTCAAGAGAAGTGGAAGAGGTGCAAGATGCCGCTGAAGTACCCCCGCCAGTCGCAGTAGATTGTGAAGAGGAAGAAAGTCCTGAACAGCCATCCAAAGATCTAAGGGAGGGACAAGTACAGGAAGTTCCCGAGGAGTCAGTCCCAGTCGAAACAGACGCACTCCCCGCCCTCACCTGTGCAACCTGACTCGACCACCCAATGCGACTCAGCTACTCCTTCTGACTTACGGCGCTCTAAACGAACAACAGCCGGAATACCCCCCAACTGATACAATCAGAACCAATTTATTTGGCAACGACTTATCCAGGGAATAGAAGACTGCCAACGCTGTTATGAATGGGTCACCGAGGAGAAAAAAGCAAAACAAGCTAAGTCACAGAAAACCAGAGAGGTTGGTAACTATGCAGATTGCAGATCCCTGATCTTACCACACAACTAGCAGTAGCCGTGGAGCGTGCCTACGATGTTCCTAGACACCTCGTCACGGCCGGAGGACTAAATAAGCCTAAAGCAAGAAAAGGGAAAAGTAACTGCCCCAGAGCAGACCCCAAAGGAATAGATAGCCCCCACACATGTATTGACAGTGAAACAAGATGAAGGCACAAACACAGGCAGGAAAATAGGCTGAGCAAATGATGGGGCCCAAACTAACTAGACAGGAAAGGAAAGACACTGTCTGCAACCTGCAAAAAACCCTACAAAAATAATGTCCAACACTTCTGATAGCAAAATTAACCCTGAAGTCACTAGACTTCTCCCACTATATCAGCACTCTGAAATATTCTGAGACAGAGCAAAAAGAGACCGAACTAGTAAGGAACAAAAAGCCAATTGGCAAAATACTGATAAATAAGAATGGAAATTCAGTACAGCCCCCAGCCGGGGCTGGCTGACCACACAAAAAACTGAATAGACCAACAAAATCAAGTGTGAACATTAGCAGAAAAACTTAGCTTTAGATGACTGGAACAGAGCTGAAAACCAAGAGCTGACAAGCCAGAAGGAATCACCAGCAACTGAATAGGGCGTCGGCTGTCTTAAATCCAATCTGAGAATCCTGAGGTCCAATCGTCATCCTCATTCTCAGGTGGCAGACCTCCACCGATCAAACCAGCCTCACCACCTCCTGTCACCACCAGAGGGAGTCTGGAAGGGGAACTCACAACTGGTGAACCAGAGAATGAACTCACAACACAAGGCGTTTTAAAAGCAAAAGGAGAGGGGGAGTGTAGGTAGATCCCAGCAAAGAGCAAACAGATGAACAGCATACTAGGGCACACAAATCACCACATTAACAGACAGAGCTATTTATCTGGACCCATAGAAGTGAGTAATCGCGAAACGGCCGTTGTCCGGCACCTCCCTCCCCTAGCATTCCTCTAACGTCCTGCATGTCCACATATCTATTGATGGAATTTATGTGAAATAAAGACGCACAGATTTTCAGCTATATCGGTGAGTGCTGCATATTTCTCCTTTTTTCGCTTCACGTTGGAGTGTAGGTAGATGGACCGGGCCAGTGGTACCTCTCTTGCGCCAGTTCCAGAACTGTCTTGGCTGTCACCATTGTTGCCGGGGGAAAGCTTTCTGACCTGGACATGCCTTTGCACTTGACGTTAGAGGCGTGTCAAGGATAAAAGGGATGGTGCGCGGGAAAACGAGAGACTTGGCAGGAAGACAGTGCACAGCAGGAGGATGTTTGTTCTCTCTCCTTGGAGCGACTCGATAGCTCAGGCCCCAGCTGTAGTTCCCCTGATCTTTGTGCACACTGACTGTGAGCAACAAGTAGCTGTGTGCCCGCTCACCCCTGGCACTGAGAAGCCGCCTCACACCATTCCACTGATTGCCACGGGCACGTGGCCTAAGACTGACCTGGTGCTTCATACAGAGCCGGGTAGGTTCATCCTCTCCTCCACCGTCGAACTGAGTCACACTTCGGTGGTTCCACAGATTGTGCTACACCACGTATGTTGACCCGGGAATGCAGGACCTCACTTAGGAGAGCCAGGATACACTGCCTTTGTCGGGAGCCAGCTCCTCAACTTTCGTCAGAACCACGCCAGAGACGTCACACGTCACAAGCCTTCACAGACAGGAAACCAGCAGACTGACAAGTTTACCCGTTTCATGAACCATTGTTCTTACCCCGATATATTATTCAATTTTACTCCCTATTAACCCATTATCTCTCTGCGTGGACTATTCCCTGTATTAAACCCATTAACTCTTGCTCTGCCTCCTACTCGTCACTGCATTCACCGTACCTGCTCTCTCACAAGGGCATCATAATTTTATGTAGGGGTTAAATGTACTATGGGGGCATCATACTATGTATGTGATGGGCTTTTTTGTGTGTAGGAGAGTGGGTTACCCTAAAACAGAAAGTGCTGCAGTGTGTGTAGTCTGCCACAGTACGTGTCACTCTTTCATGTCTTTGTACATTGGAAGGTGTGTACGTACATCTACCCACAAGATCATTGAGGATGATTTCTCAAGCCAAACACTGGTAAGGCCACTGACTGATTCTCAAATGGGTAGATGGGTGTGATAAACCAGCACTTCTCTACCCCACCTGATGTCACTATTACATCAGACCTGGCTAGTCATTGCTTGCGTTGAGAAACATGTGATGGTGTCTCAGCGGCTGATTGATTTACATGTTTTTGCATATTTCCCATAAGGGATGGGGGAATTGCTCTAGAATCACTGCGTTGCGAAACATGTGATGGTGTCTCCGCAGTGTTGGATGTTGATCTCCATGAGGTCACTCATCCTCATTTTAATAGTCTTTTACTAGGCATTGCTCCTACTAGCCAGTTTCCTACTCCACACTGATGAGGGGCAATACCCCGAAACAGCTGTCTGTGGATGGATACCATGTTTTGGCATAGGTGGTTTCCTTCATTGGAGACTGCCCTTCCCGTGGTTGTTCCTTCCCGGTGAAAGACCTGGCTAGTCATTGCTTGCGTTGAGAAACATGTGATGGTGTCTCCGCGGCTGATTGATTTACATGTTTTTGCATATTTCCCATAAGGGATGGGGGCATTGCTCTAGAATCACTGCGTTGAGAAACATGTGATGGTGTCTCCGCAGTGTTGGATGTTGATCTCCATGAAGTCACTCATCCTCATTTTCATAGTCTTTTACTAGGCATTGCTCCTTCTAGCCAGTTTCCTACTCCACACTGATGAGGGGCAATACCCCAAAACAGCTGTCTGTGGATGGATACCATGTTTTGGCATAGGTGGTTTCCTTCATTGGAGACTGCCCTTCCCGTGGTTGTTCCTTCCCGGTGAAAGACCTGGCTAGTCATTGCTTGCGTTGAGAAACATGTGATGGTGTCTCCGCGGCTGATTGATTTACATGTTTTTGCATATTTCCCATAAGGGATGGGGGCATTGCTCTAGAATCACTGCGTTGAGAAACATGTGATGGTGTCTCCGCAGTGTTGGATGTTGATCTCCATGAGGTCACTCATCCTCATTTTCATATTACATCAGAAGGATCACGTAGTGTGGTCTCCCCACTTACACCATGATGTTCTACACCCCCTGGGGACACATAAGGTCAACTTTGCACAGTTTTACACTTTGACCATCTGTCCATATGGGCCCACGAAGGCACAGGGAGTGAGAGAATGTGTCCCACACAGTCGCTAACGTGGCACCACATTCGCTCACATCTCTGACTGGCTGAGTGGCCCCTTTCACTAGCACCAGTGAAACAAAGCGCTGCCAGCCTGGTTCCTAATTAGATATAAGCCTAGTTCGATAACGGGATTATATCAGGCCAGAAACCATTCCCAGTAGCCTGGAAAGTTAACCTTTTCATGACATGCGCTGTACATGTGCGGCACATGATGGGTCTCTCCCTTTGATATGGGCTCCGGAACTGAGCCCACATCTTTACCGGCACATGACAGCTGATTTGAACAACTGACATGCTCCCATAAAAGCCGCTGGTGGAATTGCAATCTACCCTCAGCGGTTAACCCGCTAAATGCTGCTGTCAATCTCTGATCGTGCCAGAAGTATGTCACTAATCCCGCCCATTGGCACCCATGTCACGTGACCACTGGTCACCAATGGGTTGGCATGACAACCCGGAGTCTGCAGTAGAACCCTGTGGTTGTCATTGCCGTATTGCTATGAGCGCCGCCAAGTGGTCAGTGCTCATAGCAAGTGAGCATTTCAGCTACATAGAGCAGGGCTGTAGCATTGCTCTATGTAGCACAAGCGATCGTATGATCACAGCTTCTAGACTGCCGTAGAGTCTATTGAAGCAAGTGTAAAGTAAAAAAAAAGTTTGTAAAAATATTAAAAAAATAAAAAATATAAAGATTAAATTACCCCCCATTCAAAATAAAACAACTAAAACAAAAATACACATATTGCCGCATTCAGAATTTCCCTATCTATCAATATATAAAAAGAATTAATCTGATTGTAAACGGTGTAGCGAGAAAAAAAAGTCAAAACACCAGAATTACGTTTTTTTGGTTACTGCAACATTGCATTAAAATGCAATAACGGGCGATCAAAACATAATATCTACACTAAAATGCTATCAATAAAAACATCAGCTCAGCGCACAAAAATTAAGCCCTCACCCAACCCCAGATCAAGAAAAATGGAGGCGCTACAGGTCTCGGAAAATGAACCAATTTATTTATTTATTTTTTAAACAAACTTTGGATTTTTTTCACCACTTAAATAAAGAAGGACCTAGACATGTTTGATATCTACAAACTCTTAATGACCTAAAGAATCATAACGCAGGTCAGTTTTATCATTTGGTGAACATGGTAAAAAAAAACCTCAAAGAACTGTAGTGGTATTGTACTTTTCTTGCAATTTCACCACACTTGGAATTTTTTTCCTGTTTTCCAGTAAAGTATATGGAAGAACTAATGGAGGCATTCAAAAGTACAACTCGTCCTGCGAAAAACAAGCCCTGATGTTGCCATATTGATGGAAAAATAAAAAAGTTATGGCTCTGGGAAGTAAGTGAGCAAAAAACAGAAACGCAAAAATGGTAAAGTGGCCTAGGGGTGAAAGGGTTAAATGGACGTGCGGATTCGTGGATTGAGACAAAAGAGCATCTCAAGGTTAAATTATATATTTAATCACCTTAAGAGCACACTAGAAAATACACTATAGGCACGATGGTTATACATAGGCAATGGTCAGATATGCACATACAATACTGGTAGTACAAAATATATAAGCAGATGGATCATTTTAATAACCGGTTTGATATTAGACCGTGTGTGCATTGGGCTGCAGGGGGCATTGGCTGCCATCTGGTTCATTGTTCCTTCACAACATGGCCCCCACTTTTGAAGCGAACCGCAAGCATTACAGGAAAAGATGCCACATGGCCTTGCACTAGCCTTTATCCCCTTAGGATGTGTGCACACGTTGCGGATCCACAGCGGATTTGGTCCTGCGGATCCGTAGCAGTTTCTGCTGCAGTGTACAGTACCATTAAAGGCAATGCAAAATGAAAAATGCAGTGCCCACGGTGCGGCATTTTCCGCATGGATTTGCTTCGGTTTTAAATCCGCAGCATGTTACTTCTTTGTGCGGATTCCGCAGCGGTTGGCACCTGCTCCATAACAGGTGTCAAACCGCAGGGGAAAACCGCTGGCTAATCCGCAGGAAATCCGCAGATAAACCCCTGCGGATTTACCTGCGGATTTAGACAAATCCACGCTGAAAATTCCCAGCAGAATCCGCAACGTGTGCACACATCCTTAGGATTACTTCCCTCCAGCCCTCTGGGCTGAACCCAAATCCCCTCCCCTTGCCTCTAGCAGCTCCAAAACTGATGGGTCATAACTCCTCAATGGACGGTCTTAGGGACATGGTTTTGGCATCGTCAGATCTCACCCGGCCCCTTCTACACATTCAGACCAAACACAGCTTTGCTACCTGACTTCTACTAGCCATTCTATGTATCTCTCCACCCTGTGGTGCTAGAACTGATCAAGACCCTGGAGGTCCGTTCCAGAGATCTTGAAAACGTAACCGGTGTGTAACCAGTAAGTGTGATAAGTTCATATTCTCCTTATGAAATCATAACTGACTCAACAAAATAGTTAGACTTCAAGGTATCTATTTTGCAAGCAAGCCTCAAGGTGTGAGATCTGTCAGTGACAAGAATTGACACCCTCCCGAGCTAAATGTCCTGTTACAGCTGCACATGGGAAAAGGGGTTTTATAATCCCATACTAAATAGGATACTAATGATTGACATGAAATTACAGTGGGGCAAAAAAGTATTTAGTCAGTCAGCAATAGTGCAAGTTCCACCACTTAAAAAGATGAGAGGCGTCTGTAATTTACATCATAGGTAGACCTCAACTATGGGAGACAAACTGAGAAAAAAAAATCCAGAAAATCACATTGTCTGTTTGTTTTTCATTTTATTTGCATATTATGGTGGAAAATAAGTATTTGGTCAGAAACAAAATTTCATCTCAATACTTTGTGATATATCCTTTGTTGGCAATGACAGAGGTCAAACGTTTTCTGTAAGTCTTCACAAGGTTGCCACACACTGTTGTTGGTATGTTGGCCCATTCCTCCATGCAGATCTCCTCTAGAGCAGTGATGTTTTTGGCTTTTCGCTTGGCAACACGGACTTTCAACTCCCTCCAAAGGTTTTCTATAGGGTTGAGATCTGGAGACTGGCTAGGCCACTCCAGGACCTTGAAATGCTTCTTACGAAGCCACTCCTTCGTTGCCCTGGCGGTGTGCTTTGGATCATTGTCATGTTGAAAGACCCAGCCACGTTTCATCATCAATGCCCTTGCTGATGGAAGGAGGTTTGCACTCAAAATCTCACGATACATGGCCCCATTCATTCTTTCATGTACCCGGATCAGTCGTCCTGGCCCCTTTGCAGAGAAACAGCCCCAAAGCATGATGTTTCCACCACCATGCTTTACAGTAGGTATGGTGTTTGATGGATGTAACTCAGTATTCTTTTTCCTCCAAACACGACAAGTTGTGTTTCTACCAAACAGTTCCAGTTTGGTTTCATAAGACCATAGGACATTCTCCCAAAACTCCTCTGGATCATCCAAATGCTCTCTAGCAAACTTCAGACGGGCCCGGACATGTACAGGCTTAAGCAGTGGGACACGTCTGGCACTGCAGGATCTGAGTCCATGGTGGCGTAGTGTGTTACTTATGGTAGGCCTTGTTACATTGGTCCCAACTCTCTGCAGTTCATTCACTAGGTCCCCCGCGTGGTTCTGGGATTTTTGCTCACCGTTCTTGTGATCATTCTGACCCCACGGGGTGGGATTTTGCGTGGAGCACCAGATCGAGGGAGATTATCAGTGGTCTTGTATGTCTTCCATTTTCTAATTATTGCTCCCACAGTTGATTTCTTCACTCCAAGCTGGTTGGCTATTGCAGATTCAGTCTTCCCAGCCTGGTGCAGGGCTACAATTTTGTTTCTGGTGTCCTTTGACAGCTCTTTGGTCTTCACCATAGGGGAGTTTGGAGTCAGACTGTTTGAGGGTGTGCACAGGTGTCTTTTTATACTGATAACAAGTTTAAACAGGTGCCATTACTACAGGTAATGAGTGGAGGAAAGAGGAGACTCTTAAAGAAGAAGTTACAGGTCTGTGAGAGCCAGAAATCTTGATTGCTTGTTTCTGACCAAATACTTATTTTCCACCATAATATGCAAATAAAATGAAAAAAAAACAGACAATGTGATTTTCTGGATTTTTTTTTCTCAGTTTGTCTCCCATAGTTG
The DNA here is from genome assembly GCF_039654945.1 of Dendrobates tinctorius. NCBI lineage: Eukaryota > Metazoa > Chordata > Amphibia > Anura > Dendrobatidae > Dendrobates > Dendrobates tinctorius. The sequence goes on from NW_027361696.1 coordinate 78,061,194, forward strand.
AGGTCTACCTATGATGTAAATTACAGACGCCTCTCATCTTTTTAAGTGGTGGAACTTGCACTATTGCTGACTGACTAAATACTTTTTTGCCCCACTGTATATCTCCAATATTCTTCACAGTGGATACTGCTGCAGCTAGATAACCAAAGACAGGAGCAAGGATCATCTGTGCAAACAATGTATTCTTCTCCGGGTGGTAATATGCCATCTTAGACAAATAAATACATTTTCAATATCCACAATTTAAGTGTTCCCTTTTGGGCACATGCAGACAAGCGTATAATGTGCTGACCAATGTAATTTAATAGGGCTGTTCCCATACGGAACATCCGTGTAGCATCCATTTTTTTTGCGGATACATTACCTTAGAAGATGTATTTGATTGTGTATATCTTCTAGATGTACCATAAACAATTTTTCATACTCCTGTATGACCTCAGACTAAAGCACATCTCTATAAGTAGTCTTAGAAAATTCACAAAACGTACAGATACTGTCTGGATGAATGACTTGTGCATGTTTCTTTATAGTGCCTGGTTTAATATAAAAGATCGCTTGATCACTGTACAAAACAAGCTCCTCTTCCTCTTGTGTTACCGACATCTCCCCATGCATTGTAAATTCTTCTCAGCGGGACTCTCACTTCCATTTGGAATTGGAATTAGTTTTTTTTCTTTAGTACGCTGTTATAAATTATAAAGTGCTGCGGAAAAAGTTGGTGCTCTAGAAATAAATTGTATTTTTCTTCTTTTTCTTCTTCTTATTAATATTTAATATGTATTATTAATATGTATTATACATATTTTACCAATATTTAATAATTATTATTTGTTATTACAATTGATTATTATAAATGATTGTTAATTATTATTTATTAATATTTAATATGCATTGTTATAATTATTCATTATTACTATTAATCAATATTTAAGATTTATTGTATTATTAGTTTTAATATTTATTATTATTATTTAGTATCAATTATCATTATTTAACCCCTTAACCCCTAAGGGTGGTTTGCACGTTCTTGACCAGGCCAATTTTTACAATTCTGACCCCTGTCCCTTTATGAGGTAATAACTCTGAAACGCTTCCATGGATCCTGGTAATTCTGACATGTCTTCTCATGACATATTATACTTCATGTTAGTGGTAAAATTTCATTCAAATAACTTGCGTTTATTTGTGAAAAAAACGGAAATTTGGTGAAAATTTTTAAAATTTTGCAATTTTCCAACTTTGAATTTTTATGCCCTTAAATCACAGAGACACGGCACACAAAAAACTTAATAAGTAACATTTCACATATGTTTTCTTTACATCAGCACAATTTTGGAACCAAAATTTTTTTTTGTTAGGAAGTTATAAGGGTTAAAAGTTGACCAGCGATTTCTCATTTTTGCAACACCATTTTATTTTTACGGACCACATCACATTTGAAGCCACTTTGAGGGGTCTATATGATAGAAAATACCCAAAAGTGACACCATTCTAAAAACTGCACCACTTAAGGTGCTCAAAACCATATTCAAGAAGTTTATTAACCCTTCAGGTGCGTCACAGGAATTTTTTGAATATTTAAAAAAAAATGAATATTTAACTTTTTTTCACAAAAAAAATACTTCAGGTTCAATTTTTTTATTTTACCAAGGGTAACAGGAGAAATTGGACTGCAAAAGTTATTGTGCAGTTTGTCCTGAGTAAGCTGATACCTGATATGTGGGGGGGAACCACTGTTTCGGCGCATGGCAAAGCTCAGAAGGGAAGGAGCGCCGTTTGACTTTTTCAATGCAAAGTTGTCTGGAATTCAGATTGGACACCATGTCACGTTTGGAGAGCCCCTGATGTACCTAAACAGTGGAAACCCCCACAAGTGACCCCATTTTGGAAACTAGACCCCCCAAGGAACTTGTCTAGATATGTGGTGAGAACTTTGAACCTACAAGGGCTTCACAGAAGTTTATAACGTACAGCGGTACAATTAAAAAATCATATTTTTTCCAAAAAAATGATCTTTTCACCCCCAATTTTTATTTTTCCAAGGTTAACAGGACCATAAAAGTTATTGTGCAATTTGTCCTGAGTACGCTGATACCCCATATGTGGGTGTAAACGACTATTTGGGCGCATGGCAGAGCTCAGAAGGGAAGCAGCGCCATTTGACTTTTTTGGCTGGAATTGAGATTGGACACCATGTCGCGATTGGAAAACCCCTGATGTACCAAAACAGTGGAAATCCCCCACAAATGACACCATTTTGGAAACTAGACCCCCTAAGGAACTTATCTAGATGTGTGGTGAGCACTTTGAACCCCCGAGTGCATCACAGAAGTTTATAACGCCCGGGCGTGAAAATAAAAAAATCGTATTTTTTCAACAAACATGATCTTTTAGTCACCAATTTTTTTATTTTCCCAAGGGTACCAGGAGAAATTGGACCCCAAAAGTTGTTGTCCAATTTGTCCTGAGTACGATGATACCTCATATGTGGGAGAAAAACCACTGTATGGGCACACGTCGGGGCTCAGAAGGGAAGTAGTGACGTTTTGGAATGCAGACTTTGATGGAAAGGTCTGCGAGTGTCATGTGCGTTTGGAGAGCCCCTGATGTACCTAAACTATTGAAACTCCCCACAAGTGACCCGATTTTGGAAACTAGACCCCCCACGGAACTTACCTAGATGTGTGGTGAGCACTTTGAACCCCCAAGTGCTTCACAGAAGTTTATAACTCCCGGGCATGAAAATAAAAAAATCATTTTTTTCCACAAAAATGATATTTTTGCCCCCATTTTTTTATTTTCCTAAGGGTAACAGGAGAAATTGGACCCCAAAAGTTGTTTTGCAATTTGTCCTGAGTAGGCTGATACCCCATATGTGGGGGTAAAACACTGTTTGGGCGCATGGCAGAGCTTGGAAGGGAAGGAGCACCATTTGACTTATTCAACGCAGAATTGGCTGGAAGTGAGATCAGATGCCATGTTGCGTTTGGAGAGCCCCTGATGTGCCCAAACAGTGGAAACCCCCCCTTTATAACTCCAATCCTAACCCCAACACACCCCTAACCCTAATCTCAGCCCTAACTCTAGCCCTAACTCTAGCCCTAACCCTAGCTCTAATGGGAAAATGGAAATAAATACATTTTCTTTTAATTTTATTATTTTTCCATAACTAAGGGGGTGATAATGGGGGGTTTAATTTACTGTTTATATATAGCGGGTTTATATTTTTGGCAGCTGTCACACGCTAAAAGACGCTTTTTATTGTAAAAATAGTTTTTGCATCACCACATATTGAGAGCTATAATTTTTCCATATTTTGACCCACCGAGTCACGCGAGGTTTTATTTTTTGCGGGACGAGTTGACGTTTTTATCGGTATCATTTTTGGGCACGTGACATTTTTTGATCGCTTTTTATTCCAATTTTTGGGACGCAGAATGAACAAAAGCCAGCGTTTCATGAATTTCTTTTGGGGGGTGCGTTTACACCGTTCTGCCTGCGGTAAAATTGATAAAGCCCTTTTATTCTTCGGGTCAGTACGGTTACAGCGATACCTCAATTAGGTCTTTTTTTATGTCTTGGCGCTTTTATGCAATGAAAACAATTTTATATAAAAAATAATTATTTTTGCATCGTTTTATTCTGCGAGCTATAACTTTTTTATTTTTTCGCTGATGATGCTGTATGGTGGCTCGTTTTTTGCGAGACAAGGTGACGTTTTCAGCAGTACCATGGATATTTATATGCGTCTTTTTGATCGCGCGTTAGTGCACTTTTTGTTTGGCGGTATGATAATAAATCATTATTTTTTGCTTAGTTTTTTATTTTTATTTTTTAAGAGATTTGCTAAAGGGGTTAACTAGCGGGACAGTTTTATAGGGCGAGTCGTTATGGATGCGGCGATACTAAATATGTGTACTTTTATTGTTTTTTTTTGTTTCCAAAAAATGAATTTATTAGGGAATATTTTTTTTAATTTATTTAGCGATTTTTTTAAAATTATTTTTACCCTTTTTTTTTTTAACTTTATTACATTGTCCCAGCGGGGACATACCTGTCATGTGACAGATCGCTGATCTGTCATATCACAGATCACTGTGACAGATCAGCGATGTGTCACAGGCACTGCACCAGGCTTCCTCCTTGCCTGCGCTTTGCAGGCACTGAGGAAGCCAGCTCCCTGCAGGCCCCCGAAGGTCCCCGTCGCCATCTTGGATTCAGGGATCTGCAGGGATGGAGCCCCCTGCAGCAGCGCTGCACATTGCGCTGCTGTGGGGGGCTCAGGGAAGCACGGAGGGAGCCCCCTCCCTGTCGATGCTTCTCTTTAACCCCCGGTACACCGCGATCGTGTTTGATCGCGGTGTGCAAGGGGTTAATGTGTCGGTGGCGGTCCGTGACCGCTCCTGACACATTGCGCCGGGTGTCAGCTGTAATAATCAGCTGACACCCGGCCGCGATCAGCGGCGCTCACCACGTGGATGCCGCTGATTGCTGTGACGTACTATCCCATCCCTGGGAATTAAGTCCCAGGGCACATGAACGGGATAGCATGTCACATGACAGAAAGGGGTTAATGATCATTATTTATTATCATTTATTATTGCTTATTAATATCTGATATTTACTATTAATATGTATTTTTTATTATTACTATTATCATTTTTTATTTATTATTATTTACATGGTGGAGACATAACTAATCATGTCCTTAACTCATTTGCTGCTGATAAAGAAATCTGTTTTTCTAATGATTAGAACAATAGATTAAATAGAGTAGAAGAAATCTTCCTTTCACTTTTACTCTTTTATCCCAACAGCGAGGACAGTGAAGTTTCATTTCACATTTAGAAAGTCCAAGTTCTACATGTGACGGATTTATGGGGGAGTGGAGATCTTACAAAGAAGGAAAAGTGGTGCAAGACTTCACGCTTTAGTTCTCCCATCAGTGATTGTGTTTATAGCTTCAAAGATACCAGTGGAAGAAACATGGGTCCAGTCACCTACTGTATCATCAGCGCTTGTAAGTATGTGATCAGGGATGTAGCTATAGGGGGTGTAGAGGTAGCAGCCTCTCTGTTACATAAGACCTCAGTACCATCGAGGAGGGTGGTTGCAGGTTTTACATTGGAACCTTTGTTCTCTGATTTATTTAGCCAGTGGGGCAACTAGATTCCCATGGGTCAAAGATCAAACTTTTCACTGGACCAATCCCACCCACTCGTTACAGCTTAATATATTATTACACCGTTTTCACTTTCCATCTGCTGTTGCAACATGTATTAAGGCTCATACAGACGTCCATTTTTTTTCACATATAAGAAAAACGCTCCTAATTTCATCTGAGTTTGGTCCAAGTTTCATCAGTTTTTCTTGGATAAAGTTAAAAGTTAAAGTTAAAGTTCTCTACCTTGTCTTATCTAGAGGTCCATGAAAAACGGCAATGGATTGCTGTCCGATTTTTTTCAGGGACCATTGACTTGTCTTGTTGACTTTGATCCAACACCTGGATGGGTCCACAATTTCGCACAGACCACTCAGTCTGCAAAAAATTAAAAAAGTCGGATCTATAAACAGCTCCATAGACTGTACTAGATCTCGTACGTGAAAAATGGACATCTGAATGAGCTCTTGCATATTTTCCTGTGCATTGAAAGGTTGTTGTCAGAGGGTTACACTTGTATCTCTCTCTCTCTCTCTCTCTCTATATATAATTTTTATTGAAAGTATATGTAGATATACAGAAAATATCACTTAAAAGAGAATTCCAAGATCCTCTCTCAATATGTAGCAGGTGTAATAATAATAATATTAATACCTCCAATTAGAAATGTAGTATACTTCTTCTGATATGCTCTGTTGCAGGGCATTGCAGTAGCTTAAGTATCTTTGGTTACAGACACTCATATACTGACAGTTACTTGTTACTGGTTGTAAAAATCATGGTTATATAATCCATTGCTCTGCACATGGGCTAATCACATGCAATATACTCCACCAACAGACACACATGATATCACAACCGAAAAGAATTATCATACAAATATGAGGTTGTGCCACAAGTGAGATGGATCATGATGTTGGACACATCAACACATAGACAAACAGTAGTTGCCAAAGGCAACACAAAGATGTACGAGGTATTTTTTAGATCCTTGGTAGTTACAGTATGAACAAATAGATCAATATTTGAACAAGAAGCTAGGGGGAGAATTTCCTAGAATGTGGCTTGATTGAAAGGGGAATCTTACCTCCTTCTGTTGAGTTGTGTTTAGTGATGAGCAAACGTGCTCGCCACTACTCGTTACTCGCTTGAGTATCACGGTACTCTGTGTACTCGGCGAGCACCAAGCATTTCCGGGATTACTCGGCGAGAACTCGGGTCTCCACCCAGCTTTTTTGACGGACTTTTCAGACCCAATCACGATGCAGGGATTGTTTGCCCGGAAATGAAACAACGCAGCCATCTTTGTTGTGGTCATGCAGTGATTGCCTGGCCGCACAGCATCATCACGGGTATAAGAGGCTGGACGCCACCCTGCTCGGCGCATTCAGCTCCGGATTTAGATAGTGCAGGGAGAGCTCCTGCCGAGATAGGGTCAGAAATGGGGATTTATTAGTTAGTGTGGGGTCTACCCATAGTAAACTACTCAAATCCAGCTAAACCAACAGTCCCTCTAAGGACTAATTCCGGAGTATATAGGTTCCAGTGTTAGGTAGGTAGGGTAGTTTACGTCGCTCTATACACATCAGTGCAAGGCCTGCAGGCACTGTATGTGTTTATGTAGATCATTGCATACATCAAGAAGGTCCATTCCCTTCCTGTGTTCTGGTGCTGCTGCTGCTACCTGTAGGATATATTGGCCGTATATACCTAGCCCCAGGTGTAATTGGCTTTGAATTTTTTTTTGGCCAGGGCTAATAGAGCTTTTTTATTGCAAAGCAATCCAGAGCACTTTTTTTTCCCTCCATTTGCTTTTTGACAGTGCACAATACAGCCAGATGCTTTTTCTAGCACACCATGAAAATCCAGCAATTTTAAAGGGGCCCCAAACTTCCTTTTTGAGTGCGCAGAGAAATATTTAATTTTTATGTGCTATGGTTGAGTAGATTTTTTTTTTTAGTGTCTTACACAATTTCTTGACACCATTTTGTTGAACCCCTCAAAAAATACATACAGGCCACATATTTTACAGAGTGGTATATCTGACACGCCTCATCCATCCATGTGCTAAAAATTTTGGTCTTTTTAGCCCTAAATTATATTTTTTTGCTGTCTGGCACTGTACTTACATACAGCAGTATTTAGCAAAAAAATGAAAAAAATATAGGCCACACATTTTTCGGTGTGGTATCTCTGTGCCAGCTCATATCTGTTTGTGCACAAACTATGTCAACTTGGTAGCTATACCCCAGTGGGTGTTGGCACAGTGTCATGTTGACTACAGTCCCCAGATATATATATATATATATATATATATATATCAACAAATAGTCTAGAAAGTGAGCAGGGCACTTCAACCATATAAATACAACCAGTCCCTCATAATAAAATGAAGGGCAAAGAAGAGATCCCACTATAAACTTCAATTAAAAGATATATTTTTATTGAAAAATTTTGTAAAAACCATATGAAAATAGCAGCAAGATAGCCATGATAGAGGACACCACATAAATTAATGGGCTATAACATCATATAATATGGCATAATGTAAGTCAATATACATGAATAAATAGGCTTTCCACATAACAATAAATCCTTGTAATGAACAATAAGGGGCTCTAATTAAAAGTTATCCCCTAGCACATTGGCTAAACAAGGAAAACCCCAAACTGCATGAACAGATTTTACCGTTCAAATGCTGACAAAGCCCTGAAAAAAACAATTAACCACAATGTAAAATGTGCTGTAACAGCGCTCTGTCACTAAGGACCATTGTCAGTCCAAAAAACCAAAATAGGTGAATAAATAAGAAATGGAGCTAATGAATATATCTACCTGTGGCACTGGAAAATAAGGTGTCCCCACACCCCGACGTGCGTTTCGCCGCCAGCTTCTTCCAGGGGTGTGCCTATAGGCAGGGTAACCGTGTTTTTATATGTTGATTGGCCAATCTAAAGGGAGAAATTATACAAGGGGCAGTAACCGTCAGTGTGATCGGCGCATAGCGCACCCGCCCATCTCCCCGTGATCGCTTCCTGCAGACACTCAATGACACGCAGCCTTTTGGAGGTGCCGGGGGAAGCGCATGATATGACCGGGCTGCGGGTACCTGTGCTGCGCCGTGTCCGGAACTGTCAAGGCTGTGTCCCCTGTTTTCCGGCGGAAGGAATAGGGTAATGGACAGGCCCCATTACACAGAAAGAGGGGTTGTGTTTATACAGGGTACCTGGCCGGAAGCTGAGGGAAAAAATAAGCAAAGCAGGAGTGAGTCCCCAGCTGTGACTGTGTGAGCAGCAAGGGGGGCAGTGCACTACACACCCGAAGCACCGACGCTGCAGCAAAATGCAGCAGACAGACAAACCTGCTGACCTAGAGGCATGGGGCCAGCTTAAGAGGAAGCGGGCAAGACAGCAAAGATTTTTGGCGTGGACAAGCAGCGCATAGGAGGTTGAGTAGCGTGCTCCGTCCTTAGAGCAGTTGTGCTGCAAAGGACTGTTACCATTGTCTCTCGCCACTAAAAGCAGTACTGCTATTTACCAAGGTTCCGTTTGCCTAGTAACCACCAGAGAGCGAGGCGCCGTGCGCTTCTTGACCATGAGTACAGCGCACGTGTGCAGTAGAGAGAGCCAATTGATGGCTCGTGTTCAGCATGGATAACCAATAATTATAAGGCACAAAGGAATGTCAGTGGACATTGGTACGGTCAGCAAGGTACTCCATCAGCATTTTCCAAAACTTTGCACTCTTTGTGAGAGTCCCCCGTGCCTCAGGCACTGGGCGATGGGAGGGTCTGAGAAAACTCTCCCCAAACTTTGTCAGTGTTCCACTGCCTTTGCTGGCTTGGAGTTGTGTCTCTCTCTCACCTGTACTCCTTTCTTGGCCAAAAAACTTTGACCTCTGCTGCCAGCATTTTCAGATGTGAATTTTTTAATAATTCTGCAAGAAGGACCCTCTGTTCCTCCAACATTTTAGTACACCTGTCTGCCTCTGGAATAAGAGATGTAAAGTTCTCCTTGTAGCGTGGGTCTAGAAGTGTTACCAATCAGTATTGCCCGTCACCCAAAATTTTGATAATGCGAGGGTGATGGGAAAGGCAGCGTAGCTTAAACTCAGGCATGTGTGCAAGACTGCTAACAGTCAATACTTCCAAGTCCTTACCAAGAGGATGACTGACTATGCTCTCCTCCTGCTCCTTGTCATCAGGCCTCTAACACTTAGAACTAACTTCAGTAATATCATTGTACAAACATCATTGTAAATACCTTCTGTAAATACACCCCTGTATTTTTTTCTCCCCCCACCTCATTTTAGACTGTAAGTTGTCACGAGCAGGATTGTTTTGTTTGGGTTTAATTATTGTTATCGCTATTACTTAGTGTAGATTGTAAGCTGTCACCAGCAGGGTAGTTTTATTTTGGTTTAATTATTGTATTATTGTTATCATTGTTACTTAGGACTGTTGTATTGAAACTGTTAAACTGTAAATATGTTTTCGCTCTATAATAACTCTCAATTTTCAAACTAGAAGACAGATAAGCAGGATGGAGACGTTAATTATGGTGTCATTGACGTTCACCCTCTTTGTGAATTCATCAAAGTTTTGGAGGATGTTACATATGTCAGACATCCATGTCCACTCCTCAGTTGTTATGTGTGAAGAAAGAACTGAAAACCGACAACCTTGTTGATGCTGGTAGACTAGTCACCAACTGCCCTCTTCTGTTCACAAATCCTTTCCAACATCTGCAGTGTAAAGTTCCAAGGCCTGGGGGCATCACTAGGGATGGGCGAATCTACTCGTTAGGACTCGTTACTCTGTGAGTAGTAGGGGACTCGCAGGAGTCGGTACTCTGCGAGTTTCCAAGCGATTACTCGCACAGTAACGAGTCCAATGCAAATGAATGGCAATCCTAGTTTTTGCAGAGTTTCTTAGCGATTTTGTGTCAGCAGCTGGACACAAAATCGCTAAGAAACTAGGATTGCTTGTATTAAACTGTGAAAAAACTAGCTAGGAGTTCTCTCTCTCTGTTTTGCAGCGATTCCTGTGCTGGGGGATTCCTGTGCTGGGGAGGAGGAGAATGGGGATGCGAGTTTTGCAGCGATTCCTGTGCTGGAGGGGAGAGAGAGAGAGAACTCCTAGCTAGTTTTGTGTGTCCTAGCTGGACACAAAATCGCTAAGAAACTAGGATTGCTTGTATTAAACTGTGAAAAAACTAGCTAGGAGTTCGTTCTCTCTCTCTCTCTCCTCGCATCCCCATTCTCCTCCTCCCCAGCACAGGAATCGCTGCAAAACAGAGAGAGAGAACTCCTAGCTAGGTTTTTAACAGTTTAATACAAGCAATCGTAGTTTCTTAGCGATTTTGTGTCCAGCTGCTGACACAAAATCGCTAAGAAACTCTGCAAAAAAAAAAATCTGCATCCCCATTCTCCTCCTCCCAAGCACAGGAATCGCTGCAAAACTCGCATCCCCATTCATTAACATTGGACTCGCTAGACTTGCAACGAATAGCGAGTTTCCAAGTCGGACTCGTTACAGCCTAGCGATTCCGAATATTTCAGGATTCGCCCATCCCTAGGCATCACACACCAGTCGGTGAGTCAGAAGCTGCAAGCACTGCTGAATCACGGCAAGGGCGGATGAAGCTGTAGCTGACTTTCTAAAATGGGTATTTAGAGCGTTGTACTTTTCCAAGCAGATCTGCCAGCTCCGTGTCTCTTTTCAAAAAACATTGACCAATTAGGTTAAGCGCATGAGCCAGGCATGGCACGTGTGTGAGCTCGCCTCGCCACAGAGCAGCCACCAGGTTCCAGCCATTGTCACACACAACCATGCCTGGCTGTGGGTTCAGCAGTCTCAGCCACCGATCTGCCTGCCCTTTCAGAGCTTTCCACAACTCTTCAGCATTGTGGGATTTGTCACAGAAGGATATTAGCTCCAGCACAGCCTGTTCCCACTTTGACTTGGAAGTGCTGCAGTGCTTCCAGCTTGTGACTGATGTGCTACCTTTTGTAGCTGGAGGCTGAAGAGGAGGAGGAGGAGGTACAGGAGCTGTATACTGTGGCGGCAACCCAAATTGACGTAGGGCACGCAATACTCTGTGTTTGGGAGGACGGGCACCATACCAAGGTCGGAGTGGGTCCCGGCTTCCACCTTGCTAACCCAGTGTACCTTCAGTGAGATGTACTGTCTCTGACCACAAGCACTTGTCCACATGTTTGTGGTTAGGTGGACTTTCCAATTAACAGTATTGTGGAGGGCACGGGTAATGTTGTGGGACACGTGCCGTGTAATGCCGGGATGGCACACCGGGACAAATATTCCCGCATATTCGTGGCCTCAGGTTGATCCTCGACTCTGCCCTCTCTTTCAAACTACATATCAAAGCCTTTGCCTCCTCCTGTCCATTGCAACTCAAAAACATTTCCTGAATCGGTACATTACCAGAAACTTAAAAAATGTTTGTGCACACCCTCATGATCTCCCGCCTAGAGTATTGCAACCTTATACTCTGTACCCTCCTGTCTAGCACTGCTGCACCACTCAAATCTATCCAAAATTCTGCTGCAAGAGTTATCCAACTGTCCCTCCATTATTTCACAGCTTCTCCTCTCTGCCATGCCCTTCACTGCCTTTCTATTGCCCATAGGCTACAGTTCAAAACCCTAAATATGACATCCAAAGCCTTCCCTAAACAGTCTCCTCCATACATCTGTGACATGGTCTCCCAATGTCCGACTGGATCATGACTTTGAAAACACAGTGTGCCGTCAGCAAGATGTACTGTCCCTGACCACAAGCACTTGTCCACGTTTGTGGTTAGGTGGACTTTCCAATTAACAGTATTGTGGAGGGCACGGGTAATGTTGTGGGACACATGCCTGTGTAATGCCAGGATGGCACACCGGGACAAATATTCCTGCATGTTCGTGGCCTCAGGTTGAGCCTCGACTCTGCCCTCTCTTTCAAACTACATATCAAAGCCCTTGCCTCCTCCTGTCCATTACAACTCAAAAACATTTCCTAAATCCGTACATTACAAGAAACTTAAAAAATGTTTGTGCACACCCTCATGATTTCCCGCCTCGAGTATTGCAACCTTATACTCTGTACCCTCCTGTATAGCACTGTTGCACCACTCAAATCTATCCAAAATTCTGCTGCCAGAGTAATCCACCTGTCCCTCTATTATTTCACAGCTTCTCCTCTCTGTCTTGCCCTTCACTGCCTTTCTATTGCCCATAGGCTACAGTTCAAAACCCTAAATATGACATACAAAGCCTTACCTAAACAGTCTCCTCCATACATCTGTGACATGGTCTCTCAATGTCTGACTGGGTCATGACTTTTTCTATGCAAACACAGTGTGCCGTCAGCAAGATGTACCGTCCCTGCCCACAAGCACTTGTCCACGTGTCCGTGTTTAGGTGCACTTTCCCTGTACCAGCATTGATGGCACAGGTAATGTTGTGGGACACGTCTAATATCATGACGGCAGACTGGGAGAAATGGTGCAGGGTGGGGACCGAGTACCTTGTTACGGTCACCGCCATCACGTTGTGGAAAGCGTCGGTTTCCCAAAAGCTTAGAATGCAACATTTTGAACGCAAGCAGATGACAAATTTGTGAATTAACAGTAGTACTGTGGCTTGTGGGCCGTTGGCTGCGTCTTTCCGCTTACGGTCCAATGACTAGTGTATGGACAAGTGAAGGCTGCGCTGGGACAAGGAAGTGGATGTGCTTGATTATGGTGCAGTTTGACTGTGGTCAACAACAGGTGCAGGGCAGGAGGCATCTTCACATGCACCATGGACAGGGGATTGGCTTGTATGCTCAACAGCGGAAGAAGCAGTGGTATCACTCGTAGACACCATGGCAGGTGGTGCAAATGTCCTTTTTGGGGTTATCGTCAGAGTCTTTAAAGGGAACCTGTCACCCCCCCCAGGCGTTTTTAAGTAAAAGTGCCACCTTGTGCAGCACTGATGCTGCATTCTGTCAAGGTGGCGCTTTTATTTAGCGCCCCTTCCTCCGCAGAAATAAGCATTTTTAAAATTGGTCAGACATACCTGAAGTTTCCCCCTCGGACACAGACGCCTCACATCCATCAGTCATGTCCTCCTTCAGTCTTTGCTCCACCTCCTCAGCATTCATTTCAAATTCTGGCACCTGCGCTTTACTATATTTTTTTGGGCATGCGCAGTTAGCGCTGCCCGTGCTCTGACATCACATCATGTCCTTCCTATCGCGCCTGCGTGGATGCGTGGCCAGAGATCCCGCCAAACAGTGTGAATAAATCAGAAAAGACTGCGGGTCCGGATCTCTGGCCATGTGTCAACTTTTGTGGTGGCAACGGTTGTGCGATGTATGAGAATGAAATGCCTGCCAGTTCGAGGACATGTTTTCCTTCATCTAGGGAGCGGCACATAAAAGAATTGTTGTTATAGGAGAAGGATAAAGCGAAGGGGAAACCCCATCGATATTTTATTCGTGCGGCTTGTAAAGCTGAAGTAATTGGTCTGAAAGCTCTCCTTCTATTAAGTGTAGCAGGAGCAATATCTGCATAGAGGTGAACTGAGTCCGCTAAACCGGGAAAAGCTGGAGAATCCCGTGCCGCAGCCAATATTAAGTCTCTAGACTCTTCGCAGTGTAGCTTCAGCACCACATCCCTGGAGGCATCACTTGATCTTGGCCTTCCAAATGCTCTGTGGATCCTGGTTATTTGCAGCATGGCCAGGTCCATTTGTGGAAGCAGTGCTGTAAATAAAGCAGTTGCTGTGTCTTTGAGTGCAAGAATGGTTTCAGGGAGACCACGTATACGCAGGTTGCCTCTGCGTGATCTATTTTCATAGTCTGACTCTTCACATTTGAGCTCCAAATCATTGATGCGTTCCATATGTTGTTTTATGGTCTCCTGGTCGTCCTCTAAGGCATCAGCTACAGAGTCCATTTTTTCCTCCAGTGAGGAGGTACGTTGAATGATATCTTGCAACTGTGCTGCAACATTTTGCATAGCAGAGGTGAGCTCTGATCTAAAGGTCTCTTGGAGCATTTTTATAAGCGTAGCAGTGGGTACTACAGTGTCCTCTTGAGAGGGAAAATCGTCGCTGTCTGCTGCAGCGTTCGTCCGCACAGCAGGAGAGGAGATGACTGAGGCTGCTGTAAAGGCAGCCATTTTAGAGCTGGTGTTGTCGGTTAGGCGATCAGCAATAGAGCGGCTTATCGGTGGAGCAGAGCCTCCCTTCTTCTGTATTGTTCAACATCTTTATCAACGATTTAAATGAAGGAATTGAGGGTAAACTGATTAAATTTGCTGATGACACAAAGCTAGGAGGAATAGCTAATACTAGAGAAGAGAGAGAGAGAGGATTCAAAAAGATTTAAATAAATTGGAGCAGTGGGCAGCAACTAACAGAATGGTTTTTAACAGGGAAAAATGCAAAGTACTACATCTGGGCAATAAAAATGAAAAAAGCATATACAGAATGGGAGGAATAGGGCTAAATTCCTATTTTGCATCTGTTTTCTCTCAGAAAGGAAATGTAACATCAACTGTTATTCACTGTCCTATTAAGGGAATAGAAGAATCCAGGATATCTATAAACAGAAAGATAGTGAGGAAACACTTAGCTAACCTAAATGAATTCAAGTCTCCAGGTCCAGATGAATTACACCCCAGAGTACTGAAGGAGATAGCAGAAGAAATTTTTGAACCCCTCTCCATAATCTTTGAAAATTCTTGGAGAACAGGAGAAGTGCCAGAAGACTGGAGAAGAGCAAATGTTGTTCCTATCTTCAAAAAGGGGAAGAAGGTGGACCCAGGCAACTATAGGCTGGTGAGTCTGACTTCTATACCAGGAAAGATCTTTGAACAAATTATTAAACAACATGTATGTCAATACCTGGATAAGAATGAAGTGATTAAACAGAGTCAGCATGGGTTTGTAACTAATAAGTCATGTCAGACTAATTTAATTTCCTTCTATGACGGTATCACTGATTGGGTGGATCAAGGAAATGCTGTAGATATAGTATATCTTGACTTCAGCAAAGCATTTGACAAAGTCTCTCATACAATCCTTATTGAAAAAATGACTAAGTATGGAATGGACAAGGCAACTGTTAGGTGGATTCATAACTGGCTTAGTGATCGGACCCAAAGAGTGGTCATAAATGGCTGCACATCCAGTTGGAAGAATGTCTCAAGTGGGGTACCACAGGGCTCTGTCCTGGGCCCTGTATTGTTCAACATCTTTATCAACGATTTAGATGAAGGAATTGAGGGTAAACTGATTAAATTTGCTGATGACACAAAGCTAGGAGGGATAGCTAATACTAGAGAAGAGAGAGAGAGGATTCAAAAAGATTTAAATAAACTGGAGAAGTGGGCAGCAACTAACAGAATGGTTTTTAACAGGGAGAAGTGCAAAGTACTACATCTGGGCAATAAAAATGAAAAAAGCATATATAGAATGGGAGGAATAGGGCTAAGTGACAGCACATGTGAAAAAGACTTGGGTATACTAATAGATCACAGACTGAATATGAGTCAACAGTGTGATGCAGCAGCAAAAAAGGCAAATGCAATTCTAGGATGTATTAACAGAAGCATACAGTCTAGATCACGTGAAGTCATTATTTCCCTCTACTCCTCTTTGGTCAGACCTCATCTGGAATATTGTGTCCAGTTTTGGGCACCATATTTTAAAAAAGACATCAACAAACTGGAGCAAGTTCAGAAAAGAGCGACCAGAATGGTCCCTTTTCCAGATCACTTTATCCAATGATTCGTCCGCCATATTTTCACTAAAACCCTGCACCTTCCCAGCAGCAACTGTGTATGAAACCACGTAACAGTTTTGCAAGGTGTTTATGATGCCCCCCCAAAAAAAGAGGCCACACTATGTTGATATCTACCCCCAGGGGCAAATGTTTGCCAGCCCATACACTTAGTGTATGGGCATTCCGAGTCTAGGAGACATGCTCCTTTAAATTGGGCCTATTTGTTAATCAGGCCTTCCTCCACATCTCATCATCCACGACCACTGCCACTAGATCAACAGGGTTGACATGTTCTGTGCTGCCACAGCCAGGTTCGAATTCTGAACATGGGTGGGTGGTTACGCTGGGCGTAAAAGAATTGTTATGGAAAAGGTTGAGGTGTACCCCACAGGGGAAAATGTTTGACAGCCAACACACTTAGTGTATGGTCTTTCCGAGTCTAGGAGACCCACTCCTTTAAATTGGGCATAGTTTTTAATCAGGCTTTCCTCCACGTCTCATCATCCGCCGCCACTAGATCACCAGTGTTAACGTGTTCCGTGCTGCTACAGCCATTGTCGAATTCTGAACAAGGGTCGGTGTTTTTGCTGGGAGTCAAAGAATTCATATGGAAAAGACTGAGGTGTACCCCACAGGGGAAAATGCTTGACAGCAAACACACTTAGTGTATGGGCATTACAAGTCTATGAGACCCGCTACTAGAAATTGGGCCTATTTGTTAATCAGGCCTTCCTCCACGTCTCATCGTCCACGATTACCGCCACTAGATCAACAGGGTTAATGTGTTCCATGCTGCTACAGCCAGTGTCGGATTCCGAACAAGGGTGGGTGTTTTTGCTGGACCTAAAAGAATTGTTATGGAAAAGGTTGACGTGTACCCCACAGGGGAAAATGCTTGTCAGCCCAATAATTAGTGTATGGGCATTACAAGTCTAGGAAACCTGCTCCTTTTTAATGGGACATTTTTTGTTAAGAAGCCCCCCTACATGTTTCTTCCAAGGAGGGATTGGGGTTATTGGGGTGCATATGACTTGGTAGCAGGGCAGGCCTTGCAGTCAATGCATAAGAAAACAGAATGGGAGTACAAAATGAATAATGTGAAGTGGATTTTCCTGTGCACATCCAGTATGTGGGTTCAAAGGCATATTGGGGTGCAGATAACTTGGCAGCAGGGCAGGCCTTGCAGTCAATGTATAAGAAAAGAGTTTGGGATTACGAAATTAATAATGTGAAGTGGATTTTCCTTTCCGGGGATCATCCAGTACGTGGCTTCAAAAGCTCATTGGGGTGCATATAACTTTGGGGCAAGCCAGGCCTTGCATTCAATGCAACATTTTTTATGGAAGCACTCCTGTACATCTCGTGAAAGAGGTATTGGGGTGTGTTGTAATTCTTGGCAGCCCATCCACTCACTTCATAGGCAATAACAGTTTAGGAGACCCACTGTTTAATAATGGCCCTTTAAGAAGATTAATGCCGCCTGATACCCCTGTAAAAAATAGGCTCTGTGACTTTAAGAGTCCCTCCTTCATAAATGAAACAAGATGTGTCTGCTTATGTGTCACACACCACATGTCCAGCTAGGGTTGTTAAATGTTACAAT
The DNA here is from genome assembly GCF_039654945.1 of Dendrobates tinctorius. Classification (NCBI taxonomy): domain Eukaryota; kingdom Metazoa; phylum Chordata; class Amphibia; order Anura; family Dendrobatidae; genus Dendrobates; species Dendrobates tinctorius. The sequence continues at coordinate 78,078,735 of NW_027361696.1, forward strand.
GACATTTCCCAGTGAATGCATTTGTATTGGTTGAAAGCAATGTTAAAGTTGAAAAACGCTTCAAAAACGCTGTGTCTGAACATAGCCCAAGTGTTGGAGGAACATTTTGGTCTGGGGTTAATTATTTTGCCTTATATACAAGTCATTAACCTCGAAAGAACATATATGTGGCATGCACAAGTGTGAACAAGTCGGTAAGAAAATGCCCACACCACCCAATGGCTGAACCACAACAAAAAAGCACAAAATGACAAATTTGCAAAAATACTCTGCAGTAAAAAAATACATTAGATAGGGACTGCTTCGTGAAGGGTAAGGCTACTTTCACACATCAGGTTTTCGGCGTCAGGCGCGATCCGGCGTCGTGCCGGAATGCCGGATCCGGCAAATGTTTTGTAAAACCTGATGTGCCGGATCCGGTTTTCTGCCGGATCCGTCTTGTTCTTGACAGACAAAACCGGATCCGTCTCATCCGGTTCATCCGTTTTTCTATCCGTTTTTTCGACGGATTACGCCGGATCCGGTTTTTAAAATTGACCCTTGTGGCCCCTCAAGGCAGAGTACACTGGCAGGATGACAGAGTGTGAAAGATTTGTGCCCTAACCAAACTTGTGTACCTTCTGGACCAACAGTATATACCTTTGCCAACCAAAGTTGGCTATCTTGTCATGGTCTTACTATTTTTAGCTTTAGGCCACAGGTGTGTACCTGGTTGTGTTTTATGCAAAGTATTTCACCTTTTAACAAAAGTTGTGTACATTGTTAGGAAATCACCAACAATAAACACAACTTTTTAGGTGAAATACTTTGCTTCAAACACAACCAGGAACACAACTGTGGCAAAAAGCTAAAATTTACCCACAGTTATATACCTGGTTTTGAATACCTTTTTACCTTTGAAATACCCTGTATTTAACCTTTTTTTTAAACATAGTTCGCCGCAGAAAGAAAAGACAGACAACCATTGTGAAACGATAATTTAACTTTTATTTAAAATTTTTTTTTTTTTTAAATTTTTTAAAGTGCAAAAAACTTTTTTAATAAAGGTTTTAAACCCAATGGGCATTTTTATTAAAAAACACACATTACAATTCTGTGTATTGTGGGGTGGAAATACTGCTGGAGGGGCTGCCGGACACTTCGACACTGGATGTGTGGGGACTGGGATCGTGGTGGGGAAGGAACAGTTAGAGGTGAAGGTGTGGAAAAAACTACAGAATGGGTGGACATGTGGGAAGCAGAAGATGTGGTGGGTGGTGGAGTGGAGGGTTGGGCAGGGACTGTAGGAGCAGATGATGTTGATGGAAAGTTGTATGGGGAAGGAGTTTGGTACGGGGAAGGAGTTTGGTACGGGGCAGGTTGCTGGAAGTGGGGAGATGACTGGTACTGGGGAGGTTGCTGGTACTGGTGAGGTTGCTGGTACTGGGCAGGTTGCTGGTATGTAGTAGGAGGGGGAGGATGAAAAGTGGCTGGAGGGGGTGCAGATGTAATAGGAGGGGGAGGATGGAAAGTGGCTGGAGGGGGTGCAGGTGGAGGAACTACAGTGGTGGGAGGTGGAGGTTGGGAGGTAACCTGCTGTAGAGCACCGTGGCACAAATGCATTACATGCATCTGCTGGGCAGGAGAGAGCGTTTCCATGCGCTCCACAACAGACCTGAAAAAGGTGTGGTTTGGCGAAGATCTTGCTTCTGAATGCATGGTTTGCAGAAGTGTCTTCACCTCCAGAATGCTGGAGTTGATCTGCTGAAAGCCTGCGGAGATTTGCTCTGACAAGACTTTGAGACAGTTCTGGAAAGATGCATTCAGATGCAATAACTCTTGCGCATAACTCTTTTCCTGACCCCTCTGCCGCTGCCGCCCAGTACCCGCAGGTGTACTAGAGGCGGCAGGGGCAGAAGGGTGGGGTAAAGGGAAAGCGATCTCCTCACCAGCAGCTTCATGTAATGTAGGCGGCCACGATGCTCCTGTGCTGGTGGATGGGACAGATGGGTCGAATGTGTGGGAAGGCAGGGAAGGTGCAGATGTACCGGGGCGGTCGAAGTGTCCCTCGGTGCCGGTCTCCTCAGGGATCGCCTCAGAAGGGTCCAATCGTGCAGGCTCCCGAGTGCTGCTCACCGTGCTGTGGAATAAAGAGAAAAAAAAACAATTAAAATACTGACATGGTATGGCCCTGGCTGAAAAAAAAAAGTTACATCTTTTTCACATGTGGTGTGTAATATTTACCTTCTGGTGAGCATTGTTTCCCGGAGGAACGACAGGGCTTGTGCGTACTTGTACTTGCTCCTGCGTCCTCCAGATCCACTCGGGGCCCGCATCTCTTTATTGAACTCCTTCTTGAAACGATCCCTCACAGACCGCCACCGATTCACAATTTTGTTCCCTGAAACGAGAAAGGAGTGGTTAGTATACAACATCAGTGTTTCACAAACTCCGGTCCTCATGGTCCCCAGGGGTCATGTTTTCAGGATTTCAATAGTAAATAGAAATCCTGAACACATGATCCGTGGGGACCACGAGGACTGGAGTTCGGGAAACACTGGTTTACATCAAGCAACCGTTACTGTATATACTTACGCTTTTAATCTGGTCCCGAGCTTCGAGGTCCTCCCAGCGGCCCACAAGGAGAGAACAGATTTCCTCCCAGAGTCGTCGGGTAATGATCAGGTCAGCGTGGCGGCGGTCAGCCATATTCCAGAGCGGCTCCCTTTCTCTGACGAGATCGATGAGGCGGTCCACATCAATCCCTCCATCCTCACCGTCAGAGTCGGGAGCACGCTGTGAAGGCTGTGAAAGAAAAAGACAAAAATAACATAATTAGCCTCCACAAAAGAAATGAAATAAAAAGTGCAAAAAAACAAAGCAAAAATATTTATACTTACACGCTGGTGACCGCCGCGTTGCTGTCGCCGACGACCCTGGGAGGCACTGCGAGGACCTCTTGGCCGAGCACCAGATTGGGAAGACTAGAGAAGAAAACAAAAAATGTTATGAGTTTGGATGTAGGCATTTGTTTGCTGTGTGTGGTCTGCAGAACATTGTTTTCTATGTGTTGTGTGTAGTGTGATGTTGTGTTTCTGCGTTTGATGCAAAAAACTTACGAATTGTGAGCCCACTCCAAGCGTCTGTCCACCCCTTCCTTCTTCTTCTGGGAGCTCCTCTTCATCTTGTGATTCCTGTTTTGAAATAAAAGGCAATGAATAGACATATATTACAGAGATGATGGATTTTGGAAATAAAAACTTACCGTCAAACGCTGACGATGCGAGGGAGGGCTCCCAGAAGAAGATGTGCTGTCCTGTTGATGGCCAGACTCCATGGCTGTGGGTATTGCTGCTGCCAGTGATGCCATTTCTGCTGCTGCTGCTGCTGCATCTCTTTGGCGGCTGTTGAATAAAGAGAAACAAAGGGCCAATGAATATCTTGATATTCCATGGCCCTAGTTTGGAGGAATGGGGGATTTGATAATTACCGTCTCTCATCTGCTTCTGGACTCCCCTCCCGTTCAGCATGCTGCTCCATTTGGGGTGGTGCTGATGGTGCTGCTGCTGCATCTCTTTGGCGGCTGTTGAATAAAGAGAAACAAAGGGCCAATGAATATCTTGATATTCCATGGCCCTAGTTTGGAGGAATGGGGGATTTGATAATTAACGTCTCTCATCTGCTTCTGGACTCCCCTCCCGTTCAGCATGCTGCTCCATTTGGGGTGTTGCTGATGGTGCTGCTGCTGCAGATGTCTGCTGCCTTCTCCTGCGCCTGGTTGCTGTCTTGGGTGGCATGTTGGGTGTGGCTGAGGGTCCCATTGTCTTCCTTTTATATATCTCCTGTGGGCAGAGCTACTGAGCATGCTCAGACCAAAAAAAACGGATCCGGCGCATTGCGGCGCTCATAGGCTTTCATTGTGTGAAAAAGCCGGACGCGCCGGATCCGGCGTGTCCGGCTTTTTCGCCGGAGACAAAAAACGTTACAGTAGACGTTTTTTCCAGACGCCGGATCGCGACACATTGCGACACATTGCCGGATCCGGCGAAAACCGGATGAAACGCATGGCCATCCGGCGCGATCCGGCGCAAATGCAAGTCAATGGGGGGGAAACCGGATCCGGCATTGCATTTCGCCGGATCCGGTTTCTGTCAAAAGCGACGGATCGCGCCTGACGGCGAAAACCTGATGTGTGAAAGAGGCCTTACCGTGACGTGGTGAAGCAGCTTGGTATATATTTTTTGCAAAAAACGTATCGACTAAATACCCTGTATTTGTTATACAGCACTTGCTGATTACTGTCATGTTTTTTTACTGCAGAGTATTTTTGCAAATTTGTCATTTTGTGCTTTCTTGTTGTGGTTCAGCCATTGGGTGGTGTGGGCATTGTCTTACCGACTTGTTCACACTTGTGCATGTCACATATGTTTTTAATCCATTTTTTCCGTGCTCAGCATGGTTTGGGAGACCCCACCCCTCTCCTGTGTGACGTGCACATAAATGAGCTGTCGTTCACCACAAGCCCATGTACTGGGAAGCGCCTGTCTGTATCCTGTTTATTTAGACACTGTTCACACGTTCAGGTTTTAAATACATTAGATAGGGACTGCTTCGTGAAGGGTTACCGTGATGTGGTGAAGCAGCTTGGTATATATTTTTTGCAAAAAACGTATTGACTAAATACCCTGTATTTGTTATACAGCACTTGCTGATTACTGTCATGTTTTTTTACTGCAGAGTATTTTTGCAAATTTGTCATTTTGTGCTTTCTTGTTGTGGTTCAGCCATTGGGTGGTGTGGGCATTGTCTTACCGACTTGTTCACACTTGTGCACGTCACATATATGTTTTTAATCCGTTTTTTCCGTGCTCAGCATGGTTTGGGAGACCCCACCCCTCTCCTGTGTGACGTGCACATAAATGAGCTGTCGTTCACCACAAGCCCATACACTGTGTTCCAAATTATTATGCAAATTGGATTTAAGTGTCATAAAGATGTTATTTTTTTTTTTTCAAATAAACTCATAGATGGTATTGTGTATCAGGGCTCTTTGGATCACTGAAATCAATCTCAAAAGCCTGTGATAATTAGTTTACCAGGTGAGCTTAATTAAAGGAAAACTACTTAAGAATGATGTTCCACATTATTAAGCAGGGCACAGGTTTCAAGGAATTTATGAAATAAAAAGGATCTCTCTGCTGCTGAAAAGCATCAAATAGTGCAATGCCTTGGTCAAGAGATGAAAACATTAGATATTTCCCAAAAATTTAAACGTGATCATTGTACTGTTAAGAGATTTGTGGTTGATTCTGAGCACAGACATGTTTGTGCTGATAAAGGCAGAATGAGGAAGGTTTCTGCCAGGCAAGTTCATTGGATTAAGAGAGTGGCTGCTAAAAAGCCATTACAAACCAGCAAACAGATATTTAAAGCTGCTGGTGCCTCTAGAGTCCCTCGAACCTCAAGGTGTAGGATCCTTCAAAGGCTTGCTGTGGTGCATAAACCTACTATTCGGCCACCCCTAAACAGTGCTCACAAGCAGAAATGGTTGCAGTTGGCCCAGACATACATGAAGACTAATTTTCAAACAGTCTTGTTTACTGATGAGGGTCGAGCAACCCTGGATGGAGTAGTGGATGGAGTAGTGGATGGTTGGTGGATGGCCACTATGTCCCAACAAGGCTGCGACGTCAGCAAGGAGGTGGAGGAGTCATGTTTTGTGCCGGATTCATGCGGAAACAGCTGGTAGGGCTCTTTAAGGTTCCTGAAGGTGTGAAAATGACCTCTGCAAAGTATATAGAGTTTCTGACTGACAGCTGTCTTCCATGGTATAAAAAGCAGAAATGTGCCTTCAGGAGCAAAATCATCTTCATGCATGACAATGCACCATCTCATGCTGCAAAGAATACCTCTGATCATTGGCTGCTATAGGCATAAAAGGAGATAAACTCATGGTGTGGCCACCATCTTCCCCTGACCTCAACCCTATAGAGAACCTTTGGAGTATCATCAAGCAAAAGATCTATGAGGGTGGGAGGCAGTTCACATCAAAACAGCAACTCTGGGAGGCTATTCTGACTTCATGCAAAGAAATACAAACAGAAACTCTCCAAAAACTCACAATTTCAATGGATGCAAGAATTGTGAAGGTGACATCACAGAAGGGTTCCTATGTTACCATGTAACTTGGCCTAACTCCAAAATATCCTTTTTGTTAGTGAATGTGACCTCCTAATGCTGCAAATTCCACAAATGAGCATTTTCAGTTCTTTAAAACATATAAAATGTTTAGAAATTCTACTGTGCATAATAATTTGGAACAGTGCAATTTGAGTTTTTATTCATTTTGGAGATTATACTGTTATCATTGTGAGGTTTCTTCAATAAAATTTGATGTATACTCTAACCGGTGATGACTTTTATTAGACTGACTGTCATTTGTACCGACTATTTAGGAAAATCAGAGAAAAATATCATTTGCATAATAATTTGGAACACAGTGTATACTGGGAAGCGCCTGTCTGTATCCTGCTCATTTAGACACTGTTCACACGTTCAGGTTATAAATACATTAGATAGGGACTGCTTCGTGAAGGGTTACCGTGACGTGGTGAAGCAGCTTGGTATATATTTTTTGCAAAAAACGTATCGACTAAATACCCTGTATTTGTTATACAGCACTTGCTGGTTACTGTCATGTTTTTTTTACTGCAGAGTATTTTTGCAAATTTGTCATTTTGTGCTTTCTTGTTGTGGTTCAACCTCGAAAGGATGTACCTTAACATATTTCCCAGCAAAATCTGCTTTGGTATGTTTTTTGGTGCACCGGTAAAAATGGCATGAAACTCTGACAACATTGTTTAAAGTTTTGAACTAGGACTCAGGAATGCTTCCAGGGGCGATCCCCATGATGTCCCCGTGTCATCTGAGCAGTGTTTCCATCATTTTCAGACTTTTTACACCTTAAAACGACCCTCGGAGGGGGGGGGGATCACGGTAAAAATGCTCCCGTCTCCCACAGACTTACATTGGGCTCGTTGTTCTGTCCGAGTACTCGAGTATTCCAATTTTCTCAACCCGAGCAACGAGCACCCGAGCATTTTAGTACTCGCCCATCACTAGTTGTGCTCTATAGAGAGTTCTTCTAGAGTCTGTATTGCTGCTTGTTCCTCCTTTGTAGGAAACAATTGCACGAGATTAGTATCAAAAAAATATTTCTTAAAGAGTAATGAACTTGCAAATAAATGGAGATTTTTTATAGTAGAAAATATATCAAATGCAGCAGCTGGTGAGAAAGATAGACCCCTTTCAAAGAGAGAAAGATCAACTGATGAGAAAGTATATTGACTCAAATTGATTACCTTATTATTATGTCTTGTTTGTTCGGGCGATTTTAGTACATGGCGTCTATATGGAGGAAAATTCAAATCCCTTGATCTTTTAAAACTTGCTCCTGATCTAATGATCATAGCCCTTTTTCTCATAGCAGTGCACTGCACAACTGATCTTTCCTCATCTCTAATGTCCCACCACTCCCTTTACCTGTGTTGTTTATTATATATTTTACATTTTTTGATTATTTGGACTAGTACATCCTTTTGTTGCCTTTGGCAACTATTGTTTGTACATGGGCTAATCAGAACAACTATACTACATTTCTAATTGGAGGTATTTGCTAATATTATAATTACACCAACTTCATATTGGGATAAGATCTTGGAAATGGGACCAAAAGAAAAGAAAGAATAAATTAAAATAAAACAACATAAAAGGCTATTATAAAAGAAAAGGATGCATGGAGAAAGTTTCTAATCTACTCCCTTTAATGCTCAATGATTATCATGTAATTGTAGCAAAAGGTTTATTAGGATATGTGCATATGACATCTTTTAGGCCGGTATCACATTTGCGGTTGTGTCCGCAGCGTTTCTGACGCATTTATATCCGCATGCGTCATGTTTTCCTATCTTTTATGTTGTGGACGCAGGTACATGCGATTGCATGCATTCGCCTATGTTTGCTTCCACATGCGTCATTTCGGGTTGTGCGGCGGGGTGCGGCTAACGCAACATGTTGCAATTTTGGAGGCATCAAATTGCCACCGCCATACGCATGCGGACGCTTGTGGAAGGAGTGCATCTAAACAATGCATTACAGTCTATGGGAACGCATGCGTACGTAAGCAAATGCGTTTGCTTGCGTTTGCGTATGCATGTATTTTTCTGAGTAAACATGTCCAGGAACTGGTTTTAGCCACCTCCCACACAAAGATGTATAAAACGAGGGTGTAGGCACTGGAAGTCCAGTACTCTCCAGACGGTGGAAGAGAATGGAAGACTCCAGACTGAGGAAGAGATCTGTGAAGACACTGAATTTACCAAAATGTGAGTATACAAGCTAATGTCTGTGTATCTGTTTTTCTCCCTGCAGTCTATATTATTTCTGTCTCTTTCGTGCAGCATTCATCACCATATTGTAGTACCATGGCTGCTGGGGGGTAGCTTGTGCGCCCGCTCCAGTACTCACTGTGCTGGAGGCTGTTTTATCACCCGTATGTTGTTCACTTGACCCAATTGACTGCAGACAGAGGCTGGAATTAACTTTAACAACTCAGCTTTATTCTCTTCAGGGCACAGCACGTCCAATACAGCAACAGGACTCTTTACTTGGTAACAGCAATACATCTTCATCTACAGCAGTATGTCACTTCATCCTTCACTTCACACATATGCACCACACAGGCAAGCTGACACGTCACACGGAGCACGATGAACACGGAACACTTCCCTTCTTCCAGAGCCCGACTTCAGCCCACAAAGGTACCCGACTATTCCGTTAAAGCTCACCCCCTAAAGGCACAGTTGCTCCTGTTAGTGTCCTAGATTCACAGCTCACTAAACTCTCCACAAAGCTCCCGTACTCCAGCTGCTACTCCCACAGGGACTCTTCCATGGACCTTCCTGGCTTGCAATTCTCCAGACACGGGCTGGACTCAATAGAATGGCTTGGGTTGTCACTTCAGCCCTTCCTTGCTAGCTGACTTGACCGACGAGACTCCTTCTTCTGTTTCGCTAGCCTTACAGTCCCCAGTCTCTGACTGCAAGGCCTCCAGCACCACTACGTGCTGGCTACTGCTGTAGGCACTCCGCTGTTCTGCACTCTTGTCCTGTCCTGTTCGCTACCCCCAGCTCAACTAACTCTTGGAGGGAAATCTATCTCCCTTTCTTCTGTCTAGCCACTCCTCTAAGTTAACCCTTAAGCAGTCTTCTCACTAGTTGAGCTCAGTGCCCCCATCTAGTGGCCCTTTTCTAATATAACACCTAACTCTAACTAAGTATTATCATGCAGCCACACACACACATACACATGACATATATACTCTATACAGACATGTAAGGAACACAGTTAATATGCAGTAACAATATATACAGGGCTATGCCCTCACCTCCTTACATTATCACCATGGCCTCAAGTCCAGAGCACACTGAAACCACCGGACAGGAATCTGAAGTGAGTACATTTGCAACTGATTGGTAAGTATTCAGTGTCACTTTACATATGTGGCAAAATAATGTATTTTCTTTTACAGAACACTTCAACAAGTGCAGGAGAGCGAGCAGGAGAAGCAGACTCAGGCCCAAGTTCCGGTGGCAAGATGGCGTGTACGTTATTTTTTTTTTATCCTTGACTGTTTTTTCTTTCTCTTTTTTTAAATTGTGTTATCTTTCCAACATTAATGTCTTTCTTTCATTTCTAGGTTCCACAATGGGAGGAGGACTACCTGGACAACAACCTCCTGATTAAATTAGTGCAGGAGCGAGCTGCGTTGTGGGACACCCAGGAGCAGCAGCACTTGGACAACGTGGTGATTCGGCGGCTGTGGAATGAGGTGGCCCGATCGATGATGGATGACTGGGACAATGCCACACCACGAGTCCAAAAGGATTTTCGTAAGTATTGCAATGTGGTTTGACGCAGCAGTGAACCTGTAAGGCTGTGATGTGTGATGCGATAAATTCCTGCGAGTTTCTTGCATCACACATGGTTGTGTTATCCCGGCCTAATGTGCATTGTTTAACCATTTTTTTCCCCCTTCACAGTGAACAAAGTCAGAATCTGTTGGTGTTCGAGGAAGGATCACTTCAACAAGGACCTGAGACAGGAGATCCAAGTTCTCATTGGTGCTGCAGCAAGGATAAGAAAATACAAGTATCACAGGATGCTGGCTTTCCTGAGGTGTGTCCTTGCTCAGAGAACGTAAGTACTTTTGTGTTGTATTCCATTGTGTTGTAGTCCCTAGTCTGAATTTTTCTATTCCACAGGAGTTGGCGCATGTACAAATGTTATTTTTTGGTAGTAATGTTTTTCTTTTCCTTTCTTTTCACAGAACCTAGAGCAGCACCCTCGAACCTGGATAGTCCTCTGGAGCGGTCCTTCAGTTAACAGCCTCGGAGCAGTCCCAGCCATCCACCAGCGATGCAGCAAGTGGGCTGGCGTCACAGGCTGGAGAACAGGCAGCTGGTCCATCCAGTGTTCCCCTGTCCTAGTCCTCTGCCTTTTTTTTTTGTTGGGTCTTCCCACCAACGGCAGAAGGCTTCGGACAGGACACTCATGCCCAAGTTTATTCACTTGAGCTCGGTCTTCCAGAATAGCCTGAAGGCGGTGGGAGATAGACTGGAAAGTGGTATGGCCTATATTGACACACTTTTCCAGGCTGTCAACCAACGCCTTAACCCTCTGGAAACCGACCTCCAGAGACCAGCACACCATTTTTTTTACTGCGATAGAGCAGGGCATGTCGGAACACCGTACGCTTGATCGCCAGCTGAATGTGATGCAGGCCTGCAATGCTGCTTACATTCAGTCTATGCAGCAGACTCGGTACTTCCAGCAGCCACAGGTGGTTTTTCCAGCTGTACCATCACCAACACGCTTTACCTCAATACCGAGTTCTGCTGCCTACCAATGTACGGCCACCACCATGCCCACTCCTTCCGCACACCTCTACAGCACCACCACCATGCCAGGTGCTGCCAAAAACCACTCCACCACCACTCCAAGTCCTGCTCCTGCACGGCCGTCCTCCGCCACAACCATGTCAAGTCCTGCTCTTGCATGGCTGTCAACCTCCACCACCACGCCGGGTACAGAAACTACACGGCCGTCCACTGCCACCACCATGCCGGGTACGGAACCCACCACTCCTATCCTCCCAAGGAGATGAAGAAGCCAGCAACCAACCCATGGAAAACACAAGAAGAAGAGACGGGAAACTAGACATGATAAAAGAACTATCGTTCTACCTCCACCCTTACCTCCCAATGTGTCTGTGATGTCCAATTTGTCTCTCCCTTCCAATGTTTCTCTCCCATCCCTTGCTTCCACTCCTAATGTGTTTACTTCCTTCCTTGACCTCCCAGACCCCACACATTTTATTGGACCTTCCCCTGGAACCCCTTCATCGTCCACACCGAGCCAATCCTCCCATCTCCACACCCCCCCATCTCCATAACATTTTCCCCTCATTATTTTGTAAAAAGTAATTTTTTTTAAATAAAATTGTGTTGTTTTTCTCCTATCACTACTTGTTCTTTGTCTCTTTCATCACCGGCAACACACACCATGCGACGTCAACACACACATCACCATCTACACACACTGTGTTTTTGCCACCTCATAGCTCCATGACACACAATCTGCTCCTCCTTTTCTTTATTTGATTTACACTGCAGCTTTGCTTCTTGTGTCTGCCATGGAGCTATGAGGTGGCAAAAACACAAAGAGGACTGAAAATCTTCCAAAAAAAATAATTAATACAGCACAAAGGGTCAGGGGTCAGCTATGCTCACCTGCCCAGGTGTCAGCACCAATGCACTCAGGATGCTGGGTTCTCTGCATCCTGAGTGCACTAGTTCTGACACACGGGCAGGTGAGTCAAGATATGAGGTGGATTAGCTCCATCATCTCTTCAGTCTGCATTAATCTATTGGACTAAAGATTAGTGCAGACTGAAGAGACGATGGAGCTAATGAGAAGTCACCTACCATATCACTGACAGAGTGAACAGGTGTTGTGGGTGACATAACCCAATCTGCATGAGACAGGGAGTGGACAGGTGTTTCACTATAGCTGTTTTATTGTCAGCAAAGATTAAAGGTACATTTTAACATTCCAGGTCCATAACATTACATAAAACTACAAGAACATTTTACTAAACCATTTCATCTTGCCATGCAACACGTCCAATATCAGAAACAAAGTAGGCCACAAATGTATCCCTCATTTGGGCAACTTCCCTTGTTGTCCTCAGAGGGAGATGATGGTTATCTGGCAACGGGTTATAAACCGGTTCATCAAGTTCGAAGTTTTGTCGCTCTTTAGCCATTATGTAGTTGTGAAGAACCACACACGCCTTGACCACCTCATCGACTGTCTCAATTTTGAGATTAATGGCTGTCCCTAAAATGCGCCATTTCGAGAAGCATACCAAAGGCACACTCAACAGTTGTTCGTGCCCTGGTCAGTCGGTAATTAAAAATCCTGTTTGTGTGGTTCAAGTCCCGACGAGTATGGTTTCAGTAGGTTTCCACACATCTGAAAGGCCTCATCCCCAACCACAACAAATAGCATTGGTGGGCCTTCAGTGTTGGGATGAGGTCGTGGCAGGGGGAAAGTAAAATTATTCCCATACAACCGTTGACCCATGTCCAATGTCTGCGAGTCATTACCACAGCCAAAAGAGCCAATGTCCACGGCAACAAACCTACAGTCCGCAGCTGCAATGGCCATGAGCACTATGGAAAAATGTTTTTTATAATTGAAGTACTCTGATCCACTTAGAGCCGGTTTGGTAATATGAATATGATTTCCATCCACTGCTCCCAAACAGTTGGGGAAATTACAAAGTCCCAAGAATTTTTCAAAAGTTTCCTGCCAGATTTCCGTGGAGGGTAGATGGATAAATTCCTCATGCAGAACGTCCCACAAAGCCCGGCAGGTGTCTGCAACAATCCCAGAAAGAGTAGAAACGCCAATCCGGAACTGGAAATGGAGCGATGATAGGCTCTCTCCGGTAGCCAGGAATCTGCCAAACAGAGAAAGAAAACAAATATTCAGAACAATAATATTTATGAGGGGTTTTGAAAAACAAAAAAAGGAAAAAAAAAATTAAGTACATTGCAGAACAATAATAATTATGACAGGCGTTTATTTTTAAATAGTACATACCTTAGGTGTCACCAGCAGACGTTCCTCAGCAGGAATCGCTCTATGGAGCTGGGTGTCCTGCCTGCTGATGGCTCCTTGTACACGAAGCAGCAAATCCCGGAAGCTCTCTTGAGACATCCTCGTGTACTCAAAATATTTATCCGGGTTTTCATGCAGATCACTGAATAAGGAGTGGTAGGTTCCACGGCTCTCCCAGAGTTCAACAATGGAGTGTTGCCAAAAGCGCCGACGCAGTCTTCTCCGTCTTTGTCTTTTTCCGTTCTTGCTCACAAGCAAAGGCAAGAAACAAGTTGATATCCAAATCCAGATTCCGATAGAAGCTCTCCATGTGAAGATCCATCTTGACGCAGAATACAGGAGCAAAATCTGAGGATTTCATCTGTACAAGGGTCTATATACAGAAATCCCATGCAATTTCTCCCCATTGACTTGCATTGGGTTTCATGTTTCACGGCTTTTCACGACTTATCCCTATAGTCGGCTGATTTCGTTCGACTCGACTTTTGAGAAAGTCGGGTTTCTTGAAACCCAACTCGACCCTAAAAAAGGCAAAGTTGCTCATCTCGAGTCCTGAACATTGACCCAGATTAGCATTGCAAATCCCCAGTTCTGAATATGGTCTAAATATTCATGCTGGACTATCTCCATCTCTTTGAAATCTAATTTACTTCTATTCACATTATATACACTCATATATCCTCATTGAACACAATACACATATATTCATATCACACACAGTAACATTCCCAATGCACATAAATATTCACACATATATTCATACATATATTCATATCACACACAAACATACACAATACACATAGAAATATACACACTTATATTCAAAACACACACAGTATCATTCCGAATACACATAAACTAGTTGGCCCGTGCGAAATTTTCGCACATTGGTCGTCGGGGGTACAGGCAATTTCAGAAAAAGCAAGATGGTCAAATGTAAATGTATTTCATGAGATGATGAACACAGACAGGTATTTATATACTGTATCTACTCACATATAAGCTAAGATTTTCAGCCCATTTTTTTGGGCTGAAAGTCCCCCTCTTGGCTTATATGCGAGTCATATACCAGGGGAGTCGGTGGGGGAGGGGGAGCGGGGGTGTCCGATCATACTTACCCCCTCCTGGTGCGGTCTCTGCAGCCCCCCGCTTCTCCCAGGTCTCAGGCTCCTTCCTGCAGCGGTCACATGGTACCGCTCATTAAAGTAATGAATATGCGCATATTTATGACTTTAAAGTGGATATCATGTGACCGCTGCAGGAAGGAGCTTGAGACCGGGAGAACGGGGCTGCAGAGACTGCGCCAGGAGGGGGTAAGTATACGCTATATTCACCTGTCCTCGCTCCATCGCTGCGCGCTGTGTAGAATCGTGGGCCAGGCTGGGGGGTGGTCCCTCTGTATACCGCGCAGTGACGTACAGACACAAGATAGAGGCAAGTTTCGGGTGCAACAGGTCCAAGTTTATTTTCCACCGTCCGACTGACGGCCCTTACAGCACACCGCAATATCTCTTTCTCACGGCCCTCCGTGTCCAGGGCTGCTTCACACACCGTACTTTACACCAGGGACATATTTATACGTACCGCCCATTTTTCACTCAGTGACGATCCTGTCAGCTCAGTCACTGTGGCCGCCTTAGGCCTGTACACCATCAGCACTTTACTGGTCAGTTTCGTTGTTCCAAATACGGTGTGCTACACCCAGAGTCTCGTCTATACTGCGGTTCTTCCTGTCAGGACCACCCCCTGACTTCCTTTCACCTCAGTCCCCCTGGTCTGGTTTTCCTCACAGTGCACAAACGGTCGCAGTCCTCCTGTCACTGGAGCTCCCCCTGGGGACTGGAACTTTCTGGAACCCTTCTGTCAAATTTATATCATTCTCGGTTCCCTGTAATTCCGCCCCCCCATGACCAACGGTTTCCTAAGCCTTAAGCTGATGTCAAGTCCTTTGCTCACACTCCTCCCTGCCCTCTAATGGTCAACCCAAGGTACTGCACGTCCACTACACTTTCTCAGCTGTTTCCCCACTGTAGTAACTGACACCTGTCTAAACTGAGCAAACCTTCCTTTCTCTATTCTGACAAGTCCATCCATCCGGTCACCTTCCCTACAGCTGATCTGCTGTTTTCCGTCCTCTGTCTGTGATGTACAAGCAGAGGGCATGATGACAGTCAGTGCGCGCCCTCTGCCTGCACATCACTGACAGAGGGACCCGGCAGACACAGGGGCGCACAGCGTTGAACGGAGGATCGGTAAGTATCGCCAGTGCCGGGGTCCTGAGTCAGCGGTGAACCCGGCACCTGGTTCGCCGTGACGGAAAGGTATTTCTTTTTTTTTCTATTTTCGGTGGCAGCAGCAGCATCATATGGGGGGTATACTATGGAGCATCTTATGGGGGCAGCATATGGGGGGTATAATGTGGAGCACCTTATGGGGCAGCATATGGTGGGTATACTATGCATCATTTTATGGGGGCAGCATATGGGGGTATACTATGGAGCACCTTATGGGGCAGCAGATAGGGGTATAGTATGGAGCACCTTATGGGGCAGCATATGAGGGTATACTAGGGAACACCTTATGGGGCAGCAGATAGGGGTATAGTATGGAGCATCTTATGGGGGCAGCATATGGGGGTATACTATGGAGCATCTTATGGGGCAGCATATGGGGGTATACTATGGCGCACCTTATGGGGCAGCATATGGGGGGATTCTATGGAGCACCTTATGGGGCAGCATATGGGGGATTCTATGGAGCACCTTATGGGGCAGCATATGGGGGTATTCTATGGAGCACCTTAAGGGGCAGTATATGGGGGTATTGTATGGAACACCTTATGGGGCAGCATATGGGGGAGATTTTATGAAGCACCTTATGGGGCAGCATATGGGGGGTATACTATGGAGCACCTTATGGGGCAGCATATGGGGGTAAACTATGGAACGTCTTATGGGGCTGCATATGGGGGGCATAAACTATGGAGCAGCAGATGGGGGCATAAACTATGGGGCAGCATATGGGGGCATAAACTATGGGTCATCTTACGGGGCAGCACATGGGGGCATAGTCTATGGAGAAGCATATGGGGGCATAATCTATGGAGCATCTTATGGGGCAATAACCTTTATGGAGCAGCATATGGGGCATATTATTCTATGGAGCATGTTATGGGGCCATTATTAACCTTTGATCAGCATTATTTGGGGTGTATTTTGTATGGAGCATCTTATGGGGCCCATCATGAACTGTATTAATCATTATATGGGGCTCCTGATTCATATGGATATTCAAAAACATTTAACTGATGTCTCAATTAATTTTACTTTTATTGGTATATTTTTTTTTTAAATTTATCAGTAGCTGCTGCATTCTCCACACTAGGCTTATACACGAGTCAATAAGTTTTCCCAGTTTTTTGTGGCAAAATTAGGGGGGCTGGCTTATATACGGGTTGGCTTATACACGAGTGTATACCGTATGTGAATTTGTAATACAATAAATTGATTTGATAAGTAGAGGCCAAAAAATGTCTTCCGGTTGAGGTGCCACCTGCAGGTCATTGTGTCTTTCTGCAGGTTTATGAAAATGAATGTTTAAACTGTATTTAGTGATAAAATCGTGAATGTGTGGTTTGTTTGGCTCTTTTCTTGCTGAAAGGAACAAGTTTACCTTTCAAATGGTGTATCATTTGTGTGCATGTGGCAAAATAATCAGTGAAAAAGCAGTGCATGTTTACAAATGTGTTTGCATATGTGACTCACCTCACCATTTGTGTGTGTGGGGCGAAGTAGTCGCCGAAAAAGCAGTGCATATATACAAATGTGTTTGCATATGTGACTCACCTGCAGTGAAGTGTGCAATCCTCCAATGTACCTCAAATAGGTTGGGCAAGCACTTGAGCAAGCTGGAAAGACCCCAAGGTAAATGTTTAGATTTGTCTGTGATGTCTGTAAGCAGCTTTGTAGTAGTGTGCTTTTGGGTAGTGTGCTTCCACCTGCAGGTAATTTTTCCTTACTGCATGTCTATGAAAATTAACGTGGATTTGTGGTTTGTTTAGCTATTTTCTTGCTAAAGGGGGCAAGTTTACCTTTCAAATGATGTATCATTTGTTTGTTTGGGAAGAGTATGAACGGAGATACAAAGTAATCACTGAAAAAGAGTGTTTAGGAATAATAGAATAGATATACACACATATATTCATATCACACACGAACATACACATTACACATAGAAATATGCACACATATATTCATATCACACAGTATCATTCCCAATACACTTGTAATTATACATATATATTCAGATCACACACACTAACATACACAATACACGGGACTATGGGTTGGACAATGTATGATGGGTATATGGGCATGGGACTATGAGATGAAGGATGTGTGATGGGTATATGGGCACTCGACTATGGGATGGCGAATATGTATGATTGGTATATGGGCATGGAACTATGGGATGGAGGATATGTATGATTGGTATATGGGCACAGGCCTATGGGATGGTGGATATGTATGATGGGTATATGGGCACGGGACTATGGGATGGAGGATAATTATAATTTGTTATAACTAACCACAGTTAGTTACTATGCCCGAGCAGCACTGGGCTCTTCAGCTAGTACACATAAAAATATATATATACATATATTCATATCACACATAGTAACATTCCCAATATACATTTACACATATATTCATATCAATCACTAACATACACAATACACATATAAATATACATACATATATTCATATCACACATAGTAACATTCCCAATACACAAATATACATACATATATTCATATCACACATAGTAACATTCCCAATACACATATAAATATACACACATATACTCATATCATACACACTAACACACTATACTCATATAAATATACACACATACTCTATATTCATATCACACATAGTAACATTTCCAATACACATATAAATATACACACATATACTCATATTACGCACACTAACATACACAATACACATATAAATATGCACACATATATTCACATCACACACAGCAGGATTGGGCTGGCTTCTGTCTGAGTCACTTATCATCGCAGCCTTCCCCCACAAGTCCCAAAACAGGCTGAAATCCTGGCCGATTATCACGGGGTGTAGCAATTCACAACCCCGACCTCATCAGTCTCAGTGCCACAGCTGTTTTTTATACAGATAAATACCCAAAAGATCAAACAAAAAATCAAACCACCTCAAGTACACCTGGCCAGGCCACAAAAATGGGTCAAGTACAGTTAGAATAGGTATATGGAGAACTATTTTGCCCTATCATTCCCTATTGAACCACTTCCTGACACCGGAGGTTGGCACCCTAAACTTGATCGCAAAGTGGCACCCCCGCTCATCGGCGGCTGTACTTAATTAAACCCTGTTATCCCCTAACTAGTCACAAACAATGTCTGTACAATACAGCCAGATAAATGTCAAAATTTACCAAAATCCAACCAATTATCATGTAATAGAGGTTGTGATTTATAGGGTAAAGGCAATGGGGGGAAGGAAGAAGGGTTTTTAAGAGGTATGCAGGGGTAATTATTAGTGATGCGCTAGCATGCTCACCACTATTTGGTACTCGCCCGAGCATCTCACTGCTTGGGATGCTCAGAGCTCGCCAAGTATTAAAGGAGTTGCTCAGCGGGAGCTCGGGTCCCCTCCCTGCATGTTTAGTGCTCTTTAGAGAGCCAATGAACATGCAGGGATTGTCTGCCACACTGTGACATTACAGTGATTGGCTGGCTGCACAGCGTCATCAGGTCTATATCAGACCTGGCACCGCCATGCTCATCACATGCTGTGTCTGTGTGTGCGACTGTGTGCAGGTGTATGCGTGTGTGTGCGGCTGTGTGTGGGTGTCTGTGTGTGTGTGTGTAAGGTTCAGCCAGGACCGCAGTAGTAGCCAAGGGCACTGGGGCTCTGGTGTCCTGGCCTCCCCTCACAGAAAATTCACATGCATTCATCAGCATTCCTGTGTCTCCTGGTCCAGTTCCTTCTGGGTCCTTCCTCTGCAGTGGGAGACCTTTCCTGGGCAATTCCCAATTTAGGCTGTTTTCACTGCGTTTTTGCGCAGTGCAAGCGCTTAAAAAAAACGCATCATGCGTTTTGTATGCGTTTGCTGCTTTTTTGCGCATGTTTTTTAACCATTTTTTAGCCATTTTTACTCTTAAAACGCAGACGTGCGCATATCCATGCACACATCTGCGTTCCCATAGACTGTAATGTGCGCGTGCTTTCCGTGCGCATGCGTTTTTTTGAGACAGGTCGTACGGACCAAAAATGCAACAGTTTGCGTCCGGCGTGCCTAGGCGCACACTACAAAAAAACGCATGCGCACGTAAAACGCGTACGAACACGTGCAAACGCTAGACCATGCGCACCCATGTTAAAGATAGGGGAAAAGGGCGCATGCGCATGTATGAGCAAAAACGCAGCGCAAAAAATCGCTAGTGTGAAACCAGCCTAATATATATATATATACGGTATATTATATATATATATATATACACAGTATATATGTGTAATACCAAGCCTGAGGTTTAGTAATGAATACCCTCATTAATAAAATGGTACTGTACATAAAGAGTTAAATAAAGACACACACACACGAAATCTGTGTGAAACGCAATATCTGTTTAGTTTTCAAAAAAAAATGTAAAAAAATTGCGTGGGCTCCCGCATAATTTTCATAACCAGCAGAGGGAAAGTCGACTGCTGAGGGCTGATGTTAATATTCTGGGAAGGAGCCAATAGCCATAAAGGTTCAGAGGTTACTAATATCAGCTCACAGATGTTTGCTTAGCCTTTACTGGCTATTTTGTAGGGGAACCCCAGAAAAAAATTGACATGGGGTCCCCCTATAAAATCAAACCAGCAAAGGCTAGGCAGACAGCTGCGGTCTGATATTAATAACCTGGGAAGGGGCCATAGATATTGGCACCCCCCAGGTTAAAAATATCAGCTCTCAGCCACCCCAGAAATGGTGCATCTTATAGATGTGCCAATTGTGGCACTTAGCCTCACTCTTCCCACTTTCCCTGTAGTGGTGGCAAGTGGGGTAATATTTGTGGGGTTGATGTCACCTTTGAATTGTCTGGTGAAATCAAGCCCACGGATTAGTAATGGAGAAGTGTCTATAAGACATTGATCCATTACTAATCCTATAGTTATATGGTAAATAAAGACACAGCCAGAATAAAGTCCTTTATTTGAAATAATCACACAGACCCCTTTATTGAATCTTAATTAAGCCATGCTTACTGTATCTATAAGAGATACTGGAAGTGAGGTTCGTTGGATGCAGTGAAGAGCAGGAGGCATAGAAGGGGTTAACAGAGTTTACTTTAAACAGGATTTTTGAGTACAAGGGATACTCCACACAGGGAGATGGAATCAACAACAAAATGGTGCAGGAACACTTAGGGCAACAAAAGAATATGCACAAAAACACAATATTTGGGGGAAAGGGGGTGTACGAAAGAGGTAGCTTATCGCTTGAAGTTCTTGTTGGGGAGAGGCTAGAATATCTCCGCTGGCATCGTAGTCCGTGGACAATGTCTCTGGCTCTGTTGCATAGGAACGAAATGCACTGTCTCCCAACCGTGCTGATGCTTGCTTGACTTGAGTAGGCTGTTATGTGGGAACAGCCTCTTTCGTTGATTCCTCTGGGATGTCACAGAACACGGCAGCGTGTGGACCTCTAACGGACTTGCTATGTCCAGGCCGAGTAAAAGTATCTTTCACTGCGAGCGATAAAGACCAAGCGGGTACGAGAACATGCAAGGGTAGCTCAGTCAGGATGCTCTTCAAGGGTAAATCAAACAGAAGGGAATTCGAGTATGTGGCGTTCGCCATCAGAGAAGTGGGGAGGGAGTCAACCTTCACCTTGTTCTCGTTTTGCCTTCCCTCCAAATCTCCCCTGTTCCCGTGCTCAGTCCTTTTTATCTCCCCTGCACCCCTAATGTCAAGTGCAAATGTCATCTCCACTCGGATAAATAAACAGTGGTGACAGTCCCGGTACATCTGGCCCTAACATACATAGAGAACCGCTGACTCTGCTTTGGCTCATCTTCTTACACATCACCTAATCCCCTGTTTCCTGCAACAAAAATAAAATAATAAACCAACATATAATACTCCCTGTCTCCCGTAGTCCATTTACTGAGTGTCCCACGATGATCTCACATGTAGAACAGTCACATCGGGAGATGTAACTGCTCTACCCGGCCTTCAGTGATACACTTGCAGGAGGTAATATATCCCGCAGTGTATCACTGCACTGCCATGTGAGTTCACCAGAGTTCATGAGCTCTCACTTACGGCAGTACCTCACATAGCGGTGCTGTAAGGGAGAGCACCGAAGCCAATCATCTGAAACACTGCGGAGATGATTATCTCCTGTCAGTGTATCGCTGGCGACCGGGTAGCGTGGTCACATCTCCCGATGTGACTATTCTACTTGTGAGATCACCGTGGGACAATCTGGATTACCTTGGACTACGGCGGACAGGGAGTATATGTTATTATATTATTTTATGTTTTATGTTATTTCTAGGAGATGAGGGAGTCGGGGATTTGTTGTGCGGTGAGTGTAATTTTTTTAATTTTATGTGAATAAGTATTATGTATGAATATGTATGTATTATGTGAATACATATGTAATTTATATATATACTGTATATATATTCTCTCTTCAACATGTTAAAAACTTGACACAAATTGTTTGGTGTTGTTAGGGAGTTCTTCTGTCTTCATAGTGAGATTTTTAGCAGGAAATTGACTCATCATATTTTCGGGTACTAGTCTATTTTCTATTTTTGTGTTTTGATTTTGATTATTTTTGTAGGACCTGTGCTTAACATGAAATGCTAGATAATATGCAAATCATTTATAGTAAATTTTTTAAGATTCTATTAGTAAACTCTAATGCAGGAATGCTTACCACCTTAGGTCACACGCCCTATGTGTTAGGTGTCGAGTTTTCCCCACTGCACAGGGGGAATCCCGAGCTATGCTCTCTGCGGTTTTCCATTCCTCTGCAGCCCTGCAGGGTCGCCGCTCCAGGCGTCTTGCCCAGGCTGATGCTAGGCGTCTGGTTGCTCCTTCTGGCTCTGATATAACTCCATGCCTGAGTCAGCAGCAAGTGACACTTCTGATCCTATCTTTTCAGTACTGAGCATGCCCGTAGGAAGACCTCTCATTGGAGGTCGGAGGACACATGCGCAGGTCCCGCTCCTGCTCAGATTGGTCCACCACAGGGAAGTTCCCGGAAGGACACCACTATAAAAGTGTTGCCTGGCCGCTCGGCCATGCGCTTGTATAGACTCTTATGCTTATTTGTGTGTATGATGATGGATGCATGTATCTGGTGACTGACTCATTAACCCCTTAAGCCCCAAGGGTGGTTTGCACGTTCATGACCGGGCCAATTTTTACAATTCTGACCACTGTCCCTTTATGAAGTTATAACTCTGAAACGCTTTCATGGATCCCAGTGATTCTGACACAGTTTTCTCGTGACATATTGTACTTCATGTTAGTGGTAAAATATCATTCATATAACTTGCATTTATTTGTGAAAAAAAAGGAAAATTGGCGAAAATTTCGCAATTTTCCAAATTTGAGTTTTTATGCCCTTAAATCACAGAGATACGGCACACAAAAAACCTTTTTTTTTTGTTAGGAAATTATAAGGGTTAAAAATTGACCAGCGATTTCTCATTTTTGCAACACCATTTTATTTTTACGGACCACATCACATTTGAAGCCACTTTGAGGGGTCTATATGATAGAAAATACCCAAAAGTGACACCATTCTAAAAACTGCACCCCTTAAGGTGCTCAAAACCACATTCAAGAAGTTTATTAACCCTTCAGGTGCGTCACAGGAATTTTTTGAATATTTAAAAAAAATGAACATTTAACTTTTTTTCACAAAAAAAAACTTCAGGTTCAATTTTTTTTATTTTACCAAGGGTAACAGGAGAAATTGGACTGCAAAAGTTATTGTGCAATTTGTCCTGAGTACGCTGATACCTGATATGTAGGGGGGAACCACTGTTTCGGCGCATGGCAGACCTCAGAAGGGAAGGAGCGCCGTTTGACTTTTTCAATGCAAAATAGGCTGGAATTTAGATCGGACGCCATGTCGCGTTTGGAGAGCCCCTGATGTACCTAAACAGTGGGAACCCCCGACAAGTGACCCCATTTTGGAAACTAGACCCCCCAAGGAACTTATCTAGATATGTGGTGAGAACTTTGAACCCACAAGGGCTTCACAGAAGTTTATAACGTACAGTGGTACAATTAAAAAATCATATTTTTTCCACAAAAATGATCTTTTCACCCCCAATTTTTATTTTCCAAGGTTAACAGGACCCTAAAAGTTATTGTGCAATTTGTCCTGAGTACGCTGATACCCCACATGTGGGGGTAAACCACTATTTGGGCGCATGGCAGAGCTCGGAAGGGAAGCAGCGCCATTTGACGTTTTTGGCTGGAATTGAGATCGGACACCATGTCGCGATTGGAAAACCCCTGATGTACCAAAACAGTGGAAACCCCCACAAATGACACCATTTTGGAAACTAGACCCCCTAAGGAACTTATCTAGATATGTGGTGAGAACTTTGAACCCACAAGGGCTTCACAGAAGTTTATAACGTACAGCGGTACAATTAAAAAATCATATTTTTTCCACAAAAATGATCATTTCACCCCCAATTTTTATTTTCCCAAGGTTAACAGGACCCTAAACGTTATTGTGCAATTTGTCCTGAGTACGCTGATACCCCACATGTGGGGGTAAACCACTATTTGGGCGCATGGCAAAGCTCGGAAGGGAAGCAGCGCCATTTGAAGTTTTTGGCTGGAATTGAGATCAGACACCATGTCGTGATTGGAAAACCCCTGATGTACCAAAACAGTGGAAACCCCCCACAAATGACACCATTTTGGAAACTAGACCCCCTAAGGAACTTATCTAGATATGTGGTGAGAACTTTGAACCCACAAGGGCTTCACAGAAGTTTATAACGTACAGCGGTACAATTAAAAAATCATATTTTTTCCACAAAAATGATCTTTTCACCCCCAATTTTTATTTTCCCAAGGGTAACAGGATCCTAAAAGTTATTGTGCAATTTGTCCTGAGTATGCTGATACCCCACATGTGGGGGTAAACCACTATTTGTGCGCATGGCAGAGCTCGGAAGGGAAGCAGCGCCATTTGACGATTTTGGCTGGAATTGAGATCGGACACCATGTCGCGATTGGAAAACCCCTGATGTACCAAATCAGTGGAAACCCCCCACAAATGACACCATTTTGGAAACTAGACCCCCCCAAGGAACTTACCTAGATGTGTGGTGAGCACTTTGAACCCCCCAGTGCTTCACAGAAGTTTATAACGACCGGGCGTGAAAATAAAAATATCGTATTTTTTCAACAAACATCATCTTTTAGTCCCCATTTTTTTATTTTCCCAAGGCTAACAGGAGAAATTGGACCCCAAAAGTTTTTGTCCAATTTGTCCTGAGTACACTGACACCCCATATGTGGGAGAAAACTACTGTATGGGCACACGTCGGGCCTCGGAAGGGAAGTAGTGACGTTTTGGAATGCAGACTTTGATGGAATGGTCTGCAGGTGTCATGTTGCCTTTGGAGAGCCCCTAATGTACCTAAACAGTGGAAACCCCCCCACAAATGACCCCATTTTGGAAACTAGACCCCCTAAGGAACTTATCTAGATGTGTGGTGAGCACTTTGAACCCCCAAAAATCGTATTTTTTCCACAAACATGATCAATTAGTCTCCAATCTTTTTATTTTCCCAAGGGTAACAGGAGAAATTGGACCGCAAAAGTTGTTGTCCAATTTGTCCTGAGTACGCTGATAGCTCATATGTATTGTGAGGAAAGAGGGAGACACAAGCGCAATATAGGGTCTTATCCCACAAATAGAGTAAGCGGTTTGACAAAAAATTGCTCACCTGGTAGTAGGTATTCAAAGCATGTATAGATAAGGGCTGCTGCAGATCCACAAGTCGGTCACCGACTATCTGAAACTGAGCTCTGCAAAGGAATACGTGGATTTCGTCCGCGCTGCCCAAATGATGAAATTCCAGAGGTTAATAAAGTTAGACAGTGGTTTATTCTACGCGTTTCAAGGTTTTTTAATTTTCCTTATATACTGTATATATATTTTTTTTTTTCCTTTTGTTCAACAACCTGTGAAATTAAAATAGACATGTCAATATAAGAACAGCTTCTATTACTATGAATTTTTATACTGTCTGCTAACTATGAACTTTGACATGTGTCATCTGACTGTTTGGAGCTCATTTTTTTTAAATCTATGTGTACTTAATGCACCACCCATGTATGCTTCATGTGGTATTTCCTGAAGAAGAGGTTGCAAAAAACCTTGAAGTGCGTAGAATAAACCATTGTCAAACTTTATTAACCTCTGGAATTTCATCATTTGGGCAGCGCGGACGAAATCCACGGATTCCTTTGCAGAGCTCTGATACCTCATATGTGGGAGAAAACTACTGTATGGGCACACATCGGGGCTCGGAAGGAAAGTAGTGACGTTTTGGAATGCAGACTTTGATGGATTGGTCTGCGGGTGTCATGTGCGTTTGGAGAGCCCCTGATGTACCTCAACTATTGAAACTCCCCACAAGTGACCCCATTTTGGAAACTAGACCCCCCACGGGACTTATCTAGATGTGTGGTGAGCACTTTGAACCCCCAAGTGCTTCACAGAAGTTTATAACGCCTGGGCGTGAAAATAAAAAAATCATTTTTTTCCACAAAAATGATATTTTTGCCCCCAATTTTTTATTTTCCTAAGGGTAACAGGAGAAATTGGACCCCAAAAGTTGTTTTGCAATTTGTCCTGAGTATGCTGATACCCTATATGTGAGGGTAAAACACTGTTTGGGTGCATGGCAGAGCTTGGAAGGGAAGGAGCACCATTTGACTTTTTCAACGCAGAATTGGCTGGAATTGAGATCAGACGCCATGTTGCATTTGGAGAGCACCTTATGTGCCCAAACAGTGGAAAACCCCAATTATAACTCCAACCCTAATCCCAACACACCCCTAACCCTAATCTCAGCCCTAACCATAGCCCTATCCCTAGCCCTAACGGGAAATTGGAAATAAATACATTTTTTAATTTTTATTATTTTTCCCTAACTAAGGGGGTGATAACGGGGGGTTTGTTTTACTATTTATGGCGTTTTTTTTATGTTTGGCAGCTGTCGCACGCTAAAAGACGCTTTTTATTGTAAAAATAGTTTTTGCATCACCACATATTGAGAGTTATAATTTTTCCGTATTTTGACCCACTGAGTCATGTGAGGTCTTATTTTTGGCGGGATCAGTTGACATTTTTATTGGTACCATTTTCGGGCACGTGACATTTTTTGATCGCTTTTTATTCCGATTTTTGGGACGCAGAATGAACTAAAACCAGCGTTTCATGAATTTCTTTTGGGGGGTGCGTTTACACCGTTCCGCGTGCGGTAAAATTGATAAAGCGCTTTTATTCTTCGGGACAGTATGGTTACAGCGATACCTCATTTAGGTTTTTTTTTATGTTTTGTCAGTTTTATGCAATGAAAACTATTTTATATAAAAAATAATTATTTTTGCATCGCTTTATTCTGCGAGCTATAACTTTTTTATTCTTTTGCGGATGACGCTGTATGGCGGCTCGTTTTTTGCGGGACAAGCTGACGTTTTCAGCGGTACCATGGATAGCGTCTTTTTGATCGCGCGTTATTGCACTTTTTGTTCGGTGGTATGATAATAAATCATTATTTTTTGCTTCGCTTTTTATTTTTATTTTTTAAGGGGTTCGTTAAAGGGGTTAACTAATGGGACAGTTTTATAGGGCGGGTCATTACGGATGTGACGATACCAAATATGTGTACTTTTATTGTTTTTTTTTTATTATTTTCAAAAAAAGAATTTATTGGGGAATATTTTTCTTTTTTTTACTAATTTATTTAGCGATTTTTTTCAAATTATTTTTACACTTTTTTTTTTTAACTTTATTACATTGTGACATCACTGTCCTGTGACAGATCGCTGATCTGTCACATCACAGATCACTGTGACACATCAACGATCTGTCACAGGCACTGCTGCAGACTTCCTCATGCCTGCGCTTTGCAGGCAGTGAGGAAGTCAGCTCCCTACAGGCCCCCGAAGGTCCCCGTCGCCATCTTAGATCCGGGGGCCTGTAGGGAAAGATACCCCCGCAGCAGCGCTGCACATTGCGCTGCCGCGGGGGGCTCAGGGAAGCACGGAGGGAGCCCCCCTCCCTGCCGATGCTTCCCTTTAGCCCCCAGTACACCGCGATCGTATTTGATTGCGGTGTACAAGGGGGTAACGTGTCGGGGGCGGTCCGTGACCGCCCCTGACACAATGTGCCGGGTGTCAGCTGTGATAATCAGCTGACACCCGGCCGCGATCAGCGGCGCTCACCAAGTGTGCGCCGCTGATCGCTATGACGTACTATCCCGTCCCTGGGAATTAAGTCCCAGGGCATATGTACGGGATAGTACGTCTGCTGGCAGAAAGGGGTTAAGACTCCCCTCCCTTTGATACGCATGTTGGTTAGGGATTCAGAGTGAGAGTCAATGCCAATGGGTGGCTATGCTCAAGCCACTGTGCTCCCAGTAGTCTACGCACACTAGCGTCCGAATGTGCCTCTCTGCTACGGGCACTGTCGTACAGCACCAGGTAGCTGTGACCGCCGTGCGATGCTGTGCGCACCTCTAGCGCTTTCCTCCCCGTCCTGGGTGGTTAGTGGCGCCTGCCGAAGCGGCACTGTGTGCACTTGGTGTGATTAAATATATTATTACCTTCTGCTGGCACCGCAGCCACGGCACCGAGTGCTGATGGTCTAGAGGAGCTCTAACCGGGGTCTCTAGGACAGGAGTCTGTGACCCTAATTAGCGCTCACTCAGCTGATCTCTGTGAGTTCAACAGGCTCTAGCGTTTGTTTCAGCGGCTCTGTGGAGTAACAGAGTTCGCCTCTATTCACACTGGGTGAAGTTGACCCACATGTAAGCAAGCGTTTACCCACCATCTTGTTCCGCCCCAGACTCGAAATCATCAGTCACCTGGTTTAGTTGCCTGTGGAAAAGCATCCGACCCATCATTACTGTTCCCTGTGAAGCTACAACATCTTTCTGTTCCTCAGCCTGTCCGACTTTGGCCCTAAGAGCGTCCGCCCAAGCAATGATTCACCACATATTAGCTGCTGATCTGGCTCACTGTGCTGATGTTCAATAGCTGTGGATAACTAGGACTTTCACTGATTAACGTTGCACTGCTAACGAGCCGTCCTGGGCCTGTAGCCCATGTGGACACTTTAGGCACCCTGGCACCGTCTGATCTAACTTCCTTCTAACCTAGCCTTACCTCCCAGCAGCCCCTCCTACACTTAACCCTATCTTGCTAAAAACTCTATATACTAAAGTGCCCCCCTCTAGTGTCCAAAGGGTACACTACACTTTCCCTATCTAAAATATAATATTATACAAGGGAACACAACACATTTACAGGAAATGGTAACACATATAAAAGTGTGGCAATACCATTGATTCTGGGTGGTAATACATGACGACATGTAACAGTACCACCGGATTATTATAAGAACATTAAGAACTACTAAAGGAGACAGAGCAAGGAAGTAGCATTATTCCACCCCTTACACAGCCCTCAGAGAAGGCGGAAAACAGGACAGGACCTGGCAACTCCCCAGCAAGACACTGACTGAGAGAAATCGCTGCTCAGCCATCCTCCTATAGGCGGGGATGCCTTAAGTACCTGAGGCCTCTTGGCAATTGGCTGGGGACACCTTAGGAAGGTGCACATTGTCTCTATAAGAACAAGGAAGTTCCGGGACCGCCACCCTAAGGATACAGCCAGGAAGTATGCAGCAAGCAAGGACATGAGGCCCAGAAAATGGAGCTGTGTTATGAATGAGTCACCATAGGAGGCAAAAACAGAAATGCTAGCTAAGTCCAGAAAACCAGAGAAGTTGGCAGCTATCGGATTGCAGACCCCTGAACCTATCAACACAACTAGCAGTAGCCGTGGGGGGATTCCTACGATGCCCTAGACCCCTCGATCACAGCCGGAGGACTATATAGCCTAAAGACAGAGAGGGAAATCTAAACTGCCCCAGAGCAGACCCCAAAGCAAAAGGCAGCCCCCAACATATAATGACGGTGAAGCAAGAAGAAAGAACACAAACACAGACAGAAAGATAGACTGAGCAAAGACGGGGCCCAAGCTAACTAGATAGGAAAGGACAGGAAGGCTGCTGTCTGCAATCCGTGAAAAACCCTATGAAAATAAGAGCCAACAGACTGACAGTGAAAAAGGCCCTGAAGACGCTAGGCTTCAAAAAAACTACACTCACTGGCCACTTTATTAGGTACACCTGTCCAACTGTGTGTTAAAACTTAATTTCTAATCAGCCAATCACATGGCGGCAACTCAGTGCATTTAGGCATGTAGACATGGTCAAGACAATCTCCTGCAGTTCAAACCGAGCATCAGTATGGGGAAGAAAGGTGATTTGAGTGCCTTTGAACGTGGCATGATTGTTGGTGCCAGAAGGGCTGGTCTGAGAATTTCAGAAACTGCTGATCTACTGGGATTTTCACGCACAACCATCTCTAGGGTTTACAGAGAATGGTCCGAAAAAGAAAAAAAATCCAGTGAGCGGCAGTTCTGTGGCCGGAAATGCCATGTTGATGCCAGAGGTCAGAGGAGAATGGGCAGACTGGTTCGAGCTGATAGAAAGGCAACAGTGACTCAAATTGCCACCCGTTACAACCAAGGTAGGCAGAAGAGCATCTCTGAACGCACAGTGCGTCGAACTTTGAGGCAGATGGGCTACAGCAGCAGAAGACCACACTGGGTACCACTCCTCTCAGCTAAGAACAGGAAACTGAGGCTACAATTTGCACAAGCTCATCGAAATTGGACAGTAGAAGATTGGAAAAACGTTGCCTGGTCTGATGAGTCTCGATTTCTGCTGCGACATTCGGATGGTAGGGTCAGAATTTGGCGTAAACAACATGAAAGCATGGATCCATCCTGCCTTGTATCAACGGTTCAGGCTGGTGGTGGTGGTGTCATGGTGTGGGGAATTTTTTCTGGGCACTCTTTGGGCCCCTTGGAACCAATTGAGCATCGTTGCAACGCCACAGCCTACCTGAGTATTGTTGCTGACCATGTCCATCCCTTTATGACCACAATGTACCCAACATCTGATGGCTACTTTCAGCAGGATAATGCGCCATGTCATAAAGCTCGAATCATCTCAGATTGGTTTCTTGAACATGACAATGAGTTTACTGTACTCAAATGGCCTCCTCAGTCACCAGATCTCAATCCAATAGAGCATCTTTGGGATGTGGTGGAACGGGAGATTCGCATCAGGGATGTGCAGCCGACAAATCTGCGCCAACTGTGTGATGCCATCATGTCAATATGTTCCAAAATCTCTGAGGAATGCTTCCAGCACCTTGTTGAATCTCTGCCACGAAGAATTGAGGCAGTTCTGAAGGCAAAAGGGGGTCCAACCCCTTACTAGCATGGTGTACCTAATAAAGTGGCCAGTGAGTGTATGTCAGTACTCAGGAATATTCTGAAGACAGAGCAACCGGCAAAAGGAGATTCAGCTCACCCCAGCAGGGAATGGCAGAATCCAGAAAAGCAAGGCAAACAAAAACAAAACGCAAATGCTAACAGGCAAAGCAGAAAACTTAGCTTTAGAGGAGCAGGAATCAGACTGGTCTCCTAGAAGTCCACAGAGATCACCCGCAGGGCAGAAGGGCGTCGGCAGCCTTATATCCAGTCCGTGACTCCACTCAGCCAGTCATCATCATTAGGCTCAGGTGCCTGATAATCAGGCTCATTACCTTCCTTTACCCGAATAGGGAGTTCACCAGACCTCAGTGACGAAGGGGAAAATGAACTCACAACAGAGCTGGCAGAGGACAGAGCTCACAGCATGGCTCGGAGTGGTGAGTAAGATGGGAGATGGGACGCAATGCAGTGATGCCGGCAGGGTTGTTAAAGCCCGCCCCTTATGCCCCCTCTTCTTCAAGCCTGCCAGAATGACCTGCAGGAGTATAGGACCACACACAGTCCAAGCCATCATGACATCCTTCGTGTAGAATGAAGCAGGCATGTCCTCTGGAATCTCAGACTGCCAAGTCTCTTTGTGACCAATGGGGTTAGCTTCTACAATGACCTGGGCCTGTTCTTCCATGTAGATGGAAAGCAGGGACTTAGAAGCTTCCGTCTTGACATCTGCATCAACCAGCCACCTGAAAGCCGAAGGTACCCATACAGGATCCATCTTCTGCCCATTATCCTGAGAAAACTGGACCTCCTCCTCTTGGTCAGAGGAAAGCTGAGATGAGTAAACTTCCATTTTGGCATCTCTTCACCAACTGGCCACATGGAAGCTGAAGATACCCATAGAGGATCCATCTTTTGCCCGCTATCTAGAGGAAAACATCCAAGAGGCAGGGATGTTCCTGGGAACAGATCACTGGTATAGTTGTTGGGGCTGTGTGGAGAGAACGCCACCGCTTCCCCTTGATTGGAGACATCCTCACCGCTTGACTTGACAACTGGCAGACCAGATGAAGAAGACACCGGATTCTGGAGCTGTAGGACAGAGATCACACACCGACTTCGTATGGCTGGCGGCTTAAACACACCAAAGCTCCTGAAAGGCAGACTTTTGTCATTGACTTTAATGGAGAGGAGGTACTTTCGTCAAGGGCAGCCTCTCCTACTGGTCCAGGGTTTTGGAGTATAGGCTTCACAGGGCAGAGACCATGAAGATGTTCCTTACAACCGCAGCAATAACATATTTCCCTCTCAGGACTAGATTCAGGCTGCAGGTACACAGATAGGTATGAATAGTGTGTAGGAAAAGGTATGAGCCAATTCAGACAGGAGGGACAGGAACTGTTAGGAAACAGTTCGGACAGGATGGATAAAAACCCACAGGATGCTGAATGGAAGCAGAGCAGGACCGCTGGATTGCTGACCAAGAGCAGAACTGAAGGACTGCGGAGCAAGAGCAGAACTGCAGGATTATGTTGCAAGAGCAGAACCGCAGGATTACAGAGCAAGAGCAGAACCACAGGATTGTGGAGCAAAAGCAGAACCGCAGGATTATGGAGCAAGAGCAGAACCACAGGATTGCAGAGCAAGAGCAGAACCACAGGATTGAGGAGCAAGAGCAGAACCGCAGGATTGTGGAGCAAGAGCAGAACCACAAGATTGCGGAGCAAGAGCAGAACTGTAAGGTGCGGAGCGAGAGCAAAGCAGAACCACAAAAGTGCGGAGCGAGAGCAAGGCAGACGGAGTAAACACAAGGATACACACAGCAGAGAAAGGAAGCCACAGACAAGGATACAAACAGGTACAGGTTAGGACTGAGTTCAGACAAGGTCAGGTACAGGAACAGGGACAGGATTTAGGATACAAGACTGAGTATGAAGCCCTCAGGAAGGCAGGAAACAAGACACTCAAAGCCCAGAGACAGGTCTAGGTATGCAGCCCCCAGAGAAGGCGGAAAACAGGACAGGACCTGGCAACTCAGCAGAAAGACACTGACTGAGAGAAATTGTTGCTCAGGCATCCTTCTATGGGCGGGGATGCCTTAAGTACCTGATGCCTCTCAGCAATTGGCTGGTGACACCTTAAGAAGGTGCATATAGTCTCTATAAGAACCGGGAAGTGCAGGGACCACTGCCCTATACATGCAGCCAGGAAGTATGCAGCAAGCACATGAGGCCCAGAACATGGAGCCGGCAGAGGACAGAACTCACAGTATGGCCCAGAGAGGTGAGTAAGATGGGAGATGGGATGCCATGCAGTGATGCCGGCAGGGTTGTTAATAATAATCTTTATTTTTATATAGCGCTAACATATTCCGCAGTGCTTTGCAGTTTGCACACATTACCATCACTGTCCCCGATGGGGCTCACAATCTAAATTCCCTATTAGTATGTCTTTAGAATGTGAGAGGAAACCGGAGTACCCGGAGGAAACCCACGCAAACACGGGGAGAACATACAAACTCCTTTCAGATGTTGTCCTTGGTGGGATTCTAACCACTGAGCCATCGTGCCGCCCTGTATATATATATATATATATATATATATATATATATATATACAGCTCTGGCAAAAATTAAGAGACCACTGCACAGTTTTATAAAAATCAGCTTCTCTACATGTCTGACAGTCATTCCATTCCAGTGTCAGTTGAATTCCAACCAGAGTACACCTCATTCTACTTAAAGAATGTTAGCATGGCTGGTCTGGAGCCGGAATCTCCAGGAGTGGACCCTCTGTGCCATGGCACCGAGGGGCCCCGGGCGAGCTGCCAGGTGGAACCGACCCCTATACAGGGACCATTAGGAGCAGGCCCAGGGGTTCGAGTACCACGATAGCCGGTACCGAGAGGGGTGGCTCAGGATGGACTGGAGTAGGAGTGTGGGACTGAAGTGTAGATGACAGAACAGAGCTGGAACACAGGAGACAGGAGTGGAGTAAAACTGTAGACTGGAACGTGGAGGGACTGAAGTGTAGATGACAGGACAGAGCTGGAACACAGGAGACAGGAATGGAGTAAGACAGTAGACTGGAACATGGAGGGATGGCTGGAGCAGGAACACAGGAGACAGGATTAGAGGAGGACGGAAGGACTGGAGCAGAATGGAACTGGAACACCGGAGGCAGGACTTGAGTAGGACGGAAGGACTGGAGCAGGATGGAACAGGAACACCGGAGGCAGGACTAGAGGTAAGACGGCAGGACTGGAGCAGGATGGAACAGGAACACCGGGGGCAGGACAGGAGTAGGACGGAAGGACTGGAGCAGGATGGAACAGGAAGACCGGAGGCAGGACAGGAGCAGGATGGAACAGGAACACCGGAGGCAGGACTGGAGTAGGACGGCAGGACTGGAGCAGGATGGAACAGGAACACTGGAGGCAGGACTGGAGTACAGCCGGGGACATAGACAGCCGGACTGCGAGGCTGTTGCAGGGAGCACACGAGAACGGAACTGTGAGACTGCAGAGAGCACACAAAGAAGCGAGGCCCAGTGTGCTAGGAAACACAACGATCAGGCGCCTCCCTCAGGGGGAAGTGGCCTGATATGCCCCTGTCTCCGTGCCATTGGTCAGGGGGTGCTCCCGGGTCAGGGCATAGCTGGAGCACAAGAAGCAGAGGTGACCGCCGTGGCTGTCGGGCTACGAGGGGCTTTGGCGTGGGAGCGATGGCCGGGTGAGTATGCAGAGACGGCGTGGGAGCGGAGGCCGGGTGAGTATGTCGGAACGGCGTGACAGTACCCCCTCCCCTAAGCCGCCCTCCCTGGAG
The DNA here is from genome assembly GCF_039654945.1 of Dendrobates tinctorius. Classification (NCBI taxonomy): domain Eukaryota; kingdom Metazoa; phylum Chordata; class Amphibia; order Anura; family Dendrobatidae; genus Dendrobates; species Dendrobates tinctorius. The sequence continues at coordinate 78,113,442 of NW_027361696.1, forward strand.
ATTAGCAAGAAATCTCTTGAGGATACGGGGAGCATTAATATTCTCCTGAGGTTCCCATGATCTCTCCTCAGGACCAAAGCCCTTCCAGTCAACAAGAAAAAATGTCTTACCTCTAACCTTTTTCATGGCGATAATGTCCTCCACTTCAAAGACATTATCGGCACCCACCGACTGAGGACCGGAATCAGGCAAGGAATGGAAGCGATTCAGCACCACAGGTTTCAGGAGAGAGACGTGGAAGGTGTTCGGGACCCGAAACGAAGCAGGCAACCTCAATTTGTAGGCGACTTCGTTGATACGTCCAAGAATTTCAAACGGACCGATGTAGCGTGGCCCCATCTTGTAGGAAGGCAGTTTCAACCGGATGAATTTGGACGAGAGCCAGACTTTGTCCCCGACACGATAGGGTGGAGGATCCAATCTCTTCTTGTCGGCATTATTCTTCATCCGATCAGCGGACTTCTTGAGAGACGTGTTGGTCTCGGCCCAAATCTTGGAAAATTCGGAGGACAAAGCGTTGGCCGCGGGTACCTCGGAGGCAGGGGTTATCGGAAGAGGAACACCAGGATGTCTGCCAAACACAATGAAAAACGGAGACTTGGCTGAGGACTCGCCAGCATGGTTGTTGTAAGCGAACCCTACCCAGGGAAGTACGTCAACCCAATCGTTTTGATGGGCATTGGAGAAATGATGTAGGTACCCAGTCATCGTCTGGTTGGTACGCTCCACCTGCCCGTTGGACTGTGGATGATGGTAGGCAGAGGAGAAGTCAAGGGAAACGTTCATGAGCTTACAAAGTGATTGCCAGAACTTGGAGGTGAACTGAACCCCTCGGTCCGACACAATGCGTTGAGGTAGTCCATGGAGTCTGAAGATTTGGTGGATGAAGACTTTGGCCAGCTCTGGAGCCGAGGGGAGACCGGGCAGAGGGACGAAGTGGGCCATCTTGGAAAAACAATCCACCACCACCAAGATGACTGTGCAGCTAGAAGAAAAGGGTAGGTCGGTGATGAAATTCATGACGATGTTTTCCCAAGGAGCCGCAGGGACGGGCAACGGCAGCAACAAGCTGGACGGAGGTCTTCGTGGCACTTTGTTTTTTGCACAAGATGGACAAGAAGCCACAAAATTGAGTACATCTTGGCGAAGCGTGGGCCACCAGTAGTGACACGCGATAAGATCCAGGGTCTTCTTAGTCCCGGCATGGCCGGCCAGTTTGGAGGAGGAGTGCCCCCATAGGAGGACTTTTCACTTGAGGTTCTCAGGCACAAGCATTTTGCCAGGAGGAGAAGCAAGCCAGTTCACAGGAGCCACTGTGATGATCCTAGTGGGGTCAATGATATGCGAGGGTTCATCTGTGCTTTCGTGTGGCTGGAAGACCCTGGACAGAGCATCGGCTTTGGTATTTTTGTTGCCGGGACGGAAATGGAGCTCGAAGTCAAATCGGGGGAAAAACAAGGACCATCTGGCCTGTTGAGGGTTGTCTCTGGGCAGACTGGAGATAGGCCAGACTCTTGTGATCCGAGAAGATGACAAAGGGATGGACAGCTCCTTCCAGGAGGTGACGCCACTCCTCCAAGGCCAACTTGATGGCCAGAAGTTCCCAGTCGCCGATCAAGTAGTTACACTCAGATGGAGAAAAGGCCTTCAAGAAGAAGCCACAAGGGTGCAGACGACCGGAGGCAGATCTCTGGGACAATACTGCCCCGGCACCTGTCGAGGAAGCGTCCACCTCGAGTACAAAAGGTCGGTTGCTCTCCGGGCGATGCAGGACCGGAGCCGTGGAGAAAGCCCGTTTAGGGTCAGAAAGGCCTCTTCAGCCTTCGGAGGCCAATCCTTGGGAGTAGTCCCTTTATGGGTGAGAGCAGAAATAGGTCTTGTGATTGCGGAAAAGTGAGAGATGAATTGCCGGTAATAATTGGCGAATCCGAGAAATCGTTGTATCCCCTTACTCCGACGGGGCAAGGCCATTTGAGAATGGCAGACAACTTCTCGGGGTCCATCCTCAGTCCAGCGTCGGAGATAATTTATCCCAGAAATGGCAGAGAGGTCTGTTCGAAGAGACATTTCTCTATCTTCGCATACAGGCGGTTCTCCTGAAGATGCTATAACACCAAGCGGACACTCTTTCTATGGGACGAGAGATCCGGCGAGAAGACGAGGATGTTGTCCAAGTACACGACCACACAGGAGTACAAGAGGTCCCGGAAGATCTTGTTGATGAACTCTTGAAATACCGTAGGAGCATTGCAGAGACCAAAGGGCATGATCAGGTACTCGTAATTGCCATCTCGAGTGTTGAAAGCCGTCTTCCACTCGTCTCCAGCACGGATATGGACCAGATTATAGGCTCCTCTGAGGTCCAGCTTAGAGAAGACCTGAGCCCCTCTGAGACGGTCAAACAACTCCGGAATGAGTGGAAGAGGGTACCTGTTCTTGATGGTAATCTCATTCAAGCCCCTATAGTCAATGCACGGCCGTAGAGTTCCGTCCTTTTTGACGAAGAAAAACCTGGCGCCCACAGGCGACGAGGATTTCCATATAAAGCCTTTAGCGAGGTTCTCCCGGTCGTACTCGGACATGGCTGTGGTCTCAGCGGGAGACAGGGGGTAGATTCTGCCCCTCGGGGGGGTTGGGGGGGTTGAACCGGGAACAAGTTCAATTGGGCAGTCAAAAGGCCGGTGTGGAGGAAGGACCTCCGCTTCCTTCTTATCAAAGACATCAGCGTAGGAACTGTAGGTTGGAGGGAGACCCGGAAGGTCTGGGGGTGGCCGAGGTGGACAGGAGTCAGACAGCGAGCTTGGCACTAGTGCCCCCAGCGTAGTATCTCCCCAGAAGACCAGTCGAGAATCGGCTGATGAGTCCTTAACCATGGGAGACCGAGTAGAATGGCATGGGAGAGTTTAGGCAAAACGTAAAAGGCTATCTTCTCTCGATGTAAGGCACCGACTTGCAACTCCACTTCTTCAGTGACCAAGGTGACGGTCACCTGTAGTGGTTAGCTATCCACCACGGCAATCGGGAGAGGGTTAAATAGAGCAACCACGGGAATTTGGTATTTGTCCAATTCTTCAGGCCGAATGAAGTTACCTGCCGAGCCCGAATCCACGTAGGCCACCTCAGACCCACGTCTCTCCCCTGAAAGCAAAAGAAAAGATATAGTAAGAGGTTAAGAGGGATCATCATCACCTAGGGAGGCCTCTCTTACCTGACCTAGGCGGAGGAGTTTCCCTGTCTCTTAGGACAAGTGCGAATATAGTGTGATGAACCTCCGCAATAAAGGCACAGACCTTGTGCCCGCCTGAGGCGGTCTATCTGCATGGACTCGACCGAGGAGGAAGAAGGGGACCCGGCCGAACGAGGACTGGCAGAACGGGTGAGAAGGGGAGCTGACCTGGTGGACCTCCTGTCTTTCGCTGACTCCCAAGCACGCTCCTGGAAGCGTAGGACAATGCGGGTTGCCAGCGAGATAAGGTCCTCTAAGGTGGGCGGGGTATCTCGACCTGCGAGTTCATCTTTTATTCTGCCTGAAAGACCGCGCCAGAATGCCCCTACCAAAGCCGAGTTATTCCAGCCGAGATCGGAGGAGATAGTGCGAAAGTGGATAGCATACTGTCCGACCATGAGAGAACTCTGATGTAGGTTAAAGAGTGACTCAATGAGAGCGGCTAACCGACCCGGCTCATCGAAGACCCCGCAAAAAGTATCCAAGAAAACCGGAAGACTTGAGACAACGGGATCGGCACGTTCCCAGAGAGGATTCAACCAGGACAGGGCCTCTCCCTCCAGATGGGACATAATAAAGGCTACTTTGGCCCGGTCAGAGGGATATTGCTGTGGCAACCATTCAAAGTGGAGGCTACACTGATTTACGAACCCCCTGCAGAGCTTGGGATCCCCAGTGAAGCGAGGCGGTTTGACGAGGCAGGGCGATGGGAGAGCTGTAGGAGCGGAGGGAGGAGTCGGAGTTGCGGCGGCAGACTGGAGGACCAACAAGCAGCTATCAAAGGAGGCCATGTAAGACAAAATATGGGCTTGAGTATCTTGTTGCTGGCCCAGCTCCTGTTGAAGACTGGCCAGTAGATTGGCAGTTCCAGGATCGGCCACCTGCAGGGCCGACAAATGGGTGTCCATAGACTTCATGACAGACATAATGCGTCCCTGATTCTCCCGCAGGAAAAGTAACTCTTTCTGGGTAGCAGCAGTAGTACCGGTGGAGTCCATGGCCTGATCGTACTGTTAGCGTGGCTGGTCTGGAGCCGGAATCTCCAGGAGTGGACCCTCTGGGCCGTGGCACCGAGGGACCCCAGGCGAGCTGCCAGGTGGAGCCAACCCCTATACAGGGACCGTTAGGAGCAGGCCCAGGGGTTTGAGTACCACGGTAGCCGGTACCGAGAGGGGCGGCTCAGGATGGACTGGAGTAGGAGTGTGGGACTGAAGTGTAGATGACAGAACAGATCTGGAACACAGGAGACAGGAGTGGAGTAAGACTGTAGACTGGAACGTGGAGGGACTGAAGTGTAGATGACAGGACAGAGCTGGAACACAGGAGACAGGAGTGGAGTAAGACTGTAGACTGGAATGTGGAGGGACTGAAGTGTAGATGACAGGACAGAGCTGGAACACAGGAGACAGGAATGGAGTAAGACAGTAGACTGGAACATGGAGGGATGGCTGGAGCAGGAACACAGGAGACAGGATTAGAGGACGGAAGGACTGGAGCAGGATGGAACTGGAACACCGGAGGCAGGACTGGAGTAGGACCGAAGGACTGGAGCAGGATGGAACAGGAAGACCAGAGGCAGGACTGAAGTAGGACGGAAGGACTGGAGCAGGATGGAACAGGAACACCGGAGGTAGGACTGGAGTAGGCCGGCAGGACTGGAGCAGGATGGAACAGGAACACCGGAGGCAGGACTGGAGTAGGATGGAAGGACTGGAGCAGGATGGAACAGGAACACTAGAGGCAGGACTGGAGTAGGACAGCAGAACTGGAGCAGGATGGAACAGGAACACCGGAGGCCGGACTGGAGTAGGATGGCAGGACTGGAGCAGAATGGAACAGGAACACCAGAGGCAGGATTGGAGTAGCATGGCAGGACTGGAGCAGGATTGAACAGGAACACTGGAGGCAGGCTTGGAGTAGGACGGCAGGACTGGAGCAGGATGGAACAGGAACACTGGAGGCAGGACTGGAGTACAGCAGGGGACACGGATAGCCGGACTGCGAGGCTGCTGCAGGGAGCAAACGAGAACGGGGCTGTGAGACTCCAGAGAGCACACAAAGAAGCGAGGCCCAGTGTGCTAGGAAACACAATGGTCAGGCGCCTCCCTCAAAGGGAAGCGGCTTGATATGCCCCTCTCTGGCCTGCCAATGGTCAGTGGGTGCTTCCGGGTCAGGGCATAGCCGGAGCACAAGAAGCAGAAGGGAGGTGCGGCCGCGGCCTATGGCGACTGCGCATTGCATGCAGAGACGGCGTCGGCCGCACACCTGTCAGAGGTGACCGCCGTGGCTGTCGGGTGGCGAGGGGCTGTGGCGTGGGAGCGATGGCCGAGTGAGTATGCACAGAGGGCGTGGGAGCGGAGGCCGGGTGAGTATGTCGTAACAGCATGACAAAGAGCTGATTAGGTGAACACCTGAACCAAATCTTATTTAACGAAGGAAAGTAATAAAAAACCTGCTGTGGTGTTCATAATCCTCTTGCAATAGGACAAGCTGGTTGGCAAAGCAAGTGCTAGTAATATCCCAAAACTAATAGGAATGAAAAAATAACTTTTAACCATGCCAAAGGAGTTCAAAAGAAAAGTCTTGAAGGGCTCAATTCTGGTTTTACTAGCAGAGGGATACAGTGAGCATCATGTTGCCTCCATCCTTAAAATTTCTAAGACAGCAGTCCATTACAACAAGATCAAGCAGCAGACTTCAGATTTTGGGGACAACAAAGCTTCAGACCGGCAGGGGCGAAAATGGCTCTCCACTGACCGGGATGACCGTCATCTTATTCGAATGTCACTCGCAACCGCAGGATGGCATCAAGTAACCTACAAAAGGAATGGCAAATGGCAGCTGGGGTGAAGTGCACGGCAAGAACAGTAGGTGACAGGCTCCTAGAGGAAGGGCTCAAGTCATGTAAAGCTAGAAAAAACCTTTCATCAATGAAAAGCAAAGGAGAGCCAAGCTGAAGTTTGCCAAAGACCATAAGGATTGGACCACAGAGGACTGGAGTAAGGTAATCTTCTCTGATGACTCTGCTTTGCCCAACACCTGGTCATCTAATGGTTAGACAGAGACCTGGAAAGGTGTACAAGCCACATTGTCTTACACCCACTGTGAAATTTGGTGGAGCATTGATGATGATCTGGGGATGCTTCAGCAAGGCTGGAATTTGGCAGGTTAATGTTTGCGAAGGACGTATGGATCAAGCCGCATACAAGGTTATCCTGGAAAAACAGTTGATTCCTTCTGCTCAGGCAATGCTCCCCAACTCTGAGGACTGGGTTTTCCAGCAGGACAGTGCGCCATGCCACACAGCTAGGACAATCAATGTGTGGATGAAGCAACACCACATCAAATCCCTGTCATGACCAGCCCAATCTCCAGACCTGAACACCATTGAAAACCTCTGGAATGTAATCAAGAGGAGGATGGATAGTCACAAGCCATCAAACAAAATAGAACTGCTTAAATTTTTGTACCAGGAGCGGCATATGGTCACCTAAAAGCAGTGTGAAAGACTGGTGGAAAGCATGCCAAGATGCATGAAAGCTGTGATTAAAAATCATGGTTTTTCCACAAAATATTGATTTCTGAAGTCTTGCTGAGTTAAAACATTAGTATTGTTGCTTCTAAATGATTAAGAACTTGTTTTCTTAGCATTATTTGAAGTCTGCAAGCACTGCATTTTTTTTGTTATTTCAACCATTTCTCATTTTCTGAAAATAAATACAAAATTTAGTGCATGGAAATTCAAATACATGTTGTTGGTAGTTTATAGAATAAAAGAGCCATTTACATTTTACACAAAAATCTCTGTGTGTGTGTGTGTGTGTGTGTGTGTGTGTGTGTGTGTGTGTGTGTGTATCAGCAGCCAATCATGAAGCATCTTTCATTTCACCAGAGCTGTTCAAAAGAAGCTGAGCTATGACTGGTTGCTATGAGCAACAGTTTTCCTTGCAACCAATCGCTAAGCATCTCTCATTTCACTAGAGCTGGTTAAAAGTAGCTGAGCTGTGATTGGTTGCTATGAGCAAGTTTTCCCACTTGACAACACCTCAGCAGACACTGACATGGTGGGAAAAATCTAGCATGCCCGGGAACATAAGCTCCCAGTCATTGTCTGCCCCCCAAAAAGGAGCACAGAGCACATGACAGAAATGATTCCCCCCCGAGTGCCCATATACCCATCACACATCCTCCATCCCATAGTCCCATGCCCATATACCCATCACACATATTCTCCATCCCATAGTCCCATGCCCATATACCCATCATACATATTCACCATCCCATAGTCCCATGCCCATATAACCATCACACATCCTTCATCTCATAGTCCCGTGCCCATATACCCATCATACATATCCTCCATCCCATAGTCCCATGCCCATATACCATCATGCATATCCGCCATCCCATAGTCCCGTGCCCATATACCCGTCATACATATCCTCCATCCCATAGTCCAGTGCCCATATACCCATCACACATCCTCCATCCCATAGTCTCGTGCCCATATACCCATCATACACATCCTCCATGCCATAGTCCAGTGCCCATATACCCATCACACATCCTCCATCCCATGGTCAACCATTATGACATCATAATGAGGGGTGGGGCTTGATACGCACACACTGTTTCCCCATTATGTAGATAGGGGCATTATGACATCATAATGAGGGGCGGAGCTTGACACGCACACACTTTTTCCCCATTATGTAGTTAGGGGCAAAATTGTTTGGTGAACTGGAACGCACGGGGTTAAAATTTCACCTCACAACATAGCTTAGGATGCTCTCGGGGTCCAGACGTGTGACTGTGCCAAATTTTCTGGCTGTAGCTGCGACGGTGCAGATGCCAATCCCAGACATACATACATACACACACATACATACCTACATACATACACACACACACTTGAGCTTTATATATTACTAGCTGAAGAGCCCGGCGCTGCTCAGGCATAGTAACTAACTGTGGTTAGCTGTAGCAAATTATAATTATCCTCCATCCCATAGTCCCGTGCCCATATACCCATCACACATCCTCCATCCCATAGTCCCATGCCCATACACCCTGCATACATATTCGCCATCCCATAGTCGAGTGCTCATATACCCATCATACATATCCGCCATCCCATAGGCCCATGCCCATATACCCATCATACATATCCTCCATCCCATTGTCCAGTGCCCATATACCCATCACACATCCTCCATCCCATAGTCCCATGCCCATATACCCATCATACATATTCATCCCATAGTCCCATGCCCATATACCCATCATACATATTCTCCATCCCATAGTCCCATGCCCATATACCCATCATACATATTCTCCATCCCATAGTCCCATGCCCATATACCCATCATACATATTCTCCATCCCATAGTCCCATGCCCATACACCCTGCATACATATTCGCCATCCCATAGTCGAGTGCCCATATACCCATCACACATCCTTCATCTCATAGTCCCATGCCCATATACCCATCATACATGTCCTCCATCCCATAGTCCCGTGCCCATATACCCATCATACATATCCGCCATCTCACAGTCCCGTGCCCATATACCCGTCATACATATCCTCCATCCCATAGTCCAATGCCCATATACCCATCACACATCCTCCATCCCATAGTCTCGTGCCCATATACCCATCATACACATCCTCCATCCCATAGTCCAGTGCCCATATACCCATCCCACATCCTCCATCCCATGGTCAACCATTATGACATCATAATGAGCGGCGGGCTTGCAACCAATGATGACATCAACGTCGCCATGGCAACCATTATGACATCATAATGAGGGGTGGGGCTTGATACGCACACACTGTTTCCCCATTATGTAGATAGGGGCATTATGACATCATAATGAGGGGCGGAGCTTGACACGCACACACTTTTTCCCCATTATGTAGTTAGGGGCAAAATTGTTTGGTGAATTGGAACGCGCGGGGTTAAAATTTCACCTCACAACATAGCTTAGGACGCTCTCGGGGTCCAGACGTGTGACTGTGCCAAATTTTGTGGCTGTAGCTGCGACGGTGCAGATGCCAATCCCAGACATACATACATACATACACACACTTGAGCTTTATATATTACTAGCTGAAGAGCCCGGCGCTGCCCAGGCATAGTAACTAACTGTGGTTAGCTGTAGCAAATTATAATTATCCTCCATCCCATAGTCCCGTGCCCATATACCCATCACACATCCTCCATCCCATAGTCCCATGCCCATATACCCATCATACATATTCATCCCATAGTCCCATGCCCATATACCCATCATACATATTCTCCATCCCATAGTCCCATGCCCATATACCCATCATACATATTCTCCATCCCATAGTCCCATGCCCATATACCCATCATACATATTCTCCATCCCATAGTCCCATGCCCATATACCCATCATACATATTCTCCATCCCATAGTCCCATGCCCATATACCCATCATACATATTCGCCATCCCATAGTCGAGTGCCCATATACCCATCACACATCCTTCATCTCATAGTCCCATGCCCATATACCCATCATACATATCCTCCATCCCATAGTCCCGTGCCCATATACCCATCATACATATCTGCCATCTCACAGTCCCGTGCCCATATACCCGTCATACACATCCTCCATCCCATAGTCCAATGCCCATATACCCATCACACATCCTCCATCCCTTAGTCAAGTGCCCATATACCCACACATCCTCCATCCCATAGTCCCGTGCCCATATACATATCTGCCATCCCATAGTCCTGTGCCCATATACCCATCATACATATCCTCCATCCCATAGTCCAGTGCCCTTATACCCATCACACATCCTCCATCCCATAGTCTACCATTATGACATCATAATGAGCGGCGGCGGGGCTTGCGACCTATGACAACATCAGCGTCGCCATGGCAACCGTTGTGACATCATAATGAGGGGCGGGGCTTTATGCGCACACACTGCTTCCCCAGTATGCAAATAGGGGCATTATGACATCAAAATGAGGGGCGGGGCTTGACACGCACACACTTTTCCCCCCGTATGTAGATAGGGGCAAAATTGTTTGGTGAATTGGAACACGTGGGGTTAAAATTTTGCCTCACAACATAGCTTAGGACGCTCTCGGGGTCCAGACGTGCCAAATTTTGTGGCTGTAGCTGCGATGGTGCGGATGCCTATTCCGGAAATACACACATACACACACACATACATACACACTTTGAGCTTTATATATATACTAGCTGAAGAGCCCGGCGCTGCCCGGGCATAGTAACTAACTGTGGTTAGTTATAACAATTTATAATTATCCTCCATCCCATAGTCCCATGCCCATATACCCATCATACATATCCACGATCCCATAGGCCCGTGCCCAAATACCCATCATACATATCCACGAACCCATAGGCCCGTGCCCATATACCCATCATACATATCCTCCATCCCATAGTCGAGTGCCCATATACCCATCACACATCCTTCATCTCATAGTCCAATGCCCATATACCCATCATACATATCCTCCGTCCCATAGTCCCGTGCCCATATACCCATCATACATATCCTCCATCCCATAGTCCCGTGCCCATATACCCATCATACATATCCTCCATCCCATAGTCCCGTGCCCATATACCCATCACACATCCTCCATCCCATAGTCCCGTGCCCATATACATATCCGCCATCCCATATTCCTGTGCCCATATACCCATCAAACATATCCTCCATCCCATAGTTCAGTGCCCATATACCCATTCACACATCCTCCATACCACAGTCCCGTGCCCATATACATAGCCGCCATCCCATAGTCCCGTGCACATATACCCGTCATACATATCCTCCATCCCATAGTCCAGTGTCCATATACCCATCACACATCCTCCATCCCATAGTCAACCATTATGACAAAATGAGCGGCGGCAGGGCTTGCAACCTATGACATCAGCGTCACCATGGCAACCATTGTGACATCATAATGAGGGGCGGGGCTTGATACGCACACACTGCTTCCCTAGTATGCAAATAGGGGCATTATGACATCATAATGAGGGGCGGGCCTTGACGCGCACACACTTTTTCCCCAGTATGTAGATAGGGGCAAAATTGTTTGGTGAATTGGAATGAGCGGGGTTAAAATTTCGCCTCACAACATAGCTTAGGACGCTCTCGGGGTCCAGACGTGTGACTGTGCCAAGTTTTGTGGCTGTAGCTGCGACGGTGCGGATGCCTATCCCGGACATACACACATACACACACACACATACATACACACATACATACACACTTTGAGCTTTATATATTAGATATATAGAGACAAAAAGAATACAGTAGCACATGTGCATGAATCTAGGCCATGTGAAAACACAGAAAAACATTAAAACCATTCAATTTAGATAATTCTCCAGAAAAATTTAAAAAAAATTTTTTTTAAACTTACAGTTAGATGAAAATGAAGGCTCTTAATGCACAAATTGGCCAATTCATGTAGGCCCATCAACCACAGTAAGGTGACCTCCCCCTGATGGGTCCCTGCTCTACCGTACATAAGCCACTTCTGGGCCACCAGCCTACAATTTTGGACAATTTTTGTCTATTTAGTTGCTGGATGCTAGCTGCCTCCAGTCTGATCTTGCACCCCTCCCATTGGCCTTGCAGGTGGCCACAATCCGCTCTACCTGCTCATAAATTGTAGGCTTAGCCCGGTAGTGACATGTTTGTCTAAAATTGTAGGCTGGTTACCCAGAAATGGCTTATGTACGGTAGAGCAGGGACCCATCAAAGGAGGTCACCTTGCCGTGGTTGATGGGCTTACATGAATTGGCCAATTTGTGCACTAAGAACCTTCATTTTCATCTTACTGTAATTTTAAAAAAAATTTTTGGAAAAAAATATTTTTGAGGATTATTACCGTATATGCTCGTGTATAAGCTGAGATTTTCAGCCCATTTTTTTGGGCTGAAAGCCCCCCTCTCGGCTTATACACGAGTCATATACCTATAGGTCAGCGGGGGAGGGGGGGCGGGGGTGTCACAAATCATACTCACCCATCCTGGCACTCTCTGCAGCCCCCTCCCTTCTTCACTGTCTCCCTTCCTGCCTTCAGTGGTCACGTGGTACCGCTCATTAAACTCATGAATATGCGCATATTCATGAGTGTAATGAACAGTATCACGTGACCACTGAAGGCAGGAAGGGAGACAGTGGAGAAGCGAGGCTGCAGAGACGTTCCAAGACGGGGGAGTATAGCGATATTCACCTGTCCTCGTTCCCACGCTGCTCACCGCTGTCTGCTGCTTCCTGTGTCCATGATGTTTAGCCAGCAGGGGGCGCGGTGACGTGGTTAGTGCACGCCGCACCCTCTGCTGGCTGAACAGTCACTGACAGAGGACGCGCAAACAGTGGTGAGCAGCGATGGACCACGGACATGTGAATATCACAGGTGCCGGGTCCTGAGCAGGAGAGGCGAGTATGGCTTTTTTTTTTTGCAACAGCATATGGGGGCATAATATATGGGGCAGCATATGGGGCATATTTTATGGAGCAGCATATGGGGGCATATTCCATGGAGCAGCATATGGGGGCATATTCCATGGAGCAGCATATGGGGGCATAATCTATGGAGCAGCATATGGGGGCATATTCTATGGGGCAGCATATGGGGGCATAATCTATGGAGCAGCATATGGGGGCATATTCTGTGGTAGCAGCATATGGGGGCATAATCTATGGAGCAGCATATGGAGGCATATTCTATGGGGCAGCATATGGGGGCATAGTCTATGGGGCAGCATATGGGGGCATAATCTACGGAGCAGCATATAGGGGGGCATATTCTATGGGGCATTTTATGGAGGCATAATCTATGGAGCATTTTATGGGGGCATAATCTATGGAGCATCTTATGGGGCCATAACCTTTATGGGGCATGTTATTCCATGGAGCATCTTCTGGGGCCATTATTAACCTTTGTGCAGCATTATATGGGGTGTATTTTGTATGGAGCATTATATGGGGCTCCTGATTCAATATGGATATTCAAAAACATTTAACCTACTGATGTCTCAATTAATTTTACTTTTATTGGTATCTATTTATATTTTTGAAATTTACCAGTAGCTTCTGCATTTTCCACCCTAGGCTTATACACGAGTCAATAAGTTTTCCCAGTTTTTTGTGGCAAAATTAGGGGGGTCGGCTCATACACGGGTCGGCATATACACGAGTATATACGGTATCTAAATTGAATGGTTTTAATGTTTTTCTGTGTTTTCACATGGCCTAGATTCATGCACATGTGCTGCTGTATTCTTCTTGTCTATATTGTGCAGTTTTTGCAGCTTGCACGTGTTCACACTAAGAGGTGCTGGTCGTTTCTTTTTGTCTATATATATATATACATATATATATATATATATATATATAACTGAGTGTATGTATGTGTGTGTATGTATGTATCAATATCAAGCCCCCGCCCACTCCATATAGCCCCACCCACTCCATAGCCAATGGAGGATTTGGTGCTCGGGCGGCAGAGTAGGACAGTGCTAGAGCTGGACACAGGTAATCACCACACGGGGAGCCATGGAGGGGGCGTGAGGAGCTCTGAAGGAGGAGGCAGCTGCCGTGGAGAGGAGGGGAGGGGAGTGCAGACCACTTCTCCGCATCCTCCCCCTCTCACCGAGCGCACGCCACCATGTTCCCACATGACTCCACTGCTCTCAGCCTGTCACAGCCCTTTCATGGCCGGTGCACAAGATGGGATCACACTGCACGGGGGGGGGGGGGGTCACAATACACGGGGGGTCTCACAATACAGAAGGGGTCTCACACTGCAAGGTAAGGGCGCTCACAATACACAAGGGGGCTCACACTTTGTTTTTCTTTAAAGTAACATTTTAAAATTATTGTTTCAGATCTATATAGGCAGACAGCTTAATCATAATAACAGGAACTCATCCAAGGTGGTTATGTCATTGCTACATAATTCATGAGAACCAATGTTTCTAGGCATATCCAGTTATTTACAATTATGCAAATTATTCTACACCAACATTTCTGGGAAATGCCCTTGCTTCATTTTAAGCAGTGTGTGATAATAAATATTACTTCACTGCATTATGTACATACGCCGTGTTTATGCTGACATGTAGAATTTCACAACTAATAAACTTCCTATTCTTTGTCTTCTGTTCCTTTTTATTTTTCTGATTAGAAAAGTTACTTGCCTTTTACAGTATGTAGCCTAGCCAAATTTTACATCATTTGCAGAGAATTGTGCAAAAAAGTCCAAAGTCTTTTGGGCGGACGGTGCAATATTACTCAGCAGTCGTGGGCAATAGGTTTCTGCCATGGCAATATACGCCATAAAATGTTTGAATTGTTGGAGACACAAGTTGTGGTTGGATCGTTGCTGATTTAAGGCATTATTAGTTAGTGAAGATGAGCAAATTAGTTTTCAGCACTCTGCTCTAGTGGCCCATGAATAGCCCATGGCTGCCGGACTGGAGAAATGCAAACAGCCTCCTACTAGCCGGCATTCCCGGCTCCTCTTTTGATTAGCAGAGTCATGCACACAGGATATACAGTAGCCCCAGGCCGGCTAACCAAAAGAGAAGCTGGGGATGCCAGGAGGTAAGTAGGGTATTTTTATATGGGTCTTCCAATTTATGACATTTAAAGCCCGACAGGTGCAGGTCTGACCACTGCGACCCTCATCTATATGAAAAATGGAGCTCTATAGTGCATCTCCAGAAATATATTAGTATGGAGATTATGGATATTGCCTAGCTCTGCATTTTTATCCAAACTCCCATACAGTGAATGTAGAGAGCTGCACATACGTGGCCAAGTGTCCATTCTGAATTACGTGAAAGAGCCCTTTTTTTCAAGATGGATGTGAGTCACATTGGTGGGGTTTGCATCTATTGGCATTTATTGAATATCCTGTGGCTTTCATTAATGATTAAAATCACTTCTATATTATGTATAACTCTTTCACGTAATTTTCTACTTGTACAAAAGTGCACATATAGGGCAGTACTATAAGAAACTAAATGGAGGTTTCGGTGATGGTAACCCTCACCGGTAGGAATTGTTAGGACACAACACCTGTAGGAGCCTGATATGCTGTAGCTGCAGCCCCATGACTGGAGGCGAGCATTGTCCAGATAGTAGTTTGGCAAAGCAGAGATTATTATGTTGTGCTGGTGTAACAGTCCATAGTATACGCCAAGTCCAGACTATACCCGGGGTTAAAGTGGCCTAGGCTTCATTATATCCTGGGAATATTATGGACTACACCAATTTATACTCCAGGGTATAAATTGTCCTAGACATAGACCATTTCATACTCCCTCATGTCAGATTATACCCCCCTGATATCAGCAGCATTGAGTGATATACGCAAGAATTACTTAATTTTTTAACATCTTATTGGGGGTTTAGGTTTGTCAGGTATGTTATGAGAGCAGATAACTGACTTAAATTTTAACGTTCTAAACACATAGACTTTTATTACTAAAACCAAGAAACTTCAATCAGTAAAAATATTAGACTACCACAAAGATATAATGAGGTAAATAATCTACCGCACTTCTCAGTAGTTATACATTAAAAGCAGCTGTGTGTCTGAGGATGTTAGAAAGAGATCTGCACACTTTTCAATCAATCTTAGACAGGGTGAGAAAACCAGTGAAGAATATGGTACAATTGCATTCTAAGGTAAAAAGCACTTATCTTACTGGACATCACTGTAATCTCAGACAGAGGGTAGACGCTAGGGGCAGGAAAACAAGGCATTTGCCTAGGGCCCCCACTGCCCCAGGGGTCCCCAGCCACTGGCATGCCACTAATAGCGGCAGAGCAAGCAGCTGCTATGGGGCTCATGAATCAAGGAGGGCCTGGTGCTAGCAATGACTTCGGGCCCACGCCCGTGGTAACGAGCCATATTATACCCCAAGGCAGACTGTTAGGAACGGCGGAACGCACTAAATAAAAATAATAATAAAGTGCGTTCGCCGCTCGGGGTCCACCGTGCAGTAGGTGATATAACCGCTGCTAAGTGGTGGCAGGAGCAATATGGCGGTAATGCGCACAGGGTTAAACGTCACCCAGGTGCGCAGAGCAATCTCTGTTAAGTCACAGAGATGCCAAATAAACACAAATACAAAGACTGAGCCTGTTGAGGTCACAGTACTCAGTATAAATACACACATGGTATCAGGTCACAGGAGTAGCCCAAGACAGCGGCAACGTCCGTCTAGACCTACCGTGTGTGCGGCGTCGCAGCTGCGGATGCTAAGGAGGGCTGCTACTGCAGCGCGGCGTGGACACTGCTGCCAAATGACAAAGTTATGACGCAAGCGCAATGTCGGACGATAGCAGCTGTGGATGTTGCAGCAGAGGAGCGCTGGCGCTGATTCTAACTCAGTCCCTAACCACATACGTAATATCAGAGGAAAGGGGTTTCTAAATAAGTCATTCACCAGAATCATACATCCGTCCTCATACACACAGCAGCAAGTAAGACTATACTAGCGCATGGCGGACAAGCCATGCGCGCCTTTTATAGCAGCCGGGACCTTCTGCAAGCTTCCAGATCTCCGAGATGGACCAATGAGATCTGGAGCAGGACCTGAGCACATGACTCCCGATCTCCAATGGGAGATCGTCCCATGAGCATGCTCAGTAGAAGGACAGAAGGACTTAGCCTCAGGAGAGATTTGCTGCAAGGCAATCTCCTCTGCAATCTTCTCTGCAGTAGATAAACAGCAGGAGACTGCAGAATGTGAGGGTCTGGATCCCTGCAGATTAAACGCAGAAATCCAACACCTAACACAGACTATACTCAGGGTAAAAGTGGACTAGGCTTGATTATACCCTGGGTATATTAGGGCCTAGGCCATTGCATATCTCCTCCTGTCCGATTATACCCGGCTTGATATCTAGTTTGGCCTAGAAGAGTTTATTCCCTGGGGTATACTCTGGCCTGGGCCAAACTATAACAGGGTGTAACCTGGACAGGAGTTAATTTGGCCTGTTACACCAGCTGTACTCATGGAAAGGATGAGATCCAGAAAGAATAAGCAAGTTGTTTTATTCACACAAGCGCATTTTGGTGCCAGAGCAGTCCCTTTCTGAAGGTAAAAAATTAAATGTGAGTGCAGCTTGCACATCATGATCATCTGCGCTTTGCAAAAAGCATGTACCATAGCATAGACTCATGACAGATAATCTCTCATTTTGGGTATGTGGCGCCCCTGAGGCTCAGTCGCCACAGAGGTACTGCACCTCCTCCTGAGGTGTGGTGCCCCACCATCCAGGTAAGTTGGAGGCTCCTGACCACGCTCCAACACTCGCACCCCACACAACAGAGTAGTTCAGCAAAGCCACATTGCGGCTCCTTGCTTAGAGAGTAGCAGAGCACCTTTGGTGGCTCCCTGCTTGGAACACGAAACGTGCTGGGAGGCGGGTGGAGTTGAGAATACATAAAAGAGCGGGAAGGTTTAGAATTACAGGGCAGTCTGGGAGAGGAAGCCACTCAGAGAGGAGTAAGGAAAGGAGATCCCAGAAAGAGGGATGGAGGAAGGAGGTGCTGCAGCAGACCTGATTGACCCGGGTCTGCTGGCACGGGAAAGGAAAGAAGGAGAAAGACATTGAATTGAAACCTGATCTTCCATAGGAGAGAGAGATTAGTACGGAACGAAGGAGTAAAAGGGAACAGAGAGGACGTGGGTTAGAGGAAGAACCCTGCCTAGAAGTTCTAAGCGCAAGGCCGGGGCCCGGTCCCCGAGGTTGTATGGACACTAATGGTTCTGCAGCAGACACCGGTGGAGTAGTGGGCTGTAAATGCACTACTCCCATCTAAGACTTGGGGGCACAACAGCAACTTGGATAGTGAGCCGGAACTCAGGGGTAAGGAGTCCCCGAAGCAGGCTACAGCTGTCTGCCGTACAAGTAGAGTTCTTGGGAACATCTGTCAGGAGGCACTCCAGTGTAACTCAGTACTGGGAGTTCTTCACACTTAAAGGCGCTATAGAGGAGACATTCAGAAAGGCACATGTTGGCGGAGCGTTGGAAGGGAGCATTCCATCTTGCCTGGAGGTTGACTGAGTTCCTGACCCAGAGGACACGGCACAGAGGCAGGCACCTGTGTGTACTACAGACTGTGAGTAAAGCTTTGGAACTGCAAGCCCTGGTGTCCTCCATTCATTCTTGCGCCAACACATCCAGCCCTGCTACACCTGGGTACCAGCTTCTACACCGCTTGGGCCTCTCCTCTTCCCCCACATCTACACTGCCCTGGGGCTAGAGCTCCACCTGTGGGGAGCTTCACCATCTTGGCTGCAACACACCACCAGCCCCAGAGGATCTGCATGCAGAGTCGGCCTAACATCTCACTTGCCGAACACCACAGGTGGCGTCACGAACTATTCATTCAAACCATTACATTTCCCCTATTACTTGGGCGCCCAGGGCCACGGACCGGATCCCCGCTGCTGTGACACATCCCGCTGATCCCGGCCCGGTACCGAGTACCCCACAACCCTGGGAGGGCGACCCAACTACGTTTTGGTTCTTAGCTGCCACAGTGACAGCATTGGCCATTCCGATTCTGTATGGATTCTACTTTTTTCGAAGTATGTGTCAGGCAGTCTGCTACAAGACCAGGGCCAAGAACATATGGCAGAGACACACTACATTTTTGACATGCCCCTTTTCCAGATGTTATAGTACCCCCTATGTATATGCTGCCATAGTTGGTGACTTCTTACACATGTTAGACAGCCATGCTGATCTTTCACAGTATATGGCTATATCAGCTGTTCACTTTTATCACTTCTACAGCAAAACAGTTTATATAATAAGCACTGAGATCTCATGGAGGACTACAATCTATTGTTTGGCTATCACTGGAGTAATCTCATCAGCTAAAGCAAAATCAGTCATATGGCTGCTCTTAGGACACATCTGTATCAGTCCTATTGCTTCTCGCTGGACCCATCTGAGCCAACTTTCCTAACTTTTCTTACGGGTTTATTCGGACGTCAGTTTATCATTTTCATGTTCTATTCTTGTTATCACGGATAAACCTTGTATCAGTTATAGTCTATGAGTCTGTGCACATGTCTGTTTTTTTGGTGGATGAATGGTCAGCAGCAAAACTTGGAGACATGTCTGATTTTGATCCAAGTCTTGTATCAAACTTGCCATTGCAAGTGTATGGGTCCATGAAAAAAAATAGACAGCACTTGGGTACCATCCTTGGGATGTTCGATTTTCATGCTTTTTGATAGGAGAAGCTTCTCGTACTCAAAAACATGATGAAACTTTGATGGTAAAACCTGATACAGTGACCAAGAACTTCTGCTAAAGGACACTCGTGAAAATCAGTCTACTTTTTGCGTACACAAAAAATCAATGGAGTCTGGATGATCCCTTATTTGTATTCCCCAAGAAATAATAATTCTGGGTTTTTCTTAAAATTCATTGTTCCTCTTTTAGTAATTTTCAAAACTTTTACATTTTTCACTAAACCCAACCATTCTTCACTTTTTTCAAAGAGTACTGATAGTGTAAAACTGTGTCAACACACATTGTATTGACCAAACAAATGGTAGAAGCACATAGTTAATTAATTTATACATTTCCAGCAGGATTAACAAAGGGACGGCACAATATAAAGTTCCAAGGAAAGATGTACAAGCTCTGTTACTTTATGGGCAATACAACCAGACAGAATAGATGGCAGGTCTACTTAAAAATGCAACGTCCTCCATAAAACACCATTATATTAATGTCCTAGTTTTGTCCTATAGTAAAACACAGTAAACTGCCCTGTAAGCAACTTTGTAAAAGTACAATTATAAACTTATAAATCATTTATGGATTAAGAAGAATGAGGTGAAGTAGAAAAAACTGTTGTCAGTTGTTTAGGGCATACAACCAAAATAAACAATTTATACACATATATAAATTAGAAAAAAAATAGATTTTAGGAAGAATAATGATTTTGTTTCCCAGGGTGAGATAAAACCCACAAACTAAAAATAT
Organism: Dendrobates tinctorius; assembly: GCF_039654945.1. Classification (NCBI taxonomy): domain Eukaryota; kingdom Metazoa; phylum Chordata; class Amphibia; order Anura; family Dendrobatidae; genus Dendrobates; species Dendrobates tinctorius. The sequence continues at coordinate 78,133,748 of NW_027361696.1, forward strand.
TGAAAAACTGAACAAACAGAAAAGTTGCCTACTTTACAATGGTCAGACATTATGCAACGTCGTGTCACTTCTTTTTTTACAATTTCATTTTGAATGTACCCAAAATTATGCCATATCGAAATGACAGTTTCCCATTTAGCCTTATCTTCTGGTCGAGTTTTACTATGTTTTTAAAAAGAATTTTATCCCCAAACTATTTACTGTATATGTACATATAGCTCATTCAAAGACAAGTCCAGCAATATCTTTACATGTCCAGTCTGTTTTTCCATTTTTAAGAAAGAAGCGTTTGAATTGATATGTAAATGAGTCAGAAGAGCTACTTGTAGATCTAAAGCCTCTACCACTCCAGCTCTATTCCCTGCTAGCTCCGTCACCTGTTGTATGACTTACAGCCTGTATCCTGTGTGACTTCAGGAAAAAGAGCTGTTAGCATTCAGGAGGATGCAGCAGTTAGCGGGGAATAGAGCTGGAGTGGCAGTGGCTTCAGATCTACCATAGCTCTTCAGCCTCATATGCTTATTAATTCAAACTCTGATTTCTCAGTAACAGAGGAACGGACTGGCCATGTAAAGGCATTGCTGGACTTGTCTTTGACAGATCTACATTCACATATAAATAATCTGGGGGTGAAATCCTTCGGACAGATTCCCTTTAATTGCATATTGAAGATTTGATGCAAATTCATTCACCTGATATGTAATCCATCCAGGATCTTCTATGTTATCGTACTGTATATTTAATATATGCCAATATAAAGGACTGTTTCTTATATTTCAGATGGCATTCTGATGATAACACAAAGTGGTGTATTCGGTGAGTAACATAATAAAATGGGATTATGTAGAGAGATGTTCCGTAGGCCAAATGTAGAGACTCACACAAGTTTATCATGATGATGTTTCAAGGGTGCCATGTTCATTCTTAGTCCAAGTAGACATTTTCAAGTGTAATAATTATGAATCTTTTTCCTATGGCACCAAATATAGTTTCAAGTAAAGACCTCTGTACGTACGTGTCTAGCACACTTTTTTCCCTATCACATTTTTTGTACTTGAGCCTTTATGTGTTATTTTCTCTTTGATCCAGGAAAGCTTTCTAAGCCCACATTAGAAATAGTTACAGAAGATCCAAATGACATCCATATGATTGGAAGCACGGCATTTTTTAATTGCACAGATTCGTTAAATGCTCATAGATTCTTTTGGAGAAAAGACGGAAATAAGGATCCAATAGCAGAACAAGTCGCTCCAACGTTTACATTCGCAAATTTAACAAAAAATGACAGCGGACTCTACACTTGCCAATATAGGAGGAGTTCGGAGTTATCAGAGCTCTGTGATCCTGTGTACCTATACGTGAGCGGTAAGGCAAATACCATGAGGGGATGAAGGGATTATGCATGACAATCGAATGTTACCAATCTTGGAGCCAAGAGCTGGCAATGCAAAACATTCCCTTACATGGTTCTAAATAGTCCTGATGCGCTACAGTCCTAACCCCGAGCTAAAAACTCTTACTCATTGGTGTCATCTTGCACCTATTCTTTACCATTCCATCATTGAAGGTCAAGTAGTAGTGCCCACACATTAATAGCCTACAAAAAAGGGATCTAAGCAGACTTCACAGCAATGATGAACCCTCATGAGACATAGAAATGTTGGATTCCAGAAAATGCAAGGAATCCAGGACTTTCTCACTGATTCCAGGATATTTGTTTTACCTGGATACATCAGAGGGGACTCATGCAATGTCGCAAACCTGACCATGATATAATCAGATGCCCTTTACTTATTCATAAGATCATCCACATAGTTGCTAACAGGCTCAAATTTCTTGAGAATTTCAGAGAATATTTCAGGCAAAAATGGGCATGTCCCTGTACTTATTGGGGAAGCGGGATTAAAACATCACTTTTTTACCAATAAAATGTTTGTAAGAGTAAATTAAATGAAGGTGTAACAGTAATATGGAGCCTCTAGACCTCAACGTGAAATCTGTAAGGGTCCCCAGTCATTTGTCATTAATAAAACTGGTGTCTACTTACAAGTTAGAGGAGCCTTTGGTTCCCATTGAGTTTTAGGGACTAGGTCCAACTACTTCATCTGCACCACCTTAAGGAAGCCAGGTCAGAAGTGGCCAGTTTTTGCTCTTATTTTATTCCCAATGCTACCTTGCTTATTTTTTTTTTTTTTTTAAATCTACCAAATGGTTCCAGAAATATTGGCCTTTTTATTTAGTTATTTATAACTTCTATAAACATTAGCATGGGGGTGAAGTTCATAGGATCCTCTGGGGCGGATCCTTAGGCTTCTCTGCATTACTACCCTGTGTCCTATGCCCCCTGGGAAAGACCATAAACAATTAGCACCAAACAAAAGGCTCAGATCTCTGGAACCATATGATGGATTTTTCAAAAAACCCTAATACTCAGGGGAGCTGTGGAAATAAAATAAGAGGAAAACCTGGCCACTTTTGGCCAGGTGACAAGCCCTCAAAGCTACACCCCTGTCAATAGAATTTCCTAGATACTTAGACTGATATAAGACATGTCCATCCAGTTAAACTTTTTGCATCAAACAACATATCCTATAAAATATGCCCTTCATTTAAAACAATGTTTGTGTGGATTTTGTACAGACAGATACCCACCACCAGCAATCACCGTGGAACCAAGGAGCATTGTCCAGCCGGGACAGGACATCACCATAACGTGCGCTTCTTCATATCCAAAAATTGTTTTTACCCTTTTCAAGGGTAATGCTCAAATAGCCAAAAATAGCAACAATCCATTTATCTATGTAATACACCATGCAAATAAAACGCATGCTGGGCAGTATTCATGTATATATGAAAATTTACAGATGGAGTCAGATTTCAGCGAACCTTTGATGATTGACGTTAAAGGTAAGAATGTCGGAATTTTATCTTTTCTTAAAGGGAACTTAACAGTAAGATCTGGCTGCCCTAACAGCACAGACATATTGGCAGGTTCAATGATCCCATGAAAAAGTTTATGCATACATAGGTTTAACATTAGGTTGTGGAGTGTTGTACAGTTGTATGAAAAAGTGTTTGCCTCCTTCCTGATTTCCTATTCTTTTGCATGTTTGTCACACTTAAATGTTTCATATCACCAAACAAATATAAATATTAGACAAAAAATAACACAAGTAACCACAAAATGCAGTTTTTAAATGAAGGTCTTTGTTTTCAGGGGAAAAAGAAATCCAAGCCTACATGGCCCTCTGTCAAAAAGTAATTGCCCTCCTAAACCTAATAACTGGCTGTGTCACCCTTAGCAGCAACAACTGCATTCAAATGTTTGCAATAATGGCAATGAGTCTTTTACAACGCTCTGGTCGTATTTTGGTCCTCTCATCTATGCAGAATTGTTGTAATTCAGCCACACTGGAGGGTTTCCGAGCATGAACCCCATTTTTAAGGTCATGCCACAGCATCTCAATTGGATTAACCCCTTCACCCCCAAGGGTGGTTTGCACGTTCATGACCGGGCCAATTTTTACAATTCTGACCACTGTACCTTTATGAGGTCATAACTCTGGAACGCTTCCATGGATCCCGGTGATTCTGACATTGTTTTCTCGTGACATATTGTACTTCATGTTAGTGGTAAAATTTCATTCAAATAACTTGCGTTTATTTGTGAGAAAAACGGAAATTTGGCACACAAAAAACTTGATAACTAACATTTCCCACATGTTTACTTTACATCAGCACAATTTTGGAACCAAAATTTTTTTTTGTTAGGAAGTTATAAGGGTTAAAAGTTGACCAGCGATTTCTCATTTTTACAACACCATTTTATTTTTAGGACCACATCACATTTGAAGCCACTTTGAGGGGTCTATATGATAGAAAATACCCAAAAATGACACCATTCTAAAAACTGCACCCCTTAAAGTGCTCAAAACCACATTCAAGAAGTTTATTAACCCTTTAGGTGCGTCACAGGAAATTTTTTGAATATTTAAAAAAAAATGAACATCTAACTTTTTTTCATAAAAAAAATACTTCAGGTTCAATTTTTTTTATTTTACCAAGGGTAACAGGAGAAATTGGACTGCAAAAGTCATTGTGCAATTTGTCCTGAGTACACAGATACCTGATATGTGGGGGGGAACCACTGTTTCGGTGCATGGCAGAGCTCAGAATGGAAGCAGCGCCGTTTGACTTTTTCAATGCAAAATTGGCTGGAATTCAGATTGGACGCCATGTCACGTTTGGAGAGTCCCTGATGTACCTAAACAGTGGAAACCCCCTACAAGTGACCCCATTTTGGAAACTAGACCCCCCAAGGAACTTATCTAGATATGTGGTGAGAACTTTGAACCCACAAGGGCTTTACAGAAGTTTATAACGTACAGCGGTACAATTAAAAAATCATATTTTTTTAACAAAAATTATCTTTTCACCCCCAATTTTTATTTTTCCAAGGGTAACAGGACCCTAAAAGTTATTGTGCAATTTGTCCTGAGTACGCTGATGCCCCACATGTGGGGGTAAACCACTATTTGGGCGCATGGCAGAGCTCGGAAGGGAAGCAGCGCCATTTGACGTTTTTGGCTGGAATTGAGATCGGACACCATGTCGCGTTTGGAAAACCCCTGATGTACCAAAACAGTGGAAACCCCCCACAAATGACACCATTTTGGAAACTAGACCCCCTAAGGAACTTATCTAGATGTGTGGTGAGAACTTTGAACCCCCATGGGCTTCACAGAAGTTTATAACATAAAGCCATACAATTAAAAAATCATATTTTTTCCACAAAAATGATCTTTTCACCCTCAATTCTTATTTTTCCAAGGGTAACAGGACCCTAAAAGTTATTGTGCAATTTGTCCTGAGTACGATGATACCCCACATGTGGGAGTAAACCACTATTTGGGCGAATGGCAGAGCTCGGAAGGGAAGCAGCGCCATTTGACGTTTTTGGCTGGAATTGAGATCGGACACCATGTCGCGTTTGGAAAACCCCTGATGTACCAAAACAGTGGAAACCCCCCACAAATGACACCATTTTGGAAACTAGACCCCCTAAGGAACTTATCTAGATGTGTGGTGAGAACTTTGAACCCCCATGGGCTTCACAGAAGTTTATAACATAAAGCCATACAATTAAAAAATCATATTTTTTCCACAAAAATGATCTTTTCACCCTCAATTCTTATTTTTCCAAGGGTAACAGGACCGTAAAAGTTATTGTGCAATTTGTCCTGAGTACGCTGATACCCCACATGTGGGGGTAAACCACTATTTGGGCCCCTGATGTACCAAAACAGTGGAAACCCCCCACAAATGACACCATTTTGGAAACTAGACCCCCTACGGAACTTATCTAGATGTGTGGTGAGCACTTTGACCCCCCAGTGCTTCACAAAAGTTTATAATGCCCGGGCGTGAAAATAAAAAATTCGTATTTTTTCCACAAACATGATCTTTTAGTCACCATTTTTTTATTTTCCCAAGGGTACCAGGAGAAATTGGACCCCAAAAGTTGTTGTCCAATTTGTCCTGAGTATGCTGATACCCCATATGTGGGAGAAAACTACTGTATGGGCACACGTCGGGGCTCGGAAGGGAAGTAGTGACGTTTTGGAATGCAGACTTTGATGGAATGGTCTGCGGGTGTCATGTTGCCTTTGGAGAGCCCCTAATGTACCTAAACAGTGGAAACCCCCCACAAATGACACCATTTTGTAAACTAGACCCCCCAAGGAACTTATCTAGATGTGTGGTGAGCACTTTGAACCCCCCAGTGCTTCACAGAAGTTTATAACGCCCGGGCGTGAAAATAAAAAAATCGTATTTTTTCCAGAAACATGATCAATTAGTCCCCAATTTTTTCATTTTCCTAAGGGTAACAGGAGAAATTGGACCCCCAAAAGTTGTTGTCCAATTTGGCCTGAGTACGCTGACACCCCATATGTGGGAGAAAACTACTGTATGGACACACGTCGGGGCACGGAAGGGAAGCAGTGACGTTTTGGAATGCAGACTTTGATGGAATGGTCTGCGGGTGTCATGTGCGTTTGGAGAGCCCCTGATGTACCTAAACTATTGAAACTCCCCACAAGTGACCCCATTTTGGACACTATACCCCCCACGGAACTTATCTAGATGTGTGGTGAGCACTTTGAACCCCCAAGTGCTTCACAGAAGTTTATAACACTCGGACGTGAAAATAAGAAAATCATTTTTTTCCACAAAAATGATATTTTTGCCCCCAATTTTTTATTTTCCTAAGGGTAACAGGAGAAATTGGACCCCAAAAATTGTTTTGCAATTTGTCCAGAGTAGGTTGATACCCTACATGTGGGGTAAAACACTGTTTGGGCGCATGGCAGAGCTTGGAAGGGAAGGAGCAACATTTGACTTTTTCAACCTCAGAATTGGCTGGAATTGAGATCAGACGCCATGTTGCATTTGGAGAGCCCCTGATGTGCCCAAACAGTGGAAACCCCCCAATTATAACTCCAACCCTAACCCCAACACACCCCTAACCCTAATCTGAGCCCTAACCCTAGCCCTAACCCTAACCCTAGCCCTAACACTAGCCCTAACACTAGCCCTAACCCTAACCCTAACCCTAGCCCTAACCCTAACGGGAAAATGGAGATAAATACTTTTTTTTTTAATTTTATTATTTTTCCCTAACTAAGGGGGTGATGACGGGGGGTTTGATTTACTATTTATGGCGGTTTTTATATTTGGCAGCTGTCGCACGCTAAAAGACGCTTTTTATTGTAAAAATAGTTTTTGCATCACCACATATCGAGAGCTATAATTTTTACGTATTTTGACCCACCGAGTCATGTGAGGTCTTATTTTTTGCGGGACGAGTTGACGTTTTTATTGGTACCATTTTCGGGCACGTGACATTTTTTGATCGCTTTTTATTCCTATTTTTGGGACACAGAATGAACAAAAACCAGCGTTTCATGAATTTCTTTTGGGGGGGTGCGTTTACACCGTTCCGCGTGCGGTAAAATTGATAAAGCGGTTTTATTCTTCGGGTCAGTACGGTTACAGCGATACCTCATTTATGTCATTTTTTTTATGTTTTTGTCGGTTTTATGCAATGAAAACTATTTTATATAAAAAATAATTATTTTTGCATCGCTTTATTCTGTGAGCTATAACTTTTTTATTTTTTCGCTGATGATGCTGTGTTGCGCCTCGTTTTTTGCGGGACAAGATGACGTTTTCAGCGGTACCATGGATATTTATATGCGTCTTTTTGATCGCGCGTTATTACACTTTTTGTTTGGCGGTATGATAATAAATCATTATTTTTTGCTTCGTTTTTTATTTTTATTTTTTAAGGGGTTCGCTAAAGGGCTTAACTAATGGGACAGTTTTATAGGGCGGGTCATTGCGGACGCGGCGATACCTAATATGTGTACTTTTATTGTTTTTTTTTTTCATTATTTCCAAAAAATGGATTTATTGGGGGAATATTTTTTTTTTTTTTTCTAATTTATTTGGCGATTTTTTTTAAAATTATTTTAACACTTTTATTTTTTTTTTACCTTATTAAATAGTCCCAGGTGGGACATCACTGTCCTGTGACAGATCGCTGATCTGTCACATCACAGATCACTGTGACAGATCAGCGATCTGACACAGGCACTGCAGAAGGCTTCTTCATGCCTGCGCTTTGCAGGCACTGAGGAAGCCAGCTTCCTCAGGCCCCCGAAGGTCCCCGTCGCCATCTTGGATCCGGGGGCCTGGAGGAAAGGAGTTCCCCGCAGCAGCGCTGCACATTGTGCTGCCGTGGGGGGCTCAGGGAAGCACGGAGGGAGCCCCCTCCCTGCCGATGCTTCCCTTTAACCCCCGGTACACCGCGATCATGTTTGATCGCGGTGTGCAAGGGGTTAACGTGTCGGGGGCGGTCCGTGACCGCCCCTGACACATTGTGCCGGGTGTCAGCTGTGATAATCAGCTGACACCCGGCCGCGATCAGCGGCGCTCACCACGTGGGCGCCGCTGATCGCGCTAGACGTACTATCCCGTCCATGGGCATAGGGGCCCGGGTCCCATGGACGGGATAGTACGACTCATGTCAGGAAGGGGTTAAGGTCAAGACTTTGACTAAGCCACTGCAAAGTCTTAATTTTGTTTTTCTTAAGCCATTGATAGGTGGACTTGCTGGTATGTTTTGGATAATTGTCCTGCTGCATAACCCAAGTGCGCTTAAGCTTGAGGTCACGAACAGATGGTCGGTCATTCTCTTTCAGAATTTTTTGGTAGACAGCATAATTCATGGTTCAATTTACCACAGCAAGTCTGTCAGGTCCTGAAGCAGTTAACCATCACTACCACCACCATATTTTACTGTTGGTATGACGTTCCTTTTCTGAAATGCTGATACGCCAAATGTTATGGGCAATACATCTTCCAAAAAATTCAACTTTTTTTGTCTCATCTTTCCACAGAGTATTTTCCCAAAAGTCTTGGGAATCATAAAAATGTTTTTTTTTGTGGCAAAACTGAGATGAGCCTTTATTTTTTATTTCTCAGCAGTTTTTTTTGTCTTCCACTCTGTCATGCAGGCCATTTTTACCAAGTTTCTTTCTTATGGAGGAGTCCTGAAAACAGACCTTAACTGAGGCAAGTGAGGCCTGCAGTTCTTTGGATGTTATTTTGGGGTCTTTTGTGACCTCTTAGATGAGTCATCACTGCGCACCTGGGAAGATTCACCACTGTTCTAGGTTTTTGCCATTTGAGGATAATAGCTCACTGTGGTTCGCTGGAGTCCTAAAACTTTAGAAATCGCTTTATAATCATTTCCAGATTGATAGATCTCAATTATTTTTTTTTTTTAATTTGTTCCAGAATTTCTTTGAATTGTGGCTTGATGTCTACTTTTTGAGGATCTTTTTGTCTACTTCACTTTGTCAGGAAGGTCCTATTTATTTGATTTATTGATTGAAAACAGGTGTGGCAATAATCAGGCCTAGTTGTGGCTAAGGAATTTGAACTCAACTTGCCAAACATGATAAACCACAGTTAATTTATGTTTTAATGGGGAGTGGGCAATCCACTTTTTCACACAGTGCCCTGTAGGCTTGGATTTCTTTTTCCTTTAATAATAAAAACCTTCAATTAAAACCTTCATTTTGTGTTACTTGTGTGATCTTTGTCTAATATTTAAATTTGTTTGGTGATCTGAAACATTTATGTGTGACAAACATGCAAAAGAATAGCAAATTAGGAAGGGGCAAACACTTTTCCTGTATATTGGTTCAACAAAAGTGTCTCCTGGACATTTCCCATTCATCTTATTATGACTGAAAGATCTTTCCTTGTACAGAAAATTTATCATGGTGAGCCAGGTGGAGGTCACCCTAGATAAGTTGCTAAACAGACACTTTTCCAACATCAAGAATGCTAATAACAGTGACTCGATGAAGACTCATCAGAAATAAATGCTAAATTTCTGGAACTATGCAAAGCTGTATAAGCATCTTTCTATGTTTTTTATTTTTTGGGTATTTGTTTGTATCACCATTTTGGATGACCCACGGGTCCCTATGGGTCTTTATTGCAGACCTGTAATCACATTGTGCTCAATGAGATGGATTTATTAATTTATTTTGTGTCCAGACCTTGATTTAATTCATTTTGGTGAAAAATAATAAAAGCCAATCTGCAGCAGCAAAATGTAGAGACAGAGACCCTGATTCCAGTGATGTGTCACTTACTGGGCTGCTTGGTATAATTTTTATAAAATCACTGTTTTATCAGAAGGAGATTATCACTAAAGGACTAGTAAACTTGCTGCCAGGTGGTCTGACCACACCTCCACCACTGAAGGTAGCAAAATCCTGGTGACAGATACCCTTAATATTTTGGAATTATTTTTCCTTTGTTTTAGACTCTTTTTTTGAAGATTATTCAATAAGAGGGCATGTCTCTAAGAGAAAAGATGTAGATGTAGAATATGTAAACTTTGACTTACAGCTTACGTTATACTCCAGAGCTGCATTTATAATTGTGCTGGCTGACAGTCAGATAGTAGAGAATGTTTGGAGATATTAGATGATGAATACAGCTGTGGATAACACCTTTTATTCCAGTGCATTTTCATTTTTTGCACAATATCATTTAGGACGTTTTCTGACAAGTTTTTCATCTTTATATTGCTCAGCTATCCGCAGCCCTTCAATCACTTGGGAGGAAAATGAAGAAGGAAAATTGAAAATTATTTGCACGGCCCCAGAGGAAAACAAAAATATATGGTTTCAGCTCTTTAACGAAAGCAAAGATGTTATAGATGAAAAAAACGTGGTCAAACAAAATCAAGTAGATTTCATAGTACCATACATTGAAAAGTCTCATCGGAGATATTACTGTATATATCGCATTCGGATGGGTAGAGACTTTGCAGACTCTCTTATCAGTGATGCCGCTGTGATAGGCCAAGGTAAGTTTACACACAAAATACCTGTTGTAAAACATAAAACATTTCCCAAATGGTGCTAATACCATTATATGGAATCAATAAATCCTTTGCTATGGTAATGTAAACCTATCATACAGCAAATGGCAAAATCTGGATCACGATGGTAAATACCATAGCATCCCCTGATGAAGCTAGGATGATGGGGAAACTCTGTCAGCATTTTTCCTGCATTTCTTTATGAGCAGATTGCAGTACTAATCTAATGGGTAGTGCCATGAGGAGCAGTATGAGATTGCTAGCCAGAGGGACTGTGAGCAAAGAGTAGTCAGAAAGCAACGTAAAGCAAAAGCAGAGTCATCAGGCAGATGGATAGTCAGGAAAGAGGCCAAGGTCAGAAAGCAGAGATGCACTGTAAACGCAGAGGCAGAACACAATTGAACCAGGTAAGCAATAGCTATAACCGGCAGCCAGTGACTGGAGATTAAAATAGGGAAGAGTCCCATCATTGGCTCCAGTGAAAAATAATATTATTAACGAGTAAGAGGCCAGAAAAAAAGAGGAAAAACTGAATGGATACAAGTAACAGCAGTACTAGGACTCAACTGCTAAGAGCCTGGCAACATGGGTGCCAGTGCTACACCATCTAGCATCAAGGAGCTGGAGTTACTAATTGCAGATATAACTTATAGGGTGTGATGAATATTAAAAAAAGATAAAAAGAGAGATAAAATCCTGTGATCCCAATGAATTGTTGCTCTTCTATAAATTACTTGTGAGGTCACATCTGGAATTTGGGATCCAGTTTTGGGCTCCACATTTTAAAAAGGCTATTCAGAAGTTATAGCCAGATCAAAGGTGGCAATTACATTACCACAAGGGATGGAAGGCCTCTCATATGATGAAAGGCTGGAAAAGTTGGGCTTATTTAGCTTACAAGAAAGAGGCAGCAGAGGAGATCTCATTTATATTTATTAATACATGTGAGTCAATGCACGGACTGGCACATGACTTTCTTATAGACCTTACAAAGCACCAGGAACATTCTTTACAGGCGGGAGAAAGGTGATTCCAGCAGCTAAATAGGAAAGGGTCCTTTAAGGGCCCGTCACACTAAGCGAGATCGCTAGCGATATCGCTAAAGCGTCACCGATTTTGTGACGCAGCAGCGATATTGCTAGCGATATCGCTATGTGTGATACCTCCGACCGGCTCCCCCGCTGGTTATCGCTGATCGCGCGAGAACGTCCTGGGCCGTTTCTCGTCGGCCGCTTCCTGCTGGGCTTCCTGCTGGCACCGACAAGCGACGCGTGCGGGAGAACGTCTTCATCGCCGCGTCTGACAAGTAAGTGCCGACCGCTGCGATGTAGCTGGTGAAATCCGCCTGTTTGGCAGCTCACTAGCGACCATTTAGCGATGCACCAGCGATCCTGACCGGGTCGTATTGTTGTCGGGATCGCTGGTGAATCGCTAAATGTGACGGTACCTTTACAGTTAGAGCAATCAGACTGTGGAATGTCTGACCACAAGAGGTAGTAATGGCAGACACTATGACAGCATTTATAAAAGGGCTGGATGATGTCTCACAACAAATGACATTGTCACTTATAAATGATCGAGGGATAAGGAATGTAGAACTGGTGGAGAAGCCAAATAAACTTGTCTTTTTCAATTTTTTTTAACCATGTAATTCCTATACAGCTGACAATAGTCACTAGTCACTGTACAACAGTTTGGCTTCCGAACCAGCAACCCGCCAACCCACCATTGTACACCCCTTCTGAACTAACTACCAGAGCTTACAGCTTGGAATATATTGTCCACATCAGTCATTTTATTAAAAATATAAGGTAAAACATCAATTTTTTATTTAAAAAAACAAACAAAAAATAATGTAACTCTAAAAGATAAAATAAGAAATAAAAGAAGTTGGTCTTGGAGCTTCAAAGATTTGGTGACCAAAACTAGTCTAAATTATTCCCGTTTTACCCCCAGTTTAGGGGTACCATAAACCACCACCAGTGGCTAGGTTTCCAACTAACTCCCAGGGACCCCACCCAACAGTCTGCAGGACAACTGAGCATTCATTAAAATTTGGAAGCTCCACTAATTTGCTACCAACTCCAAGATCACCCCACACCAATAGCCTCCATGACTCATTTAAATATTTTATCTCCCAGTTTAAGGTAACAAAGGTCACAATACTGCACCACATCTCTGATTTCACTGAAAAAAGTAGGGAGACAGGAGGTCACGTTTTTATTTTTTTATCTGTAGCTTTTGTAATGTAGCTCATTTTTAGGGTGACGTGGCGCTATGGTCAGTTTCAGTGGACAGTTGTATATTTGTTACACAAAAATCACCAATTATTCATTTTCCTTTTCAAGAAACTTCAATAACTCGAGACCATACAATGGGAAACATCATTCGATTCCTTGCAACAACGGTGATCCTGATTCTCCTAACAGTGATCCTTGTGAAACATTTCAAGTACTCTCAGCGATTTAAACCACGTCCCCCTGTACTACCGGCCTCCAGGAAGAAACTGGCTGTTGAGTCTGAATATACTCAGGTAGACAACAACTTGCTTTCCTTTATTTTTCATGTGCATGTAAATATTTTGTCTTCAACTAATGGTTCAAATACATGATAAATATATCAATATATTAATCTGTGATGATAGATAGATAGATATAGATAGATAGATAGATACAGTTGTGCCAAAAGTTTACATACCCCGGCAGAATTTTTGCTTTCTTGGCCTTTTTTCAGAGAATATGAATAGATAACACCAAAACTTTTTCTTCACTCATGGTGAAGCCATTTATTGTTAAACTACTGTGTTTTCTTCCATTGTATGCAAACTTTTGAGCACAACTGTAGATAGATAATACATATATACAGTTGTGGCCAAAAGTATTGACACCCCTGCAATTCTGTCAGATAATACTCAGTTTCTTCCTGAAAATGATTGCAAACACAAATTCTTTGGTATTATCTTCATTTAATTTGTCTTAAATGAAAAAACACAAAAGAGAATGAAGCAAAAAGCAAAACATTGATCATTTCACACAAAACTCCAAAAATGGACCAGACAAAAGTATTGGCACCCTCAGCCTAATACTTGGTTGCACAACCTTTAACCAAAATAACTGCGACCAACCGCTTCCGGTAACCATCAATGAGTTTCTTACAATGCTCTGCTGGAATTCTAGACCATCATTCTTTGGCAAACTGCTCCAAGTCCCTGATATTTGTAGGGTGCCTTCTCCAAACTGCCATTTTTAGATCTCTCCACAGGTGTTCTATGGGATTCAGGTCTGGACTCATTGCTGGCCACCTTAGAAGTCTCCAGTGCTTTCGCTCAAACCATTTTCTAGTGCTTTTTGAAGTGTGTTTTGGGTCATTGTCCTGCTGGAAGACCCATGACCTCTGAGGGAGACCCAGCTTTCTCACACTGTGCCCTACATTATGCTGCAAAATTTGTTGGTAGTCTTCAGACTTCATAATGCCATGCACACGGTCAAGCAGTCCAGTGCCAGAGGCAGCAAAGCAACCCCAAAACATCAGGGAACCTCCGCCATGTTTGACTGTAGGGACCGTGTTCTTTTCTTTGAATGCCTCTTTTTTTCTCCTGTAAACTCTGTGTTGATGCCTCTGCCCAAAAAGCTCTACTTTTGTTTCATCTGACCAGAAGATATTCTTCCAAAACGTTTTAGGCTTTTTCAGGTACGTTTTGACAAACTCCAGCCTGGCTTTTTTATGTCTCGGGGTAAGAAGTGGGGTCTTCCTCGGTCTCCTACCATACAGTCCCTTTTCATTCAGAAGCCGACGGATAGTACGGGTTGACACTGTTGTACCCTCGGACTGCAGGGCAGCTTGAACTTGTTTGGATGTTAGTCGAGGTTCTTTATCCAACATCCACACAATCTTGCATTGAAATCTCTTGTCAATTTTTTTTTTCCGTCCATATCTAGGGAGGTTAGCCACAGTGCCATGGGCTTTAAACTTATTGATGACACTGCGCACGGTAGACACAGGAACATTCAGGTCTTTGGAGATGGACTTGTAGCCTTGAGATTGCTCATGCTTCCTCACAATTTGGTTTCTCAAGTCCTCAGACAGTTCTTTGGTCTTCTTTCTTTTCTCCATGCTCAATGTGGTACACACAAGGACACAGGACAGAGGTTGAATCAACTTTAATCCATGTCAACTGGCTGCAAGTGTGATTTAGTTATTGCCAACACCTGTTAGGTGCCACAGGTAAGTTACAGGTGCTGTTAATTACACAAATTAGAGAAGCATCACATGATTTTTCGAACAGTGCCAATACTTTTGTCCATCTTCTTTTTTATGTTTGGTATGGAATTATATCCAATTTGGCTTTAGGACAATTCTCTTTGTGTTTTTTCATTTAAGACAAATTAAATGAAGATAATAATACCAAAGAATTTGTGTTTGCAATCATTTTCAGGAAGAAACTGAGTATTATCTGACAGAATTGCAGGATGGTCACAGATAGATATCAGATAGATAATACATACATAATAGATAATAGATAGATAATAGATTATAGATAACAGATGATCGATAGATGGCTTGAGAAAGGATGGGCCATTTTGAGCTGAAACGTCGCATGGACTGTTTTTTTTTGGATTTGTATGCAAGAGATTTTGATGATACATTTTGGGGCTTTGCAGCCATCTTTTGCTTACCAAAACTGGGCAGGAACACCTTAGGCCTCTTTCACACTTCAGTTTTTTGTGTCAGTTAAAATCCGCCAAAAACGCGGACAAGCGGATCCGTTCCTAACTGATGTGAACGGATGCCACAGGAACCGTTTTTTGACGGATCCGCAGAATGAGGAAATTTAACCCCTTCCTGACATCCGACGTACTATCCCGTCCATGGGACCCGGGCCCCTATGCCCATGGACGGGATAGTACGTCTACCGCGATCAGCGGCGCCCACGAGGTGAGCGCCGCTGATCGCGGCCGGGTGTCAGCTGATTATCACAGCTGACACCCGGCACAATGTGTCAGGGGCGGTCACGGACCGCCCCCGACACGTTAACCCCTTGCACACCGTGATCAAACACGATCGCGGTGTACCGGGAGTTAAAGGGAAGCATCGGCAGGGAGGGGGCTCCCTCCGTGCTTCCCTGAGCCCCCCACGGCAGCGAAAGGTGCTGCTGCGGGGGGCTCTTTCCCTACAGCTTCCTGCAGGCCCCCGGATCCAAGATGGCTTCCTCAGTGCATGCAAAGCGCAGGCATGAGGAAGCCTTCGGCACTGCCTGTGACAGATTGCTGATCTGTCACAGTGATTTGTGATGTGACAGATCAGCGATCTGTCACAGGACAGTGATGTCCCACCTGGGACTATGTAATAAAGTAAAAAAAATAAAAAAAAAGTGTAAAAATAATTTTAAAAAAAAAATCGCCAAATAAATTAGTAAAAAAAAAAAAAATATTCCCCAATAAATTCATTTTTTGAAAATAAAAAAAACCCAAAACAATAAAAGTACACATATTAGGTATCGCCGCGTCCGTAACGACCCGCCCTATAAAACTGTCCCATTAGTTAACCCCTTTAGCGAACCCCTTAAAAAATAAAAATAAAAAACGAAGCAAAAAATAATGATTTATTATCATACCGCCAAACAAAAAGTGTAATAACGCGCGATCAAAAAGACGCATATAAATATCCATGGTACCGCTGAAAACGTCATCTTGTCCCGCAAAAAACGAGCTGCCACACAGCATCATCAGCAAAAAAATAAAAAAGTTATAGCTCGCAGAATAAAGCGATGCAAAAATTATTATTTTTTATATAAAATAGTTTTCATTGCATAAAACCGACAAAACATAAAAAACGACCTAAATGAGGTATCGCTGTAACCGTACTGACCCGAAGAATAAAACCGCTTTATCAATTTTACCGCAAGCGGAACGGTGTAAACGCACTCCCCCAAAAGAAATTCATGAAACGCTGGTTTTTGTTCATTCTGCGTCCCAAAAATCGGAATAAAAAGCGATCAAAAAATGTCACATGCCCGAAAATGGTACCAATAAAAACGTCAACTCGTCCCGCAAAAAATAAGACCTCACATGACTCGGTGGGTCAAAATACGGAAAAATTATAGCTCTCGATATGTGGTGATGCAAAAACTATTTTTACAATAAAAAGCGTCTTTTAGCGTGCGACAGCTGCCAAAAATAAAAACCGCCATAAATAGTAAATCAAACCCCCCGTTATCACCCCCTTAGTTAGGGAAAAATAATAAAATTAAAAAAATGTATTTATTTCCATTTTTCCATTAGGGCTAGGGTTAGGGCTAGGGCTAGGGTTAGGGCTAGGGTTAGGGCTAGGGTTAGGGCTAGGGTTAGGGCTAGGGTTAGGGCTAGGGTTAGGGCTAGGGTTAGGGCTAGGGTTAGGGCTGAGATTAGGGTTAGGGGTGTGTTGGGGTTCGGGTTGGAGTTAGAATTGGGGGTTTCCACTGTTTGGGCACATCAGGGGCTCTCCAAATGCAACATTGCGTCTGATCTCAATTCCAGCCAGTTCTGAGTTGAAAAAGTCATATGGTGCTCCTTCCCTTCCAAGCTCTGCCATGCGCCCAAACAGTGTTTTACCCCCACATGTAGGGTATCAGCCTACTCGGGACAAATTGCAAAACAATTTTGGGGGTCCAATTTCTCCTGTTACCCTTAGGAAAATAAAAATTTGGGGGCAAAAATATCATTTTTGTGGAAAATAAATGATTTTTTTATTTTCACGTCCGAGCGTTATAAACTTCTGTGAAGCACTTGGGGGTTCAAAGTGCTCACCACACATCTAGATAAGTTCCGTGGGGGGGTCTAGTGTCCAAAATGGGGTCACTTGTGGGGAGTTTCAATAGTTTAGGTACATCAGGGGCTCTCCAAACGCACATGACACCCGCAGACCATTCCATCAAAGTCTGCATTCCAAAATGGCACTGCTTCCCTTCCGAGCCCCGACGTGTGTCCAGTACAGTACAGTAGTTTTCTCCCACATATGGGGTGTCAGCGTACTCAGGCCAAATTGGACAACAACTTTTGGGGTCCAATTTCTCCTGTTACCCTTGGGAAAATGAAAAAATTGGGGACTAATTGATCATGCTTGTGGAAAAAATACGATTTTTTTATTTTCATGCCCGGGCATTATAAACTTCTGTGAAGCCCTTGGGGGTTCAAAGTGCTCACCTCACATCTAGATAAGTTCCTTAGGGGGTCTAGTTTTCAAAATGGGGTAATTTGTGGGGGGTTTCCACTGTTTAGGTACATTAGGGGCTCTCCAAAGGCAACATGACACCCGCAGACCATTCCATCAATGTCTGCATTCCAAAACGTCACTACTTCCCTTCCGATCCCCAACGTGTGCCCATACAGTAGTTTTCTCCCACATATGGGGTATCAGCATACTCAGGACAAATTGGACAACAACTTTTGGGGTCCAATTTCTCCTGTTACCCTTGGGAAAATAAAAAAAATGGTGACTAAAAAATCATGTTTGTGGAAAAAATACGAATTTTTTATTTTCACGCCCGGGCGTTATAAACTTCTGTGAAGCCCTTGGGGGTTCAAAGTTCTCACCACGCATCTAGATAAGTTCCTTAGGGGGTCTAGTTTCCAAAATGGTGTCATTTGTGGGGGGTTTCCACTGTTTTGGTACATCAGGCGTTTTCCAATCGCGACATGATGTCCGATCTCAATTCCAGCCAAAAACGTCAAATGGCGCTGCTTCCCTTCCGAGCTCTGCCATGCGCCCAAATAGTGATTTACCCCCACATGTGGGGTATCAGCTTACTCAGGACAAATTGCACAATAACTTTTAGGGTCCTGTTACCCTTGGGAAAATAAAAATTGGGGTAAAAAGATCATTTTTGTGGAAAAAATATGATTTTTTAATTGTACCGCTGTACGTTATAAACTTCTGTAAAGCCCTTGTGGGTTCAAAGTTCTCACCACATATCTAGATAAGTTCCTTGGGGGGGTCTAGTTTCCAAAATGGGGTCACTTGTAGGGGGTTTCCACTGTTTAGGTACATCAGGGACTCTCCAAACGTGACATGGCGTCCGATCTGAATTCCAGCCAATTTTGCATTGAAAAAGTCAAACGGCGCTCCTTCCATTCTGAGCTCTGCCATGTGCCGAAACAGTCGCTCCCCCCACAAATCAGGTATCAGCGTACTCAGGACAAATTGCACAATAACTTTTGCAGTCCAATTTCTCCTGTTACCCTTGGTAAAATAAAAAAAATTGAACCTGAAGTATTTTTTTTGTGAAAAAAAGTTAGATGTTCATTTTTTTTTTAATATTCAAAAAAATTCCTGTGACGCACCTAAAGGGTTAATAAACTTCTTGAATGTGAGCACCTTAAGGGGTGCAGTTTTTAGAATGGTGTCACTTTTGGGTATTTTCTATCATATAGACCCCTCAAAGTGACTTCAAATGTGATGTGGTCCTAAAAATAAAATGGTGTTGTAAAAATGAGAAATCGCTGGTCAACTTTTAACCCTTATAACTTCCTAACAAAAAAAAATGTTGGTTCCAAAATTGTGCTGATGTAAAGTAAACATGTGGGAAATGTTAGTGATTTAAGGGCATAAAAATTCAAAGTTGGAAAATTGCGAAATTTTCAAAATTTTTGCCAAATTTCCGTTTTTTTCACAAATAAACGCAAGTTATTTGAATGAAATTTTACCACTAACATGAAGTACAATATGTCACGAGAAAACAATGTCAGAATCACCGGGATCCATGGAAGCGTTCCAGAGTTATGACCTCATAAAGGTACAGTGGTCAGAATTGTAAAAATTGGCCCGGTCATGAACGTGCAAACCACCCTTGGGGGTGAAGGGGTTAAAGGAACTGCTGGCCGGGAAGGAGAGAGAGAGAGAGAATTGACCATCAGTCAAGACCCGCCAGTAATGCAACTCAATGGGGAAAAAAACGGATCCGCAAAAAAAAAATTGCGGATCCGTTTTTTGCAAAACCTGGCGGATTTTGACTGATTGTCAAAAACGGAAGTGTGAAGGAGGCCTTATTCTTTGAGAGCTGATCCAGCAGGACCGTCCCTTATTTGTTTACCAGAATGTGAGCGACATGCCTCACTTTTACCTGTAACTACTTCATTAAAATGCCAAGACTGTTGAATATCGTGATGGAGCAGTGAGCTCCACCATTCATCTGCTGTCTGAGGCTTGGCTCTGGAGGCATGATGATATCCTACATCACGCCTGCTGCATCGGGACAAAGTCACCGCACAGTGCAGACAGCGGCTCCACTCATCAGGATAACAGAACTAGTGGAATAATTTTCTTTTCTTTTTTTCATTTGCTTGTGGAAGGACACCATACAGGAATAAAGGGGACACTGAGACATTGCACTATATAATGAGGACTGTGATTGCATTATACAATGTCCGGGGCATTCATTCTTTGACGGGATACTTCGAGATATAGTACCGTTCGTGTGGGAGGATATAGTGTGTGTGTTAAACCACTGAGGGGGATTGATGCTGTGTGAGAGGGGCACTATGCTGGACACTGAAAGAGGAGACTGTGGGAACATCCTAGTGCATGGAGGGTAACATTGAGGGTGGGGCATCATATTATATGGGTAAAGTTCAGCTTGGGCACAATATAGTGTGGAAGGAGGACCGTGAGGCGGAGAGGTGGACCACATGGAGAGGGACACTGTGAAACATCATCCTGTGTCAAGGAGACATCGGGGCCATCACACTGTGTAGAGAGGATCTTTCAGCCATCATGCTGTATGCAGGGGAGAATGTGGAGGCATCATACTTTGCAATGAGGCTGTGGGCTCAGTATACTTTGTGTGGGGGACATGAAGAGATGGCCGGGGAAGCCACCGCCGTGCAGGGAGACTACGGTACACAAGATGAGGTGCAAACAACAAATGGTTAATTTATTGACAGGCAAGGCATGCAGTGATAGGAAAGTGTAAACAGGCGTATGCAATGACAAAAGACAATTTACAAGAGTGATATTCTTTAACTGGGCCGTCAAATAGCATGGTGCTCCAACTATCACAAATCAATATATTTTCAACAAGAAAAACACAAACGCAATATGATGCTACTCTAACTATAGCCTAACTGGCCTCTGCTACGCAGGCCGCACGGCTGCCATGCTCTGTCCATTGCAGCCTTAGGCCCTAACATGTGCACACAAGGGGTTAAAACTCAGAGTAGCTTTGGAGTCTCAGTCCTGCGCACGTCTTTCTGGAAGCTCTGTGAAACGTGGTCTTCTACTTGCTTGAGGGTCCTGGATATGCTCCTGGAAAATGGCAGATTCCTTTCTGGTACTTCTTCATGGCTCCTCACAATAACACAGGACAGCCACCTTTGGTTATCCCCAGAAGAGTCTACACAATCTCATAAGTTCCGTCAGTCACAGGCTGTGCAGTTTCTCCTCACAGATCCAGGCACAACAGCCCCCTGCAGCATCTTCAGCTCAACACACACACACACACACACACACACACACACACACAGGAAATGGCCCCTCCCCTCTCCAGTGCTAGCAGAACAACACAGTCTTTTGCAGAGGAGACAGAATGTACCTTTGCACTAGCCAAGGGGGTGCTGTCTATTAAAGTGGCAGCATGTCTCTGCTGTCCATAGCAAAGCCACCCCCTTACAGACACTTTGGAGGCATCACACTATGCGTTGGGCGCACCATGCGATATGTAAAAAGCACACTGGGGGTATGACATTGTGTTAGGGAACTGTGGAGGCAAAATATTGTATGTAGGGAGACCTTGAGTAATTATACTGATAGGGCGGAGACTGAAATCAGCATACTCATGTGGGAGACACAGGGGCATCATTCTGTGTGTAGGGGCATCATGCTGTGTGCGATAAGCACATTGGGGGTATGATAAAGTGTTTTGGAACTGTGAGGGCATCATATTATATGTGGGGAGACTTTTGAGTTATTATACTGGTGAGGGGGAAACTGAAATCAGCATACTCGTGTGGAAGACACTATGGGACATCATACTGTGTGTGTGAACCACATTGAGAATACGATAAAATGTTTTGGAACTGTGAGGTCATCATGCTGCTTGTAATGGGACTGTTCAGGTATCACACCTTATGGGTGACTGTGGAATCAGCATATGTGGAGAAACGGGGTCAGTGGGTGCTCTCGTCCACTGGCCCAGCTGCCTTTAGCAAGACTGCATGGACCAGGGCTCATACCACTGAACATCCGCTCTATCTCCCGGTGGGCAATACACTACACAGACAACACAGGGTTAGGGTAAAACAATGTGGCAATACTATTGAACCACAACACACAATAGCGAACAGAACAACCCCATCAATTACCCCAAGATGGTGCACATTACAGGGTCTCAGGCTTCCCTTCCACTGACTCGCCAGGATAATGGTAGATGTTATGTCCAAGCTCCCAGGGTCGCTGCTCCACCTGTGATAGGCATGCAGAGAGGAGGTAACGACAAGCGTACGGAGATAACGTGTTTTGGAACTGTGGGGCTGTAACAAAGGAACTTGGATGCACTGACACAGAGGGTGCGGAGCAGGGGTTAACTATTGTTTGCTTAATCAACAGTAATGAACTCCTCGAGATAACAGGGAGGGGAAAACAGGTTAAACAGTGTAATGATTATTTTAACTCAACAGTCTCTTTTTTATCAGGTTCAACTTACTGTGACTACGCTGTCCTTTACCTGCTTGCAGTCCGATGGGTGATGGAATTCCGGTGGAGGCCGGTGCTGCGTCTTTGGGCTTCCCCGCCCAACACACGGTCCTGCCTCTGGTAATAGCAGGCGGTCTCCTATTTTGCCCACTGAGCTCCTAGTCCATTGAACTGCGTAGCAGAAGAGTGAAGCTCTCCGCAAGTTTCTATGTGGCGTGTGCTTCCCTGCGCACCCGCCGATATCTGGATTCCTGTATCACAATACTTCATGCGGTGCTCTTCTCTCTGTGCATCCACTGGTACCTGGATGCCCACACCGCAATGTTTCACGTGGCGCCCATTTTTCTGTGCACCTGCTGGTACGTGAATGCCCCCACTGTGCCCATCCTGAGTCTCTGTTCTGCGACCCCTCTCTCTCCGGCATGCCAGGACTGGTTTTAGACAAAGTAGGGCCCTATGAAAAAAATTAAAAAAGGGCCCCCAATGCTCACAGATTGCAACATGACACGCAAACATTTTGGTTGTATTTACATGCGCTGAGTTCAGGCCGTTCAATGAGTGTGAGCAACAATATTGAAGTCACTTGTTTCTCGACCTCTTTACACTGGCTAATGAAGATTGATAGGGACAGAATACTAGTAGCTCAGTCTATCCCCATTCAGTATCATGTTATAAGCAGCAGGGCTGTTGAGTCGGAGTCAGTGTCCATTTTTGTGGAGTTGGTATCAATTGGACAGACTCTGACTCCTTAAATACAGTATATAATTAGAGATGTGTGGACACCTGGATGATCAGGTCTGGTGGGTTCATCCGAACAGTTACAAAAAGTTTGTGTTCGGGTACCAGAACAGTACCCAGATCCGAATCCCTTCACTTGAATGGGGGGCCTGAACATCCATTGTTTGCCGAGCTGTCGTGAATGACAGCACGGCAAACACTGCTTCTGATCAGCGATTAAATCATCCCTGTCAGTCAGAGAGCCGTGGTTCCCACGCTGTCAAAAGACAGCGTGTGCGTTCAGCTGTGATTGGAGGTATAAAGTTTACCTCCGGTCACTGATATCAGCTGATGGGAATACAGCTCCCATCATCCGTCACCCACTACCGCTAATAACAGTGAGAATAGCGGCTCCTGCGCTGTAAATAAATAATTTTAAAAAAAAAAACGTGCTTGGGTTCCCCCCGTATTTTTGATAACCAGCGAGGCAAAATTCATAGCTGAGGGCTGCAACCCTCAGCTGTCAGCATCAACAAGGCTGGTTATCAAGAGTAGAGGGGTCCCCACACTTTTTAAAAAAAATTATTTAAATTTAAAAAAACGGCTTGGGGTGCCCCCATTTTTGACAACCCGATTGCATAGTAATTTGGTAAATCATAGAATCATAGAATCGCAGAGTTGGAAGGGACCTCCTGGGCCATCTGGTCCAACCCCCTCCTCAAAGCAGGATTCACTAAATCATCCCAGACAGATGTCTGTCCAGCCTCTGTTTGAAGACTTCTATTGAAGGAGAACTCACCACCTCTCGTGGCAGCCTGTTCCACTCATTGATCACTCTGTCAAAAAGTTTTTCTAATATCTAATCTGTGTCTCCTCCCATTCAGTTTCATCCCATTGCTTCTAGTCTTTCGTTGTGCAAATGAGAATAAAGATGATCCTTCTACAATGTGACAGCCCTAGAGATATTTGTAGACAGCTATTAAGTCTCCTCTCATTATTCTCTTCTGCAAGCTAAACATTCCCAAATCCTGCAACCTTTCCTCATAAGACAGGGTTTGCAGACCGGTCACCATTCTGGTCGCTCTTTTCTGAACTTGCTCCAGTTTGTTGAAATTGTTTTTTTTAAAATTTGGCACCCAAAACTGGACACAGTATTCCAAATGAGGTCTGACCAAAGAGGAGTAGAGAGCAATAATGACTTCACGTGATCTAAACTGTATGCTTCTGTTAATACATCCTAGAATTGCATTTGCCTTTTTTGCTGCTGCACCACACTGTTGACTCATATTCAGTCTGTGATCTATTAGTATACCCAAGTCTTTTTCACATGTGCTGTTGCTTAGCCCTATTCCTCCCATTCTGTATATGCTTTTTTCATTTTTATTGCCCAGATGTAGTACTTTGCATTTTTCCCTGTTAAAAACCATTCTGTTAGTTGCTGCCCACTGCTCCAGTTTATTTATATCTTTTTGAATCCTCTCTCTCTCTTCTCTAGTATTAGCTATCCCTCCAAGCTTTGTGTCATCAGCAAATTTAATCAGCTTACCCTCAATTCCTTCATATAAGTCGTTGATAAAGATGTTGAACAATACAGGGCCCAGGACAGAGCCCTGTGGTACCCCACTTGAGACATTCTTCCAACTGGATGTGCAGCCATTTATGACCACTCTTTGGGTCCGATCACTAAGCCAGTTATAAATCCACCTAACAGTTGCCTTGTCCATTCCATACTTAGCCATTTTTTCAATAAGGATTGTGTGAGTTACTTTGTCAAATGATATGCTGAAGTCAAGATATACTACACCTACAGCATTACCCTGATCCACCCAATCAGTGATTCTGTCATAGAAGGAAATTAAGTTAATCTGACATGACTTATTAGTTACAAACCCATGCTGACTCTGTTTAATCACTTCATTCTTATCCAGGTACTTACATACATGTTGTTTAATAATTTGTTCAAAGATCTTTCCTGGTATAGAAGTCAGACTCACCGGCCTATAGTTGCCTGGGTCCACCTTCTTCCCTTTTTGAAGATAGGAACAACATTTGCTCTTCTCCAGTCTTCTGGGACTTCTCCTGTTCTCCAAGAATTTTCAAAGATTATGGAGAGGGGTTCAAAAATTTCTTCTGCTATCTCCTTCAGTACTCTGGGGTGTAATTCATCTGGACCTGGAGGCTTGAATTAATTTAGGTTAGCCAAGTGTTTCCTCACTATCTTTCTGTTTATAGATATCCTGGATTCTTCTATTCCCTTAATAGGACAGTGAAGAAGAGTTGATGTTACATTTCCTTTCTGAGATAAAACAGATGCAAAATAGGAATTTAAAAGTTCGGCCTTCTCAACATCCTGTCTTACCATTTCATCATTTTCATCCTGCAAAAATCCTATAGCATCTTTGGCTTTTCTTTTACTTTTGACATATCCCCAAAATCCTTTATTATTGCTTTTGACTTCTCTCTTGCAAGCCTCAATTTATTGTCAGCTTTAGTAATCTGATTTGTGCCCTGCAAGTTCTGCAGACAACATTATATTCTTCTTTAGATATGTCTCCCTCTTTCCATTTTATAAACATTTCTTTCTTCCTTTTTAGCATGTGCTAAAAATATGAAATGTCAGTTCTTTTCCTGATCTAAAGATCTTGGCTTTTAGTTGAAAGTAATCTGTGCTGCACTTTATGTGCATGCTCAGTAGTGACCAGTGGTGTGGAGCCAGGAGTCAGTGAAGTTGAGGAGTCGGAGTTGGAGGTTTGGCTTACCGACTCCACAGCTCTGATTAGCAGCATATCTGAAGCTTACACTGGCGATGTACTTGCATAAACAGTCCAATCACCCGACGAATGAGCAGCATTTTGCTTGTATGCTGGATGATTGCCAACATGCTTATATATATACTTGAGGTGGGCCTGATGCTGTTGCATCGGGAGGGCAATGTGTGTGTGTGTGCGGGGGGGGGTGTCCCATCGCTGCCTGCTCACCCACCTCCGTGCAGTCACAGCCGGCAGGAAAGACGGTGGTTTGCGGCCTGTGCTGGAGATGGGGTGCGGGCACACCCTGGTGGCGCCGCACCCTATCTCCAGCACAGACCGCAAGCCACGGTTTTTCCTGCCGGCTGTGACTGCACGGAGGTGGGTGGGCAGGCAGTGGCGGGATCCAGCACGTGTAGTCAGGCGGGTCCCGACACCGGGTCCGGCGGCGGGTCCTGGAGGCGGGTCCTGGCGGGGGTCCGGCGGCGGATCCAGGGGCGGCGGGGGGGGTTCTGGCGTGGGTGTCCCGGCGGTGTCCCGCTTGTGGTACTGCAGAAGGGCCTGGTACCACCAGCGGGTGCCATATTGGAATACCCACCACTTGGGTATTCCAATATGGCGGTCGGCATACTTCCGATGCGACGCGGTGGATTGTGGGATTTTTAGACATCCAGACGGAAGTGGATGACGGACAATTTAAGGCAACTATATAGTAAATGAATTCTTCTCTGATCAGCCTGTATTTAGAAATGTGCATGACACACATACAGACAGCAATTGTGTCTATATCCAGCCATCTACATACTAATAACATACTGTATATTCAAGTTAGAATAACGCAAAAAATCTTATGCACTCACACGTGTACATGACACACACTTATACACACATACATCCATGTACTTGGCACACACACGTATTTGGCACATGCATGTACATGGCACACACAGCACACACTTATACATGTACATGGCACACACACACACATGTACATGGCACACATACGTACATGACACACACGTACATGGCACACACTTATACACATACACGTACATGGCACAAGGCACACATGTACATGACACACATGTACATGGCACACACTTATACACATACATGTACATGGCACACACACGTACATGGCATATGGCACACACGTACACGGCACACAGCACACATGTACATGGCACCCGGCACACACGTGCTCCCGGCACACATGGACACGGTACACACATGCTGCACAACAAATGCTGATTTGATACATGTGATTCATATAAACACAAACACATAGCTCACAGAAAGCACACACTACACACACTGTACACACCTCAACTACACACACTGCACACATCTCAGATACACACACCGCTTTATGCTGGAGGGAAGGAGATGTTCCACACTATGAGCTGCAGCTTCTCTTGCTCCCAGCAGAAACCTCTCTGCCCTCTCCTCTGCTGTGACTACCAACAAGACCAGGAGTTGCTTACAGCAGGTCAGCAACCATTTTCCCCAGGAGTAGCCCACACAGTGTATGCTGCACTAGTTATCTCATAGTTCAGGTTGGTATGTGCCGGGTCTCTAGCTCTCACTTCCCCTCAGAGGCTCCATGCAGGAGGACAGGCGCACTTGCCAATGACTACATGGTCTGTGGTGACATCACCTGGCAGGTCACATGATCGTAATGTCACTACAGGTCCTCAACCAGTCTCTACATCGGAAGCTTCACTGATTATCAGTGGAGCTTCTGCTGTAGATACTGGGGGCCCCCAAGGGAGTGGGGGCCCTAGGCAGCTGCCTAGTCTGCATTGCCCTAACGCTGGCCCTGTCGGCAGCCGTCCCCCACCCACCCTGCTCTCTGGCGAGAAGCCCTCTTCAGTTCCCGCGCAATCCCTTTTTGCCTTCCCCATTGGTTACGCCCCCTTCACCCAGGTTACGAAAAAGCTCCGTCTGCAATCTCCTTCCCTCTAGCAACAGGAGGCTCGGCCCCAGCAGTTCTGAACCTGGTGCTTTAGCAGTGCTTGTAGCTCGGTCCTCTCTTCTACAGAGCCATCATGCTTTATGTATTGGGACTGTGCAGGTATCATACTTTATGGGGGGACTATGGCATGTGGAAGACACCATTGGGGCATCATACTGTGTACTGAGGTATATTACAATGTGCGAGGAGCACACTGGCAGTATGATACTATGTTGGGGGTCTGTGGAAGCGTCATACTGTATGGGGGAACATCCTACTGCATTAGGACCAAAAAGGGGGTACTTAACGGTGTGGAAACACTAATAGGCTAATCTAGAGCCATTATTTCTGTGTGGAAAACGTCTGAAAAAAATTTCCTGGCTGGATTAGAGAGTGGGTTAACTGTAAAAAATAAATGCCACTAAACGTCCCTCTTTCATGTCAATCAGAGGTAGAGGTTTATCAAGTCATTCAAAGAAGGTAATGGTACAGTCACGAGCCACATATACTATATGTTATTGTAATGTGTGCGACTCACGTGTTGCAATGTTAGTAAATATGCAAAATATGAAGTTAATTCCTCCTAGTGGCTCTTAGCAGGACACAATCCTGCTTCTATATACACTGTCATAGCCACATATATTTTTTCTTACATGTGCAGGTTTCGGAGATGAAGAGCGATCCACTGGAGAAAAGCTCGACCCCAACTCCACCAACCACCGTAGTTTCTGCTGTGATAGCAACAGTGAGCTTTGAAGAAGAGCAACAAACAATCGCCTCGGAGGAAGAGGTGATTTTGGAGGCACAAGTCACTACAGCTTTATAATAACATGTTATGATTTGCAGAGTATAAAAACTAATTATAAGGATAATTACAGAATATAGCAGTTTTGCAAGACTGTATAAACTAAGAAAAATGTGTGTGGATTAAAAATAAACACTGGTCAGATATAATTGTATTTCCCTTAGTTAGATGTATTTTGGTAAATATTTAATCAGCATATTACATATGTTGGATATTGCACTGCATTTTACACTCTCTACATATTTAGTGCCTACAGACCCAGCGATACATTCTACAGATTGGCTAAACTTCCTTTCTGTGTCTAAAACTTTGGTTACAAGGTAGTTTGAGAAGTTTTCACAAGGGTGTTAATGGATGTAAGGGATGTACCATGACTAGATGCAAGGATTATGTGTTGGCATGTAGCGTCTCAATGGATATTATATCACTACCAGGAAGATAGGCAATGGGTAAATTTGTAATCATGTTGGTAGAACCAAGGTCAAGTATGATCACAAGATGCAAATAATCCCCTACATCCAAAAAGGACTTTATATAATCCCCAAAAACTAAGACTGTAATATAAAAATGAAGATTATTATACTTGTTCACATAATACACATAATATTAATGGAGTTGTAGGATAGGTGATTTTTTTTTTTTTCACTGGACAACATTAAGTAAAAATCATATATCAATATATACAGTCTTATATAAATCAAACCGATTCATTATTTGTTAAAAGTTAATAATCCTCTCCTTAATAGTTAATAGTAGAGTTGAGCGACTTTTGGTTTTTTAGGGTTGCGTTTCGTTTCGTGAAACCCGACTTTTCCAAAAGTCGGGTCGAGCAAGATCGTCCGATTATAGGGAAAAGTCGGGGTCGTCCCGAAACACGAAACCCAATGTAAGTCAATGGGGAATAAAAGTCGGCAGTGAGAGGAGGACAGGAAACACACCTACAGTGCCCATTTGAATGCCAAAAGCATCAATTCTTCTTACTTAAGCTTGTCAACCTTAATTAACTTCATAATACAAGTTACGCACTGAAAAATGGGGGTTATTTGGCTAAAGTTGGGGGGGGGGGGCTGGCTGCAGGTTTTCATGTGCCCTGGGCGAAAGAGCGCCCCTTTAACACATACCACAACTCATCATGCTCCGATACGGCAGAGAAATAGCGGTATAGTACAATGAAAAATACCTCACTTTTTACATCTCATGAAGAGGCCCATCTATTTCTCCATACAGAATCATTGGTCCCATATAATGTTTGAAACAGTATATGATGAGCTCCACATAATGCTACAGTATATGTTGGTCCCCATGGATGAAGCTCCACTGTCTTATGGGCCCAAATAATGCTCCAAACATAATGGGCCCCATTTCTAATGCTCTAGTGTATAATGGGCCCTGTAAATGCTGCTCCAGTGTCTGATGTCCACCTTTGGAATGTTCCAGTGTATGGTGGGCCCCATCTATCATTCTCCAGAGTATAGTGCTCCCCAAAAATTGCTGTCCCAACATTGAAAACAATCAAATAAGTCTCCTCGCTAGGGAATCCCTGTACTTGTCTGGACTCCTTGTCGTCCCCATCTTCCATCTCACTGCACAGTATTTCAACTTTGCAAGTGCTGTGATCCTGAGCAAGCAGGGGGGGCCCACTCGTTGGCGATGGCACTGGCACAGGGCCCCTGAGCCAGTGCGGTGGTGTGTCTGATGGCGGGTGGGCCGAACCTGCACTTTCATCTGCAGCTTCCTCTTTGTCACTGTGTAAGATGGAACTGTATATGGGAAGGGTAACCTGAGTTTCATCAGGGTCAGATTCAGGTCGTGTAGCGTGCGAGGGGAATGTAGTGGTCTGGGTCAATGTACCAGCAGATTCATCGAGCAGTGGCTGGGCATCAGTGCACTTGTGTCGCCCCCAGGAGTACGGTCGCCACAGTGGCATTACCTTCTTCCTAGGGAGTGTGATGTCATGCTTGGGAGCAACGAAGGATCTCTCTAGCAGGTTAACAGATTGGGCGGCGTTATTCCCACGAGTCATGACCCTCCAAACAGCGTTCATGAAGGCAAAGTGTTTGTTTTACGTGGGCAGTATGGTTGCAAAGCTGAACCTTAAAGGAATGTCCAGAAGGGCACCACCAGGAGTGGAGCCTACGGTTAAATTCGACTCCACCTGGGAAACCTCAACCATGCCAGCTACAGAACAGATGCACACATTGCAAGCTTAATTCCGTTAACGAACGAGACTCCGTCATGCCCCGCGGCCCGAGTCCGGCTTACTAGAGGGACACGTGAGGCTCTGGCACATGAGATTGGCCAATAACTGATGTGTCATGCCCTTACATGTCCGTGGCTGCATGTGCGCTACACTGAAAAGGCCAGCGTTTGTCGCTTACAGGTGCAGATAACCCGCTGAACAACGTTAGTGATGGGGATCACTGATTACAATTATTACCCGCGAACAATGATTTCCCAGTAAGTGAAGGTCAACCGCAGTTCCGGAATTAGGCCTAACCGTCATTCCTGAAAAAATGAAAAACTTACGTGTGCAAACCACAGGTGATGTAGCTTGCTTAACAGCTCGCCAGCCGTTCTCACGCCCAGTATGGATTACACGTGATTGCACAAAGGTGAGAAAGGGTACCGTATCCCCAGATAACATGTATGGATAGCGTACACATTCAAAATATATGTCTCAGGAGGCAGGCTCAGACGGTGTTAGGCCCAGTATGGATTGCACGTGATTGCACAAAGGTTAGAAAGGGTACCGTATCCCCAGATAACATGTATGGATAGCGTACACATTCAAAATATATGTCTCAGGAGGCAGGCTCAGACGGTGTTAGGCCCAGTATGGATTGCACGTGATTGCACAAAGGTTAGAAAGGGTACCGTATCCCCAGATAACATGTATGGATAGCGTACACATTCAAAATATATGTCTCAGGAGGCAGGCTCAGACGGTGTTAGGCCCAGTATGGATTGCACGTGATTGCACAAAGGTTAGAAAGGGTACCGTATCCCCAGATAACATGTATGGATAGCGTACACATTCAAAATATATGTCTCAGGAGGCAGGCTCAGACGGTGTTAGGCCCAGTATGGATTGCACGTGATTGCACAAAGGTTAGAAAGGGTACCGTATCCCCAGATAACATGTATGGATAGCATACACATTCAAAATATATGTCTATACATCAGGAGGCAGGCTCAGACGGTGTCAGGCACAGTATGGATTTGACGGCCCAGATTACACAGAGGAGGAGCAGGGAGAGGTAAAGATTGCAAATGCTGGGGCCCTGCCCAAGCAAGGGGGGCCCACTCGTGGGCGTCGGCACTGGCACTGGGCCCCTCATAGTACAGCGGTGTGTCTGACGGCGGGTGTGCACCACCACCGTCAGAGACACTTGATTGCACTATGAGGGACCCTGTGCCAGTGCCCGCGCCCAAGAGTCGGCCTACCCACCTGTCCAGGGCAACGGCACTCGCACGGTGTCGTGCGCTAGGTGGTGACCCCGGCCATGGGGGGGGGAGGCAGCACAGTTAGGGAGTTTTAGAAAGTGGCATATGTTGATGTTGGACATTCAGCTGATGCAAAAGGCGAAATAGGTGAAGTCCCAGGAAGAGGTGGACCAAAGCAAGCCATTTTTCTGTCACCCTATGTGTCATCAGGGGAAGGTGGGACAAAATCCTTGGAAACCCATGCGTGGTTCATTTTAATGAAGGTTAGATCATCCACATTTTGGGTTGACAGACGGGTCCTTTTTTGTGTCAGGATTGATACAGCTGCACTGAAGACTCTTTCCGATAGCACACTTGCAGCTGGGCAAGCGAGCTCCTGTAAGGCATATTGTGCCAATTCAGGCCAGGTGTCCAGTTTAGCGGCCCAATAGTCAAAGGGGAATGACCTGTGTGGGAGAACATCGATATGGGAGGAAAAGTAGTTTGTAACCATAGTTGACAACTGCTGTCTCCTGTCACTTTCCATCGATGCAGTATTACCAGTTGTGTGAGCGGTATTTGAAAAATCAGTCCACAACATTGTCATGAAACCCCTGTCTCCAACGCCACTTCTGCTGTGTGCACCACGAACACCTCTGCCAAGCTGCCCCCGGCCCGTACGGCTCGTGTGAGAACCATCACCGCTGCTGTGTGCTGGGAATGCCTCAAGCAACCGATTTACCAGAGTTGCTTGTTTATTAGCCAATATTAGGTCAAGGTTCTCCTGTGGCATGATGTTTTGTAATTTGCCTTTATAGCGTGGATCCAGGATGCTGGCCAACCAGTAGTCGTCATCGTTCATCATTTTGGCAATG
Source organism: Dendrobates tinctorius (assembly GCF_039654945.1). NCBI lineage: Eukaryota > Metazoa > Chordata > Amphibia > Anura > Dendrobatidae > Dendrobates > Dendrobates tinctorius. The sequence continues at coordinate 78,166,401 of NW_027361696.1, forward strand.
CAGGGGTCCCTTTTTTTGGATCCGCAAGGCATAATCTGACATGTGGGCCAATGTTCCCGGTGTCAATGATGCACTGCGAGTGCTGGGTGGAGGAGCACTTTCTGGCAAATCCACATCCCTCCAGTCACGCACAAACCCTGTACCAGACCTTGCCACGCCAACATTTTCACTTGCCCCACGAGATGCATCCTCCTCCCCTAAGTAATCATCCCCATCATCATCCTCCTCCTCCTCTTCTTCCTCCACCTCGTCCAGGAGAGGTCCCTGAGCAGACAATGGCTGAATGTCATCAAGGATTCCCTCCTCCTCTTCCTCCTCATCAACATTGGCTGCAGACGCCTGCTCCTTAAGGTGCGTCAAAGTTTGCATGAGCAGACGCATAAGTGGGATGCTCATGCTTAGGATGGCGTCGTCTGCGCTTACCAGCCGTGTGCATTCCTCAAAACACTGAAGGACTTTACAGAGGTCTTTCAGCTTCGACCACTGCACACCTGTCAACTCCATGTCTGCTCTCAAAGTGCCTGGCCGTGTATCCTCCCACAAATGCATTATGGCCTGCCTCTGCTCACACAGCCGATCCACCATGTGCAGGGTGGAGTTCCACCTTGTTGCAATGTCGATAATGAGGCGGTGGTTGGGAAGGTGGAGCAATCGCTGCAGCTTCTGCATACGAACGGAGTGTACAGGCGACCGGCGGATGTGCGCGCACAGTCTTCGCACCTTCTGGAGCAGGGCTGTTAACTCTGGATAATTTTTGAGGAAGCACTGCACCACCAGGTTCAAGGTGTGAGCCAAGCAAGGTATGTGGCTGAGGTTTGAAAGGGCTATGGCTGCCACAAAATTAGGGCCGTTATCACTAACTACCTTGCCTGCCTCAAGATGTACACTGCCCAGCCATGACTCAGTTTGTCGCTTCAAGTACTCGGCCAGCACCTCGGCGGTGTGTCTGTCGCCCAAACACATCATCTGCAACACAGCCTGCTGACGCTTTCCACTAGCTGCTCGATAGGGGGACACATCGTGTGCAACAGTGGCAGCTGCAGATGGAGTGCTCGTACGACTGCGCTCTGTGGACGAGCTTTCGCTTCTGGAGGAGGAGGAGGGTCGAACGCCTACAGCCAACTGTTTACTATACCGTGGGCTAGGCAGCACTGTCCCACCACCGCTGTCCCCTGTGGACCCTGCATCCACCACATTAACCCAGTGCGCAGTGATGGACACGTAACGGCCCTGGCCATGCCGACTGGACCATGCATCAGTTGTGAGGTGCACCTTTCCGCTCACTGACTGCTTGAGTGCATGGACAATGCGGTCTTTCACATGATGGTGGAGGGCTGGGATGGCTTTGCGAGAGAAGAAGTGGCGACTGGGTAGGTCATAGCGTGGTACTGCATAGGCCATGAGTTCGCGGAAAGCTGTGCTTTCCACCAACCGAAAGGGCATCATCTCAAACGAGATTAGTTTGGCAATGTGGGCGTTCAAACCCAGTGTACGCGGATGAGAGACTGAGTACTTTCTTGACCTACTCATAGTGTCTGGGAGGGTGAGCTGGACTTGAGAGCTGCATATGGTGGAAGTAGCGGTGGACAGGGCGGACTGAGAGAGGGTTGATGATGGTGATGGAGTTGGTGTTCTTTCTGATGGCCTAGAATCAGTCTTTCGTTGATATAACAGTGGGATTCCCTGACTGCTGTGGCCTTGCAACGACACCTCAACATTTGCTGCTGTGCTAACCGGTGGGCTTACAGTGGGGGAAACAAGGTAGCGTTGCTGACTACCTTCGTTGTGATCAGTTGCACATGTGGCACTTGAGGTTTGGTGTTGTGTCCACGCTTGCAAGTGCATGCTGGTTAAATGTCTAAGCATGCAACTGGTATTCAAATTTTTCAGATTTTTCCCTCGGCTAAAGGTCTTTGCGCACTTCTTACAGATAACCTTGGCCTGATCATGAGGATTTTGTTCAAAAAAGTGCCACACTGCACTCTTCCTACTTTGGCAGACATTTTGCGGCCTAGCACGCTGTGATCTTTTGACCCTCTGGACAAGCTGTCCAGCAACTCTTTTGATGTTTGGAACCTGTCTTTGGAGTGCTCCGGGCCTGCCAGATAACAGCTGTTGCGATGTCGATGTCTGCTGTGGATGCTCCTCATCTGAGCTATTGGAAGCAGCACCCTCTTCCCCCAATGGATGCCAATCTGGGTCAACAACTGGGTCATCCATCACCTCCTCTTCTATGTCATGTGCACCTTCCTCTGTGTCACCGTGTATGGTGGTATAGTGTGCGGGAAGGGGCACCTGAGTCATCAGGGTCAGAATCTGGCTCTGTACACTGCGAGGACAATGTAGCGCTCTGAGTGAATGTACCAGCAGAATCATCAGCGGCTGTGCATCAGTGCACTCCATGTCAGATTCATCTTGGCCTGGGTAATCCATCATTTCACTTGATAATCCAGGCATGGTATGTGAAAACAGCTCCATGGAGTAATCAGTAGTATGGCCTGCGTCATCCTTCACCCCAACCAAGATTGAAGGACACAAGGAAAGGTGTGGTTCTTGAACATGAGCCTCCAATGACGACTCAGTGCTTTCACTTTTTACAACTGAAGAAGAGGAGGCGATAGAGCTGGAGGCTGAGTCAGCAATGTAAGACAAAACTTTTTCCTGATGCTCTGGCTTTAAAAGCGGTTTGCCAACTCCTAGAAAACTAAGCGTTCGAGGCATTATGTAGCCAGACGATGACGCAGGGTCAGCACCTCCTGCATTCGGTCCTATTTTGCTCTTGCCACTACCATCAGATCCACCACCAACACCATCATTACCAGCTGCCAACCCCCGCCCAATTCCACGGCCTCTTCCACCAGCCTTCCTCATTTTTGGTAGAAATGTAGACAAAATCCAACAAACTATATAGTAATGTAAAACAAGGTACGAGGTGTCTATAGGACAGGGGAGATTTTGAATTTCTGCAGACACTTGTGGACACTGGACACTTTTGGATTGTGTGAGGCCCACTGATATCTGAGCGCTATGTGACAGGCTCGATGGCACAGCTGTGACCAAAGTGACTAGAGGATAAGGGAGATTTTGAATCTCTGCACACACTTTTGGACACTGGACACTTTTGGATTGTGTGAGGCCCACTGATATCTGAGCGCTATGTGACAGGCTCGATGGCACAGCTGTGACCAAAGTGACTAGAGGATAAGGGGGATTTTGAATCTCTGCACACACTTTTGGACACTGGACACTTTTGGATTGTGTGAGGCCCACTGATATCTGAGCGCTATGTGACAGGCTCGATGGCACAGCTGTGACCAAAGTGACTAGAGGATAAGGGAGATTTTGAATCTCTGCACACACTTTTGGACACTGGACACTTTTGGATTGTGTGAGGCCCAATGAATATCTGAGCGCTATGTGACAGGCTCGATGGCACAGCTGTGACCAAAGTGACTAGAGGATAAGGGAGATTTTGAATCTCTGCACACACTTTTGGACACTGGACACTTTTGGATTGTGTGAGGCCCACTGATATCTGAGCGCTATGTGACAGGCTCGATGGCACAGCTGTGACCAAAGTGACTAGAGGATAAGGGAGATTTTGAATCTCTGCACACACTTTTGGACACTGGACACTTTTGGATTGTGTGAGGCCCACTGATATCTGAGCGCTATGTGACAGGCTCGATGGCACAGTTGTGACCAAAGTGACTAGAGGATAAGGGAGATTTTGAATCTCTGCACACACTTTTGGACACTGGACACTTTTGGATTGTGTGAGGCCCAATGAATATCTGAGCGCTATGTGACAGGCTCGATGGGACAGCTGTGACCAAAGTGACTAGAGGATAAGGGAGATTTTGAATCTCTGCACACACTTTTGGACACTGGACACTTTTGGATTGTGTGAGGCCCACTGATATCTGAGCGCTATGTGACAGGCTCGATGGCACAGCTGTGACCAAAGTGACTAGAGGATAAGGGAGATTTTGAATCTCTGCACACACTTTTGGACACTGGACACTTTTGGATTGTGTGAGGCCCAATGAATATCTGAGCGCTATGTGACAGGCTCGATGGCACAGCTGTGACCAAAGTGACTAGAGGATAAGGGAGATTTTGAATCTCTGCACACACTTTTGGACACTGGACACTTTTGGATTGTGTGAGGCCCAATGAATATCTGAGCGCTATGTGACAGGCTCGATGGCACAGCTGTGACCAAAGTGACTAGAGGATAAGGGAGATTTTGAATCTCTGCACACACTTTTGGACACTGGACACTTTTGGATTGTGTGAGGCCCACTGATATCTGAGCGCTATGTGACAGGCTCGATGGCACAGCTGTGACCAAAGTGACTAGAGGATAAGGGAGATTTTGAATCTCTGCACACACTTTTGGACACTGGACACTTTTGGATTGTGTGAGGCCCAATGAATATCTGAGCGCTATGTGACAGGCTCGATGGCACAGCTGTGACCAAAGTGACTAGAGGATAAGGGAGATTTTGAATCTCTGCACACACTTTTGGACACTGGACACTTTTGGATTGTGTGAGGCCCACTGATATCTGAGCGCTATGTGACAGGCTCGATGGCACAGCTGTGACCAAAGTGACTAGAGGATAAGGGAGATTTTGAATCTCTGCACACACTTTTGGACACTGGACACTTTTGGATTGTGTGAGGCCCAATGAATATCTGAGCGCTATGTGACAGGCTCGATGGCACAGCTGTGACAAAAGGGACTAGAGGATAAGGGAGATTGGATTGCTTTTAAAAAAGCAGTTTGCAGAGCAGTGGGTAAACAGCAATGCCAGCCTGTCAGGAAGCCTTAAAAGGCAGCCCAACAACCAACACCACTGATACACCACAATATAGCCTCCCCTTGCACTGCACACACAGTGACTGGTGTGTTGTGCAGGCCAAATTACTAGCAGCAGAAGCAGTTTTTTTTTCTTCTCAGGACAAAAAAAAAATATTGGGATTGCTTTTAAAAAAGCAGTTTGCGGAGCAGTGGGTAAACAGCAATGCAGGAATGTCAGGAAGCCTTAGAAGGCAGCCCAACAACCAACACCACTGATACACCACTATATAGCCTCCCCTTGCACTGCACACACAGTGACTGGTGTGTTGTGCAGGCCAAATCGCTAGCAGCAGCAGTTTTTTTGTCTTCTTCCCTGCCTAACGCTCTCCCTACAGAATCAGCAGCAACCTCTCCCTATACTGAGATCGGCAGAAGTAAGATGGCGGTCGGCGTGCACGCCCTTTTATACCCCCTGTGACGCCCACCAAAGCAAGCCAATCACTTGCATGCCTTTCTGAAAGATGGTGGTGACCCCTGCCTATGTCATCACGTTGCCCACAGTGTCCGTGGATCCTGATTGGCTGAAAAAGAGCGCAAAACAAACTTTTGAAACGCGACTTTGGCGCGTAAGTCGCCGACCTCGTGGCCGACCTCATCCTAGGGTCGGGTTTCGTTTCATGAAACCCGACTTTGCCAAAAGTCGGCGACTTTTGAAATTTTTCGACCCGTTTCGCTCAATTCTAGTTAATAGTCCTCTCTCCTTCTGTACTTGTGTGTGTCTTGCATTACACATGTTTATTGTACTTGTCTATATTTCCCCTTTTCACATGTAAGCGCCATGGAATAAATGGCACTATATAAATGTATAATAATAATAATCACCTTTCTAATAAACTCACTTTTCAACTTTTCTTAATCAGCCTCGTATGTTCACACTTCGTGTTTTTTCAGAGGTCAAAACATTTGTTTTTCAAGCAGAAAACACATAAGGAAACTCTCCTTAGTTCCGGTGTAATCCTGAAGCGTCTTTCAGTAGCAATTTTTTTTTTCAGCATTTTCTGGATTTTTTTAAAACTCTATTAAAGGGTGAAGCAATGAACCTAGTGCTCAATATCTCACTGTGTAATTTTAAAAGCCAACTACTTTTATAATGTGCATTAATTAAAATTTTCCCATCCTTCCCTCTGGTGTTTTAACTTTTTTTATCTATTTTTTCCCAACTTCCGATGACGTTCTGTTTGAGCCTCACAGCATATCCTGGGGTTTCTCAAACAAAATGTCATCAGGGGAAAAGGATGGTGTCTCTCACCTCTGCTTCTTTTTCTGTCCTGGAACGTTAAGTCATCTGGAAACAAAACGTCATCATTGGCATCCGTCCAAGTGGCTGGGCTAGTCTCTCTTCTACTCTTCTACTGAGCATGCTCTCGTTGTTCTCAACTTTATAAGAAAAATTGAAAAATGAAGGGCTTTCTTGTGCATTATCATCCGGGGAGTTGTAGTGTGAAAAAAATCATGGTGCTAACTTGAGACAGTTGTGCAGGATTGTGCATTAGATGGGAAAATGACACCTCCCAGTTTGTGCAGGCTAGTGCCCTCCATGTCTCCATCATCTGCTACTGTCGAAATTCAGTGGAGTCTTGGGAATAATGGAATACTAGAAAGATAGGCCAAAGGTTGGACTCTGCTAAAGTAAACTGGTTTGAAAGCTTCTTGAAGATTAAAAACTTTTGTTAATGTACACTAAAAACAGGTTTCGCTGCAGGTTCTTTTTAGCTTCATCAGGTTCCACACCAAAACCAATTGTTTTTAGTGCATTTTAATAAACATTTTTAATCTTCAAGAAGCCAGTTTACCTTGGCAGTACCTGAACTTTTGTTGATCTCTCTTGGCTTCCATTGATTCAATGCAAGTTGACAGTGTGTTATCTCGCCAGCTCATTAGTTCTCACTTTACTATGGTACAGTGCCTCCACCCGAATAGGTTGCAGGAGGGTCTTCCTCTTCTGCTAGAAGTCGATTCACGAAAACGCTGTCTAAGCTCTGTACATACGCCAAACAGATGAGATTAAGACACTCTAGCAGGTATATTTTAAAGGTTACATGGTAATAGACAGTGGCATAACTTGAAGCTCATGGTGTTGTGAGTTCATTTTCCCCTTCACTACTGAGGCCCGAGGAACTCCCTCTTCTGGTAAAGAAAGGTAGTGAGCCTGATTATCAAACACCTGAGTCTGATGATGATGACTGGCTGAGTGGAGTCACTGACTGGATATAAGGCTGCCGACGCCCTTCTGCCCTGCGGGTGATTTCTCTGTGGGATCCTTGGAGACCAGTCTGAATTCCTGCTCCTCTAAAGCTAAGTTTTCTGCTCGGCTTTTTGCATTTGTGCTTTGTTTTGCTTTGTTTTTCTGGATTTCTGCCATTCCCTGCTGGGGTGTGCTGAATTCCTTTAGCTCTGTCTTCTGAAAATACCTGAGTGCTGATTTAGTTTTTGAAGCCTAGCTGCTTCAGGGTCTTTTTCTTATCAGCTTGTTGGCTTATGTCTTTGATAGGGTTTTGGCAGATTGCAGACAGCAACCTTCCTTTCCTGTTCTGTTTCGCTAGCTTGGGCCCCATCGTTTGCTCAGCCTATCTTTCTATCTGTGTGAGTGTTTTTTCATCTTGCTTCACCGTCATTATATGCTGGGGGCTGCCTTTTACTTTGGGGTCTGCTCTGGGGCAGTTTAGATTTGCTTTTCTGTCTTTAGGCTATTTAGCGCTCCGGCTGTGATCGAGGGGTCTAGGGCATCGTAGGAACCCCCCACGGCTACTGCTAGTTGTGTTGATAGGTTCAGGGGTCTGCAATCTGATAGTTGCCAACTTCTCTGGTTTTCTGGACGTAGCTTCTATTTTTGTGTCTGCCTCCTACGGTGACTCAATCATAACAGAATCACCCACCATACCGCAGATCCTAGGGTACTCAATAGCAGGAAAGAACTGTGTAAAAAAAAAAAAAAAAGTGTGTATATTTTTTCCTCTATATCTCTGAGGCCGTAGGGGGAATTTTTTTTCTCTCAATGGAGATAAAGCAATTGTCTGATCGTGTGGAGCAGCTCGCTGCGGAAGTGCGGGGAATTTCCGCCTACCTTGCTCATTCACATGCTGCTGAACCAAAGATTCCTACACCTGATGTATTTTTTGGGGATCGGTCTAAATTTTTGAATTTCAAAAATAATTGTAAATTATTTTTTGCCTTGAAGCCTAACTCGTCAGGGAGCTCCGCGCAGCAGGTTAAAATTGTCATCTCTTTGCTGCATGGCGATCCCCAGGATTGGGCGTTTTCTTTGAAACCAGATGATCCTATTCTGACTAATGTGAATGCATTTTTTCAGGCCTTGGGGTTGTTGTATGACGAACCTAATGCCATTGATCAGGCTGAAAAGACCCTGCTGGCATTGAACCAGGGTCGTGATTCTGCAGAACTGTACTGTCAAAAATTCCGAAAGTGGGCAGTACTTACTACCTGGAATGATAATGCCTTGGCTACTCTCTTTCGGAAGGGGTTGTCAGAAGCCGTAAAAGATACTATGGTGGGATTTCCTGTTCCCTCTGGTCTTGACGATTCTATGTCATTAGCCATTCAGGTTGATCGGCGTTTGCGCGAACGAAAAGCTGCACGAGAGGTGTTGCCACCTGTTGAACAAATGTCTGAACCTATGCAATGTGATAGAGTTTTTTCCAGAGAGCAGCGTCAGGAGTTCAGAAGGCGTAATAAGTTGTGTTTTTTCTGTGGAGATGCCTCGCATATTATTTCTGTCTGTCCTAAATGAGAGAAACGCTTTGCACACACGTTTTCTGTTGGTGGTGTTCAACCTAAGTTTCTTCTGGCTATTACTCTGATCTGCTCCCTGTCCACATTTTCCGCCAAGGCTTTTGTGGATTCGGGAGCAGCCCTAAACCTAATGGACTTGGATTTTGCTAAACGTTGTGGATTTCCAATGACACCTCTGCAGACGCCTATCCCTTTGAGGGGGATTGATGCTACTCCTTTGGCTAAAAATAAACCTCAGTTTTGGACCCAGGTGGTAATGCGGGTCGCCCCAGACCATCAAGAAAATTGCAGATTTTTGGTGTTGCATAATCTGCATGATACTATTGTTCTGGGGTTTCCCTGGTTACAAATTCATAATCCAGTTCTGGATTGGAAATCTGTGTCTGTGGTGAGTTGGGGTTGTCGGTGTGCCTTTAGTGAGGCTCCGGTGTTTTCCACCTCTCCTCAGTCGCATGATGTTCCTGATTATTTGGCGGACTTTTATGATGTATTTAGTGAGAATGAGTCTGCGTCTCTGCCTCCTCATAGGAGTTATGACTGTGCAATTGAACTGAGCCCGGGGTGTAAATTTCCCAAGGGTCGGCTCTTCAATTTATCTGTACCCGAGCACGAGGCTATGCGATCCTATATTAAGGAGGCGTTGGAGAAGGGTCATATTAGACCATCCTCGTCACCCTTAGGTGCCGGTTTTTTTTTTGTAGCCAAAAAGGATGGATCATTAAGACTTTGTATTGATTATCGTGCCCTCAACAAAATTACTGTTAAATATCAGTATCCGTTACCCCTGATTTCTGATCTATTCTCCAGAGTTAAAGATGCTTGCTGGTTTACCAAGCTTGACCTCAGGGGGGCGTATAATCTTATTCGCATTAAGCATGGGGATGAATGGAAGACGGCGTTTAATACTCCGGAGGGACATTTTGAGTACCTGTAGATGCCTTTTGGGCTCACTAATGCCCCTTCTGTCTTCCAGTGCTTCATGAACAATATTTTCCGAGATTTTGTCGATAAATTTTTGATTATCTATCTGGATGATATTTTGATCTTCTCCAAGGATTGGGATTCTCATGTGGAACATATTCGAACTGTGTTCCGGATCTTGAGGGAGAATTCCCTGTATGTCAAAGGATCTAAATGCCTTTTTGGAGTACAGAGGATTTCTTTTTTGGGATTTATTTTGTCCCCGTCAACTATTGAAATGGACCCGGCCAAGGTACAGGCCATTTACGATTGGGTTCAGCCCACTTCTTTGAAGGCCCTCCAGAAGTTTTTGGGTTTTGCTAATTTTTATCGGAAATTTATAGCAAAATTTTCTAGTATTGCCAAGCCATTGACTGATTTGACTAAGAAGGGTGCTGATGTGTTAAATTGGTCTCCAGAGGCTGTTTCTTCCTTTCAGGAGCTGAAGCGAAGATTCACCTCCGCCCCGGTTTTGCGGCAACCTGATGTCTCACTTCCGTTCCAGGTAGAGGTGGATGCTTCTGAAATTGGTGCAGGAGCTGTTTTGTCCCAAAAGGATCCTGTAACATCTAAAATGAATCCCTATGCTTTCTTTTCCCGAAAGTTCTCTCCATCTGAACGTAACTATGATGTGGGGAATCGGGAACTGTTGGCCATGAAATGGGCATTTGAGGAGTGGAGACATTGGTTGGAGGGAGCTAAGCATCAAGTCGTGGTCCTCACTGACCACAAGAATTTGATTTACCTAGAGTCGGCTAAGCGCTTGAACCCTAGACAGGCTAGGTGGGCCTTGTTTTTTACACGTTTTGATTTTGTGGTTTCTTTTCTTCCTGGAACTAAGAATGTCAAGGCAGACGCCCTCTCTAGGAGCTTCTTTGCTGATTCTCCTGTGGTGACCAAGCCTGCTACCATCTTAGGCGAAGGGGTAGTTGTTTCTGCCATCTCGCCCAATTTGAGACGTGCTCTGGAAGAGTTCCAGGAGGACAAACCTGAGCATTGTCCCAGTGGAAAGTTGTATGTTCCTGACCAGTGGAAGAAGAGTGTGATGTCTGAAGTTCATTGCTCTGCTTTGGCTGGTCATCCAGGTATTTTTGGTACTAGAGATCTGGTGAGTCGGTCTTTTTGGTGGCCCTCCTTGTCTCGTGATGTCAGGAATTTTGTGCAGTCCTGTGGGACGTGCTCCCGGTCTAAATCGTGTTCTCACTCTAGTGGGTTGTTGATGCCTTTGCCTGTTCCCAAGAGGCCATGGACCCATATTTCAATGGATTTCATCTCTGATATGCCTGTCTCTCAAAGGATGACTGTTATTTGGGTGATTTGTGTTAGGTTCTCTAAGATGGTTCATCTTGTACCACTCCCTAAGTTGCCGTCTTCCTCTGAGTTGGTGCCCCTGTTTTTACAACAGGTGGTTCGCTTGCACGGGATTCCTGAGAACATTGTATCTGACAGAGGAGTCCAGTTTGTGTCTAGATTTTGGAGAACTTTCTGTTCCAAGCTGGGAATTCAGTTGTCCTTCTCCTCTGCTTTTCACCCTCAGACCAATGGGCAGACAGAGAGAACAAACCAGACCTTGGAGTCATATTTGAGATGTTTTATTTCTGCTGATCAGGATGATTGGGTTTCATTTTTGCCCTTGGCCGAATTTGCTTTAAATAATAGAGCTAGTTCTGCCACTTTGATGTCACCTTTTTTTTGTAACTTTGGGTTTCATCCTCGATTTTCTTCAGGGCAAGTGGAGCCCTCTGCCTGCCCAGGTGTTGACACTGTGGTGGAGAGAATGCACCAGATCTGGGACCAAGTGGTGGATAAGTTATCTCTCTCCCAGGAAAAGGCCCAGCGGTTTTCCAACCGACATAGGAACATTGGTCCCCAATTTAAGGTTGGTGATATGGTGTGGTTATCATCAAAAAATATTGCTATGAAGGTGGCTTCTCCTAAGTTTAAGCCTAGATTTATTGGACCTTACAAGATTTTGGAGATTATTAATCCGGTCTCTTTTCGTTTGGCTCTTCCTGTCACATTTAAAATCCATAATGTGTTCCATAAATCTTTGTTGAAGAGGTTTCTTGAACCTGTTGTTCCGGGGGTGGCACCTCCAGACCCTGTATTGGTTGAAGGTAACATGGAATATGAGGTAGAGAAAGTACTGGATTCCCGTCTGGCTAGACGGAGACTCCAGTATTTGGTTAAGTGGAAGGGTTATGGTCAGGAGGATAATTCCTGGGTCTCTGCCTCTGATATTCATGCCAAAAGATTGGTGCGTGCCATTCATCGGGCTCACCCTGATCGCCCTGGTGGCGTGGTTGAGGGTTCGGTGACCCCTCCTCAAGGGGGAGGTACTGTTGTGAGTTCATTTTCCCCTTCACTACTGAGGCCCGAGGAACTCCCTCTTCTGGTAAAGAAAGGTAGTGAGCCTGATTATCAAACACCTGAGTCTGATGATGATGACTGGCTGAGTGGAGTCACTGACTGGATATAAGGCTGCCGACGCCCTTCTGCCCTGTGGGTGATTTCTCTGTGGGATCCTTGGAGACCAGTCTGAATTCCTGCTCCTCTAAAGCTAAGTTTTCTGCTCGGCTTTTTGCATTTGAGCTTAGACTTTGTTTTGCTTTGTTTTTCTGGATTTCTGCCATTCCCTGCTGGGGTGTGCTGAATTCCTTTAGCTCTGTCTTCTGAAAATACCTGAGTGCTGATTTAGTTTTTGAAGCCTAGCTGCTTCAGGGTCTTTTTCTTATCAGCTTGTTGGCTTATGTCTTTGATAGGGTTTTGGCAGATTGCAGACAGCAACCTTCCTTTCCTGTTTTGTTTAGCTAGCTTGGGCCCCATCGTTTGCTCAGCCTATCTTTCTATCTGTGTGAGTGTTTCTTCATCTTGCTTCACCGTCATTATATGTTGGGGGCTGTCTTTTACTTTGGGGTCTGCTCTGGGGCAGTTTAGATTTCCTTTTCTGTCTTTAGGCTATTTAGCACTCCGGCTGTGATCGAGGGGTCTAGGGCATCGTAGGAACCCTCCACGGCTACTGGTAGTTGTGTTTATAGCTTTCCCAGTTCCCTGTATCCCCGCTCCCCATAACCAACGGTTTCTTAGCCCTAAGCTGATGTCAAGTCCTATGCTCACACTCCTCCCTGCCCTCTAATGGTCAGCTCAAGGTACTGCACGTCACCTACACTTTCCTAGCTGTTTTCCCTTCTGAAATCTAACCAGTCAGCCCATCCATCAGGTCACCTTCCCTACACTCCCCCTTCCTTTGTCTATTGTCTTCCTCGACAATTGTCGGGGCTTAGTGTGCTTATTCCTGAACAGCAGCTAACAGGTATAAGAAACACTAATTTTATTAAGTGTGTGGACTACACCTTAATATGAACTAATGTGGCCTACACAACTGTCAAGTGGAGTGTTTGGTGAACTTTATTTACGTGTTTTTTTTTAAAAAAAACAAAAAGGATGTGACCAAAGATGTGAAAGCGATAGTATCACAAACTTTTTGGAGCTATTACAATGCAGGAAGGTAACCGACAATGCAATGGATGAGGCTCCAAAAAATAGGCTAATACTAATCTGGCTGCGGCTGAAGGGCACAAGCCAGCAAAAAGGCTCCTCTCTCTACTCCTATATAGTGTTTGCAACCAACCAATGTAGATGGATACGGATGGAAGCACACTAATAGGAGAAAAAAATCTGGAAAAATGAGCTGCAATAAAACAAAAAAAGGACTATGTATGAGGCAGTGACGAACGCTGAGCGGACTACATCCAGAGGTGGCTGCAGAACACACTACAACGTGAGCTGCACTCACACACAGAGACCTCTCAGACAGCTGTGAACAGTGCAAAGAACTGTGCACTAGCACTGAAAGGATGCCGAAAGGCTCCGCTGTCTACTCCTATAGTGTTTGCAACCAATGTATATGGATACGGATGGATGCACACTAATAGGAGAATTAATGAAAAATGAGCAGCAATAAAAGAAAAATATGTATGAGGTAGTGACGCACGCTGAGCGGCCTACAACCAGAGGTGGCTGCAGGACACACTACACAGCGTGAGCTGCACTCACACAGACCTTGCAGACAGCTGTGAACAGCGCTGCAAGGCAAAAGAAAGCTACAGTGATTGATAATGTAGCCTGGGTAAAGCACAATATTATTTTGAAAATCGCTATCTCTAACTGTCCCTCAGAGTCTTGAACAGCAGCCTGTCCCTAACTGAATTCACAGCAGAGTGAACCCTAAATGGCGGCGGCGGCTTTTATAGTTCATCATGACATCATTTCAGCAGCCAATCACAGCCATGCCATTAGTTAGCATGCCTACATGCCTAACAGGATGTGCCCACACTTCTGAGGATTCCTCATTGGCTGAATCAAATCAAACTGGCTCATAGCATTATGGGAACTTCCGATTCCGGTATTCGATATGCTAAAAGTATCGGAACGCAGTATCGATATTCCAATACCGCGAATATCGGCCGATACCCGATATTTGCGGTATCGGAATGCTCAACACTAGTTTCTAGGCATTATATTAATGCAGATTGTAAGGTTGCTGAATTTTTCTAGATTCATGTATCTTCCTGGCCATGTAACACCTTTGGAGTTCATGGGCTTGGGATCCTCAATCTGGACAAACTATCCAAAGGTATCCTTCAATGTCAACTAACGCTATCCCCCGAGAATCTGGGAACATTTCTGTATTTGTTGTATTTTCATATGCTAGAACAGGGGTCTCAAACTTGGCAGAGTAAATGGGCCGCACATAAAAAAAATTTAAGCTGGTGGGCCGCATTCCTTTCAAACTTAATACAGTACAAAATTATTGTTAAACAATTGTTGATTTGAACTACTATAACAATTCTATATTACTGTACTATAATACAGCTAGGTTTAAACTTAACGGAAATTTGCAGGCTTACTCCACATGCTTATTTCAACAATCCATTCTGCCCCCTCCTGTGTCTTACTGTCACATTCTGCCCCCTCCTGTGTCTTACTGTCACATTCTGCCCCATGTCCATTCTGCAACCTCCTGTCTTACGGTCACATTCTGCCCCCTCCTGTGTCTTACTGTCACATTCTGCCCCATGTCCATTCGGCCCCGTGTCTCACATTCTGCCCCATGTCTCTCACATTCTGCCCCCATATCTTGCATTCTGCCCCCATGTCTCTCATTCTGCCCCCATGTCTCGCATTCTGCCCCCATCTTGTCTCGCAGTCTGCCCCCATCATGTCTCGCATTCTGCCCCCATCATGTCTCGCAGTCTGCCCCCATCATGTCTCGCAGTCTGCCCCCATCATGTCTCGCAGTCTGCCCCCATCATGTCTCGCAGTCTGCCCCCATCATGTCTCGCAGTCTGCCCCCATCATGTCTCGCAGTCTGCCCCCATCATGTCTCGCAGTCTGCCCCCATCATGTCTCGCAGTCTGCCCCCATCATGTCTCGCAGTCTGCCCCCATCATGTCTCGCAGTCTGCCCCCATCATGTCTCGCAGTCTGCCCCCATCATGTCTCGCAGTCTGCCCCCATCATGTCTCGCAGTCTACCCCATCATGTCTCACAGTCTTCCCAGGCCTCAGCGATGCTACCGGCAAGTACCGTTCCCAGGGATGCCTTCGACAATTACCTGTGATGACTTAGCGGTCTCGCGTGATGCTACATCATCTGGGGTCATTGTCGCAAGGCATCGCTGGGAACGGGACTTGCCGGGAGCATCGCGAGGATCGGGAAGGCTCCGGCGGCCGCCGGAAGGCGAGAATGTCATGATTTTTTTTTTTATTATTTTTAACATTATATCTATTTACTATTGATGCCGCATAGGCAGCATCAGTAGTAAAAAGTTGGTCACACTTGTCAAACACTATGTTTGACAAGTGTGTACAACCTGTCAATCAGTTTGCCAAGCGATGCTACAGATCGCTTGGAAAACGGTAGCATTCTGCAAGCTAAGCTAATTCCGCATGTGTGCACATAGCCTAAATAACTTTCATAATATTTGGACATAGTACTTGAAATAAACCTATATCAGAAAAAAAATGTACGAATGCATTATGAATAACCCTGCCACGCCATTGTTGATTGTTTTAATGCACTTGATTACTTTCTCTGTTAATCACTCTAACTGGGTCAAAATCATCGGGGAAAACATCTTGCTTGATTACTTCACCCTTAGGGGTACTTCACACTAAGCGAGATCGCTAGCGAGATCACTGATGAATCACCGATTTTGTGACGCATCAGCGATCTCGCCAGCGATCTCGCTGTGTGTGGCACGCATCAGTGACCCACCCCCCTGCTGGGTATCGCTGATCATGCAGGAATGTCCTGGGCCATTGCTTGATCGTTGGTCTCCCGCTGGCCAGCATCGCTGCGTGTGGCAGCGGGAGACCAACGATCAGCGATCTCCCAGCGCTGTAAGCAGACGCTAGGAGCTGGTATCCAAGGTAAACAGCGGGTAACTAAGCGCCGCGCTTAGTTACCTGCTGTGTACCTTGGATACCAGCGTGCTTGTGCTGGAAGCTGGTATCCAAGGTAAACAGTGGGTAACTAAGCACCGCGCGCGCTTAGTTACCCACTGTTTACCCTGGATACCAGCTCCCAGCACGAGCACGCTGGTATCCAAGGTACACAGCGGGTAACTAAGCACGTGCGGCGCTTAGTTACCCGCTGTTTACCTTGGATACCAGCATTCTCGCTTGTCCTGATCGCTGGTGAGATCTGCCTGTTTGACGGCTCACCAGCGATAATGTAACGACGCACCAGCGATCCTGACCAGGTCGTATCGTTTTCGGGATCGCTAGTGCGTCATTTAGTGTAACGAGACCCTTAGTCACTCCCCACTGACTCAAGGGCACACAGATTAAGTATACTGTTCTTCAGTTTAATGCACTGCTTTTGTCCAGAAGACAACCAACGAAACAAACAAGAGTTGGTCAATATAAACAGTCAAAATTCGTGCCTCAGCATTCTCAAGTCACATGAACAAAAGAGAGGGTCCTTGAAGCGACAGATTGTATTGAATGGTATGCTTTTTTTTTTCCTCCTCCCCTCCAGTCACTGTTCCTAGCTTGGAGGAGCCATTTGCAATTTATTAGCCAATTGCAATTTATGTATTTATTTATTTTTTAAGCATGCAAAATATGATTGCCATGACCCCAGGGACTTTACCCTAACTGGGTCTTATAGGCCATAAATGCTTCTGGAGGCCAGAGGGCCATACCGTAATGGTCACTCTGGATAAATAGGCCACAGAAGCCCTGTTTTTTAACATATTTACATTACAAAATGAACATATCAGTATAACATTGACAAAAAGGAACGGGGTCTATGGAAGCCGTGCACCAGGTTTTTTGCTTCAACAGCCGCACCTTAGGCCCTCAACCGCACCACACCAGATTGAGGACCCTACTGAATGGCGCTACCAATTAAATTGTCCTGCTGAGACCTCAGCCCAGTAGAGACCCCTTTTATTTAAATTATACTTTGATGACCAAATGAAGCAAAAAGAGGGGAGAGGTAGGTAACCGCCCCACCAAATAGGCCCCCTACTCCCCCCTTCTGCTACCAGCACCTGGCTCTCCACAGATCCATTCCCCACCCAAGATGGTTGCCCCTTCACAGAACAACATTAAACAACATTAGCAGTCCTGTTTATTAACATATTTACATTACAAAATGAACATATCAATATAACATTGACAAATAAGGAAGCGGGTCTATGGAAGCCGTGCACCAGCTTTTTTTGTGCCAACAGCCGCTCCTTAGGCCCTCAACCGCACCACACTGGTTCGAGGACCCACCTGTTTATGACCACAACCGTAACACACCAGATCGAGGACCCTACTGAATGGCGCTACCAACTAAATAGTCCCGCTGAGACCTCAGCCCAGTAGGGACCCCTTTTATTTAAGTTATACTCTGACCACTAAATGAAGCAAAAAGAGGGGATGGGTAGGTAACTGCCCCACCAAATGGGCCCCCTACTCCTCCCTTCTGCTACCATCACCTGGCTCTCCACAGACCCGAACCCCACCCAAGATGATTGCCCCTCCACAGAACAATATTAAACAACATTAACTTGACTCTGAAAAAGGAGGCGGAGAATTGAAGGTTCAACCATTTTGAAACTGCAACAAAGAGCTCCACCATGCCACCCCTAGCCGCACCACAAAAGGCCCAGGGGGACCCAGCAGACTGTTGCACATACCAACAATTGTCACGTTGAGACCTCTCTCAGTACTGACAGGTTTTCAATTTTAAGAACTAACAGCTCCACCATGCCACCCCCAGTTGCCAAAAACAAATAACTGCTTTTGATTCAGTTCCTGAAATGTATATAAGTGAGAATGAAACACCATGTATGCACATATAAGTTATAGTTTACAACCAAGGTATACAACAGGTTGATACTGGAAAATCTTCTATCATAGGTCAGACATAATCACTGATGGGCAATATTATGTTATATGCTGCAGCAATAAATGAGGAGAAGCCACCTGCTCCTCTACTAAATCACCAACTGCACAAAAATAATAAGAAATATAATATGTAAGTGTAGTATAAGCTGCCTGCAGCCATATGTGTATGTGTAGCAGACTGCAAGTCCTGTATCCCAATCAGTCATGCAACGTACATACAGTACAATAGACGAAAGACACGGCTGAAAACTGGGACTATGATATGTCCTCCAGAGCAAGGTGCAGCATCACACTAGGAGTGCCCACTCAATGCTCTGCCATGTGCCGAGTTATTATTTCCCACTCAATGCCCCGTCATGTGCTGAGATATTAGTGCCCACTCTCCGCCCCGCTATGTGCTGCGTTATTAGTGCCCTACTCACTACCCTGCCCTGTGATGAGTTACTCCCCAAATATTTATTTTATATATGATAAAACATATATATTAAAGGGAATCTGTCACCTATTTTGTGGTTTATAAAATGTGGCCACCACCATCAGGGGCTTATCTACAGCATTACAGAATTCTGTAGATAAGCCCCCGATGTAACCTGAAAGAGAAGAAAAGCAAGTTATATTATACTCACCCAGGGGCGGTCTGTGTCCGGTTCGGGTCTGCAGGGTGTCACGGTCCGGTCCGGCCCTTCCATCTTCTAGCGATGATGTCCTCTCCTTTGCCTCCCGTCGTGGCTCCGGCGCAGGCGCTCTGCTCTGTTGAGGGCAGAGCAGAGTACTGCAGTGTGCAGGCACTGGACCTCTTCCGGCACCTGCGCACTGCAGTACTCTGCTCTGCCCTCAACAGGGCAGAGCAGTGCGCCTGCGCCATGACGGGAAGCAAAGAAGAGGACATCATCGCTAGAAAATAGGAGACGCCAGACTACACCGCGACACCCTCCGGACCGACCTGGACTCGGACTGCCCCTGGGTGAGTATAATATAACTCCTTTTTCTTCTCTTTCAGATTACATTGAGGGCTTATCTACAGCATTCTGTAATGCTGTAGATAAGCCCCTGATGGCGGTGGCCACATCTTATATACCAAAAAATAGGTGACAGATTCCCTTTAAAGCTCCAGGTAATCCACTCAGGCATGTGCTATCCACCAACTTAGGTAATGTAAAATAAAAACTTGGTGGGTATACACTGATCCTGTTTAATATGAGCGGGACAATATACAGAAACAGGAGGCATATATCAGGCAGGACAGCGTGCCACATAAGAGGGCTAAAAGCTGCCATAACTACAGAAAGAACTAAGCTGGAAGTCAGGTCTAGATTATATGTACAGCAAGGAAAACCTGTATACACAGTATCTTTATACAGCATGATCCATATATAGCAGAGAGAGAAGTAAAAACATGTACCTCAGGTATGTATCCATGATAAGTATACAGCACATTTGTACGGAGCCTTTACTCAGATACCACATACAGTATATAGTGAAAGCAACCTGGTTGCACTGAATCTGTACAGACAAGATGATCAGCGTATGGCAAAGATGAGGTCACATACAGGTCACAAGACTCCATAAATGGGAAGGGGAAAGAAAAAAAATCAGCACAGCAAGGCCAGTATCCTCATCAAACACACACCATCCGCCAACTCTCCTCTCTCACCCTTATCTCAAGCACATGTGCCCACAGAACTAATGGCAGACAATGTATGTGTCCATGCTCTGTACTCTCATACATATACCATGCTCCAACTGCTCTCCTCTCACCAAGGTCCAGTAAACCCAGCTCCACCATGTTAATGGCAGACCCTGTAAACCTGTAGCAGCCACCCGAGTGAACATGGTGGCCACATGAATCTCTGAGGTAATATTAATCCCATATATGATGTAGGAGCTAATACTACACCAATACATGATGTCTGAGATGAATGTGCTCCTAAAATCATCTGTAATGTGAAGTGATGACCCCAGTATTACTCTCCCTAACACTGCAGACATGAGGGAACTCTGAGGTAATATTGATCCCATATGTAGGAGGGTGGACTGATATATGGACCTGTCTGATGAAGGAAAATGTAAAATATGCAGTGTACAATGCTAGAGTTGAGCGACTTTTGGCTTTTTAGGGTCGAGTTTCGTTTTGTGAAACCCGACTTTTCCAAGTCGGGTCGAGCAAGATCGGCCGATTATGGGGAAAAGTCGGGGTCGTCCCGAAACACGAAACCCAATGTAAGTCAATGGGGAATAAAAGTCGGCAGTGAGAGGAGGACAGGAAACACACCTACAGTGCCCATTTGAATGCCAAAAGCATCAATTCTTCTTACTTAAGCTTGTCAACCTTAATTAACTTCATAACACAAGTTACGCACTGAAAAATGGGGGTTATTTAGCTAAAGTTGTGGGGGGGTAGGGCTGGCTCCAGGTTTTCATGTGCCCTGGGCGAAAGAGCGCCCCTTTAACACATACCACAACTCATCATGCTCCGATATGGCAGAGAAATAGCGGTATAGTACAATGAAAAATACTTCACTTTTTACATCTCATGACGAGGCCCATCTATTTCTCCATACAGAATCATTGGTCCCATATAATGTTTGAAACAGTATATGATGAGCTTCACATAATGCTACAGTATATGTTGGGCCCCATGGATGAAGCTCCACTGTCTTATGGGCCCAAATAATGCTCCAAACATAATGGGCCCCATTTCTAATGCTCTAGTGTATAATGGGCCCTGTAAATGCTGCTCCAGTGTCTGATGTCCACCTTTGGAATGTTCCAGTGTATGGTGGGCCCCATCTATCATTCTCCAGAGTATAGTGCTCCCCAAAAATTGCTGTCCCAACATTGAAAACAATCAAATAAGTCTTCTCGCTAGGGAATCCCTGTACTAGTCTGGACTCCTCATCATCCCCATCTTCCATCTCACTGCACAGTATTTCAACCTTGCAAGTGCTGTGATCCTGAGCAAGCAGGGGGGGCCCACTCATTGGCGACGGCCCTGGCACAGGGCCCCTGATAGTACGGTGGTGTGTCTGATGGCGGGTGGGCCGAACCTGCACTTTCATCTGCAGCTTCCTCTTTGTCACCGTGTAAGATGGAACTGTATATGGGAAGGGTAACCTGAGTTTCATCAGGGTCAGATTCAGGCCGTGTAGCGTGCGAGGGGAATGTAGTGGTCTGGGTCAATGTACCAGCAGATTCATCGAGCAGTGGCTGGGCATCAGTGCACTTGTGTCGCCCCCAGGAGTACGGTCGCCACAGTGGCATTACCTTCCTCCTAGGGAGTGTGATGTCATGCTTGGGAGCAACGAAGGATCTCTCTAGCAGGTTAACTGATTGGGCGGCGTTATTCCCACGAGTCATGACCCTCCAAACAGCGTTCATGAAGGCAAAGTGTTTGTTTTACGTGGGCAGTATGGTTGCAAAGCGGAACCTTAAAGGAATGTCCAGAAGGGCACCACCAGGAGTGGAGCCTACGGTTAAATTCGACTCCACCTGGGAAACCTCAACCATGCCAGCTACAGAAAAGATGCACACATTGCAAGCTTAATTCCGTTAACGAACGAGACTCCGTCATGCCCCGCGGTCCGAGTCTGGCTTACTAGAGGGACACGTGAGGCTCTGGCACATGAGATTGGCCAATAACTGGTGTGTCATGCCCTTACATGTCTGTGGCTGCATGTGCGCTACACTGAAAAGGCCAGCGTTTGTCGCTTACAGGTGCCGTTCTCACGCCCAGTATGGATTACACGTGATTGCACAAAGGTGAGAAAGGGTACCGTATCCCCGGATAACATGTATGGATAGCGTACACATTCAAAATATATGTCTATACATCAGGAGGCAGGCTCAGACGGTGTTAGGCCCAGTATGGATTGCACGTGATTGCACAAAGGTGAGAAAGGGTACCGTATCCCCGGATAACATGTATGGATAGCGTACACATTCAAAATATATGTCTATACATCAGGAGGCAGGCTCAGACGGTGTCAGGCACAGTATGGATTTGACGGCCCAGACTACACAGCGGAGGAGCAGGGAGAGGTAAAGATTACAAATGCTGGGGCCCTGCCCAAGCAAGGGGGGCCCACTCGTGGGCGTCGGTACTGGCACTGGGCCCCTCATAGTATGGCGGTGTGTCTGACGGCGGGTGTGCACCACCACCGTCAGAGACACTTGATTGCACTATGAGGGACCCTTTTTTCTGTCAGGATTGATCCAGCTGCACTGAAGACTCTTTCCGATAGCACACTTGCAGCTGGGCAAGCGAGCTCCTGTAAGGCATATTGTGCCAATTCAGGCCAGGTGTCCAGTTTAGCGGCCCAATAGTCAAAGGGGAATGACCTGTGTGGGAGAACATCGATATGGGAGGAAAAGTAGTTTGTAACCATAGTTGACAACTGCTGTCTCCTGTCACGTTCCATCGATGCAGTTACCAGTTGTGTGAGCGGTACTTGAAAAATCAGTCCACAACATTGTCATGAAACCCCTGTCTCCAACGCCACTTCTGCTGTGTGCACCATGAACACCTCTGCCAAGCTGCCCCCGGCCCGTACGGCTCGTGTGAGAACCATCACCGCTGCTGTGTGCTGGGAATGCCTCAAGCAACCGATTTACCAGAGTTGCTTGTTTATTAGCCAATATTAGGTCAAGGTTCTCCTGTGGCATGTTTTGTAATTTGCCTTTATAGCGTGGATCCAGGATGCTGGCCAACCAGTAGTCGTCATCGTTCATCATTTTGGCAATGCGGGGGTCCCTTTTTAGGATCTGCAAGGCATAATCTGACATGTGGGCCAATGTTCCCGGTGTCAATGATGCACTGCGAGTGCTGGTTGGAGGAGCACTTTCTGGCAAATCCACATCCCTCCAGTCACGCACAAACCCTGTACCAGACCTTGCCACGCCAACATTTTCACTTGCCCCATGAGATGCATCCTCCTCCCCTAAGTAATCATCCCCATCATCATCCTCCTCCTCCTCCTCTTCTTCCTCCACCTTGTCCAGGAGAGGTCCCTGAGCAGACAATGGCTGAATGTCATCAAGGATTCCCTCCTCGTCAACATTGGCTGCAGACGCCTGCTCCTTAAGGTGCGTCAAAGTTTGCATGAGCAGACGCATAAGTGGGATGCTCATGCTTAGGATGGCGTCATCTGCGCTTACCAGCTGTGTGCATTCCTCAAAACACTGAAGGACTTTACAGAGGTCTTTCAGCTTCGACCACTGCACACCTGTCAACTCATGTCTGCTCTCAAAGTGCCTGGCCGTGTATCCTCCCACAAATGCATTATGGCCTGCCTCTGCTCGCACAGCCGCTCCACCATGTGCAGGGTGGAGTTCCACCTTGTTGCAATGTCGATAATGAGGCGGTGGTTGGGAAGGTGGAGCAATCGCTGCAGCTTCTGCATACGAACGGAGTGTACAGGCGACCGGCGGATGTGCGCGCACAGTGTTCGCACCTTATGGAGCAGGGCTGTTAACTCCGGATAATTTTTGAGGAAGCACTGCACCACCAGGTTCAAGGTGTGAGCCAAGCAAGGTATGTGGCTGAGTTTTGAAAGGGCTATGGCTGCCACAAAATTACGGCCGTTATCACTAACTACCTTGACTGCCTCAAGATGTACACTGCCCAGCCATGACTCAGTTTGTCGCTTCAAGTACTCGGCCAGCACCTCGGCGGTGTGTCTGTCGCCCAAACACATCATCTGCAACACAGCCTGCTGACGCTTTCCACTAGCTGCTCGATAGGGGGACACCTCGTGTGCAACAGTGGCAGCTGCAGATGGAGTGCTCGTATGACTGCGCTCTGTGGACGAGCTTTCGCTTCTGGAGGAGGAGGATCGAACGCCTACAGCCAACTGTTTCCTATACCGTGGGCTAGGCAGCACTGTCCCACCACCGCTGTCCCCTGTGGACCCTGCATCCACCACATTAACCCAGTGCGCAGTGATGGACACGTAACGGCCCTGGCCATGCCGACTGGACCATGCATCAGTTGTGAGGTGCACCTTTCCACTCACTGACTGCTTGAGTGCATGGACAATGCTGTCTTTTACATGATGGTGGAGGGCTGGGATGGCTTTGCGAGAGAAGTGGCGACTGGGTAGGTCATAGCATGGTACTGCATAGGCCATGAGTTCGCGGAAAGCTGCGCTTTCCACCAACCGATAGGGCATCATCTCAAACGAGATTAGTTTGGCAATGTGGGCGTTCAAACCCAGTGTACGCGGATGAGAGACTGAGTACTTTCTTGACCTACTCATAGTGTCTGGGAGGGTGAGCTGGACTTGAGAGCTGCATATGGTGGAAGTAGCGGTGGACAGGGCGGACTGAGAGAGGGTTGATGATGGTGATGGAGTTGGTGTTTGCTGCTGTGCTAACCGGTGGGCTTACAGTGGGGGAAACAATGTAGCGTTGCTGACTACCTTCTTTGTGATCAGTTGCACATGTGGCACTTGAGGTTTGGTGTTGTGTCCACGCTTGCAAGTGCATGCTGGTTAAATGTCTAAGCATGCAACTGGTATTCAAATTTTTCAGATTTTTCCCTCGGCTAAAGGTCTTTGCGCACTTCTTACAGATAACCTTGGCCTGATCATGAGGATTTTGTTCAAAAAAGTGCCACACTGCACTCTTCCTACTTTGGCAGACATTTTGCGGCCTAGCACGCTGTGATCTTTTGACCCTCTGGACAAGCTGTCCAGCAACTCTTTTGATTTTTGGAACCTGTCTTTGGAGTGCTCCGGGCCTGCCAGATAACAGCTGTTGCGATGTCGATGTCTGCTGTGGATGCTCCTCATCTGAGCTATTGGAAGCAGCACCCTCTTCCCCCAATGGATGCCAATCTGGGTCAACAACTAGGTCATCCATCACCTCCTCTTCAATGTCATGTGCACCTTACTCTGTGTCACCGTGTATGGTGGTATAGTGTGCGGGAAGGGGCACCTGAGTCTCATCAGGGTCAGAATCTGGCTCTGTACACTGCGAGGACAATGTAGTGCTCTGAGTGAATGTACCAGCAGAATCATCTATCAGCGGCTGTGCATCAGTGCACTCCATGTCAGATTCATCTTGGCCTGGGTAATTCACCATTTCACTTGATAATCCAGGCATGGTATGTGAAAACAGGTCCATGGAGTAATCAGTAGTATGGCCTGCGTCATCCTTCAATCTTGGTTGGGGTGAAGGACACAAGGAAAGGTGTGGTTCATGAACATGAGCCTCCAATGACGACTCAGTGCTTTTACTTTTTACAACTTCAGAAGAGGAGGCGATAGAGCTGGAGGCTGAGTCAGCAATGTAAGACAAAACTTTTTCCTGATGCTCTGGCTTTAAAAGCGGTTTGCCAACTCCTAGAAAACTAAGCCTTCGAAGCCTTATGGAGCCAGACGATGACTCAGGCTCAACACCTCCTGCATTCGGTCCTATTTTGCTCTTGCCACTACCATCAGATCCACCACCAACACCATCATTACCAGCTGCCAACCCCCGCCCAATTCCACGGCCTCTTCCACCAGCCTTCCTCATTTTTTGTAGAAATGTAGACAAAATCCAACAAACTATATAGTAATGTAAAACAAGGTACAAGGTGTCTATAGGACAGGGGAGATTTTGAATTTCTGCACACACTTGTGGACACTGGACACTTATGGATTGTGTGAGACCCACTGAATATCACAGCGCTATGTCACAGGCTCGATGGCACAGGTGTGAAAAAAGTGACTACAGGATCACAGAGATTTTGAATTTCTGCACACACTTGTGGACACTGGACACTTATGGATTGTGTGAGGCCCACTGAATATCAGAGCGCTATGTCACAGGCTCGATGGCACAGGTGTGAAAAAAGTGACTACAGGATCACAGAGATTTTGAATTTCTGCACACACTTGTGGACACTGGACACTTATGGATTGTGTGAGGCCCACTGAATATCACAGCGCTATGTCACAGGCTCGATGGCACAGGTGTGAAAAAAGTGACTACAGGATAAGGGAGATTTTGAATTTCTGCACACACTGGTGGACACTGGACACTTTTGGATTGTGTGAGGCCCACTGTATATCAGAGCGCTATGTCACAGGCTCGATGGCACAGGTGTGAAAAAAGTGACTTCAGGATCACAGAGATTTTGAATTTTTGCACACACTTGTGGACACTGGACACTTTTGGATTGTGTGAGGCCCACTGAATATCACAGCGCTATGTCACAGGCTCGATGGCACAGGTGTGAAAAAAGTGACTACAGGATAAGGGAGATTTTGAATTTCTGCACACACTAGTGGACACTGGACACTTTTGGATTGTGTGAGGCCCACTGAATATCAGAGCGCTATGTCACAGGCAGAAATTGGCTAGTGTATCACAAACTACAAGGTGTATGTAGAATTGGGCAGAATAGGAATCTCCCTAGAGTGTAGGTCTGTAAGAACGGAACAAGTCCTCCACTTATCCTTCCACAGTGACACACAGATAGCTTCACTGTGGCCGTGATAACAGCCGTTACACGGTACTGAGAGGAGCTTGCACGTACACGGCTGTCCGGTGTACGTAAAATTGTCAAGCTCCGTGTTTTTTAAGTATACGGACTGACACACGCTGTCTCTCTATAGTTTTGAATGTGATCAAACAGCAAATATATTTAACTGTTTGAAAGCTAGACAAAACTATTAGGTGCAGGTCTGTAAGAAGTGGGCTGTGGAGTCGGAGTCGGAGTCGTGGAGTCGGAGTTAGTTTTGGTTGGAGTCGGAGTCGGAGTCGGTAGAAATGTACCGACTCCAGCTTTAAAAAAAATTTATTAATATTTCATAATTGAACTTTCATATGAATTTTGTAAATGTTACTCAAATATATATGTTCTATCAAACTATGAACAACAGTGATAAGCAGTTCTGCTGGAGATAGAGACATTTCTTACTTCTTGTGTGTCACTGTTCTCCACTGCCCTTATCTAATCTTATACTTGGTTAACCTCATGCTGCCCCAACCCCCCTACTTACAATGTATGAAACTGAAAGTGAAAATGTGTTGCAAATTCTTAGTAGTAAAGCTCCTCCTCTAGACTAGATCATACTAGGTGTGCGTCTTCCAAGCATCTCACAGCTGCCTGCTACTCAGAAGAGGAAGACTGTAAGAAGTATTATCCTTTCAACAAACTTTGCATCAGTTAACTGTGAGTACATGAGGAATAATAACAGTATTACTGACCACTATATCAGTTGTACGACCTGGCAATAATTTTGTACAATTGTTTTTAGGAAAAACAATTGTCATTTGGATTGTGAATGCAGAATTAAAAACCTGAGAATGTCAAAGAAGCATCACATTAAATCAGCTGTATTTGAACATTTCACCATCACTCAAGATAGAAAACATTATGTCTGTCAGTGTATGACAAATGATCCAGACGAAAACAAATGCTGTGAAGCCAAGATGAGTGCATATTCAGGCAAAGATAAAAATGCTCCTACCAGAGCTTCTAATCTAAAGAGACATTTACAGCGCTTTCATCCAGAAGTACTGAAAGCAGTGGATGAGAAAGACTGCATCCAAACCAATGAACCAGTGCCCAGCTCTTCCAGCCAAACAAAGGAGCAGAGAACATTGCAGCCATTAGTTGCAAGATATTTTGTCAGTGACAAAGTTACTGTGACAATGACAGTAGATACATTTAAAAAACAGATCATAGAGCTTGTTGTAAAGGATAGTGTGCCTATTTCATTATTTTCACGACCAGCTTTTATGTGTCTGAATGGGGAAATGGCCCGCAAGCTTGGTGTTTCTCTGGAGAGAGAGAGTATTAGAAAATTAGTAATCGAAGAAGCTTTTAAACAAAAGGAAGAACTTAAAAAAACTCTCAAGGGACGCTTTCTGTTTCTTAAAATGGATGCCTGCACACGTCACAGAGTGAACTATTTTGCCATCAATGTCCGATTTGTTTGTGACAAAAATGAAATAGTTACCAAGACATTGGCAGTAAAAGACACCAAAGCTCATCACACCAGTGAGTTTCTCCAGGTCTTGGTGGAAAAGGTTCTGCAAGACTATGAACTTAAAAAAGAGCAAGTTCTTTCTGTCGTAACTGACAATGCTTCAAATATGATAAGTACTATTAAGCTAATGAATGAGAGTAATGATGGTGACCAGCAGCTAGAAGAACATTCTGGGTCCACAGACACAGAAATGTTTGAAATAGAGGAACACAGTATTGTAACTGAGGAGCAAACTGAAGTTGCTTCAGATGAACAGCAACATGATAGTTTAGATGATCTTGTTGAAACTGTGTCAATATGTTCTTTCATTCATCACATGCGCTGTGTTGTGCATACGCTACAGCTGGCTATAAGAGACAGTCTGCAAGAAGGACATGCTGCTGCACTGATTGGCAAGGTGAGAAAATTGGCTACTGTTGCCAGAACCCCTAAAGTTGACTCAATTTTGAAGAGACGTGCTGGAAAAGGGGCAATTATTGATCAAGCCACACGATGGGGCAGTACTTACTTAATGATTCAGCGCTTGGTTGAACTGAAAACCTTTCTTGTAGACATGGCTAACCCTCAACTGATGCTAAATGAAAGTCAGTGGAATCAGGTGACTGAGCTGGAAAAATTGCTAGAGCACCCATTTACAGTGACTAAAAAATTACAAGCAGAGGACTTAACTCCAGGTATTTTCTTAAAGGAGTGGAAGAACCTGATGTTTCGCCTGTCCCAAAGAGGAGGGTTAATTGCAAGTGGCATTGCTACATCAATGAAACGGAGAGAGGAGCTACTATTACAAAATAACATTCTTTTGGCAGCTGTTTATGTAGACCCAATGCATCGGATTCTTCTAGATGATCAACAGCTAAGTAAAGGAAAAGAAGCTCTGTTTGAAATAGCAGTAAGGATGAAAGGGTTGCAGAACAGTCAGGAGGAACAAGAAGAATTTGGTCGTCCTGCCACATCTTCACCCTCATCATCAACTGATGAAGAATTTAATTTCGAAAAATATTTGGATCACAAGGACCATGCAAAGCGTTCCCGCATAGAAGAAGAGTCATCCCCATCAAGGAACACAGCCAGTACATTTCAGCAGAATTTTTCATGTGCACTAAAAGAAATTGAGAAATTTGACCGTTCATCAAAAATAACAGTGCAACAAGTGATTCCTCTGTATCCTGACATTGTCAGAGATGTTGCCCGAGTGGTTACTGCTTTGCCACCAACACAAGTTAGTGTAGAGAGGTTGTTCTCTGCTCTCAAAATAATTAGATCAGATTTGAGGGCATCCATGAAGGAGGATCTGACAGAGGCAATACTTTTTCTGAGGACAAATTTATAGATTTCTTCTTATTAACTGCATAAAAGTGTTTATTGCATATTTACTTACAGTTTAGAAAAGTTTATAAAAGTTATTTGCTATATTCTAATTATATTCTAATAAATGTAGTTTTTGCTCTAAGTGGTCTGATTACTTATATGATGGTGAGAAACTGAATAAGCACGATGTTTAATATTTTACAACAGTAAATTTGTTGTTATGAATTGGCCATTTATGAAGGAGTCGGAGTCGGAGCCGGAGTCGGAGTCGGAGCCTGATAAAATCCAGGAGTCGGAGTCGGAGTCGCAACTGTGGCTTACCGACTCCACAGCACTAAGAACGGAACATGTCCTCGACTTATTCTCACAGAGTGACACACAGATAGCTTCACTGTGGCCGTAATAACAGCCGTTACACGGTACTGAGAGGAGCGTGCACATACACGGCTGTCCGGTGTACGTAAAATTGTCAAGCTCCGTGTTTTTTAAGTATACGGACTGACACGCTGTCTCTCTATAGTTTTGAATGTGATCAAACAGCAAATATATTTAACTGTTTGAAAGCTAGACAAAACTAGTAGGTGCAGGTCTGTAAGAACGGAACATGTCCTCGACTTATTCTCACAGAGTGACACACAGATAGCTTCACTGTGGCTGTGATAACAGCCGTTACACGGTACTGTGTGAGGAGCGTACACCGCTGTATGGTGTGAAAAAAATGCACGCTCAGTACCTCAGCAGGACAGAAAAAAAAATTGGGATTGCTTTTAAAAAAGCAGTTTGCAGAGCAGTGGGTAAACAGCAATGCAGCTGTCAGGAAGCCTTAGAAGGCAGCCTAACAACCAACACCGCTGATCCACCACAATATAGCCTCCCCTTGCACTGCACACACAGTGACTGGTGTGTTGTACAGGCAAAATCGCTAGCAGCAGAAGCAGTTTTTTTTTCTTCTTCCCTGCCTAACGCTCTCCCTACAGAATCAGCAGCAGCAACCTCTCCCTATGCTAAGATCGGCAGAAGTAAGATGGCGGTCGGCGTGCACGCCCTTTTATAACCCCTGTGACGCCCACCAAAGCAAGCCAATCACTTGCATGCCGTTCTGAAAGATGGTGGTGACCCCTGCCTATGTCATCACGTTGCCCACAGTGTCCGTGGATCCTGATTGGCTGAAAAAGAGCGCAAAACAAACTTTTGAAACGCGACTTTGGCGCGTAAGTCGCCGACCTCGTGGCCGACCTCATCCTAGGGTCGGGTTTCGTTTCATGAAACCCGACTTTGCCAAAAGTCAGCGACTTTTGAAATTTTTCGACCCGTTTCGCTCAACTCTATACAATGCTTTATTGTAATTTGTATGAAGATGTGGGGAAAACAGCAGGAATTAGTTAGAGACGGTGTGGTACTGAGTTTTGGCCACTAGATGTAGATATAGGATAGTGAGTGAAGCACATAACAGCAACTGAAACTAGGAAACACAGAGTCATGGTGGGTGGAGTTACAGGACTGAGAAGGAGAATTCCCATTAAAGGAGATAAAAGGAAACAGAG
Source organism: Dendrobates tinctorius (assembly GCF_039654945.1). NCBI lineage: Eukaryota > Metazoa > Chordata > Amphibia > Anura > Dendrobatidae > Dendrobates > Dendrobates tinctorius. Next base: position 78,197,217 of record NW_027361696.1, read on the forward strand.
TCCCAGGGTTAGAGAGATCTCAGGAGGTGACAGAGAAGAGCTCAGGAGAAGACAGAAGAAAGCAGAGCTCAGGAAAAGACAGAGGAGAGAGACGGATAGTCGGGGAGTGGCCCTGACAGGACAGCTGCAGAACACAGGACAAAGGATGCCTAGGGTTCCGGACGGCTGGACACTGAGAGGGTAGTAAGTGTTGCAGAGGACGGACTCGATCGGGGGAAGCGCTGTGGCCATGGGCCTAACGGCAGCCACAGTGAAAGAACCCAGAGGGCTGTTGGAAACAGGAGAAGGAGGAGGTGATAGGTCACATTGCTGTGGATGTCAAAGAAGACACCCAATAAAGTAGACCTGATTGAACGTTTACCTGCGTCTGTCTCCTGTCTGTCTCGCAGTCGAAAGTGACCACCCCCCAGTTGGCACACGTACTACACATACATAATGTAGGAGCTGAAACTACACGATGTCTGAGGTGAATGTGCTCCTATCATCTGTTATGTGAAGTGATGACCCCAGTATTACTCTCCTTGGCAAGTGCAGCCGTGCGAAAACATGGTGGCTACTTTAATTTCTGAGGTAATATTAATCCCATACATGATGTAGGAGCCAGCTATAATATGAAGTGATAAACCCCCAGTATTATCCCCTTAATGACCGGAGCTTTTTTCGGTTTTGCATTTTCGCTTTTCACTCACATTCTTCCCAGAGCCATAACTTTTTTATTTTTCCGTCCATATGGCCATGTGAGGGCTTATTTTTTGCGGGACCAGTTTTTGAACTACATCATTGTATTTAGTATGTCGTGTACTTGAAAACAGGAAAAAAAAATTCCAAGTGCGGTGAAATTGCAAAAAAAAGTCCAATCCATTATGATTCTCCAGATCATTATGAGTTCATAGACACCAAAGTTCTTTTTATCTAAGTGGTGAAAAAAAATTCCAAACTTTGCTTAAAAAAAGGAAAAAAATTGCGCCATTTTCCGATACCTGTAGCGTCTCCATTTTTAGTGATCTGGAGTTGGTTGAGGGCTTACTTTTTGTGCGCCACTGACGTTTTTAAGGATACCATTTATGTGCAGATACGATCTTTTGATCGCCCGTTATTGCATTTTAATGCAATGTCGCGGCGACCAAAAAAACATAATTCTGGCATTTCAATTTTTATTCCTGCTTCGCCGTTTAGCAATCGGGTTAATCCTTTTTTTATTGATAGAACGCGGCAATACCTAATATGTGTATGTGTGATTTTTTTTTTTATTGTTTTATTTTGAATGGGGCGAAAGGGGGGTGATTTAAACTTTTATATTTTTTTTAATTTTTTCATATTTTTTAAAACTTTTTTTTTTTTTTTAATTTTGGCATGCTTCAATAGCCTCCATGGGAGGCTAGAAGCATCCACAACTTGATCGGTTCTGCTACATATAGGCGATGAGCAGATCGCCTATATGTAGCAGAATTACAGCATTCCTATGAGCACCGACCACCGGGTGGCGCTCATAGCAATGCCACATCAACAACCATAGTAGTCTCTAGGAGACCTCAGGTTGTTATGGCAAGGTATTGCTGACCCCCGATCATGTGACGGGGGTCAGCGATGCGCGTATTTCCAACTGTTCGCCAGAAGCTCTAATTAAATGCCCACTGTCAGCATTTGAAACTTAATAATAGAGTTAAAAAAAAGAAGCGGTCTCTTTTTTGCAGTACAAGATTCATAAAAATGACATCTTTATACTAAATATTGACAAATGCAGGTGACAAAAAATAATTTATAAATCATAGATTATACATCTGATTATAAGCCCTGATGGTCAGGGCTGTACAAAATAATTAAAGAGACTGCCCACTACTTTTACATTGATGTCCTATCTTTCGTATAGGTCATCAATGTCTGATTGGCCAGGGTCCAGTACTGGGCACCCCCGACAATCAATTATCATCGGCGGTGGCAGCCGCCGACCGGAGGTACTTCTTGCGGAGCTCAACTTGTAGCGGCTGCTGCAGAGTACCACACATCTACCTCCCATTCAAATCAACAGTAGTTTTTCTCCACATATTGGTAATCTCAATGTGAAGCGAAAAAAGAATAAATATGCAGCACTCACCAATATAGCTGAAAAACTGTGCGTCTTTATTTCACATGAATTCCATCAAAAGATATGTGGACATGCAGGACGTTAGAGGAATGCTAGGGGAGGGAGGTGCCAGACAACTGCCGTTTTGCGATTACTCGCTTCTACGGGTCCAGGTGAGTAGAAGCGAGTAATCGCGAAATGGCCATTGTCCAGCACCTCCCTCCCCTTGCATTCCTCTAACGTCCTGCATGTCCACATATCTATTGATGGAATTCATGTGAAATAAAGACGCACAGTTTTTCAGCTATATTGGTGAGTGCTGCATATTTATTCTTTTTTCGCTTCACATTGAAATATTCATGTTTTTTCATGCAAGCACCTCCGTTTTTTGACTGAAATATATACTGCAATACTTCAGATAAATAGCTCCGTCTGTTAATGTGGTGATTTGTGTGCCCTAGTTTGCCGTTCACCTGTTTGTTCTTTGCTGGGAACATATTGGTAATCTGCCTACTCAAGAGAAATTGCACAACAAATTGTATGGTGCAATTTTTCCTGTTAGCCTTGTGAAAATGCAAAATTTGGTGCTAAAAAACATTTTGGTGTGAAAAATGTGATTTTTTTTACTTTCACGTCACAAAGTCATAAACTTCTGTGAAGCACCCAGGGGTTCATGGTGCTCACCACACATCTAGATAAGTTCCCTGAGGGGTCTAGTTTCTAAAATAGTGTCACATGTGAGGGTTTCCACTGTTTAGGCACATCAGGGATCCCCAAATGCGACAGAGCATCCACTAATAATTAAAGCAAATTTTACATTCAAAAAGTCTAATAACGGTCCTTCCCTTCCAAGCTCTGCTGTGCACCAAAACAGTTGTTTTCCCCCACGTATGGGGTACCATACTCAGGAGAAATTGCAGAACAAAATTTGGAGTCCATTTTCTCCTGTTAGGGATTGTTTCAGGAAATACTGCGGGATTGACGCTGCATACATCCGCAGCGTCAAACCTGCAGCGCCCATATGTTACAGCATAGTGGAGGGGATTTCATGAAATCCCATCTCCACTATGCGTTCAAAGACATGCTGCGTGTCTTTCCAGAATGCAGCATGTCTATTTACGATGCGGGAACGCTCCGTCCCCGCAGCGTAAATTTCCCATAGACAATCATTAGATGCGGTAAAAGTGCATCAAATGATTAGTCACATGTGTAATAACTGCGTAAATGCAGCTTACTACGTATATGTACTAATTTAGATAAGGTCTTACCTCTTCCCACCGCCGAAAGTCCCCATCCACTGCATTTCTCGCGATAACAGCTTACCGCGAGAACTGCCGTGTTACCACGAGAACTGCCAGGCACTTGACCGGGGGTTATCTCCGGTCACACTAGGCTAGTTCTCACGGTCAGCTGACCGTGAGAACTGCAGTGTAGGTGACCGCCGGAGATCTCCGGTGGTCATCTACAAGCTCTGCTATGTCTGGATGTCATGCATCCAGATGTAGCAGAGCTGGACTCGTTGTGGAACACTCGTTATTAAGGGCTACATCGGAACAGGAAGTATTTGTGTTTGTTTTATTTTTTTTCAGATCTATGGCTTCGGGGAATTAGGCATATAATAAAATAGCAAAACTGTGTGGTGTTTTATTTCATTATTTTATTTCTGGCTGTGTCTTTTTTGAACCCTTTACATACTATAGGATTAGTAATGGATAGGCGTCTTATTGATGCCTCTCCATTACTAACTGGGCTTGATGTCACCTTACAATGAAAGGTGACATTAACCCCTTATTACCCCATATGTCACCACTACAAGGCAGTTGGAAGAGAGAGGCTAAGTGCCGGAATTTGTGCATCTTACAGATGTGCCATTTCTAGGGCGACTGTGTGCTGGTGTTTGTAGCCGGGGGGGGGTCGATATCCATGGCCCCTTCCTAGGCTATGAATATCAGCCCGAGGTGCGAGACTCGGACGAGTTTCCCCCAAGTGTAACCCCAGTCTAAGGCAGGTCATGAATGGGATAAGAGCACATCAAAATTCAAAGTTTGAAATTTGCAAAATTTTCCACATTTTCGCCAAATTTTCAATATTTTCACAAATAAATGCAAGTCATATCAGTCAATTTTTTTCACTATCATGAAGTACAATATGTCTTGAGAAAACTCTCAGAATTGATATGATCCATTGAAACCTTCCATAGTTATTACCACATAAAGTGATACTGGTCAGAATTGTAAAATTTGACTGGTTAGGAAGGTGAAAACAGGCTTCAGGGTGAAGGGGTTAAAAAGAAGCTATAATCAGAAAATGATTGATTTATATAAGGTTTTGATGTTTCATGTTTTTTTTTTTTTTTAAGACTCAGAACCTTTATTAAAAAAAAATAGTAATCCTGGGATTTTCATATGGGCCACTGGAGCGTTTTTAGATGCAGCAGGCTTTTTATATTCTGGGAAGGATTAAAAAAGCAGGGAAAACCTCTATGCACATCTAGTAACAGAGAAAACACTAATCACATTTAGTGATGTCACAGCTGACCCTGCTCCTCCTTTCCCCTTAACCTTTGCATACGTTCATTAGATGCTTGAAAACAAAATATCGGGTCTGACAATTGTGGCTATGTACATGGGTTGTTAACTAAAATAACGGGATTTAAGGCCTAAAAATGCCCTAGTGGTATAAAAATTTAATTCCGACTGTGATATGTAAAAACAAATTTGAAAAATATTGGAAAAATACATCTAACACAATAACATGATTTAAACAATAGCTTATTTTCTGACGTTAGCTTCCTTTTAAAGTGAATCTGACAAATGATACATGCTGCCCAATCAAGAGGCACTGTATCAGGTACTGGCTGTATGATCTCAGCCAGGTATGTTTGAATCTGAAACGCTGCGGCATTTCATAGAAAATCATAGTTTAATACTATAATAGCCATTGCGGACTGAGATGCACGGGACACTAGTCAGGTAGGCGGATCCAAGGAGGCGTCTCCTCTCCCACGCCCCTCGATTGACAGTTCTATGCCTAAGTTAATGTATGCTGCAATGTTTCAGTCAAACATACATACAGCCAGTGTCTGATACATGCTGCCCGTGGATTGGCAGCATAGAACAGCTGTCAGGTTCTCTTTATATCACACAACACAAATACCATTACATTATCGCTCACATTAGCACATAAGTTCTATGGTTGCATCATGATAGTTGAGTACAGATTCAGTTTCCTTTTTAGTGTGTTAGTTCCTCTAAAACAAATTCGGCTACGGACTTATTCTAATATCAAACTTATTAAGAGTCGAGCAAGAAACTGGATGATGAATTCGGTGGTCTTCATTTTCACAACTACATGTAAGTAATGGAAGTTTTGCAATGTGACAACTGGCAAAATGCATCAACTAAGTTGTAAATCTAGGTGTCGATTTGCTTTTAATTTACCAGTTTGATAACAAGATTTTTAGAAATCAAGTCTTTATAACATGCATAAAACTTAACCCTTAGGGTTTGTCCTTTTCGGGTTTTGATGTGGTTGATTGCACTTTATCTAATATTTTTCTAGATACCAATGATAACACTCACTGGGTGAATTTTAGGAAGCATCATTCAGCAGACTTCTGTTACATCTTGAAACAAAACATTAAAACCTTGACGATTAGCCCCTTTACCCCCCCGAAGGTGGTTTGCATATTAATGACCTGGCCAATTTTTACAATTCTGACCACTTGTCCCTTTATGAGGTAATAACTCTGGAATGCTTCAACAGAGCTTGGTGCTAGTGGTAAAATTTCTTCAACATAACTTGCATTTATTTGTGTAAAAATGGAAATTTGGCAAAAATTTGGAAAATTTTGCAATTTTCAAAATTTTAATTTTTATGCCCTTAAAACAGAGAAATATGCCACACAAAATAGTTAATGAATAACATTTCCCACATGTCTACTTTACATCAGCACAATTTTGGAAACTTTTTTTTTGTTAGCAAGTTATAAGGGTTAAAAATTGACCAGCAATTTCTCATTTTTACAACAAAATTTACAAAACCATTTTTTTGGGACCACCTCACATTTGAAGTCACTTTAAGGGGTCTATATGGCAGAAGAAAAACAAAAGTGACACCATTCTAAAAATTGCACCCCTCAAACAGATCAAAACCATGTTCAAGAAGTTTATTAATCCTTCAGGTGCTTCACAGGAATTAATGGAATGTGAAAAGTTAAAAAATTAAAATTTAACTTTTTTTCACTAAAATGTAAGTTTAGACTAACTTTTTTTTAATTTCACAAGGGTAACAATTAACCGCAAATATAATGCAATTTCTCCTGAACATGCCAATACCCAATATATGGGGAAAAACCACTGTTTAGGCGCATGGCAGAGCTCAGAAGAGAAGGCGCGCCGTTTGACTTTTTTAATGCAAAATTGGCTGGAATTGAGATTGGACGCCATGTCGTGTTTGGAGAGTCCCTCATGTACCTTAACAGTGAAAGCCCCCCACAAGTGACCCCATTTTGGAAATTAGACCCCAAGGAACTTATCTAGATGTGTGGTGAGCATTTTGAGCCCCTAAAAAATCCACAAAAATGATCTTTTAGTCCCCAATTTTTTATTTTCCCAAGGGTAGCAGGAGAAATTGGACCCAAAAAGTTGTTTTGCAATTTGTCCTGCGTACGCTGATACCCCATAAGTGGGAGGAGCCACTGTTTGGGTGAATGGCAGAGCTTGGAAGGGAAGCAGTGCCATTTGACGTTTTCAAACCAAAATTGGTTGGAATTGAGATTGGACGCCATGTCGCGTTTGGAGAGCATCTGATGTGCCTAAACAGTGGAGACTCCCCACAAGTGACCCCATTTTGGAAAGTAGACCCCCCCAGGGAACTTATCTAGATATGTGGTGGGCACTTTGAACCCCCAAGTGCTTCACTAAAGTTTATAACGCACGTGTCACGTCGCCATCAGACACTGGGACTGCTTTTCCTGCCTCGGCCACTGGGAGGCGCCGGACTGTCACGTCGCCGTCAGATACAGGGACTGCTGTTCCTGCCTCGGCCACTGGGAGGTGCCGGACTGTCACGTCGCTGTCAGATACAGGGACGGCTGTTCTGGTCTCAAACACTGGGAGATGCCGGGCGATCACGTCACCGTCAGACTCAGGGACGGCTGTTCCTGCCTCGGCCACTAGGAGGCGCCATGGTTTCCCTGTGGGTGGTGGTGACAGAGAAGGGGCTCCTGCGCAGGCATCTGGCGGGCGCAGGCTCCGCTCCTCTGTCAGTCATGAAAGGGTTGGTGCATCACCATCTGGCCTGGTCCTGGGGGCGGTCCAAATGACATCATCAGACTGTGAACCTGTGAGGGATAGCCTGATCCTTCAAATACCTTGGGCCTGTCTTGCAGGCCGCCAGATATAGTCTTGGTTTCCCCAGTGTGCTAGTTTGTTATTTGCTATCTTTGATTCTGACCTTTGCCTGGATTTCTGACTCTGCTCCTGCCTGATGATTTTGTACCTCTGCCGCCCTCCTGGTTTACGACACTGACCTTGGCCTGGTTTTTGACGCTGCGACTGCCTAACTATTTTGTACCTCTGCCTCCCTCCCGGTTTATGACTCTGACCTTGGCCTGGATTTGACTCTGCTACTGTCTGCCATTTTTGTACCTCTGCTGCCCGCCTGGTTTAAACTTGGATTACTGACTACGCTTTTGGTCCCGTTTTTTAACCACTTTCTGGCGACCGTCCTGCTCTGGTCCGCTGCTCTTATTCAGACAGCTACCTCCTGGGCTCTGCTGTAAATCAAGATCCCTGTATAGGGGTAAAGGGTATCGGGCTTGCTCGGGGTGCTGTCTTACTGCAGCCCAGACTCGCAGACGGACGTCACAGCATGGCTGTGAAAGTAAAAAATTATATTTTTTCCACAAAAATAATCTTTTAGTCCCAAATTTTTTATTTTCTCAATGGTAACAGGAGAAATTGGACCCCAAAAGTTTTTGTCCAATTTGTCCTGAGTACGCTGATATCCCATATGTGGGAGAAAACTATTGTTTGGGCACACGTCGGAGATCGGAAGGGAAGTAGTGACGTTTTGGAATGCAGACTTTTTTGAAATTCATTATTTAAGTACTCGTATATCAGGGAAAATAGTACAAACAGGAAATAGTTAACTATTACAATTCAGCATTAAGTTGAACCAACGATAGGGGAAGGGGGGTTGGTAAGCAAGGTGAGGGGGTCATGGGGAAATGAAGAAAATAGGGGAGGGGTGAGGGGAGATCAAACAGTGGTTAGGTTGGGTTATCTCTATCAAACAAGGTATCATAGGGGGGAATTACCAACTATAAACAACAAAAAGGGGGTAGTACACAGAACTGAATACTACAGCATATAGCCAAACTAACAAATTCGCCAGTGGGTAAGCATATGAGGGCCAGAGACATATGGTCAATTGTGGTGAGCAGAAGTAGTGATAGTGCAAAGGTGACAATAAGGAGGCTTATTCTCACAGAGAATACGGACATACAGTAAATAAGCTATGTCTTTACATTTGAATTATAACTATGTAATTGCTTTCAAGGAACCCAAGTTTTGCAATATATTTCGTGGGTGCGTGTTTCCCTGCTGGTGAGTTCTTCCAGGTGGGAAACTTGATTCACCTTAGAGATCTATTCCTGGAAAGTGGGAGTGGACTTGCCCCCTCAGTGCAGAGCGTTATGTGTTTTGCTGCACTGATTAGTAAAGGGAGAAGGCCATGTTTCAATGGTTTAAAGCTTTTGGATGGGCACAACAAAAGAGCTTCTGCAGCTTGTATGTCAGAAGTAATTTTTTAAGTTCACAGTTAATATCTGACCAAAAGTCACTGAGCACCTAACAGTCCCAAAAGATGTGGGTGTGGTGACCCATATGTGTATGACATCTCCAGCAAGCGCTAGTTTCTGATAGGCCCATATGGTAAAGTTTGGCTGGTGTCTTATGCCATGTAGTTTGGATTTTATGCGTTCTCCTGGAGAAACTGATATTGAGTTCCAACTCCCAGGAGTAAATAAAGGAAGGTTTAAGTGTGGAGGAAGGGGTGATAAGACAGGAATATAGATGGAGATAATTTTTAGTCTTGGAGATGGCAATTTAGTCAGCATATCCAACCAGGACCAGCTAGTTTTAGAAGGATATTGTTGTCTAAACTGACAAAGTGTTCGTCTAATGTGTAGTTGCTGGAGAAAGTTTTGGGGTTGAGCAAGGGCATTTCGAGGCCAATTGTTATCCTTCAGAATCTTATTATCTATAAATGATTTAAGTTTTCCTTAGGTATTGTAGACCAAAGAATATAGGGTTGTAATGCAGACTGTGATGGAATGGCCAGCGGGCATCATGTCGCATTTGCAGAGCCCCTGATGTGCCTAAACAGTGGAAATGCCCCACAAGTGTCCCCATTTTGCAAACTAGACACCCCAAGGAACTTATCTACAGTAGATGTGCCTAAACAGTGGCAATGCCCAAGAAGTGCCCCCTTTTTGGAGCTAATCTTCTGTTTCCTGGTATGTGAATTTTATAATGTAGTGGCATACATAAGTTGTGTAGTGTTTGTCAAGTTATCATACATCAGTTGTGTACTGTTCGTCAGGTTTTCATACATCAGATTTGCAAGTTAGAAATTTAGTAATGCATGGAGGTGTGGTACAGCCAGTGTCGGACTGGAGCACCTTGGGCCCACCAGAGAAAATCATTCTTGGGGCCCACTATCTAGCTACATAGAAATAAATACAAGACCACCAATTGTGTGGTAAAACGCGCTAATATCAGGGTATAATATAAGGTAGTACACGTCTTAATTATGTAGCAGGGGTTGGGGTAGAATCATAGAGGGGTAGCCCCCTCATAGAATATAATGTAGCCCCCTCACAGAATATAATGTAGCCTCCCTCGTAGAATATAATGTAGCACCCCTCATAAAATAATGTAGCCCCCTCTCATAGAATATAATGCAGCACCCCACAAAATATAATGCAACGCCCTCATAAGGTATAATGCAGTCCCCACCATAGACTATAATGTAGCACCCTAATATAGTATAATGCAGTCCCACCACAGAATATAATGCAGCCCCCCCAAAGAGTATACTGTAGCCCCCTCATAGGGTATAATGCTGCCCCCCATATAGTATGATGTAGCCCCCAGAATATAATGTAGTCCCCTGAGAGAATAATGCAGCGCCATCACAGAATATAATGCACCCCCACCATAGAGTATACTGTAGTCCCCTCATGTAGTAAAATGTAGCCCCCCAGAATATATTGTAGTCCCCTGAGAGAATAATGCAGCCCCACCACAGAATATAATGCAGCCCCCCATAGAGTATACTACAGCCCCCTCATATAGTAAGTTGCAATCCCCCAGAATATGTGGTCCCCTGAGAATAATTCAGTCCCCCCACAGAATATAATGTAGCCCCCTCATAAAGTATAATGCAGCCCCTCTCCACCCCCATCATTGTCCTCATCACCACCTCCATCATTTCCTTCTCCCCCACCACCCCCATCGCTGCCCATTTCACCACCTCAATCATTGCCTCCTCCCCCATCACCATCATTGCCCATCACCTCCATCATTGCCTCCCCCACTGTCATAATTGCCCATCACCTCCATTATTGCCTTCCCCACCACCATCAATGCCCATCACCTCCATCATTGCCTCCCCCACCATCATTGCCTCTCACCTCCATCATTGCCTCCCCCCACCATCACATAACCTCCATTGCTCATCATCTCCATCATTACCTCCCCCACCATCGTTGCCCATCACCTCCATCATTGCCTCCCCCCACCAATATCATTGTCCTTCCCCACCACCCCTCTCTCACACACACACATCACCGAATCACTCCCTCATACTCACACACAAAGCACCGCACCACATACAAACACGCAGGCACACAGACAGACACACAGCACAGCTCACCTCCCCGCAGCAGCAGCACATCCCAGGAAGCCTCTTCCTCACTGGCAGCTTTCTGACTGAGTCAGCGCTCTGGGCTGTCTTAGACAGGAAGCGCCGGGCAGGAAGCAGGATGCCAGGATGCGCTGCGCTGTGTCTGTGTGCCTGTGTGTGTGTATGTGGTGCGGTGCTTTGTGTGTGTGTGTGGGGGGGTGCAGTGGTGGGGCTTTACATGCAGGCAGTGTTAGCTGCAGCCTATGGCTAATGCTGTTCGCTATTAAAGAGAAATAGTATTCATTTTGCTTTAGCAGCGGGGACAGGATCCTGTCTCCAGCTGCTGCTACGCTGGCATAGGGCGGGCCCCCTTGACTTAGGGGCCCCATAGCCACTGGCTTGGGGTCTCTGGAGCAGTGGTGGCCCTAGGCAGCTGCTGGCCAGTATGCCAGCAGGTGTCAGTGCCTGAGCCCACCGGAGAATCCTTGGGTTCTCCGGTGGGCCAGTCCAAGCCTGGGTACAGGTTAAAGCAATATCTCATACACAGGCCAGGTTTGTTGGGGCAGGTGTCACATTGATAAAGGGAGTCCTTGCATATTCCCCTTTTTGTAACACACTCGGCACCTCTTTTGCGACTTTCATTTATTTCCACTTGGAGGGACTTCCACTGGGAAATGCTGACCAGGTACTATACAAGCACCTTCAGTTCTGGAAGTACAGGGGCACACTCCTTTCTGATTTTCAAAGATTAAGGCCTTGATCACTACCTCCTGGAACTGAAGGTATGACATAGCAGTCTGGCCTACACATTGTGACAGCAGGAAAGCGTTGAGCATGGTCATTTGTACGATGTGCACTGCCAGCTTTTTGTATCACACCTTGGCCTTTCTCAAAGCACTGTACGGCTGGAGGATTTGATCAGTGAGATCAACGTCCCCCATGTTTTCGTTGTACCCCAGTACACAGTCCGGTTTGCAAATCTGTGCAGAGATACCACGTACAGTGCTGAGGGTTCTGCCATTGCCATGTATGGTAGTCAAGAAAAAGACATACCTCTTGTCCTTGTACTTGACCACCAGCATGTTGTCGCTACATTGGGCTCTGCTGTCACCCTTTCTGAGGATCTGTCCAATTAGCGTTTTTGGAGGCCTCTCTGATTTTTGCGGACAGTACCGCATGCTGTGGCACCTCACGCAGAGAGGGACTTGAAGAGTGGGATGCTGGTATAAAAGTTATCCACATAGAGGTGATAACCTTTATCCAGCAGTAGGTGCACCAAATCACACAATTTTCCCACTCACTCCCAGGACAGGGGGCATTCAGAGGGTTCAATCCGGGTGTCCTTCCTTTTATAAACTCTAAACCTGTGGGTGTACCCTAAGGTACTCTCACACAACTTAGTTTAATTCCATACCTGGCCCTCTTACTGGGCAGGTACTGATGGAATTTGAGCCTGTCCTTGATTTCAAATTGGGTTATATCCAACCAAGGACAACATCTGCAAGGAGTTTGTATGTTCTCCTCGTGTTTGCGTGAGTTTCCTCTGGGTACTCCAATTTCCTCCCTCACATGAAATACATACTGATAAAGAATTTAGATTCTGAGCCCCTATGGGGACAGTGATGATAATGTCTGTAAAATGCTGAGGAATTAATGGCGCCATATAAGTGAATAAAATAAATGAAAATGGAAAAACCCAGTCTGGATCATGACAGGTGGTCTTAGCTCTATGCAGGTCATTCACTAGGTCCCCCTGTGTGGTTCTAGGATTTTTGCTCACCGTTCTTGAGATCATTTTGACCCCACGGGGTGAGATCTTGCGTAGAGCCCCAGATCAAGGGAGATTATCAGTGGTCTTGTATGTCTTCCATTTTGCTATTACTGCTCCCACAGTTGATTTAAACACACCAAGCTGCTTGCCATTTGCAGATTCAGTATTCCCAGCCTGGTGCAGGGCTGCAATTTTGTTTCAGGTGTAAGTCGACAGCTCTTTGGTCTTCACCATAGTGGAGTTTGGAGTGTGACTGGTTGAGGTTGTGGACAGGTGTCTTTTATACTGATAACAAGTTCAAACAGGTGCCATTACTACAGGTAATGAGTGGAGGACAGAAAAGCCTCTTAAAGAAGAAGTTACAGGTCTGAGAGAGCCAGAAATCTTGTATGTTTTTAGGTGACCAAATACTTTGTTTACTCATTTTGACTCTCATAGTTGTGGTCTACCTATGACGTCAAATACAGGCCTCTCTCATTTTTTTAAGTGGGAGAACTTGCACAGTTGGTGGCTGACAAAAAACTTTTTTCCCTACTGTAGAAGATTATGTTATTTTGACTGTCTTGTGGTTTCAATGACAATTACATTATGACCAATTTCAGGCACAATTTCACACTTACATTTCACATTAACCACTTCAAGAACCAGTTTATAAGAAATATATAGTTTTTCTGTTAACTATAGCTACATGTGGTATGAGTGACAAGGGAGGTGATGAGGATGGTCGGAACAGTATCACATATCTGACATGCACAGTCCAAGCATAAACCACAGTTGCCATGCTTTTTTATGTTGTTTGTTTGTTTTTTTAAATTACATCATGCTGTTAACCCCTTCATGATATTGCTATATTCCGTTTTTGCGCTTTAATTTTTTTCATCCCTCCTTCCCAGAGCTATAACTTTTGAACGTTTCCATCAATACAGCCATATTAAGGATTGTTTTTTGTGGGACGAGTTGTACTTTTGAATGTCACCATTGATTGTACCATATCATGTACTGGAAAACGGGAAATTTGATGTAAGGTGAAATTGCAAAGAAAGTGCAAATCCACAATCCACAATTATCTTTTAGGTTTTATATTTGCCAATGCTAAAACTGGCCTGCAGTATGATTCCCCATTACGAGTAGGCAGATACCAAACCTGTATAGGTTCATTTTTTATTTAAGTGGTAAAAAAAAAAATCTGAAGTTTGTAATAAACATTTTTTGCTTTTTTGCGATTTTCCGAGACCCATAGATTCTATATTTTTTGGGATCTGAGGCTGCAAAATGGCTTATTTTTTGCGCCCTGAGCTGATGTTTTTATTAGGGATGGGCAAATGTACTTGGTGATACTCGGATATCACTCAAGTATCTGGGTGCTCGAATGTGCTTGTTACTCAGCGAGCATTAGCCAGTGCTCGTTTTTAAACTCGAATCCGAGCCCCGAGTGTTTGGTGCCTGTTACACAGCCAATAATCTTTTGGGGATTGCCTGTGTATCACTGTAATGCCGTAGCCATCTTTGTAGTGTCATAATGTGATTGGCTGGCCTTGTGACATCATCAGGGGTTTTAAAAGGCCAGATGCCACCAGACTTGGCACACTGACATCATTGCACAGCTCTGTGACAGTTGTTATTGGAGGGAGAGAGTGCTTGTCCATTCTTGTGTGCACAATATAACAAAATAGAGTCCTGTAGTGTTGATACTTGTGCTGAAGCTGAACCACCATACTAACAGCCCTTCTAAGGGCTAATTTTGTGCTTTGCTGTTTGTATCAGATGCAATCTGCATTTAGTCTAGGGAGGGAGAGAGAGTTGCAGGAGCAGTGAGAGTGGCTGAATACAGTCATACAGTCTCTAGTCAGGCATTAGGGCTTTGCAGTCTGTTGCTAAATATATAGCTGCAGCAGATACCACATTTTTATATTTTGGGTGAAAAAATAGACCATAATGTCATCTATAGCAGGGTTCCCCAACTCCAGTCCTCAAGGCCCACCAACAGATCATGTTTTCAGGATTTCCTTAGTATTACTCAAGTGATAATTGCTTCACCTGTGCAATACAAAGAAAATCCTGAAAACATGACCTGTTGGTGGGCCTTGAGGACTGGAGTTGGGGAACCCTGATCTATAGAATATTATGTGCTTTATGGTCCATTTCTGTGTTATTTAACACTCCAAAAAAGCATTGAAACATTTTTCTGTATTCAACTACTCATCCAAACACTATTACATGGTCTGTGCTACATTTTGGTGTTAGATAACAGCCCAAAACAGAGTTGATACATTATTACGTTCTGTTACATTTCGTTGGTATATAACACGCCAAAAAAGTGTTTAAAATTTTTTCTGTATTCACTTACTCATCCATTTAATATTCCATACTCTGGAGTACATTTCTTTGGCAATAACACTCCAAAAAAGCATCAAAATTTTTTTCTGAATTCAATTACTCATCCATAGAGTATTACATGCTTTCTGTTACACTTCGTTGGTATGTAACCCTCAAAAAAAGTATTCAAAAATGTTTCTGTATTCAATTACTCAATTATAGATTATTCGGTGCTCTGAGGTACATTTTTGTGGCATATAACATGCCAAAATAGCATTTAAAAATGTTTACATATTCAATTATTTGTCCATATACTACAAGCTCTGGGGTACATTATGGTGATATGTAAAACTGGAATGAATTAGCAATCCACACAGTGCAACATGCTTACTGGTTGATAAGGCAACAAAGATGGCAGAACCCCCGAGACTCCAGAGGGAGTGAGTGGAGGAATATCGGAGCCAGGCCAAGCCGGCACAACAGAGGAGGAAGCAGTAGCCAATGGTCCAGAACCAGCCGCTTTACCAAAACCACCAAGGCCCGAACCCAGGCCACAGCCTTCACCTCTAGAGTTTTTGCGGACAGCAGATAGGAGAGCCAGGATACAGCTACTAGTGAGCGGATTGCGGGGCCTAGGCTGGTCGCTAGAGAGAAGGAAGCGAACCAGGACCAGTGATAAAGAAATGCTAGCGGGCCTGCTAGCCGCAAGGTACCAAAAGTTGGAATCCTGTGGAGAGGCAGTGGAGATGGGGGTCATAGAAGAGTTTGGGACTGGTCATCACATCCAGTTCAACCAGCGGGCAGTAGAGATGGAACACTTGCTTTAAAAGCTGCAAGAGCTGACGGCTGGAACCAAGGTCACATTCTTCAAATTGAAGGTCAACATTGCTGGTGTGCAGTGGGTGAAACAAAGGAGACTGTCTCACATTTCTACATGTCAGGGGCTCCAGCACTACTCGGGTCACTTACAGCCCAGGCACCTGCGTATCGGGCTCTAGGGAAGCAGGTGGAGGTAGTCCCCCAGCCCCCTGAAGACGTAGAAGATTAAGTGGATATCTGAAGAGGATTATTGTCTTACCCTCCTTATAATTATTTCCTGGCTTTGTACTTTCTACAAAGCGTTTATAAATGTAGGAGTACAATAACTACACTTTCAAAATATTTACATTCAACATTTTCTTCTGGATTTAATTAGTTGGTCATACAGTTTAACCCCTTTCTGACATCAGATGTACTATCCCATCCACGGTACCCGGGCCCGTATGACCGGGGACGGGATAGTACGTCTAAGCGATCAGCAGTGCCCCCGGGGGGGAGCGCCGCTGATCACCGGCTGGGTGTCAGCTGATTATCACAGCTGACACCCGGCACTATGTATCAGGGGCAGTCACGGACCGCCCCCGCTAGCACATTAACCCCTGGCGCACTGCGATCAAACATGATCGCAGTTTACCGGCGGATTATAGAAGCAACGGGCAGGGAGGGGGCTCTCTGTGTGCTTCCCTGGACCCTTGGAACAACGCGATGTGATCGCGCTGTTCCGAGGGATTCCCTCCCTGTAGGCTCCCGGATCAAATATGGCCGCGGGGGCCTGCAGGGAGGTGGCTTCCTCAGTGCCTGCTGCGAGCAGGCACTGAGAAAGCCTGCTGCAGTGCCTGTGTCAGATCGCTGATCTGACACTGCACTGCAAAGTGTCAGATCAGCGATCTGCCACTTCACAATGATGTCCCCACCTGGGACAAAATAATAAAGTAAAAAAAAAACACATGTAAAAATAATTTAAAAAAAATTCCTAAACAAATGTTAAAAAAAATTCCCTAATAAATTCTTTTTTTGTAAATAAAAAAAGCAATAAAGATACATATATTTATTATCGCCGTGTCCGTAACGACCCGCCCTATAAAACTGTCCCACTAGTTAACCTCTGTAGTGCACCCTTTAAAAAAAAAAAACTAGGTAAAAAACAATGCTTTATTATCTTCCCGCCGAACAAAAAGCGCAATAACGCGCGATCACAAAGACACATATGAATAAACATGGTAATGCTGAAAACGTTATCTTGTCCCGCAAACAACGAGCCACCACACAGCGTCATCAGCAAAAAAGTTATAGCTCGCAGAATAAAGCGATGCAAAAAGAATTATTTTTTATATAAAATTGTTTTTATTGTATAAAAGCGACAAAACATAAAAAAACGATATAAATGAGGTATCGCTGTAATCGTACTAACCCGAAGAATAAAACCACTTGATCAATTTTACCACACGCAGAATGGTGTAAACGCCCCCCCCCCCCAAAAAAGAAATTCATGAAATGCTGGTCTTTGTTCATTCTGCATCCCAAAAATCGGAATAAAAAGCAATCAAAAAATGTCACGTGCCCTAAAATGGTACCAATAAAAACGTCAACTCGTCATGCAAAAAATAAGACCTCACATGACTCTGTGGGTCAAAATATGGAAAGATTGTAGCTCTCAAAATGTGGTGATGCAAAAATTATTTTTGCAATAAAAAGCATCTGTTAGCGTATTGCAGCTGCCAAACATAAAAACCCGCCATAAATGGTAAATAAAATCCCCCTTTATCACCCCCTTAGTTAGGGAAAAATAATATAATAAAAAAAATGTATTGATTTCCATTTTCCCATTAGAGTTAGGGTTAGGGCTAGGGCTAGGGCTAGGGGTGCGTTGGGGTTAGGATTGGAGTTAGAATTGGGGGGTTTCCACTGTTTGGCACATCAGAGGCTCTCCAAACACAACATGGCGACTGATCTCAATTTCAGCAAATTCTGCATTGAAAAAGTCAAACGGTACTCCTTCCCTTCCAAGCTCTGCCATGCGCCCAAACAGTGGTTTACCCCCACATTTTGGGTATCAGCCTACTCAGGACAAATTGCATAATAACTTTTGAGGTCCAATATCTCCTCTTACCCTTGGAAAAATAAAATATTAGGGGTAAAATTATCATTTTTGTGGAAAAAAATATAATTATTTTTATTTTTATGGCTCTACGTTATAAACTTCTGTGAAGCACTTGGGGGTTCAAAGTGTTCACCACACAGATAAGTTTCTTGGGGGGGTCTAGTTTCCAAAATGGGGTCACTTGTGGGGGGGTTTCCACAATTTAGGCACATCAGGGGCTCTACAAATGCGACATGACACCCACAGACCATTCAATCAAAGTCTGCATTCCAAAACGTCACTACTTCCCTTACGAGCCCCAACGTGTGCCCATACAGTAGTTTTCTCCCACATATGGGGTATCAGCATACTCAGGACAAATTGTACAACAACTTTTGGAGTCCAATTTCTCCTTTTACCCTTGGGAAACTAAAAGAAATGAGGAAAAAAAGGTCATGTTTGTGGAAAAAATATATTTTTATTTTCACGCCCGGGCGTTATAAACTTCTGTGAAGCATTTGGGGGTTCAAAGTGCTCACCACACATCTAGATAAGTTCCCTGGGGGGTCTAGTTTCCAAAATGGGGTGACTTGTGGGGGTTTCCACAGTTTATGCACATCTGAGGCTCTCCAAATGCGACATGACACCCGCAGACCATTCCATCAAAGTCTGCATTCCAAAACGTCACTACTTCCCTTATGAGCCCTGATGTGTGCCCATACAGTAGTTTTCTCCCACATATGGGGTATCCGCGTACTCAAGACAAATTATACAACAACTTTTGGAGTCCAATTTCTCTTTTTACCCTTGGGAAAATTAAAAAATGGGGACTAAAAGATCATGTTTGTGGAAAAAATATGATTTTTTTTATTTTCACGCCCAGGCGTTATAAACTTCTGTGAAGCCCTTGGGGGTTCAAAGTGCTCACTACACTTCTAGATAAGTTCCTTGAGGGGTCTAGTTTCCAAAATAGGGTCACTTGTGGGGGTTTCCACTGCTTAGGCACATCAGGGGCTTTCCAAGCGTGACATGGCGCCCGATCTCAATTCCAGCCAATTTTTCGTTGAAAAAGTCAAACGGCGATCGTTCCCTTCCGAGCTCTGCCACTTTTGCAGTCCAATTTCTCCTGTTACCCTTGGTAAAATAAAAAAAATTGGACCTAAAGTAATTTTTTGTGAAAAAAGTTAAATGTTCATTTTTTTAAACATTCAAAAAATTCCTATGACGCACCTGAAGGGTTAATAAACTTCTTGAATGTGGTTTTGAGCACCTTGAGGGGTGTAGTTTTAAGAATGGTGCCCCTTTTGGGTATTTTATATCATATAGACCCCTCAAAGTGACTTCAAATGTGATGTGGTCCCTAAAAATAAAATGGTGTTGTGAAAATGAGAAATCATTGGTCAACTTTTAACCCTTATAACTTCCAAACAAAAAAAAATTTTGGTTCCAAAATTGTGCTGTTGTAAAGTAAACATGTGGGAAATGTTATGTCATTTTTTTTTTGTGTGCCATATCTCTGTGATTTAAGGGCTGTGAGAATCATGTGGGAATAGTGGATGAGGGCAGGTATATCTCGCCCAGATTCCTTTCCTATGTAGCCTAGTCTGGTCAGTATCGCACCTGCTTGCTAATGATTAATGGGAGGTGGATATAAAAGCATGCCAGGTGGTTGTGTGAGTGTCTCAGCCTGGGAACACAGAGAGCCTGTCTGTGTGAGAGACACATGTGAGTGGAAGCAGTGCCCACTGCAACTGTGGTTTGGCTGGACGGTAGAAGCCCGCCAGTTGGTAGTTAGGTTGTCCATTGTTTAGTTAATGCCGGACAGGCAAGGATTTGTTTTATGTTTTATTTCCTTTTGCATTGCTTTCACCGTTAATAAACCTGACCCAGGGTCAGTTACACCCGAACCCCAGCTCTGCGTCTGAGTTTCATGCTGAATGCACGTGACCTTTGACCCCAGCAAAGGCGATCCCGGAGTGTTTTATCACATTGTGGTGGAAAACGCGGGCAACACGTTGCAAGCATGAGCATGGAGGATGTGGTGAAAGCGCTGGTACAGTCCACCGCCGTCCAGCAAGAAGCTAATCCGGTGATGATGGCCCAGCTGAAGGAGTTGGTGGACATGACAGCTACCGATCGTTCGCTTCTCCAGCAGGTGGCGAAGCGCCTGGCAAGCCTACATGAGGTTAACCTGGAAGCCGAGTCGAGAGTGATTCACGTGAGTCGGTACTGGCAGAAGATGACGACCGAAGATGACGTCGAGGCATACCTGACCACGTTTGAACGGACGGCGGTACGAGAAAAATGGCCGAAGGCACGATGGGCCGGCCTGATTGCCCCGTTTCTTTCCGGTGAGGCCCAAAAGGCTTATTATGACTTAGAGCCTGAAGCTGCGCAGGACTTTGACAAACTGAAAGCCGAGATCTTGGCCCGGCTGGGAGTGACGACCGCTGTCCGTGCACAGAGAGTGCATCAATGGACTTATCAGCCGGATAAACCACCCCGGTCACAGATGTTCGACCTGATCCATGTGACAAAGAAGTGGCTACAACCCGACGTGCTGACAGCGCCAGAGATAATCCAGAGAGTCGTCATGGACAAGTACCTGAGAGCTCTACCGCCAGCCCTGAGGAAGTGGGTAAGCCATGGAAATCCTACGACGGCAGATCAACTGGTGGATCTGGTTGAACGTTACTCCGTGGCGGAAGGACTCCGAGACGACGCTACCCCACCTCGTTCTTCATCATCTCCACATGGAACCGGTAAGACTGTTCCAGGGAGTAGGGGAGATGGAAAAATCCCTAAGACAGTGGGGGAGGAAAACGGGACTGCCCGCACTGCGAGGCCGAGAGTAACGAACTATGGTCTAAGCAAGGGGCCCGTTAGGTGTTTCCGCTGCCAAGAGATGGGACATATTGCTGCGAACTGTCCGGTCACTACTGAACCCATGCAGTGCGACGTCACAGACTCTAAAAACCGCATGTCTATGGTTGCACGGGTAGTGAGTGTGAATGCCGCCGGTCAAAAGGATGCGGAAAAACACTTGTGTGATTTAACTGTTGATGGCAAAAATGTGGTGGCATTGTTAGACTCGGGAAGTGTGGTGACTCTGGTGAAGGCCAGTCTGGTGTCAGCCCCGACTGGACCATCAGACAAATTTTCTGTAACGTGTGTGCATGGAGACACCTGTTCGTACCTCACCACGGTCATATGCATTAAAACTTCCTATGGGTCTGTGCAACATAAAGTGGGACTCGTCCCGGCGTTATTGCATGATGTTATCCTGGGCCGGGATTTTCCCCACTTCTGGCAATTGTGGGAGAATCAGTTGATGCCCTTGGGTAATCGTGTACATGATTCTTCTATCAGGGTGCGTGGGGGTCCCGAACCCCTGGAAGAGGTCTCCCCGGAAGACTCGGGGGAAGAGTCTGCGGGAAATGACCTGCAGTTCCCGTTTTCAGTCATGGCGGGTGATACGGAGGAGACCGGGGAAGAGGAGGAGGCCGACAGCCGTCCACCTCCCCGTTTGCCGGATTTAGAAGTTCAGAAAGATGACTTCCAAAGCGAGCAAATAAAGGATCCTACCCTTTCTCAGGCTAGGACAAATGTAAAAGTGATAAATGGGGTACCCGTAGAACCTGGCTCTAGGCTGGCATATCCTTACATGGTTCTGGAGAATGATTTACTCTATCAGATAGAGAAAAAGGGGGAAGATACGGTGCAACTATTAGTCGTGCCAAAACCCTACCGGCGGCAGGTGCTGGACCTGGCCCACGGACATGTGATGGGAGGTCACCTGGGAGTCCAGAAAACCACCGAAAGGATATTACACTGTTTTGTTTGGCCAGGCATGCATCACGATATTCGTGTATATTGTGAGTCTTGTCCTGACTGCCAAGCCTCTGCACCTAAGCCCCGGTTCTGTAGCCCTTTGGTACCCCTACCTATTATTGAAGTCCCGTTTGAGAGGATTGGGATGGATTTAGTTGGACCCCTTCCACGGTCTGCACGTGGACACCAACATATCCTGTTCATCTTGGATTATGCCACTCGTTACCCGGAGGCCATCCCTTTGCGTAACACGGCCACCAAGACGATTGCCAAGGAACTGGTGCATGTGTTTAGTCGGGTCGGTATACCAAAACAGATACTCACCGACCAGGGGACCCCCTTTATGTCCAGGGTAATGAAGGAGCTCTGCCGATTGTTACAAATCAAACCGTTACGCACATCCGTGTATCATCCTCAAACAGACGGGTTGGTCGAACGGTTCAATAAAACTCTGAAGCAGATGCTGAGAAAGGTGATAGACAAGGATGCGAAGAACTGGGACTATTTACTTCCGTATTTGCTTTTTGCCATCAGGGAAGTACCCCAGTCTTCCACGGGATTCTCGCCTTTCGAGTTATTGTACGCCCGACGTCCTCGTGGACTGTTAGACGTTGCAAAAGAAACCTGGGAGGGTCAGGTCACTCCGTTTAAAACGGTGATAGATCACGTCACACAAATGCAGGACCGTATTGCGGCTGTTATGCCTATAGTCAAAGAACACATGATTCAGGCTCAAGGAGCCCAAAAAAGAATCTATGATAGGGGCGCCAAGATCCGTACGTTTGCACCCGGAGATAGGGTGTTGATCCTGGTCCCCACGGTGGACAGTAAGTTCCTGGCAAAGTGGCAGGGCCCCTTTGAGATTAAGGAAAGAGTTGGTGAAGTAAACTACAAAGTATACCAGGCAGGTAAGCGGAAACCTGAACAGATTTATCATGTAAATCTGATAAAACCCTGGAAAGATCGGTCTGCCTTGTCAGCGGAGCTGGCCCGTCCCGTCTGCTCGCATACCGTACCGGAGGTATGGATTGCAGAGACTCTCTCGGAGCGGCAAAAGACTGAGGTCAGGCAGTTTCTACTTCACAACCAAAAGTTTTTCTCAGAAAAACCCGGGCAGACTACGCTAATGAAACATGACATCGTAACAGAACCTGGTGTCACAGTTCACGTAAAGCCCTACCGAATCCCGGAAGCGCGCCGTGAAGCCGTTTCCCGAGAAGTGAAGGCAATGTTAGAGTTAGGAGTCATTGAGGAATCGCACAGTGCTTGGTCCAACCCGATTGTGCTAATTCCTAAACCGGACGGCACCATCCGGTTCTGCAATGACTTCAGGAAACTGAATGCGGTCTCAAAATTTGATGCCTACCCTATGCCCCGGGTCGACGAGTTAATAGATCGGTTAGGAAAAGCCCGGTATATTACGACCCTAGTCCTAACAAAGGGGTATTGGCAGATCCCTCTGGCGGAGGCTGCCAGAGAAAAGACGGCATTTGCTACCCCAGAAGGTCTATTTCAGTATGTGTATATGCTGTTTGGACTGCACGGAGCACCAGCGACCTTCCAGAGACTGATGGATCGAGTCCTGAGGCCACATAGGCAGTACGCTTCGGCCTATTTGGACGACATTGTCATTTACAGCTTGGACTGGGAGACTCATCTCCAGAAAGTACAAGCTGTGATTGACGACCTGTGGGAGGCAGGTCTAACCGCGAACCCCAAGAAATGTCACATCGGGCTAGAAGAAGCCCGGTATTTGGGGTATGTAATTGGGAGGGGTGTTGTTAAACCCCAGGTTGATAAGATTCAGGCGGTTCAGGACTGGCCACAACCTGTCAACAAGAAGCAGGTGCAAGCCTTCCTGGGGATCGCCGGCTATTATCGCCGGTTCATACCCAATTTTGCAGCCATCGCTACCCCCCTGACAGATCTTACAAAAGGGAAAGACTCCGTCATGATTAAATGGAGTTTAGCGGCTGAAGAAGCCTTCCATAGCCTAAAGCGGGCACTTTGCTCTCAGCCCGTACTGGTGACTCCGGACTTCCGCAGCGAGTTTGTGGTACAAACGGATGCCTCTGATACCGGTATCGGGGCAGTACTCTCACAAGTGAGGGACGGAGTGGAACACCCAGTCCTCTATCTCAGCAGGAAGCTGAATAAACACGAGCAAAGGTATGCAGTCGTAGAAAAAGAGTGCCTCGCCATTAAGTGGGCTCTAGAGGCCCTCAAATATTACCTGGTGGGCCGAAAGTTCAGGCTGATCACTGACCATGCCCCTCTCAAGTGGATGCACTTGAACAAGGAACGGAATAGCCGGGTGACCCGGTGGTTCCTTGCCCTGCAGGCCTACACTTTTACGGTGGAGCACCGCCCAGGGGTACAGATGGGAAATGCAGATGCCCTGTCCCGAGTGCACTGTTTGGCGGGTGTCATTGCTCGACCGGAGTGGTCTGAGCAGAAGGGGGGATATGTGAGAATCATGTGGGAATAGTGGATGAGGGCAGGTATATCTCGCCCAGATTCCTTTCCTATGTGGCCTAGTCTGGTCAGTATCGCACCTGCTTGCTAATGAATAATGGGAGGTGGATATAAAAGCATGCCAGGTGGTTGTGTGAGTGTCTCAGCCTGGGAACACAGAGAGCCTGTCTGTGTGAGAGACACACGTGAGTGGAAGCAGTGCCCACTGCAACTGTGGTTTGGCTGGACAGGAGAAGCCCGCCAGTTGGTAGTTAGGTTGTCCATTGTTTAGTTAGTGCCGGACAGGCAAGGATTTGTTTTATGTTTTATTTCCTTTTGCATTGCTTTCACCGTTAATAAACCTGACCCAGGGTCAGTTACACCCGAACCCCAGCTCTGCGCCTGAGTTTCATGCTGAATGCATGTGACCTTTGACCCCAGCAAAGGCGATCCCGGAGTGTTTTATCACAGGGCATAAAAATTCAAAGTTGGAAAATTGCAAAATGTTCAAAATTTTCGCCAAATTTCCGTGTTTTTCACAAATAAACACAAGTTATATGAATAAAATTTTACCACTACGTACAATATTTCACGAGAAAGCAGTGTCAGAATCACCAGGATCCATGGAAGCATTCCAGAGTTATTACCTCATAAAGGGACAATGGTCAGATTTGTAAAAATTGGCCCGGTCATTAACGTGCAAACCACACTTGGGGGTAAAGGGGTTAAGGCAGTTATTGCTACATTACCATGCTATCTAAAAATTAAAAATAAGTTCAATTTTTTCCTGGATTCAATTACTCATCTGTACAATGTAATGTGCTTTGTGTAAAATTACAGTGGGTTAAAAGTTTAAAAAACACTTGGCCTGGTACAGTTTCAAAAATGTAATATTGTCATATAAATTGTAGAACCTGCTTCGAATGACATTTCATTGGTTTGAAATATAATCCAAAATTGGCCTGCTATAGGTTTAGAAATTTTGTTGTTCAAAAATTGACTATTGTCATATATACTGTATAACATGGCTTGTGTGAAATTTTGTTGGTTTGAAATCAAACGCCTGCTTTGATTAAAAACACCTGTTAGCTGCAGGCGGTTTTAATCAAAGCAGGGCCACTTCCCCTCCACACAGATATAGACTTCAGTCTAAACAGAGGATTTTTCATAGGTTCCCATTCAGATGGAGACTTTAGTCTTAGTAAGGAATGGCATAGACAGGGACCTGGAAAACGAGAAATGCCTTAACGTGGCTTCCAGGTACACATAACTTGGCCATTTAATGCTCTAAACTTTCTCAATTTTTCATATTCCTAATGCAGTAATGCAATTCATTTTTCATTTTTCATATTTGTGTGTTATGGCGCTACAGTGTGCTTCCTTTTTTGCTTCAATGTATATGAGTTGGTGACTCTAGGTTAAGCACCTGTTCACACAATGTTTATGCTTGGATGTGCTGATCAGTTTTTGAAATTTGTATTCATTTACCTTCTGACTGAGCACTCCACCTGTTAGCCACAGGCGTTTTTAATCAAAGCAGGGTCACTTCCCCTCCACAGAGATATAGACTTCAGTCTAAACAGAGGATTTTTCATAGGTTTCCATTCAGATGGAGACTTCAGTCTTAGTCAGGATTGGCATAGACAGGGACCTGGAAAACAAAAAATGCCTTAACGTGGCTTCCAGGTACACATAACTTGGCCATTTTATGCTCTAAACTTTCTCAATTTTTCATATTCCTAATGCAGTAATGCAATTCATTTTTCATATTTGCATGTTATGGCGCTACAGTGTGCTTCCTTTTTTTCTTCAATATATGAATGAGGCCCACCAGTTGTTGGCTTCTAGTTTCTATGGATGACAGTAATTATAATTTTGTTCCAGGCATTGCACTTTGTGCAAAGTCTTCATGAGTGTAAAAGTACCAAAACTACACTTTCTTAACTGTTTTGGGGGGCACTCCAGTTGGTGCCTTCAAGGGTGTATGTATGGATGACTTGCTTGTAATTATTGGCAAGCTTTGCACTGAGTGCAGAGATTTAATAAGTGTAGGAGTACCACAATTACATTTTGCTCACAATATTTAAATGAGGCACTACAGTTGGTGCCTTGAAAGTCATATGAATAACCTTGCTTGTAATTTTTGGCAGACTCTGCACTTAGTGCATAGCCTTTATGAGTTTAGGAGTTCCACTATATGACAATTTGAACAGAATGCGTATGAGGCACTGCTTTATGTTTAATACAGGATGTAACCGAGTCCCTCTGAGTCCCTAAATTTTAGTACTTCTTGCTTCCTTTATAAATTACACTGAAATTTCCAAATTTTTTATGGAAAATTAAATTTTGGTTTACTTAAATTATAATTTTGTTAATCTTTTTTAAAATTTTGCCTTATATACAAATTATCATACAGGAATAAAATGTTTTTTTAACATTTTTAAAAAATTTTCCCTGTAAACTCAAATTTCTCATCAATTTTGAATGTTTTATTATAAGTCCTTAAAGTGGAGTAAAAGTGTAACACCATTGTTCTCAGCAGCGATTTGGGAGTCAGAGATGTTTCCAGGGGTTTTCACCATGCTCATTTCCTTCCATTGAGTACTTTTTCCATACATTTCAACATTTTCACTGCCCCCAGACCTCTTTATGGGGTCTGCTGGAAAAATGCTCGGATTTCCCTTTGAAAAACAGTCTATTATGAAAATCAAACTTTGATCATATTCTGATCAGAGTTGAATTTGTTTTTCTCAGATATCTCGAGATTTTTTTTTTTTAAAGTTTCTCCATCTTCACCATTCAGTAAATCCAATGTCATCCGACAGCCGTCCGATGTTTTCCATGGACCCATAGGCGAGTGTGATCCGATAAACAGACAAATCATGCATGCTGCGATTGTTTCCCTCGGACCACCCATAGGGAGAGATATGTTAACCCCTTTACGACATATAAAATATAGGTACGTCAAACGTTGTGTCCCAGCCATTGATGGCTCCAATACTGAGCACGCATCTTTCCCCACACTTGATGGCTGGTGCATTGAAACACCTAAGGAAGGCTATTTTAGAGCAGAAACGTGTTGTGTTTTTAATTAGGATAAAAGAGGGGGAGAAGCCAGCGCTGCTTGTGGTCAGAACGTAATGCATGAAGTGTGAAAACACACATAGGTTTCTATCTGTATTAAAAAATGAGACATTTAGCAAAAAATTGATCAATTGTTTGAGCTACCCCGCCACGTCAAGGCTGTCTCGTATGGGGAGTCCTACTCTACGTTTTTTATGTTCGCTGTGCCATTGCGGCCTCCTAAATGTATAAAAGCAAGACCTCATTACATGCACACTGTACCTCAAGCATTTCAGAATCGCTCCTATGGCACCAGAGAGGACAAGCGCAGGTAAAGATTAGCCAGGTCCATGCAGACATTTCAGGTCCAACCTCCACACTGCCTGACCAGCACCACAGATAAAGGACGATCCAGGCCCAGATACAGGTGCGTAATCAAATAAAGCCTAGGGCAGGGCAGGGCTGCCGTTTAATGTGAACAGCAGCCTAGATCAATCACTAAGAAAACAGAAAGAATAGCGTACATGACCCAGCGCGCACGGCTACAGTGGTGGTCAGCCACAAAACCAATATCAAGATAAAAGAGGGGGAGAAGCCAGCGCTGCTTGTGGTCAGAACGTAATACATGAAGTGTGAAAACACACATAGGTTTCTATCTGTATTAAAAAATGAGACATTTAGCAAAAAATTGATCAATTGTTTGAGCTACCCCGCCACGTCAAGGCAGTCTCGTATGGGGAGTCCTACTCTACGTTTTTTATGTTCGCTGTGCCATTGCGGCCTCCTAAATGTATAAAAGCAAGACCTCATTACATGCACACTGTACCTCAAGCATTTCAGAATCACTCCTATGGCACCAGAGAGGACAAGCGCAGGTAAAGATTAGCCAGGTCCATGCAGACATTTCAGGTCCAACCTCCACACTGCCTGACCAGCACCACAGATAAAGGACGATCCAGGCCCAGATACAGGTGCGTAATCAAATAAAGCCTAGGGCAGGGCAGGGCTGCCGTTTAATGTGAACAGCAGCCTAGATCAATCACTAAGAAAACAGAAAGAATAGCGTACATGACCCAGCGCGCACGGCTACAGTGGTGGTCAGCCACAAAACCAATATCAAGATAAAAGAGGGGGAGAAGCCAGCGCTGCTTGTGGTCAGAACGTAATACATGAAGTGTGAAAACACACATATTTTTTAATACAGATAGAAACCTGAGACATTTAGCAAAAAATTGATCAATTGTTTGAGCTACCCCGCCACGTCAAGGCAGTCTCGTGTGGGGAGTCCTACTCTACGTTTTTTATGTTCGCTGTGCCATTGCGGCCTCCTAAATGTATAAAAGCAAGACCTCATTACATGCACACTGTACCTCAAGCATTTCAGAATCGCTCCTATGGCACCAGAGAGGACAAGCGCAGGTAAAGATTAGCCAGGTCCATGCAGACATTTCAGGTCCAACCTCCACACTGCCTGACCAGCACCACAGATAAAGGACGATCCAGGCCCAGATACAGGTGCGTAATCAAATAAAGCCTAGGGCAGGGCAGGGCTGCCGTTTAATGTGAACAGCAGCCTAGATCAATCACTAAGAAAACAGAAAGAATAGCGTACATGATTGCATTTGATATGGTCTTGCTTTTAAAACATTTAGGAGGCCGCAATGGCACAGTGAATAAATAAAAATGTAGAGTAGGACCCCCCATATGAGATTGCCTTGGCGTGGCGGGGTGGCTCAATATATTGATCAATATTTTGCTAAATGTCTCATTTTGAATGCAGTAAGATATGTGCATATGCACCTCATGTTGTGCGTTCTGACCACTGGCAGTGCTGGCTCTTTTCTTTTTTTATTGCAAATTGGTTTTGTGGCTGACCACCACTGTTGCCGTGCACGCTGGGTCATGTTCGCCATCTTTTCTGTTTATTGTGATTGATCTAGGCTGCTGTGCACACTCACGACAGCCCCGCCCTGCCCCAGGCTTTATTTATTTTTGCATCCATGTCTGAGCCTGCATTGCCCTTCATCTGTGTTTGCTGGTTGGGCAGTGTGTGGAGGTCAAACCTGAGATGTCTGTGTTCAGACCTGGTTGGCCTTCATCTGCACCTGCTCCATCTGGCTGCACGGGAGTGATGCAGATATGCTTCAGGTATGGATTGCATTTGATATGGTCTTGCTTTTAAAACATTTAGGAGGCCGCAATGGCACAGTGAATAAATAAAAATGTAGAGTAGGACCCCCCATATGAGATTGCCTTGGCGTGGCAGGGTGGCTCAATATATTGATCAATATTTTGCTAAATGTCTCATTTTGAATGCAGTAAGATATGTGCATATTCACCTCATGTTATGCGTTCTGACCACTGGCAGTGCTGGCTCTTTTCTTTTTTTATTGTGTTTTTAATTACTCTTTAAGGTTATTCATGCTATTTCAATCTGTAACCAGCATGAAAAAAACAGCTCTGTATATGGATTTTTAAATAAATTCAATTCCATAAGCAAAAGAGTGTCATCATCACTAATCTGAACATTACCCGGAGGTATGTTCTACATCTGACGTTTGTTTGGGATCCCCACCGAAAGAGGGTAGCATCTCCGAATTTTATGTTCTCACATTTCACTTTGGAGTCATGAATAGAACAGGACTAACTCAACTCCACATGAATCTGAAGGGCAGCATGCCAGGAGGTTGGATCCCTACTTGTAATGAAGATCCAACATAGCATTGTGCCTATCCTGCACAACCTCTACAGGTGAGCACAAATATATGTATCACCCCTACCATTTATATGCCATTTATTGCGCTTAGGTAGCACTCTTATGCTTTCTCTCCTCTCACTTCAGCCTCCTGCCCTATAAGCGGATTCTTTTTGCGAGGTAAAGCATTTCCTTGCCTGTATTTTAAAAATGTTTTACTTCACAGAAAGAATTATGTGCTGTAAAGTTAGTATACTATTTTGCTTCCTTCCCTGCCCAGGAGCTGTGGTATTATCAGACCATGTTCCAGCATGGTCAGAAACATCCATTACACAGTACACAGTAAGAGCACATTTATAACATATTCTCATCAAAGGAACATTTATTTTTTAAATACATCAAAATGTGAATTTTCATATCATTCCAAGATCTATTGATTACAATTAACTTTAAAACTAATTTTGTTAGTGAGAAAATCCTTTTAACCCCTGTAGGAGCTGTACTCACTTGGGTGCGACAGCAGGAAAACAGGAGGCACGATCCTTTAAAAGTTAATGTGGGTTTATTGCTTCCTAAACCCAGAAGCACAAGCAAAAGGTAAACAGCCTTTAGATCAGGCAAAAACAAAGCATAAATTTCCATAGCAGGGCTCTGCTCCGCCAGGCCTGTGGGCACACAGGCTGGGGTAATGTCCAGCACTCGGGCTCGGTCTCGAACCACACACACAGGAAGCCTTCTTCTTCTCAACACACAGACCATATGCCAAAAAAGCCTCCATTATATAGGATGTAACCACACCCAGAAGTGAGGTATGTGGGTAGCCAGACCGCCCATATCTCATAGGTACCCACAACCCGGGCCCAGGTGCATCTTAGTACTTAAGTGCACTATAGAAAATATTCCGAGTTACATCACATAGAGCAGCCATCTTTATGACACATACCTCCCATTGATTACACATCCATTAGCCTCCTTACTTACCTTCCCCTCTGATTAAAGTCGTGGAGCTTGGCACTTTCTATTACCAGAGAAGGGATTCTTGAGAGGGCATTACCATGTAGCTTCCCTGCTCTATGTTCCACATGGAAGTTGAAGTCTTGCAGGGCTAAGAACTAGCGGGTAACCCTAGCATTTTTACCCTTTGTTTCTCTCATCCATCTGATCATGGTCAAATATCAATCTAAATTTACATCCTACCAAATAGTACCGTAATGTGTCCACAGCCCACTTTATGGCCAATCACTCTTTCTCTATGACTGAATAATTCCTCTCACATAAGGACAGCTTCCTAAACAAGTAGAGAACAGGCTGCTCCTCCCTATCTCATGGGAAAGAACTGCTCCTAATCCAACATCTGAAGTGTCTGCTTGGAGTATATACGCTATCCTAAAGTCAGGGGCCACCAGAGCCTGTTGCTTACATAGAGACCATTTCATTTTGTGAAAGGCCGTCTCTGCCTCTTCAGACCATTTAACCATTACTGATTTCATCCCCTTAAGTCAGGGGTGTGGCCATCAAGGCGAAGTTCGGGATGAACCTCCTGTAGTATCCCACGATTCCGAGGAAGGCTCTAACTTGCTTCTTGGACAGTGTTCTTGACCATGCTTGAATTGCCTCTACTTTACTGATTTGGGGTTTGATCTTGCCTTGACCCTCTACGTAACCCAGGTACTTGCTTCTTCTTTCCCCAAGGCACACTTCTTTGGGTCTATTGAAAACCCTGCCTTCCTTAGAGCATCAAACACCACTTAGACCTTTTCTAGATGACTCTCCCAGTCCAGGCTGAAGATAACAATATCGTCCAGGTATGCAGTGGCGTATTGCTTATGGGGTGCAAGGATTCTATCCATAGCTCTCTGGAAGGTCATTGGAGCCCCCTGCAGTCCAAACAGCATCCGGACATACTGGAAGCATCTGTCGTGTGCAGAAAACGCAGTCTTCTCCTTGACTTCCTGTGCCATGGGGATCTGCCAATATTCCTTTGGCAGATCCAAGGTGGTTTTGTACCTTGCGGGCACAAGTCTCTCGATTAGCTCATCGACGCGTGACATGGCATATGTTTTGAACTTGGAGACCTCATTCAACTTCCAATAATCATTGCAGAACCTGCATTCCCCATCGGGCTTGGAACCAGCACAACTAGGCTCGACCAACTGCTCCTGGACTCCTCAATGACCCCAAGTTTTAACATGCGCTCCACCTCCTTGGAGATCAGATCACTTCTCAACGGGCCTCCGGAATCCGATAATGTTTCACTTTTACAAGCACATGTGGCTCCATCAAAACTTCATGTTTTCCAACCTTTGTGAACCCCGGCAATTCTGAGAACATGTCCCTGTTTTCCGGAGTAACTTCCGGCCCTGCTGTTTCCAGGCCTGTGACAGCATCTCCACTAAGGCAACACCTCCAACCTCCAACCTGGGTTGCCCAGCAAGCATGGAGTTTCAACCGGCTCTCTGTCTTTCCATGTCTTGATGAGTTTGACATGGTAAACCTGATACGGTTTCCATCTTCCTGATTGATGAATCTTATAATTTACCTCACCAAGCTTCTCCGCCACCTCATACGGCCCTTGACATTTAGCCAAGAATTTGCTCTCCACCATAGGAATTAGCACAAGACCTCGGTCTCCCGGATGGAATTGCCTCACTCTGGCTGACCGATTGTAGACCCAGGCCTAAGCTTCTTATGCATGGAGGTGTCCTTTTTACGATGGGCATCACCTTCGCAATCCTCTGCTGCATCAGCGAAACGTGCTCAATGACGCTTCTGTGGGGCGAGACTTTGGCTTCACAGGTCTCCTTGGCTATATTCAGGAGACATCACGGATGTTGGCCATACAAAAGTTCTAAGGGTGAGAACCCCAAAGAGGCCTGTGGAACTTCACGGATGGAGAACAGCAGATACGGTAAAAGACAGTCCCAGTCTCTACCGCCTTTCTCTATGGCTTTCCGCAGCATGCTCTTCAGCGTTTTATTAAATCTCTCGACAAGGACATCTGTCTGAGGATGGTACACTGAAGTCCTCAACTGGGAGATTTGCAGGACCTTGCAAAACTCCCTCATCACCTTACTCATAAAAGGTGTTCCCTGGTCAATCAGGATCTCCTTCGGTAAACCTGTCCGAGAAACACATGGACCAATTCACGGGCTATAGTCTTTGCGGAGGAGTTCCTCAGGGGAATTTCTTCAGGATAGTGTGTGGCATAGTCCAGGATGACCAATATATAATGATGCTCACAAGCTGATTTAACAAAGGCCATAGCAATTCTCTCGAATGGCACTTCAATAATAGGCACTGGCACGAGGGGACTCCGAAAACCAGAGAACAAGGATCCTTAAAATTTAACTTTTAATGAAAACAAGCTTAAAAATGTCCAAATTTATATAGGTAGGACATAAATAATAAGGAATAAGACAGTGTGTCCTACTGAGCCCTACAGGGTCACTATACTGAGCCCTGCCTAGCAGTGGAAGTTGGCACCCTAAGCTTCTGCGGTAGGCGCCCCTACTCCTCGACGGCTCACCCTGATATTCCTAGAAATCCCTACAATGGAGAAAAAGTGTCCCAATACACCACAATAACTGTGTGAAAAACCCAAAAAGAAGTAAATAGAAAAAACATAGAAAAAAAATAAAAAGATGCAGAAATGATATTAACTAAATGTCAATTAATCAACGGTTATCGTCTCAATAGACTAATTAGATGAATAATTTTTAGTGCGTTGTAATCAATGACATAAAAAAAGCATCCCTTCAAGGCAGATTACCCTTAATGAAGAAATATTTAAACAAATGACTCAAAAATAAATATGGGTAAACAGAATGCAATAATCATGTATCATTGTTCCAATGGTATTAGCAATGTAGGGATCCCCAGACAATCTGAATTTCAATCAAACATAATCCATAATGGGAAAAGTATGGCAAAAAAGTGCACAGTACAAAGACACAATCATCTATTTTCAAGAGACAAAAATAATAAAATGCACAGTGCAATAGATCAAATAATCATGTCCTCATCTATTTGCCGTAGTACATCATCATAGTAGCCAGGAATCCCATAACAAAATTGAGGCCTCAGTCAGGCTCTATTCAAAAATACTGACATCACAAAGCAATGCCCGACGCGTTTACCCCCCCATGGGAATAGCGGGGGTTCATCAGGGGGTATGATGGCCACACATATAATGAAAATGCTGCGGAAAAGCCACTCACCACCTTGCCTTTATAGCGGCATCATCAAAAGACACCTGCGAATCATGAGGCAGGAATGTAAGCGGCACGCATATGGTGTTTCCGGAAATGATGCAATGTTACATGACGATGTGGAGCGCAGATGCGTTCCAGCTAGAAGACTAACTGGAAATAACAACAAAGTGAGACGCAATGCGTTCCACCATGGGGTAGAAAACGGAAATGACATATCCAAGCCAAAATGAGGTATGGAATAACTAAATAACAGCAGTGTGGAACATAAATCGGTGCGTGTACCATAAATTGATACTCCAAAGAATGTGTCAAATTGCAAATAAAGCTGCATACAGTAATTGACCCCTATCTGTTTGTGTTCATTCACATTCTGTTGTACACAACAGCATTGTAAGATTCAACACAAAGTCACAAAGTATTCTTAAGATGAGTGAGGTAACCACAGCCAGAATTACTATACAATTACAGACAACATAAAATAAGAACATACATAATTAAAAAAAATTCTCAAACGTCAATTAATATGACGAACAATAAATCAGTATAAATATACATGGGAGAAAGAGTTTCCAGACAGCGCACCAAGTGACCCTAAATGAAGCTTGAAAAAGACAACTGCTGATTTAGGCCTAAAGGACTCATGGATCTCAATAGATAGATCCACTTTGTTTCCCGTTGTACAATCTTATCGCAATCCCCTAGTCTCACTGAAGGAGGAATCACCTCTATCACCGCAAAGGATAATGAACCCAAATCACCCCCATGTACTTTATTAATATGGCGTGCGAGTGGTGTATCTCTGCCGTGCCTAATGTCTCCAAGATGTTCCCCAATACGAACACGTAATTCCTGTTTGGCTTTTCCAACACAGTCCTTGGGGCAATAGCACATGCAGATATACACCACTCCCGCTATCTTACAGTTAGCAAAATGTCTCAGCAAACAATATCACTCATAGGGACCCTGGGCACCACCTCCCCCGCCACTTTGGACCTTGGAAGTCCCACCCCTTTTTTGAGTCTCTACCCCTGTTGGGACCACCCAGTAAGGAGTGGGCTGCTTTCCCACGGAACCTTCCATTCCCTGGTATCTCTCAACCAGTTCATCGGCATTCCGAGGATTACCCTGAACAACCCAAGTCTGTAAGGGCCTCAGGAGGGAGTGTACAAACCGGTCCATCATCACCCGTTCAACCATCTGCGCAGGCATAAAGGACTCTAGCTGTAGCCACTTTTGTACCAGGTGCAACAGGTTAAAAATTTGGGAGCGCTGTGGGTGTCTCGGTGATACGCCCAACGGTGAACCCGCTGTGCCCTGAGAGTCATTGTTACCCTCAATTATGCAAGAATCTCAGCTTTTAGCATGCCATACTCTTTGGCATCCTGTAAAGCTAAGTCATAGTGCGCCTTCGGGCGTTCTCCTGTCAATACCTCTGCCCACTGCTCTGGCGGGAGTTTCTCCCTCTCAGCGACCCTTTCACTGTCAGGAAGGCCTCAACATCATCCCCCGGTGTCATTTTCTGCAAAGCCCGTCTTACCGCCTTGACGGGGTGTCATCAGCCGGGCCTGGGGTTGGGGCACTCGTCCTGCCCTGGATAGCGGTTGCCAAAAGCTGTATCTGCTGCCGTTGCTCCTGCTGGCTCTGCAGGATCTGCTGTAGCAACAGCCTGTTGGTCTCTAGCTGTTGCTGCTGCGACTGTGGGTCACCCTCCCAGGGCTGTGGGGTACTCGGTACTGGGCCAGTCTCTCAGAGGTGATTGTCACAGCAGCGGTGACCCGGTCCGCGGCCCTGGGCGCCCATGTAAAAGGGCTGAGTTGTGAATAAAGTTTATAAGTGATTCGTGACGCCACCAGTGGTGTTCGGCAAGGGAGGTGTTAAGCCGATGCTGCAGACAGATCCTCTGTGACAGATGGTGTAGTGCAGCAATGATGTTGCAGCCCTCCACAGGTAGGGCTGTTGGTCCCAGGGCAGTGTAGAGGAATGTTTAGGAAGAGGGTGCAGTGTTTGGCACAGAGATGTAGCAGTGCTGAGGATGTTGCAGGAAGGAGGCAAGGACACAACAGGGTGCAGTTTCTTTACCTTTATTTGGCAAACGCAGTCCAGGGTCCTGGTTACAGATGGCACAGGAGCAGGCTAACCTGGAAGCAGCTCAGGGATCTCTCTATCAGATGGGTTGTGTAGTCTCCTTCCTAGCGCTGGCTTGAGGTACATCTAGTACTGTCTTACACTGAAGTTCCTCCTTCTTATCTTCTCTTAGAACTACCTCGTATGGCAGACAGCTGTAGACCTCTATCTCTCTTGGCTCACCCGTCGCTGTTGTGCCTCCGAGTCTTAGGTGGGAATAGAGCATTTACAGCTTCCTATTCCTCTGGTTTCTGTTGCAGGACCTTCAGTATCCTTACAACAGGGGAGACCAGGCTCCAGATCATGCGCTATCACTGGGAGGGAGCTCTCTATCCTCAGCTCAACCTCCAGCTTCTCTCCACACGTCTACACTCTTTGCCCTCCTCACACTAACTCATCATTTCCCTTCCTGGTTCTCAGAGAGCATTCCTCCCCCAATTCTGGTTCAGAGCTCCCTCTGCTGGCCTGGAGTGGGAACTGTGTTGCATGACATGGTTAACTGTTAGAGAGACCCTTCATTGCCTCCAAGCCTGACATCACCCTCCCTGGAGGAAGGCAATGTCACTGTGGCGACCAAACTCCTGGGGGCGCCACATTCCCCCTAGTGCAAGTCAGTTCTCCTGGACTGATAAAAGAAAAACATGAAAAACATACAAACAATATGAAGGTTACAAGATTTAAGAAAAATGAAAAATTTACAAAAACCAAAAGCTGCAAAAATAGTCCTGTGATAAGTCCAAGCATCAATATCCATGGTCCATTCCTGGGCAAATGGTGAGCTATGTACAAAGTTGGTTACCACACACAGTCCTGTGGGCAGAATGTCCATAAAACAAAACGGGAAAATTCAAAAAACGATTTCTTACAGATTATCTGTAGGCACAAACTTGAACAGCTACATATATACATTTTTAACAGTTACATTGCTTTAATTTGATTATATGCGGAATCTAATGGGTGGTATACCTTGTGTAGTATGGGTAGACCTGCGTAACTCTGGTGTGGGTAAACTGGGTAGTATTCTCCTACGGACTCTTAGTCTCACCAGAGGTCTGGCAGATTCACCACTAGCAGGGCGAGGGTTCTCTGGCTCCACTGCTGGTACGGCATCTGCTACCTGAACTTCCTGATTTTCAGAGTTCTCATGAGTCACTTCTTCTTGTACTACCAGTTGGGGAAATGTCAACACTGGCACCACTATGGCATCATTCACTTTAGTCCAACTTGCAGGGAATTCTCCAAGTATAGTGTTGACCTTTTCTTCTTCTATGGGTTGGATGTTATTTTGTTCTTCCATTCTTTCCTTTAGCTGGTCAGGGCATAATTTCAAATGATCCCTTGATATTGCTGCTGAGGTTTTTCCTCCATCTTTACTAATAAGGCACACCTTGGCATTGTCAAAATTTGAGGGTAGAATGGTGTAAGGTTCAGCTTCCCATTGGTCATCCAATTTATGCAGTCTCCTTTTCCTCTTGAGGACTTGTTCTCCTGGTGACAAGGGGACTGCAGGTGCATGCTGATTGTAGTGCCTTTCTTGTTTTTGTCTTGCCTGAGCTAGTCTCTTCTCCACACACTCTTGTACTCTACGGTACTGTTGTTGTCTTTCTGTATCCCAGTCAGCATCTGGTGATGATACTTCAGGTGTCAGGACTCCCATATCCAAATCAATAGGTAGTTTACCAGGCCTTGCTCTCATTAGGTAGGCTGGAGTGCAGTTGGTGGAATTCACAGGAATGTGGTTGTAGAGGTCTACCAGATCTGGCAACTTTTCTGGCCACAGATTCCTCTCTTCCAAAGGCAAAGTCTTCAGTAGATCAATCACCACCTGGTTCATCTTTTAACACATGCCATAGGTCTGTGGATGGTATGGTGTTGTCCGGATTTTCTTACAACCGTACAAGTTACAGAATTCCTGGAACACTTCTGCCTCAAAAGCTGGACCTTGATCTGTAAGCACTCGCTCAGGATACCCATGCGGTCTACAGAAGTGCTGTTGGAATGCTCTGGCTGCT
This sequence comes from Dendrobates tinctorius, assembly GCF_039654945.1. Classification (NCBI taxonomy): domain Eukaryota; kingdom Metazoa; phylum Chordata; class Amphibia; order Anura; family Dendrobatidae; genus Dendrobates; species Dendrobates tinctorius. The sequence goes on from NW_027361696.1 coordinate 78,235,571, forward strand.
GTCCTGGCTGTTTGATCTTTGACAGGCACAACTACCAGGAATCACGAGTAGTGGTCCACGATGGTAAGAGCATAGATGTAGCCTGAACGGCTTGGGACCAGCTTCACATGGTCCAGGGCGACCAACTCAAGTGGCTGTTTGGTTATTATTGGCTGTAGAGGAGCTCTCTGGCTGTTTCGATCCTTTCGGCACAGGTTACATTGTCCACACTCTCGGCACCACTTTTCAATGGCTTTCCTCATACCAGCCCAGAGGAATCTCTCCCGGAGCAATGCTTCCAACTTCTTCCATCCGAAGTGGCCAGCTCCATTGTGGTATGCTTCCAAAACCATTGATGCCTCTCTCTTTGGGACTACCACCTGCCAGACCAGCTCATGAGTGCGAGCATTAATACTCCTCCAACACAGCTTTCCTTCATAAATGAACAGCCGACCTCTTTCCTTCCACAACTGCTAGGTTTCTTCAGGAGCATCCGACTCTGGGCGTGAGTCAGCTTGTGACAATAGCTCCTTCACCAGGCGGACTGCAGGGTCATTATCCTGAGTTTCTGCCCTGTCATGATGGGGCAATGGATTTAAGGTGACCTCTTTCAAGCCAGACCGTCTGTTTCTCACTCCTTGATCACGTTGGGCCGCAAGTGGCCGGTGGAAGGGAGGTAACTCTATTTCCTCAAGAGCCTCAGGATCTTCTGCATCTGGCAGATTAGGCATTCTGGACAGCGCATCAGCATTGGCATTCTTGTGCCCCGCTCGGTACTTGATGGTAAATTCATAGTTAGACAGCCGAGCCATCCATCGCTGCTCCAGTGCACCTAGTTTTGCAGTTTCCAAGTGAGTCAACGGGTTGTTGTCCGTGAAGATGGTAAACTTGGCTGAAGCTAGGTAATGTTTGAATCTTTCAGTCACAGCCTAGACTATGGTGAGGAACTCCAGCTTGAAGAAACTGTAGTTGTCAGGGTTCCTTTCTGTGGGACGAAGCTTCCTGCTGGCGTAGATCACTCTTTCTTTGCCATTCTGTACCTGTGACAGTACTGCTCCCAGTCCCACGTTGTTGGCATCAGTATACAACACAAAGTGCTGGTCATAATCTGGATAGGCCAGAACTTCATCTCCTGTGAGAGCCATCTTCAGTCGGGTGAAGGACCTCTCCAGTTCCTCATTCCATTCAAATGTGGAATTCTTCTGTTTGGCTTTCTTGGATTGCCCCACCAGAAGATTTTACATAGGGGTGGCTATTTCAGTGAAGCCTTTGATGAATCTTCGGTAGTAACCTACTAGTCCGAGGAACTGGCGTACTTCATGGAGGTTGCTGGGCTTCGGCCACTCCCGGATGACTGTGACTTTGTCAGGATCTGGTGCCACACCTTCTGCACTCACTACATGACTGAGGTACTGTATTTTGGGCTTCAGGGGGTGACATTTGGAAGGCTTCACCTTCAGGCCAAAGTTGGACAAGGCTTCAAACGCCTCAGCCAGGTGTTCCAGATGGTCTTCATAAGTCTTGGAGAAAACAATGACATCATCAAGGTACAACAGGACTGTCTCAAAGTTCATGTGTCCCAGGCAGCACTCCATCAGCCGTTGAAATGTCCTGGGGGCATTGCAGAGCCCGAATGGCATATAGTTGAACTCACAGAGACCCATTGGGGTGGTAAATGCTGTGTTCTCCTTGTCTGCCTCCGCCACGGGAACTTGCCAATACCCACTAGTGAGATCCAAGGTGGAAAAGTATTTAGCAGTTTTAAGTGCAGCTAATGATTCCTCAATCCTAGGTAATGGGTTGGCATCTTTATGTGTAATGCTGTTAATTTTCCTGTAATCAACACACATTCTCATGGTACCATCCTTTTTCTTTACAAAAACTATGGGAGCGGCCCAGGGGCTACAACTGTCTCTGTTAACCCCAGCTTCCTTCATCTCTCTCAACATACCTTTAGCACATTGCTATTGTGTTGGGGGTATAGGCCAGTACCTTTCTTTTATGGGTGGATGATCTCCAGTGGGGATATGATGTTGAACCCCTTTTGCCTTCCCAAAATCTAGAGGGTGTTTACTGAATACCCGCTCATACTCCTGGGTCACTCTATAAACCCCATTCTTTCGGTGTGAAGGGGTGGAGTCAGTCCCCAACTGCAGTTGCTGGCACCACTCCTCCAGCTGCTTTACAGAGCCATTGTCCTCCACCTGGTCGGATGAGACCAAGGGCTCTGCTGCCTGCATTGCATTATTACTGACAGTGAGCAGCTTAGCAACAGTGGCATACCGAGGTATTGTGGCCTCCTCCTCCCCACAATTCAAAAGGCGTACAGGTACTCTCCCTTTTCATACATCAACTACCCCTCGGGCTGTTAGGACAGTGGGCCTGCTATCAGAGTATACTGGCTCTACCAATGCCTGATAATCCTTCCCTCTGAGGCCTATAGCTGCCCGACACCAAATCAACAATTTACATCTGGGGGGGTATTGCAATGGGGAAAGCATCACTCACTCTGACACTGCCAATTTCTCCGCCAGAGAGTTCTACCTGCTGTCTTTGCATCAGGGTCTTGATCTCCTTCTGCAGGACTCGTTGTCCACTGGAACCAGCAGTCTCAGCCACCTGTTGCAACAAGACAATAACCTCGGAAAGACAATTTTCAATTACATTTGTACCAAGAGTCATCATGGGATTACATTCTCGTCGATCAATATCCACAACTATCAGACCTTGAGATTTTAGCTCTACCCGACCCACTTTAACACTAATCTCTTTACATCCAATCTGCGGCAAAGACTGACCATTACTGGCAACTACTGTTAGTTCATCAGTTGGGCCACGGGTAAGTTCAGAATCAGCCCAATACCGCTTGTAAAGGATATAGGGCACAGTGGTCACCTGGGAGCCAGTGTCCAGCAAGGCGTTCATGGGGATGCCGTAAATCACCACTGGAAGGATCGGTCTCCCTCCAACATACTTGGCTCGCCAGTTCCTTGGGCCTTGTGATCCTACTCCAGGGAGTTGGCCCTCTGCCCCAGGGGTGACTCGTTTAAAGGACAGAATCTTGCAAGATGACCTGACTTGTGGCAGCGACGACAGATGGGACGTCCGTCCTGATCATAGCGGTCGTTGTTCCTCCCTCGGAGTGGCGGGGTTCTCCTCTTCCGGAGCCACAGGACATCCTTTGGACTGGAAGCAAGCTGGATCTTCTCCTTGGAGGACACCTCTGCAGGGACTGCACGGTTTTAGTAAGTGCAGCCATACCTTTGGTCAACTCCTGGACCTGAAGACGCAGTTCTTCAGTTGGATCTTTATCCAGAGTCTGTGCATCAGCTTCCACAGGGATGGAAGGGAAAGATGTTGCTTCCTGGTGGTAGGTGATCGCTGGGCGCCTAGGGGGCGCTGGACGGTTGACAGTTGGTTCCTGCAGTACCCGAATAGCCCTATCCTTGAAATCAGCAAAGTCCAGGTCAGGGTTTTGTAGGGTTATGATGCGCAGCTGTGCTCTGTGGGTACTGGATAGGAGTCCTTCAATGAACTGCTCCTTTAACAGTTTGTCTTCCTCTTTCATACTGTCAGGATCAATTTGCCTGACGGCTCGCAGCGCCTCCTGCAGGTTAAGAGCATAGTCCCTTATATTGTCCTGCGCTTTCTGTTTACATCCAAAGAACCTCATTTTGATTTCAGCTGCGGTGCGCGTGTCAAACGTGCTTTTCAGCTTAGCCAAAAGCTTTTTGACAGTCTCTTTATCAGTGTCCTGCCAGGCTTTTACTTCTCTCTGTGCTGCACCTGTTAGCTGCCCAATAAGGATGTTCACCTTCTGGCTTTCAGATAGAGGATACACCTCAAACAAACTGCACAGTCTCTCTTTAAATTCACTCAGGGTATGTGACTCACCCGTGTGCTGCGGTAGCCAGGCCGCTCCCGGTATGTAGGGCATTATGGGGACCGCTGCGGTGGGTGTTACTTCTCGGCGCTGAGGGGTTTGCGGGAGTGCCCGCCGCTGCATTGGCGTTGTCCTCAGACATTTTCTCTCCCCCCTAGTTAACGTGAGCCAGGCCGCGGGGTTGCGCTGGCTTACCGGATGCTGCTCCTCGGCTGGATCAGGGGACGCCGGAACTGCAGGCCTCAGCTTTTCACTTCCCGCGCGCTCTTCTCCTTTCGCGCTTCTCGGCTGGCTCTGCCCACGAAGGCCTGCCCCCTTTAATCCCGCGCGCCAATCAGCGGGATAATGGCGGCAATGGCTCCAATTTCGCACACAGTCTATAGCACCACAGTCTCTGGCACACAGGACCCGGGGAAACTGGGCTCCGTAATCCTGTTCGTGACGCCAAAATGGGTCACCCTCCCAGGGCTGTGGGGTACTTGGTACCGGGCCGGTCTCTCAGAGGTGATTGTCACAGCAGCGGTGACCCGGTCCAAGGCCCTGGGCGCCCATGTAAAAGGGGTTAAGTTGGGAATAAAGTTTATAAGTGATTCGTGACGCCACCTGTGGTGTTCGGCAAGGGAGGTGTTAAGTCGACTCTGCAGACAGATCCTCTGGGACAGATGGTGTAATGCAGCAATGATGTTGTAGCCCTCCACAGGTAGGGCTGTTGGTCCCAGGACAGTGTAGCGGAAAGTTTAGGAAGAGGGTGCAGTGTTTGGCACAAAGATGTAGCAGGAAGTTGGGGATGTTGCTGAGGATGTTGCAGGAAGGAGGCAAGGACACAAGGTGCAGTTTCTTTACCTTTACTTGGCAAACACAGTCCAGGGTCCTGGTTACAGATGGCACAGGAGCAGGCTAACCTGGAAGCAACTCAGGGATCTCTCTATCAGAAGGGTTGTGTAGTTTCCTTCCTATCACTGGCTTGATGTACATCCAGTACTGTGTTACACTGAAGTTCCTCCTTCTTATCTTCTTATTCCTCTGGTTTCCGTTGCAGGACCTTCAGTATCCATACAACCGGGGGGACCAGGCTCCAGATCATGCGCTATCACTGGGAGGGAGCTCTCTATCCTCAGCTCAACCTCCAGCTTCTCTCCACACGCCTACACTCTTTGCCCTCCTCATACTAACTCCTCATTTCCCTTCCTGGCTCTCAGAGAGCACTCCTCCCCCAATTCTGGTTCAGAGCTCCCTCTGGTGGCCTGGAGTGGGAACTGTGTTGCATGACATGGTTAACTGTTAGAGAGACCCTTCATTGCCTCCAAGCCTGACATCACCCTCCATGGAGGAAGGCAATGTCACTATGGCGACCATACTCCTGGGGGCGCCACAACTGGACCAGGTGTTTCAGCAGGTTCTCTATTTTGTCTGGCGATGCTTGCTGGCTTGCGACAGACTTAACCAAGACATGCAGTCCTTCCTGTAGCAGTCTCATGTCTCTGCTGGGAACGCTGACCGCACATTTAGCACCAATTGTAGGGATTGTACTCACTCAGGTACAACAGGAGGAAAACAGGAGGCATGTTCCTTTAAAAGTTCATGTGGGTTTATTGCTTCACAAACCCAGAAGTACAAAGAAAAGGTAAACAACTTTTAGATCAGGCAAAACAAGGCATAAATGTCAATAGCAGGGCTCTGCTCCGCCAGGCCTGTGGGTACACAGGCTGGGGTAATGTCCAGCACACAGGCTCGGTCTGGAGCCACACATACAGGAAGCCTTCTCCCTCCCAACACACAGACCATGTGCCAGAAAAAACACCCTCCATTATATAGGCTGTAACCACACCCAGAGGTGAGGCATGTGGGTTAGGAAGTTATAAAGGTTAAAAGTTAACCAGCGATTTTTCATTTTTCCAACAAAATTTACAAAACCATTTCTTTAGGTACCAAATCACTTTTGAAGTCACTTTGAGGGGTCTATATGATAGAAAATGCCACAAAGTGAAACCATTCTAAAAACTGCACCCCTCAAGGTGCTCAAAACCACAATCAAGAAGGTTATTTAACCCTTCAGGTGCTTCACAGGAATTTTTGGGAAAAAAAATAACATTTTAACTTTTTTCACAAAAAATTGACTAGATCCAATTTTTTTATTTTGACAAGGGTAACATGAAAAAAAAAATTTGTTGTGTGATTTCTCCTGAGTATGCTAACCCCATATGAGGGAGAAAACCACTGTTTGGGCGCATGGCAGGGCTCAGAAGGGAAGGAGCGTCATTTGACTTTTTGAATGTAAAATTTCCTAGAATCATTAGGAAGCGTCATGTCCCATTTGAAGAGCCCCTGATGTGCCTAAACAGTGGAAACCCCCCACAAGTGACCATATTTTGGAAACTAGACCCCTTAAGGAAGGTATTTAGATGCGTGGATAGCACCTTGAACCCCCAGATGCTTCACAGAAGTTTATAATGTTGAGCTGTGAAAATAATAAAATCACATTTTCCGCACAAAAATGTTGTTTTATCCCCAAATTTTGCATTTTCATAAGGGTAATAGGAGAAATTTCACCATACAATTTGTAGGGCAATTCCTCCTGGGCACGCCAATACCCCATATGAGGGAGAAAACTACTGTTTGGGAGCACGGCAGGGCTTGGAAGAGAAGGAGCGTCATTTGACTTTTTGAATGTAAAATTTCCTGGAATCATTAGCAGACGTCATGTCCCATTTAGAGAGCCCCTGATGTGCCAAAACAGTGCACAACACCCACAAGTAACCCCATTTTGGAAACTAGATCACAGAATTTTATACCAATGAGCAGAGAAGAAAAAATGACTACATTTTTACCATCAAAATTTAGTTTTAGCCACAGATTTTACATTTTCACTCAAGAAGTGGGTAAAAATGGCACCAAAATTTGTCCCACAATTTCTACTACTTCTACTGAATGTGGCAATAGCCTATATGTGGATGTACAGTACTGCTTAGCCATACGAAGTGACTCAGGAGGAATGGAGTGCTATTTGCCTCCTGGAGCCAAGATTTTCCTTGAAGAGTTTGCAGACTTCATATACAGAGCTCCTAATTGTTAGAAGAGCAGAATCTCCACCTCAAATGACCACATTTTAGAAATTATACCCCATTGGGAATTTATCTACAGGGGTAGTGCTGATTTTGACTCCATGGGTATTTTCCAGAAACAAGCAGCAATGAATGTTGCCGAGTGAAAATTGCAAACTGCCATTGTATTGACCAGTACGCTGTAGTGACCAGTACGTTGCAGTCACCAATATGTTATGCTATATGTGGTTTAGGTACACTGTGGGTCTCAGAAGGAAGGGGGCATTTGGATTTGAGAGCACAGAATTTTCTGAATTTCTTTTGGAGGTTATGGAGCCATTTCGCTTTTCCAGAGCCTTTGTACTACTAGTAACATGGAAGCCCCCTATACTCCTGTTAACAGATGACAGACCTCAGTGAGGGCTTGATTTTTTGTCAGGGTGGATAAAAATCAATGTTTTTTTTTAAAAAATCAAAAAAAAAAAAAAAAAAAAAAAAAAATCGGATTTTTTTCATTGAAATCGGATTTTTTTCAATAAACTGCTCTTTGAGGAAAATATTTTACCATCCAAAGGTTCTTCCATCATGAGATAAAGCTGAGTTGTTTAACTCAGTAGAATAAAGGCTGTATATGTGTAACATTCACAATGCCATGCTCTTCCAGAGGTTTCTGTAGGATTAGTGGGCAGTTTCTCTCCTATATTATCACAGACGCTCGCTTTACTTACGCAGTTCTCAAAACTGAATTTGACTCCGCAGAGGTCCCAGCCTCTTCTTCACGGCAAAAATGTTACAACATGAACAGAGTTGAGAAAAAGACCTTAATCCTATTGTTCTACAAACCTATGAATACAGAATCAACCCCTTCAGTGCCAAGTCCAAGAAGTTAGACAATATGTTTCTGATTGCTTGGAGTGGAATAGATCTGCACAACACAAGAAGAATGTGAATCTAAGTGTGAGGAGGAGGAAGGGCAAGCAGACAAGAAAATGAAAGTGAAACTTTGAGCACAATACTGCAGCATAGCCACAGACAGACAAGTCTGGATCTGTTTGTGTGTACGATCTGAGGTTTATTACATTCTTTCCTTATAATGGCAGCAGGCCGTAAAAGAGACCCAGTTTGGGAATATTTTAATGAAGCTCCTTCGCCTATCGGTAAGGCAGGCATGCGTGCAAAATGCAAACGATGCAACAAAGAGATGCAAGGCCTGGTGGCGCGAATGAGGCAACATCATGAGAAGTGCGGTGATGAAGATGACCAAAGAAACACTTCTGAACAGGCAGGATCTTCAGGTTGGTAAACATTTTTATTGAATCCCATTTCTAAAGACTGAACTGTCATGTGTGAGAAAAATTATATTTCTTATTATTACTGCATGTTACTGTCATTTGGTACAGTTATGAAGAAAAACAAATATTCCTTTTGGGGCAGGGGCAGTGATGTGTTGTGTACAATAAGCAGAAATTGTATAAACAATAAAATAACAGCATTGACTTTTTTTGTTTAGGGGAATTCATGGATTCTGGAAACTATCCACCTCCAAGATCACCATCATCCTGTTCTACAGTTTCAGAGTTATCCATCCAGGATAGTGCTTCATTAGCAGCAGCAGCATCATCATCAGACACCCACAGCCACATATCACCATCACCCAAAAGGAAGAAAAAACCTTTACCTCCTGGAACCACCATAGATAGGTTTGTGATAAGAACTAGCAGATTAGAAAAAGAGTTGATTGATGAAAAAATTGCCCAGTTTATTTATGCAACAAACTCTTCTTTCCGTCTGACTGAGAACCCACATTTCATTAATATGGTTCAGTCACTGAGACCAGGATACAGTCCACCCAGCAGAGCTGATGTTGCAGGGAAACTGCTGGATCAAGTGTATGACAGAGAAATGGAGCAATGTGCAACAGCTCTGGAGGGTAATATTGTTAACCTAAGTATTGATGGGTGGAGTAATGTCCACAATGATCCTATTGTATGTGCTTGTATAACAACAGAAGAAGGTAAAGTCTTCCTTGCACAAACAACTGATACGTCAGGAAATGCACACACAGCAGAATACTTACAAGAAGTGGCAGTAAAAGCTATAACGACATGTGAACAAAAATTCAAATGTCTAGTACGCAGTTTGGTAACTGACAATGCTGCAAACGTATCCAAGATGAGAAGAGATTTAGAAGAGCAGGGAGGGAATACAAAGCTGCTAATAACATATGGTTGCAGTGCTCATTTGCTGCACCTCTTAGCCAAAGACTTAAGTGTTCCAGAAATAAAGGCTAATGTTGCTGAAATTGCTAAATACTTCCGTAATAATCATTTTGCTGCAGCAGCTCTGAAAAGGATGGGTGGAACCAAGCTAACGCTCCCACAAGATGTTAGATGGAACTCTGTGGTGGACTGTTTTGAGCAGTATATCAAAAACTGGCCTATTCTGATGACACTTTGTGAAGAAAATCGAGATAAAATAGATGGCACTGTCACGGCCAAAATCCTCAACATTGGGCTTAAGAGAAATGTTGAACATATGCTGAGCTTCCTGAAACCCATCTCTCAAGCTTTAAACAAAATACAGAAAAGTAGCTGTTTTATTGCGGATGCTGTTGAAATTTGGAAGGAACTGAGTGAACACTTAAAAACAGAACTACACATGGACAGAATTAAAATTACAAGCAGTAAACAAACGAATGGGACAAGCACTGACTCCAGCTCATTTTTTGGCAAATATTGTCAATATCCAATATCAGGGTCAAAACCTAAGTGCTGAGGAAGAGGAGTTAGCTATGACATGGGTATCCAGCAATCATCCATCTTTAATGCCAACTATAATAAACTTCAGAGCTAAGGGGGAACCATTCAAGAAATATATGTTTGCTGAAGATATTTTAAGGAAGGTCACACCAGTAAACTGGTGGAAGTCACTTAAGCGCTTGGATTTAGAGACTGTTCAAGTAATGATTTCACTTTTAACAGCAGTAGCTTCTTCTGCAGGCGTTGAGAAATCGGTTGGGACCCAATAAAGCAGGAAAGCTTGTTTTTCTTTTCCAGATTATGAATAGGAACAAAGAAGATGATGATGATGAAGATGACAACAAGTGAGCTACAGAGGACAGCAGGGACAGTAGTATTTAAGTTTTTCATGTGTCGGCTGGGCTGACAGTCTAATTTTCTTAAAATATATATATATTTTGTTTAGCCAAATTAGTTAACAAACATGGATGTTTGTTTAAGCAAATAACTTATGCTGTAATGTTGTTATTGTTTCAGTTGAATAAATCTATTTAAATTGTTATTAAGGTCAGGATTATTTTTCTCCTTCCTAAGTAAACAGAACAGTGGTGTCCAAATATGAATGATTAACCCATTAAACTGGGGAGAAAAAAGTAATATAAAAAGTGATTCTAAAAATCTTCATCTACTTGCATGTTAAAGTAGCAAGAACTATTTTAGGTAGAAACTTTGATTTAAATCACTGATTTAAATCAAGCCTTACTGACTAGTGATTTAAATCGTGATTTAAATCAGTTAGATTTAAATCAAATCCACCCTGTTTTTTGTTGATTGAGTTGAAGCTTTTATTGGGAACATTTTACATATAATTTGGGATCACATTTATCCAGCACATACTTTGGGATTTCCATCAAAATCTTTGAGTGACATGATTAAGATGAAATGCCCGAGAGAACTATTCACTATAATGAGGTAGCAGAGTTACTCTGGACTCCACCTGGCCTCTGTTAAGCAGTGTCCTTCTTTTCAGAAGTGCACAAAACTGTGGTTGATGGCACTTTTATGCAATCCTAAAAAGACGAACACCGCCGGATCACAGGTCAGACGGCGCCCACAGTGCATCCATCTGCCTCATTATAGGGAATCTTCCGCCAGAGGTTCTGTCTGAATCATGTATTTCAAAGATTTACACTGAAACCCCGATGTTAGCGCTCAACGCAATGCACAGGATAAATGTGTGCCGAGCTTTACTATGATCTTTGGGAGGCAGAATGAAAAAATGAACAGATAGTGAACAATTGGTTTTATTTATTTTTTACGCCATTCCTTGTGCGGTATAAATGATTAGGTGACTTTATTCTTTGAGTCGGTGAGATTACAGAGATACCAGATTTTTCAGGTTTTTACGTTTGGTTGCAGTCACACACTAAAAGATGCTTTTTATTGCAAAAAATAGTTTTTGCATCACCATATTTTGAGAGCTATAATTTTTCCATACTTTGGCCCATGTGAGTTTTTTGCGGGACGAGTTGATGCTTTTATTGGTACCATTTTCAGGCACATCACATTTTTTGATCGCTTTCCATTCTGATTTTTGGGAGGCAGAATGAACAAAAACCAGCAATTCAGGATTTTTTTTTGGGGGGGGGGGTTTACTTTCTTTACTTTGTCCCACCATGGGACTATCATTTTTGCATGCCGATCGCTTTTACAACTTGGGGATGCAGCTCTGGTGACCCGGATGTTGTCATGACGACATCCGGTCACCGTGGCAACGATCGGGATCCCGCAGCGCGCCGCGGGGTCTATGATCCAAAGGCAGAATTCTGCAAGTGTTTGAGCGTAGCATTTAGGGGGTTAAAGTGCCGGGAGCGGTCTGTGATTGCTCCTGGCACTTAGTGCAAGGTGTCAGCTGTCAGAATCAGCTGATACTCGGTGACGATCGCCTACACACCACCTGTGTGCATGGGCGATTGGATGGATGTAATAATCTGTCCGTGCTCAAATAGGCTCAAGTCACATGGACGGATTATTAAGTCCGATGTTAGAAAGGGGTTAAGAATCTGGCATCTCTGATTTCGAACTGCCAAATAAGATTATCTTGGTACATTTTTTAAACACATCCACTTGTGGAAATTGTTATTATTCCAAGATCTATTGATTAAAATGAACTTTGTTCATGGAACAACCACTTTAACTTCCCCGACATCTTCTGTCGTTGGCTCCATACATGTAAGACTCTTGGACAAACTGGTCCATGTTGAGAGTTTTGCCTACATTAGACTATCATGATATGCATGGTTATTCCACCCTCCAACCACTGATTTATAAATGTCTCCCTATGTTCAAACCAAAATTGGTCAATCAGCAACTGGAGGTTAGAGGGAGTCTACATATGAAACATCCAAATTCATTGCTGGGTACTACTGCATATTAATGCATGTGGCACAGTTTGCCAAAATCATCAGGTTCCCTTTGACGCTTATGGACAATGGTTATAACTGTTCCCCCAATGTATAACTCTTTTGTATAACACGTTAGCCTTGCTTCCGCTAGGTACTAACACAACAGAAGTAGTTATCTTCCTTGAGTCTAATCCATTATTATTACTTTCAGGCTGGCTCCTGATGATGAACGCACAATGGTTTTCAGCCAGTGAGTATAACATAAGAGTGAAAAACATGAGACTTGTTATTTTATTGAAGCCAAAGAGGAAAATTCCACCCAAAAATTTTTTGATCATATTGCTGATGGTCCGAAGTGAACAAGGAACTGGAGGGCACCACTGCACGGGATCACCCGTGCATGCAAATGACAAACCACATAAAAAAAAAGAAGAAAAGAGCATGCACAAAACAGGGATCACCAAACTGGAATAAAGAGAAAAAATATATATCTTTTACTATAACAACACTGCACAACACACTGAAAGCATTAAAAACATTAAAAAATGCCCAAAGGGCAGTAAGAAATATACACAGAACCCGCAATAGGGTTAAAGAGACCCCGCCAAAACCCACCACTGAATAAAACAAAAGAGGATTCAAACAAATACTCCTTCAGTCATAAAATAGTGGCTGAGTTGATAGAAACAAAATCCCTCAAATGCCGATAAATATATATGAGCCAAAGCTGCTGAAGTAACCAGACTAGAGAGTAGCAATAAAGAATCCTATTATTTGATGCAAAGTCTAAACTAAAAGTCAAGAGAGCAAAGGAAATAGCGCCCAATACAACCTGAACCCAGGTGATGAGAACATGCCCCTAGACCCAGTAGCACATCCAGCTGAAGCAGCATAAGAGCCCAATAATGAGGGAAGCAGTGAGGGAGGCGGGGGCTCACGGATGCCCGACGCGTTGCGCCAGGGAACCACCTGGCTTCATCAGGGGCAGTATCCAGTGTGTGTCCAAGCGTCATATAAATACCGTTAGATGATGCAGTTTGTCAGGGCTCAGCTGGAGGAAGTAGGCGTATTGATCCCCACAGACCAAGGCCGGCGTGTGATGCGGGAAGAAGTGACGTCAGACCTGCGTCTATGCAGGCCTGAGGTCAGCGATGAAGGCATCGCCAAGGAGCACAAAGATGGCCGATGGCAAGTCTATAGCGCATGCGCCGGTTTGAGCACGCGCACATCCTGGTAGTCCAAGCTTTAGAAAGATCAGATGGTTCGCTTATGCTCAGTAGAAATGCGCACAAACTTAGAAAAATAAGAAAGGAAGGGCGCATGAAAGAGATAACAGAAGACACAATGTACCAGACGTGCCTAATGCCCTCAATAATAGAGCGACCATAACTGCAAACTTAGAAAAAATCAGAAAAAATCAGAGAAAATCACACCCTCATTTTGGACATATCAATTATAGCCCATATAAATACTAGAGGCACACTAAACTACCCAAAGTTGAAAAAAAACATGTTTTTTTAGGACAGATAGAAGCTAGTTCACCTATCATAAAGTCAGGGTATACCCCAAATACTTAAAGGATCAAGAGGGCAAGTCAATATATATACGAGAAAATGTATGGAAAAAAGAGAATTTTTTATATATATGAACACACAATACATCTGTATCAATACTATTGTGCCATAACAATCAGTAGCTGAAATTACACACACCGGTTATGAAGAAATACCACAAAAATCATACAAAAAATAAACTGGTAAACAAAAAATCAATGTGAGGAGGTTCTCTTCATATTAGAGATGTGGCGATCTGAAAGACACCTAATTTCTTCATAGAGGCTGGAACGCGATGTAGATTTTCAAAATGCCTGTATACGGGATGTGGCCTAAAACAACATCTAAACAAAAGAAGAAAAAGAGGAGATGTAAAAAAAAATGGAACTATACACAAAAATATGCTGGTAGTCAACCCATATAGAAGGAACACAAATGGTGCTGGTCAAAGAAGGTGGGAAAATTAAAGCGGTTTGTAAAATCCAGTAAAAAGGAGCTCTTCATTCAGCCCATGGGGGGGTGAGGCTTTTAAGATTACAACAATGTAAGTGCTCAGCGTGGAGCATTGCATACATTTTAATTGAGTCTTAAATTTGATCCAAAATGTTATGTACCCCACAATGCTACCAACAAAAAATGTAAAATCATCTCACAAAAATAAGGATATTTAATGGGTTTTCATTTTCATATAACTGGAAGCTCAGAGTGTTCTGGCACCCTCAACTTTGTGCTTAAGAAAAGCGAGTTGACAGACAGCTAAACTCTTTCCTATCGATGCATTGAGACAGATGCAGGGGGTCCTTTACAACTTTTATTGATAGGATCAGTGTAAAACTATAAGAAAAAATGAAAGTACTCAGTACAAGGCATATAACATCTAAATACATAGCATTATGTATCGTACAAGACATTCACAGTGTAATTGCACAACATTGCGGTAGTATAAACATCTGTAATATCAAAAGACTACTTTGATATAAAACATATAGAACAGAGTAGCTATATAATGCAATATGGTGAGCTCTAACTAGGGGGAAATAACTCACCGACTGTGCTATGTGGAGGTAAACAACCAGATGGACTGAAAATCAGGGAGAGATAATCAGCATGTCAGTATCCATGAGGCCAAAATGGCTGCTGGAGAAGAAGGGGACAAGGCTAATGCAGAGGCTAATGGGGAACTACGAAAGCCTTGATGAACTTTAAATATTAAATTGCACAGTAGGCAATGAAACACAAAGTAAACTGTAATTAGAACATTGTCAACAGATGACGCTGTTGGATAAGTTATCACAATACACCACAGTTCTAGACAAGCATAGCAAAACTGATTACATGCATTTGTATAAAGACATGACACAGAGGCTCTGGAAATCAATGTATATTCATCAAAAAAAATCCTCAAAGTACACGCTCTGAAAGTCAAATGTCCCCCTTTTTTTCTGATCCCTACAGTGTGCCCAAATTGCAGTTAGCATCCACATGTTTGGTACTGCAGTAGTGGGGAGACCCGAGTTAACAATTTTTGGGGTGCATGTCTACAAAAGCACAAGCTAGCCACAATACTTTTAAGTAGTCACATTTGTAATTTTCCCATTGCAACATTTTCTGCATGCTTATTTCTATAAAACAGCCTTGACATTAAAATAGTCACTACTCCCGCAGAATCCCAGAGGTGTGCAATTTCCAAAATTGGGTCTCTTTTATGTTTGTTTCTGATCTTCTGTCACCTCAGATGCTCTGCAAATGGAAACTATTGTAGAAAAATGGGCATTCAAGAAGTCAAATAGGGCTCTTACCCTCAGCTCAGAATCTTGTCATGTGCCCAAATAGTAGTTTCTGACTACACACGGGGTACTGACACATTTCAGAGAAAGTATAAAACTGATTGTCAGTTCAATTTTACCTAATACCCTGTGTAAAAAATAAAAAAATATGGGGCTCAAACAACATTTTTGGGGACAAAAATGTAAGTTTTCGTTTACATGTCCCAGCATCAGATAATGTTGGTGAAGCAAATGTAGAATCAAAATGCTCACCATACCCCTAGATCAGGGATGTCAAACTCAAATACACAGAGGGACAAAATTAAAAGCTTGGACAAAGGCAAGGGAAAACTTTGATACCGTATTTATTTTAAACAACAATCTACAATTAAGAAGGTTTTTCCTTTTCATCAAATATATCGATGACATTTTTCATATGGAAACAAACTTAGAGGAGTTGCCCCATGAACAAAGTACATTTTCATTAATATATCTTAGAATATTGAAATAATATAATACGTTATGTAAGAGCAGTAAAAGCAAATGGCCCAATGGCCTAATTTAAATATATAATAACAAAGAAAAAACCTTGAATAATACAGATAATAAAGTATGATGCAACCAAAAGTGCCCCAAAACAAAATAGAATCCCCCACAGTGAATTCCTCCACAGTACCCTCCACACGCATGGTATGATGACCCTACTGTACTCACCCTCCCTCAATCCCCCCGACAAAGAATAGTGACCCCATCACAGTTGTATTCTCCATTTTTAATCCCCAACAAAGGATATAATGGGCCCCAGACAGCCATTCATACAGTATATAATGCCTCCAACACAGCCCTCCATACAGTATATAATGGAGCCCCACATAGCGCTCCATACAGTATATAAAGGCCCCAAACAGCGCTCCTTACAGTAAAAAATGGACCCCACACAGCACTCCATAGAGTATATAATTGACCCCACACAGCCCTACTTACAATATAAAATGGGCCCCACATAGCACTCCATAGAGTATATAATTGGCCCCACACAGCCTTCCTTACAGAATAATGGACCCCACATAGTGATCCATAAAATCTAATAGTCCTCACATAGTGATCCATAGAGTATAATAGGCCCCACAAAGCACTGCATATAGTATAATGTATAATGGGCCCCACACAGAGCTGCATACAGTATATAATGGGCCCCATACAGCGCTCCATACAGTATATAATGGGCCCCACATAGAGCATCAAACAGTATATAATGGGCCCCACATAGTGCTCCATAAAATATAATAGTCCTCACATAGCGCTCCATACAGTATAAAGTCCTCATATAATGCTCAATACAGTATAATGGCCTCACAAGGTGCTCAATACAGTATAATGGCCTTACATAGTGCTCAATACAGTATAATGGCCTCATAGAGTGCTTCATACAGTATAATAGCACCTCATGCTGTTCCATACAGTACAGTGGCCTCACATAGTACTATATACAGTATAATGGCAACACATAGAGCTCGATAAAATATGATAGGCCTCACATAATGCTCCATACAGTATAATGCCACTGCACTAAGCTGGTAAAATGGTGTCTTCCCCAACAGACCACTCCTCCGTCTCCCAAAATGCTTAGCCAATCACAAGCGCCTCACACGGGCCTGTCCAGAGCTAATAGTAAGGGACTTCCTATTGGGTTAAGTAAGGGGTATGGGAGTGGGAAGGGGGATGAGCGCCACCGACAAACCACCGCTTGGGAGAAAACATGAGCGATTACCTGGGGAGGTTTAATGGAGACAATATCCATAAGCATAACTATCATTGGTCAGAGCTATGATGGGGATAACTCTCATGGGACACAGCTATGATAGGGGTAACTCATGGGACACAGCTATGATGGGGGTAAATCTCATGGGACACAGTTATGATGGGGATAACATGAGTGTTATCCCCATCAACTTGAAATTTACATTTGATCAAGCTCAATCCCTAATAAACTCACCTGCAATGTGATGGCTAGAGCTGTTTCTTTTTGGTGCAGCTGTGATGTTAGATGGCAATGATTATGTTGCTACTTGTAACTGCTTTCTCAGGTTTGTGTCAGTCTGGAGCACAGACAACTTTCTAAAATTATAAGTTTTGTAAAGAACTTGCAGAAGTAAGTTGTTCTGTATATATTACACTACATTCATCACAGATTAATGACTGCTCATGTTACATTTATAGAAGTCAAGCAGTCGGGGGTCTGAAAAATATAAATCACATCGGAGACACCGAGACCGCTGTATATACAGTGGGTTCGGAATACTTTTCTTTTTTCTAAAATTTGCAAAAATTTCTACATTTGATTTTTTTTCAGTCACATTAATAAGAAAAAAAATGAACTCTTTTGAATTTACCAAATGGCTGCAATGAAACAAGAGTGAAAAATTTAAAGGGGTCTGAAAAACTTTCCATACCCACTGTACATGACATAGGAGACACAGACTGCTGTATATACATCACATAGGAGACACTGAGACTCTTGTATATACATCACAGAGGGGACACCGATACTGCTGTGTATGCATCTCATAGGAGACACCAAGATTTTTGCATGTACATCCCATGGGGACACCAAAACTGCTTTGTATACATCGCATAGCAGACACTGAGACTGATGTATATACATCACATATGGCATAGACATCAAAAGGAGATATGGAGTGGCGGCATAGACATCACAGGAGACACTTTGAGGCTGCGGCATAGACATCACGGGAGACACTTTGGAGCTGCAGTATATACATCACAGGAGACATGGGGCTGCAGTATAGACATCATAGGAAGGGTTGCTGCCGCTATCTTCTCCTGTGGGACAGCAGCATATTACAAGCTAACTCTGCCCACAAAGTAGGTCCTGATGCTGGTATTGGCCAGCGTGAAGATGTAATCTACCAGCCATCAAAAAGTAGCTGCCGGAGAAATGGTCATTGCAGTTCATAAATGTATATATAGACCCTGCTATATATAAAGAAAGTAATATATATCTATGTACTCTCCTCAACATATTAATTGTAATACAAGGAATCACAGGTTTGGCAGACATGATATGCAAATAATAAAAAAAATGAACAATGATCTAGAGAGAATGTTGGCAACATCATGAAGAGGCCTGCACAAGAAAAGTGTCTCAGGAGCTGTAAATGAGCAGAACAATGCCAGGCGGCATATTGCTCATGCTTCTGTGAACAGCCATTTTGTCCTAAAAGTACTACCATGCCTTCAGGATCTCCGGACTTGCCTCTCAGTGAGCACATCTGGGATGTTATTGGTCGGTGATTACACAGAAGCTGCCAGCAGTGGATCTTGATGATTTGCCCAGGTTCATTCAGCGAGGCAGAGCATCCCTCAAATGACCAATTACAACCTCACTGATAGCAGCTGAGGCTGTAAGTGCACGAATTTCTACATGTGGCCCTCATACTCCAGACTAAATAAATTGAGATGTTTTCAAAATTTTGTTTCCATTTTGTAATCATTTGCAGATCAGTAACCTGTCTCCTTCCTGTGAATTCCCTAATTTCTCTACATTTTCTTCTTGGTGTTGCAGTTTTGCGTGACCTTTGGACATGGTTTCACTAATCACCACCCTATTTGTGGTCCAGTTTCCAAAACTGTCCCTGCAAAGTGGGCACTGTTATTAAGTATGAAGTTTATGTTACCAAAATGAAAAGTAGAATTTGACATGTATCTTTTATTCTTTGCATAGGGCGCCCAAAGAGTTTACACAGGGAGCCAGCAAATACCAAGACTGCGGTATATATGAAGTTACATGGTTCCGAAATTTCAGTAGTCACCTCAAGAATCTACCGTATCTAGTTGAAACCTATAGGTTGGAGGGTGCAGTAATCTGGAGAAAATATCTAACTAATAGATGAAGGAGTGGTGCTGCATTCTAACACAAGAAGATTAGATGTAACATTGCTGTTGCTAATAAATAGATGTGCTCTCAGTGAGAGAAACAAAATAGGAATCTTGTGGGTATGATACCTTTTAATGGCTAACAAATAATAGTAAATGATATTACAAAGCAAGCTTTCGGGACTGCTTACGTCCCTTCATCAGGCTGATATAACAAAATATTTGAAGAAACCTTATTTATATAGTTTAAAGCACATGCTGGTGTGATACATGGACATTTCAATAAACAAATACTGAGCTTGAAGAGAGAATCCTTAAGGGCCCGTTACATTAAGCGAGATCGCTAGCAATATCGCTATAACGTCACTGGTTTTGTGACGCAGCAGTGATATTGCTAGCAATATCGCTATGTGTGATACTTACCTCCGACCGGCTTCCCCGCTGGTTATCGCTGATCGCGCGAGAACGTCCTGGGCTGTTTCTCGTCGTCAGCTTCCTGCTGTGGCGACGAACGACGTGTGGACCCGGGCGGGAGGACGTATTCATAGTCACGTCTGACAGGTAAGTAGCGACTGCCGACCTCTGCTATGTCGCTGGTGAGAGCTGCCTGTTTGGCAGCTCACTAGCGACCACTTAGCGATGCACAAGCGATCCTGATCGGGTCATATCGCTGGTCGGGATCGCTGGTGCATTGCTAAGTGTGATGGTACCCTTAATTAGGTAAGATTACATCAGTGGTGTGAAAGTTCTGTGAAAGCTTGCTTTGTAACAACATTCACTATTATTTGTTAGCCATTAAAAGGTATCATACCCACAAGATTCCTATTTTGTTTCTCTCACTGAGAGCACTTTATATATATTTTTTCTACTGGCTACCACGGTACCAAACCACTTTTTTCGTTTTAATAAATATGATGCACATTGAGATTTATAAGAAAGTATCCTGACTAGAGTTGAGCGATACCGTCCGATACTTCAAAGTATCGGATCGGAATGGATCGGCCGATCTTAAAAAAAAGTATCGGTATCGCCGATTCCGATACCGGAAGTCCCATTCAAGTCTATGGGACTTCCGGTATCGGAATAAGAAAAACCCTGTTTTTCCCTTGTACAGCCTCTCTGGGGTCTGTACGGGCCTTTCGGGGGGCTGTGCCGGCCTGCCAGGGGGTCTGTGCAGGCTCCGGTGGTCTGTACCGGCCTGCCGGGGGGCTGTGCCGGCCTGCCGGGGGGCTGTGCAGGCTCCGGTGGGCTGTGCCGGCCTGCCGGGGGGCTGTGCCGGCCTGCCGGGGGGCTGTGCAGGCATCGTCCAATGGGACTACAAGTCCCATCGGGCGATGCCTGCTACCATGACAGTGATTGACACATTAGCCAATGATGGGACAGTAGTAGTCCCATCATCCGGCTAATGTGTTGAATGTAAAAAAAAAAAAATTACATGCTACATACATGCTACATTCATACTACATTCATACTACATATATACTACATGCAACATACATACTACATATATACTACATGCATGCAACATGCATACTACATATATACTACATGCTACATATATACTACATGCATGCTACATACATACTGCATGCTACATACATACTACATATATACTACATGCATGCTACATACATACTACATATATACTACATGCATGCTACATACATACTACATATATACTACATACATACTACATGCATGCTACATACATACCACATACATACCACATACATACTACATACATACTACATATATACTACATGCATGCTACATACATACTACATGCTACATACATACTACATACATACTACATGCTACATATATACTACATACATACTACATGCATGCTACATACATACTACATACATACTACATGCATGCTACATGCTACATACATACCACATACATACTACATATATACTACATGCATGCTACATACATACTGCATGCTACATGCATGCTACATACATACTACATAGATACTACATGCTACATACATACCACATATATACTACATACATACTACATACAATACATTCATACAATACATACATAGACATACAGTACATATAACATAGAGTAACATACTTACCAATACTTGTCACATTGTTCCCCGAAGCCATTGTCTTTTAAAGGAATAAATATTAACATAACAAACCACAAAAATACTCACCCACGATCCGAAGCAGTCCACGAGTGTGTCCCACGACGATCTTGGGTAGAGAACTGCAGCATCAGCTGATGCCGCCGTTCTCTACGGGCTGCAGGAATCCAATGACGGAAGGTAGGTATCCTTCCGCACTGTATTCCTCCGCCACTTAAAAAAAAAAAAAGTCCCTAGTCTCACTTTATGCCATTGCTGCGTGGGAAATTCACACACAGCAATGGCATAAAGTGAGACTAGGGACTTTTTTTTTTTTTTAAGTGGCGGAGAAATACAGTGCGGAAGGATACCTACCTTCCGTCATTGGATTCCTGCAGCCCGTAGAGAACGGCGGCATAAGCTGATGTTGCAGTTCTCTACCCAAGATCGTCGTGGGACACACTCGTGGACTGCTTCGGATCGTGGGTGAGTATTTTTGTGGTTTGTTATGTTAGTATTTATTCCTTTAAAAGACAATGGCTTCGGGGAACAATGTGACAAGTATTGGTAAGTATGTTACTCTATGTTATATGTACTGTATGTCTATGTATGTATTGTATGAATGTATTGTATGTAGTATGTATGTAGTATATATGTGGTATGTATGTAGCATGTAGTATGTATGTAGTATGTATGTAGCATGCATGTAGCATGCATGTAGTATATATGTAGTATGTATGTGGTATGTATGTAGCATGCATGTAGTATGTATGTAGTATGTATGTAGCATGCATGTAGTATGTATGTAGCATGCATGTAGTATGTATGTAGCATGTAGTATATGTAGCATGTAGCATGCATGTAGTATGTATGTAGCATGTAGTATGTATGTAGTATGTATGTAGCATGCATGTAGTATGTATGTAGTATGTATGTAGCATGTAGTATGTATGTAGCATGCATGTAGTATATATGTAGTATGTATGTAGCATGTAGTATGTATGTAGTATGTAGTATGTATGTAGCATGCATGTAGTATATGTGTTATGTATGTAGCATGCATGTAGTATGTATGTAGTATGCATGTAGTATGTATGTAGTATGTATGTAGCATGCATTATGTATGTAGCATGCATGTAGTATATATGTAGTATGTATGTAGCATGCATGTAGTATGTATGTAGCATGCATGTAGCATGTAGTATGTATGTAGCATGCATGTAGTATATATGTTATGTATGTAGCATGCATGTAGTATGTCTGTAGCATGCATGTAGTATGTATGTAGCATGCATGTAGTATGTATGTAGTATATATGTGGTATGTATGTAGTATGTATGTAGCATGCAGTATGTATGTAGCATGCATGTAGTATATATGTAGTATGTATGTAGCATGTAGTATGTATGTAGCATGCATGTAGTATGTATGTAGTATGTATGTAGTATTTTTTTTTTTTTTTTAACATTTAACACATTAGCCGGATGATGGGACTACTACTGTCCCATCATTGGCTAATGTGTCAATCACTGTCATGGTAGCAGGCATCGCCAGATGGGACTTATAGTCCCATCGGACGATGCTTGCACAGACCCCCAGACATCGGCACAGCCCCCCGGCAGGCCGGTACAGACCCCCACAGGGTGCACAGACCACCGGCAGGCCGGCACAGCCCCCCGGCAGGCCGGTACAGACCCCCACAGGGTGCACAGACCACCGACAGGCCGGCACAGCCCCCCGGCAGGCCGGTACAGACCCCGGGCAGTCCACACAGCCCCCCGGCAGGCCGGCAGAGACCCCCGGAAGGCCCGAAATGACAGCGCATCATGATGCGCACACACCGCGCATCATGATGACGTCAGGCTGTCAATCAACTTTGAACTTCCGATTCCGATGCCGACTTCCGATATTGAAAAAATATCGGAAGTCTGTATCGGAATTCCGATACAGCAAGTATCGGCCGATACCCGATACTTGCGGTATCGGAATGCTCAACACTAATCCTGACATTTTTTTTTGCAATTATAGGTTTTCTTTAATGATTTACTTACTATGTAAAGTTCACCTCTTTTGTAATCTAGGCGCTCTTCCAAAGCCAATTCTCAAAATAATTACAAAAGATCCTACAAACAACATTATGAAAGGTGACAGCTTAACATTGAAATGTACAAATGCATCAGTGAAGGCGAACTTGTTTTACTTTGTACATGAAAAACCAAATGAAAAGAACAAGACCCTAAATGGCAGCAGCAGCGGCGAATTACTTTTTGTGAATATTAAGAGTGAAAACAATGGGGACTACTTCTGCAAATACTATCAGGGATCCTATTCAGCGCTAAGCTCACCTTTAAATATTTTTGTCCAAGGTAAGTTGTGCAATGGTGAACGTTTTCTATTTTTTTTTCCAGTGTAGGTTACACAGAGGTCCAAACCTGACCTTACAGTGTATCGGCAATCACTCAACGCTGTGTGTACAATTGTGGAAGAAAGAAATGGTAAAAATCTGAATTCTGGGGACAGGGGAATAACTGTTAGTGTTGGATCTTTAGTTTAGGGGGTGTAGGGTAGGTCCAAACAATGTCCCTAAAATGAGCAGTTTGATATTTTCCATTGGTTTCATACACATGTTATCTTTATGTTTAAGTCTTAAGCCGTGCCTATGCTTTGTTCATTTGCAGCCACTTAGGGAACTGTTTTGGTGTTCATCAGGTCTGATGATAATAATGTGGCACCTGTATTTTTCATTAGGAGATGTTCAGTGCTGAACGTTGCACCATGGCATGACTGGATAGGAATTGTTGGTATAAATAGAGCTGTTAGTGCCAAACGTGGTTGTGGTGTGGCACATTCTACTGAGACATTGGAAATTGCTTGTGTAAAGCTACATGTAGACAGGCATATTTCTGCCAATAAACAATTGCTGATTGAATATAGGTAAGTGGATGGCCAATTCACACATGTCAATACAAACAGGCAATGTGGAAGTTGCTGGGGTAATACTGGAGATGGCCACTAACCGCATAGATCTGGTCTACAGTACAGTACAGTACTGCCTCCTAGAATTGTAACCATCATGCATGAAATCCTGCATCTCACTGTCAAGTAGTGATGAGCGAGCACTAAAATGCTCGGGTGCTCGTTGCTCGGGTTGAGCAAATTGGAATGCTCGGGTACTCGGACAGAACAACGAGCCCAATGTAAGTCTATGGGAGACCCGAGCATTTTTACAGCAATCCCCCCTGGGGTCCTTTCAAGGTCTAAAAAGGTCAGAAAATGATGGAAACACTGCTCAAATGATATGATAACATCCTGGCAACTGCCCCTGGAAGCATTTCTCACTCCTAGGTCACAGCTCTAAACAATGTTGTCTGTTATGAGCTCATTTTCTCCTTCACCTTTGATGTCCGATGAACTCCCTCTGCTGGTGAAAGGAGGTAGTGAAATTGATTTGGATGGGAAAAACCTGTCATCTGAACAGGTGGAGTGTGATTGGACATCCGGAATCTCTGAGTGGATATAAGGCCGCCGACGCCCTACTGGGTTGCTGGTGATCCTCTCTGCTCTGAGTTCTGGCCTCCAGTTTAGTCCTGTCTATTAAAGCTAAGTTTTTGCTCTGCTATTGTTCCATGAGATTTTGTCTGGTTTACTTAGTGTTTGTGTTCAGCCAGCCCTGGTTAGGATTGGCTGAACTCCATTTTTGTCTCTGATCAGTTGATCTCTTTGCTCTGTTTTCAGAATATACCTGAGTGCTGATATAGTGATTTTGAAGTCTAGTGACTTCAGGGCCTTTTCTATCAGACGTGTTGGACATTATTTTTGGCAGGGTTTTTGCGTGATTGCAGACAGTTGCTTTTCTTTTCTGTCCTATCTAATTATTGAGGGCCCCATCGTTTGCTCAGCCTGTCTTTCTGTCTGTGTTTTCATCTGTTTTCACCGTCAACACATGTTGGGGGTTGTCTATTGCTTTGGGGTCTGCTCTGGGGCAGTTTAGATTTCCCCTTTCTTTCTTTAGGTTTATTTAGTTCTCTGGCTGTGAACGAGGTGTCTAGGACCACCGTAGGAACACCCCACGGCTACTGTTAGTTGTTGTGAATAGGATCAGGGGTCTGCAATCCGCTAGCTACCAACCTCTCCAGTTTTCTGGCCTTAGCTTGTATTTTTGTTTTTTCCTCCTCCGGTGACTCATTCATAACAGTTGTCAGAGTTTCACACCCTTTTTACAAGTGCCCCAAAAAACCTACAATAACGAAACCAAAATGGATTTTGCTGGGAAATATGTTAAGGAACATCCTTTCCAGGTTAATGACTTTTATCTAAGCCAAAATAATTAACCCAAAACAAAAATGTTCCTCCATCACTTGGGCTATGTTCACACACAGCATTTTTGAGTTTTGCAACTTTAGCATTGCTTTCAACCAATACATAATGCATTCACTTTGAAATGTCATTGTAACATTTAACAAAACTAGCTGGCCATGTGGTGTGTGACACATAAGCAGACACATCTTGTTTCATTTACGAAGGAGGGACTCAAAGCCACAGAGCCTATTTTTACAGCGGCATCAGGCAGCATTAATCTTCTTAAAGGGCCATTATTAAACAGTGGGTCTCCTATGCTGTTATTGCCTATGCAGTGTGTGGATGGGCTGCCAAGAATTACAACACACCCCAATACCCCTTTCACGAGAGGTATAGGAAAGCTTCCTGAAAACATTTTGCATTGAATGCAAGGCCTGGCCTGCCACAAAGTTACATGCACCCCAATAAACTTTTGAAGCCACGTACTGGAAGGGCACAGGAGAATCCACTTCAAATTATTCATTTTGTACTCCCATACTGTTTTCTTACACATTGACTGCAAGGCCTGCCCTGCTACCAAGTCATATGCACCCCAATAAGCCTTTGAACACACATACTGGATGGGCACAGGAAAATCCACTTCACATTCATTTTGCACTCCTATTCTGTTTTCTTATGCATTGACTGCAAGGCCTGCCCTGCTGCCAAGTCATCTGCACCCCAATAAGCCTCTGAACCCAGGTACTGGAGGGGCACAGGAAAATCCACTTCACATTCATTTCGTACTCCCATACTGTTTTATTATACATTGACAGCAAGGCCTGCCCTGCTGTCAAGTCATATGCACCCCAATAAGCCTTTGAACCCACATACTGCATGGGCAAAGGAAAATCCACTTCACATTATTTTGTACTCCCATTCTGTTTTCTTATGCATTGACAGCAAAGCCTGCCCTGCTACCAAGTCATATGCACCCCAATAAGCCTTTGAACCCACGTACTGGAAGGGCACAGGAAAATACACTTCATATTCTTCTGTTGGTCTTGCCATACTATTTCCTTATGCATTGAATGCAAGGGCCGCCTTGACCCAAATTTGCACGCATCCCAATCCCTCCTTGGAAGAAACATGGAAGATGGCCATATTTTTTCCACAAACATGATCTTTTAGTCCCCAATTTTTTTATTTTGCCAAGGGTAAAAGGAGAAACTGGACCGCAAAAGTTCTTGTCCAATTTGTCCTGAGTACACTGACACCCCATATGTGGGAGAAAACTACTGTATGGGCACACGTCAGGGCTCGGAAGGGAAGTAGTGACGTTTTGGAATGCAGACTTTGATGGAATGGTCTACGGGTGTCATGTGGCGTTTGTAGAGCCTCTGATGTGCCTAAACTGTTGAAACTCCCCACAAGTGACCCCATTTTGGAAACTAGACCCCCCAAGGAACTTATCTAGATGTGTGGTGAGCACTTTGAACCCCCAAGTGCTTCACAGAAGTTTATAACGCACGGGCGTGAAAATAAAAAAAATCATTTTTTTCCCACAAAAATTATATTTTTGCCCCCAATTTTTTATTTTCCTAAGGGTAACAGGAGAAATTGGACCCCAAAAGTTGTTTTCAATTTGTCCAGAGTAGGCTGATACCCCATAAGGAGCGCTGTTTGACTTTTTTCAATGCAGAATTGGCTGGAATTGAGATCAGACGCCATGTTGCGTTTGGAGAGCACCTTATGTGCCTAAACAGTGTTAACCCCCCAATTATATCTCCAACCCTAACCCCAACACACCCCTAACCCTAATCTCAGCCCCAACCCTAACCCTAGCCCTTACCCTAATTGGAAAATGGAAATAAATACATTTTTTTTTTATTTTATTATTTTTCCCTAACTAATGGGGTGGTAAAGGGGGGTTTGATTAACTATTTATGGTGGGTTTATAATTTTTGGCATCTGTCATACGCTAAAAGACGCTTTTTATTGTAAAAATAGCTTTTGCATCACCACATTTTGAGAGCTATAATTTTTCCATATTTTGACCCACCGAGTCATGTGAGGTTTTATTTTTTGCGGGACGAGTTGAGGTTTTATTGGTGCCATTTTTGGGCACGTGACATTTTTTGATCGCTTCTTATTCCGATTTTTGGGACTCAGAATGAACAAAAACCAGCATTTCATGAATTTCTTTTGGGCGGTGTGTTTACACTGTTCCGCGTGTGGTAAAATTGATAAAGCGGTTTTATTCTTTGGGTCAGTACGATAACAGTGATACCTCATTTATATCTTTTTTTATGTTTTGGTGGTTTTATGCAAGAAAACAATTTTATAGAAAAAATAATTATTTTTGCATCGCTTTATTCTGCAAGCTATACCTTTTTTATTTTTTCACTGATGACGCTGTATCGGTTTGTTTTTTGCAGGACAAGATGATGTTTTCAGTGGTACCATGGTTATTTATATCCGTCTTTTTGATCGCACATTATTGCACTTTTTGTTCGGCGGTATGATAAAGGGGTTCACTAATGGGACTGGGATAGTTTTATAGGGCAGGTCGTTACGGACGTGGCGATACTAAATATGTGTAGTTTTATTGTTTTTTATTATTTACAAAAAATAAATTAGGGAATATTTTTTTTTTAATATAGCGATTTTTTATAAACTACTTTTACATTTTTTTTACTTTATTACATTGTCCCAGGGGGGGCAGCACTGTCATGTGTCAGATCGTTGATCTGACATGTCACACAGCACTGTGTCAGATCAGTGATCTGACAGGCGCTGCACAAAGCTTCCTCATGGTTGCGCTCTGCAGGCACTGAGGAAGCCGCCTCCCTGCAGGCCCCCCAAAGGCCCTGCAGCCATATTGGATCCGGGGACCTGTAGGGAAGAAAGCCCCCAGAGCAGCGCAGCACATCGCGCTGCACTGGGGGTCTCAGGGAAGCATGGAGGGAGCCCCCTCCCTGCCGATGCTTCCCTAATCCCCCGGTACACTGCGATCATGTTTGATCGCAGTGTGCCAGGGGTTAACGTCCCGGGGGCAGTCCGTAACCACCCCTGACACATAGTGCCGGGTGTCAGCTGTGATAATCAGCTGACACCCGGCCGCGATCAGTGGCGCTTCCCCTGTGAACGCCGCTGATCGCTATGACGTACTATCCCGTCCATGGGCATAGGGGCCCAGGTCCCGTGAACGGGATAGTAAGTCAGATGTCAGGAAGGGGTTAAGCTCAGCACACCCACGCATGTTAAGAAATCAACACTGTCTGTAGCAGCACAGAACATGTTAACCCGGTGATCTAGCGGTGGTGGATAATGAGACATGGAGGAAGGCCTCATTAAAAAATATGCCCAATTTAAAGGAGCGGCTTTCCTAGACTTTTAATGCCCACACAATTAGGCTGGCAAACATTTTCCCTTGTGGGGTACACCTAAACCTTTTTCAGAACAAGTATTTTATGCCCAGCATAACCACCCACACTTGCTAAGAAATCAACATTGGCTGTAGCAGCACGGAACACGTTAACCCTGGTGATCTAGTGGCAGTGGATGATGAGACGTGGAGGAAGGCCTCATTAAAAATAGGCCCAATTTAAAGGAGCGTCTCTCCGATGCATTACAGGCATTACACCTGTATGGGGCCCGGTGATTAGGGGGCCGTGGCGGCACCTGAGCAAGCTGGGCGCTGCAGCCTGGTCCGCGCTCGCCGCTCAGGTCCCGGCCGGGCCCCCCCTACAATTTTTTCAGTGGTTCGGGGCCCCCTGTCCTCCCCCTCAGCCTGCTCTGCCTGTGTTACTTTCACTCACTGTCTGTGACAGCAGGGAGGGTCCGGCCAGCGCTTGGCTCCTCCTCCCCTCTCCCTCCCCCCCCAGTGCACCATGGTCTGATGGTCCACACTCCAGCACCGCCCCCGGCTCATGTGACGTCACACGCTGCCTCTTCACTTCCTCATTCCTGAGAAAGCAGAAGAGCGGTGTGCACGTGGTGTCAGCGTGGGACTGGGAGCGGCTGCAGGCCTGCAGCAGAGCAGAAGACTTCGGTCCCTGGACCCTGGGTGACGGTGCGGTTGACGGCCAGCGAGCAGGTAAGTGAATGTTTTTTTATGTCTGTATGTCCGGCTGCAGCCTGCTGATCATGGCCCATGGGGATGGGGACATTGGGGGCTGGGGGCCTGTTGTCTCAGTCTGATCATGGGGGGGGGGGGGAAGTCTGGGGGCCCCGGCGCTGGGGGCCGGTTGTCTGATCACGGGGGGGGGGGGGATTTTGGGGGCCCTGGGGCGATCATGGGGGGACATTGCGGGTCCTGTGGGGACCCAGGGGTCCGGCTGATGGTGGGGGACCCAGGGGCCTGCCTGGCTGTCCGTGGGGGGGGTCACCCAGGGGCCCGCCCTGCTGTCCGTGGGGGTGGCCTGGGGGACCCAAGGGCCCAACTGATGATGGGGGGACCCAGGGGCCCGGCTGTCCATGGGGGTTTACCCAGGGGCCCACCCGGCTTTCCGTGGGAGGTCACCCAGGGGCCTGCCCGGCTGTTCGTGGGAGGTCTCCCAGGGGCCCGCCCAGCTGTACGTGGGAGGTCTCCCAGGGGCCCGCCCGGCTGTCCTTGGGCGTTCTCCCAGAGGCCCGCCCGGCTGTCCGTGGGGGGGTCACCCAGGGGCCTGCCCGGCTGTCCGTGGGGGGGGGGGTCACCCAGGGGCCTGCCCGGCCTGCTGTCTGTGGGGGGGTCTGGGGTACCCAGGGGCCCATCTGATGATGGGGGGACCGAGGGGCTTGGCTGTCCATGGGGAGTCACCCAGGGGCCCACCCAGCTGTCCGTGGGAGGTCACCCAGGGGCCTACCCGGCTGTACGTGGGGGTCACCCATGGGCCCGGCTGTCCTTGGGCGTTCTCCCAGGGGCCGCCTGGCTGTCCGTGGGGGGTCACCCAGGGGCCCGCCCGGCTGTCCGTGGGGGTCACCCAGGGGCCCGCTCGGCTGTCCGTGGGGGTCACCCAGGGGCCCGCTCGGCTGTCCGTGGGGGTCACCCAGGGGCCCGCTCGGCTGTCCGTGGGGGTCACCCAGGGGCCCGCTCGGCTGTCCGTGGGGGTCACCCAGGGGCCCGCTCGGCTGTCCGTGGGGGGGTCTGGGGGACCCAGGGGCCCAGCTGATGATGGGGGGGACCCAGGGACCTGGCTGTTCATGGGGGGGGGTCTGAGGGGCCCCGCTGATGATGGGGGGGACCCAGGAGGCCCGGCTGATGATGGGGGGGAGCCAGGGGGCTGATGGGGTGAGCCAGGGCCCAGGGGGACACATCTCCAGCGCCAAGATTAGTAGGCACATTGTCTCCACCTGCAGCTCAGCCCGTAGTCCTATCCTTTTAGTTATCACCGACTGTGCTGACTAGTACCAGCATGTTGACTGTCTCCACCTGCAGCTCAGCCTGTAGTCCTATATGGGGTATCAGCCTACTCAGGACAAATTGTACAACTACTGTTAGGGTCCAATTTCTCAAGTTACACTTGGGGAAAAACAAACATTGGGGGTGAAAAGATCATTTTAGTGAAAATAAAATTAGATTTTAGATTGGCACCTAATAAAAACCAAATACAAGCGGTTAGTATGTTAATCAAAAGCCCAAGACAATAGAAAAGGCTGCTTTGTAAACAGGGTTACATTTAGAGTAGAAAAAAAGGGGTTACTAGAAATACTAGGGTCAATGATAATACCCTTTTCTTATGAAAAGTGACTTCTTCCACTCCTGATGAAGTCACGTTAGTGACTATACGCGTCGGGTAACAAGAGTGGCATTCATTATGGCTGGTCAAGTTCAGTGAGCATGTCTTTGTTCTGCTAGTAGCAAGTGTGGCTTATCATAAGAAAAGGGTATTACAAAGCGGCCTTTTCTATTGTCTTGGGCTTTTGATTAACATACTAACCGCTTGTATTTGGTTTTTATTAGGTGCCAATCCTATTACTAACATGGCTGTTTGTTATTTATAAGGTGGCTTGATGTAATATCATCAATATTTCTTGTTTAATCATAAGACTCTTTTGATTGTAGAGTTATTTGAAATTCTGAGGATTTCATTGGCCATAACGAATACACTGAATATATGTGTTTATTATATACTTGTTGCTCTGGCATACTACATAGAATACTGAACTTTTATTGAATATTGTTGTACATTTATATATTGGCCAGGACTGTCAATATATACCGTCAAAACAAAAACTGATGACTAGGTATGTGATATGGTGTTAATGTGTGATTGAGGGCATGGTGAAGTTTTTCGATGAAAGCACAGAGGGATTTTGGAAGGTTCGCATGGTGAAGGAGGAGCTAGGGTGGAGGCGGAACTGGGGGTGGAGCCTGGGCGGAGGCTCAAGGGGGGGCCCCATAAATTTTGCCAGTATGGGGCCCCAAAATTCCTAGTGGCAGCCCTGGATTGGGCACCATAGCAAACTTTTAAACGGGGCACCCTCAAAGAAACACCCCCTCAAAGACACACCCCCTTCAAGACATTCCCAGAGGTCCATGCGGCAGGCAGCTCTGCAGAGAGCTAATAGACAGCGAGGGCTCAGGGAAGGGGCGGGACTGAACTAGTCTGAAGCAATACACTCTGTGACTGGCTGCAGGCAGGGAGGCAGGCCCAATATGTGCTTCACTCCGCACAGCAGGCACAGAAATGCAGCGTAGGCTGCAAAATCATAGTGTACATTTTTTTCCGCCGGGGCCCCGGATCCTCTACACTACACGCACGGGGCCGGCGGGCCCCCAAGACAGCGTTGGCCACCCACAGCACCCGCTGGAGCGCCGCAGTAATGTACTTAAATAAATTGCACTACCGGGTAGCACAGGGGTGGACACTTACAGCTTGGGGCCCCTGTGCAAGAAATGTGTCTGGGCCCCCCCCTTTTATGGCGTCAAAGCTATATATTATATATATATATATATATATATATATATATATATATATATTGATATTATATAGCCACACACATACATGTATATATATATTACATAGTCTCCTTTATTATGTATATTGCTGTCCCTTACACAGTGCCCTCTCTTATGTACAGTACTGTCCCTTACATATTGAATTATATAGAGCCCTGTATTTTATTACATACTGTCCTGTCTTGTTAGCTGTATAATGCAATGATGGCTGATGGAGCATGGGAAAGCTTCCTTTCTAATGGAGGAGCTGATGGACTGGTAGTTTGGTCGCCGGCTGCTCCATCAACAGTCATTTTATATCTAACAAGAGAGGGGACTATGTAATAAAAGAGGGCACTGTAAATAACAAAATTAACAAGAATACACTATGTAAGAGACAGCACTATACATAACAGCAGAGGAAGCTATATAATAAGGGACGGCACCATATATAACTAGAGAGGATGGTACGTAATAAGGGACGTATTATAAATAATAATAGAGGAAACTATGTAACTAAGGGTGGCGTTATACAGAATTAGTGAGTCCACTATATCCTAAGGGACTGTGTTAGACATAGTGAGTACACTATATACTAAGGGACTGTGTTAGACATAATAAGCGATAACATCTTCCTCCACCTCCCCCTGTTCCTAAGGCCATTATAAGTCCCCATTCCTAACATCCCAATCCCCCACACCCCTCATTGTCCTTCTGCCCTCGCATCCCATTATTGTCATCTCCCCATCCCATCTTTGCCCTCTTCACCACCTCCATCATTTTCATCTCCCCACCACTATCTTTGCTTTCTCCCCCACCACTCCCATCATTGCCCATTCCACCACCTTCATCATTTCCTCCTCCTCCACCACCCCCATTATTGCCCTTTCCACCACCAACAGGGCATTCTCCCCCACCACCCCATCATTATTTCTTTTTCCCCCACCACCCCATCATTGCCCTCTCCATCACCCCATCATTGCCTTCTCCCAATCACTCCCATCATTGCCTTCTCCATCATCCCATCACTGCCTTCTCCATCATCCCATCACTGCCTTCTCCCCATCACTCCCATCATTGCCTTCTCCCCATCACTCCCATCATTGCCTGCTCCATCACCCCATCACTCCCATCATTGCCTTCCCCCATCACTCCAATCATTGCCTTCTCCATCACCCCATCACTCCCATCATTGCCTACTCCCATCATTGCCTGCTCCATCACTCCTATCTTTGCCTTCTCCCCATCACTTCCATCATTGCCTGCTCCATCACCCCCATCATTGCCTGCTCCATCACCCCATCACTCCCATCATTGCCTTCTCCCCATCATTGCCTGCTCCATCACCCCATCACTGCCTTCTCCCCATCACTCCATCACTCCCATCATTGCCTTCTCCCCATCAATGCTTTCTTTCTATCACCCCCCATGGCCTTCTCCCATTACCCCTCATGGCCTTCTCCCATCACCCCGGGCATCATGGCCTTCTCTCCTCATCACAGTCTTCTCATGTACGCATCTCCTCCAGGGCCAGGCTAACCGACACACACACATACACACACAGACATACATACACACACACAGACATACACACATACATACACACACATACAAAGACATACACATACATAGACATACACACACACAGACATACACACACACAGACATACACACACATACAAAAACATACACACACATACACAAGTGACTGACTGACCTGCAGCTGCAGCCACCGGCCGGCCGGCGCCACAGGCACAGTGAGTGAGACAGTCTGTCTCCTCCTCTCCTCCCCAAAGAAGCAGGGCAGCACAGCATGACTGACACTGATATCATCTCACCTCAGGGCTGGCTCCTCTCCTCCTTGCGCTCCACATGGCTAATTTGAATAATTAGCCATGCGGTGCTGGAGGGGCCCCCTCTCCCCTGGGACCCCCATGCAATGCATGGGCTGCACAGGCGGTTGGTCCACCCCTGGGGTAGAGCCGATCAGAGCCGGGGACCCGGGCCC
Organism: Dendrobates tinctorius; assembly: GCF_039654945.1. Lineage (NCBI taxonomy): Eukaryota > Metazoa > Chordata > Amphibia > Anura > Dendrobatidae > Dendrobates > Dendrobates tinctorius. Next base: position 78,270,127 of record NW_027361696.1, read on the forward strand.
CTATATGGGCCGGGCCCCAAAGCAACCGCTTCGGCTGCTACCCCGGTAGTTACGCCAGTGTCGGTGCGTTACTAACTCACTTCTCTGCTAGGCTACATAACCTATAAGCCTACCACTTCGATTGACTTGCCATAAAGACACCAACAAGCCATTCTGCCTTGACCAAGGTATGTAGACAAGAGTTTAGACAGTAATCTTAATCCTTACAATTTTGCAGTGACAGGTCAATATTCAAATTTCCCCTGCCCAATGTGGCAATTTAAAGATCTGTACTTACTACCTGCTTTAAATCTTATTGTCAAAAAGTATGTCTTGTTTTCTGGTAATAATAAAAGTGTCATATTTTGCTTTATCCACAGATACATTCCCAAGGCCAGTTATTAATGTCAGTCCGCGTAGAGTTGTGCAACCAGGAGCAACAATCACAATCACTTGCCAAACTCCCTATTCCAATGTTGAATTTTACCTTCTAAAAAATGATGTGATCATCACAAATGGATCAAGTGGTAGAAATCAGTTTTCACATATGATAAGCAATGCCAACAAAGACAACATGGGTTACTATTCATGCAGGTTCAAAAGCAGAAGCAGAGGCATGCAATCTGGGAGAAGCAATGCTATGAAGATATCAGTGCTGGGTAAAAAAAAAAACTGTTATAATTGCTGAGTGATTCATCATTGATATATAGCACTTTCATAAAATAGATTATAGAGTGGCTCAGACTGACCCACTGGAGAGCAGGGGAATCCCCTGATGAGCCCCTGAGCCTAGGGTGGGCTCAATGTTTACAACTCATTCGCTATATACAGACAAAGGCAGCATACAGCATGAATCAGCTTTTGTGTCTATTTAATACAGTGGGTAAGTACACAGTGTATTATTATATAGTTGCATAGTTTGGAGAAGATAACATAAAGGAGCAGCAGTCGAAGAATATGTCCTCCAAACTTAGCCTGGAACTAGAAAGACTATCAATAATGTTGTAACGCTGGTGGGTGTTGACCCACTGTGCCACAGGCCTGGCTTGCCCTGGAGTGACGTAACTTAGTGACTACCTGGTATTCACTAGAGCCTCTGATAGTGAGGATTAGCTTGGCCACAAGTAATAAAGACTGTTTTCCCATTTGTCACCCTTGCGGACACGAATCAGGTTGTAAGCCCCTCGCAGATCCAATTTGGAGAAGATCCTTGCTCCACAGATTCTGTCAAACAGTTTGGAAATAAAAGTATGGAGATGCTTGTTTTTAATGGTGATTTTGTTAAGCCCTCGAGAGTCAAAGCAGGTACATAGGGACCCATCCTTCTTAGACACGAAGAAGATGCTGGCACCAGCCAGAAGAGAAGAGTGTTTATGGATGAATCCCTTGTCCAAGTTTTCTTGAATGTATTGAGATGTGGCTCAAGACTCAAGCAGAGATAGGGGATACACCCGACCCCAGGGTGGTGTAGTACCAGGCAGAAGGTCAACAGGACAGGCTTAAGGTCTGTGGAGTGGCAGGACCTCTGGCTTCTTTTCACAAAAGACATACAGTATGCAAAGGCATGAAAATGGAGAAGCAAGGTTCAAAAGGCACAGAAGGCGGAATCTTGGGATTGACCTTGGCAAGGCAGTTGGAAGCACAATACTGTCCCCAATGAAGCACCTGACCAGTGGACCAGTCAACAATCTGCATGTTAGACGCAGTCATGGAAGATCAAGGAGCACAGAATTAGCAGATCTAGGTAGCAAGTAAAGGGAATTTTTTGCAGAATGCAGGACTCCAATCCACAGCATGATGGATCGAATAGGCTCTTCCAGGAGTTGTCCATCAATGGAGACCATAGTCAGGGCATGATCCAGCTGTTGCTTAGGGAACCAAATTCGACGGACAAGATTCTGACAAATGAAATTGTTCGATGATCTGGAATCCATATGGGCAGCCACAGAGAGAGACCTCTTCTGCTAGGACAGGGTAACTTTAGTCAGTAGTTTTGGAGAGCTTTTACTGTCATCTAGGGTCATCTCTCCAGCCAACCAAAGGTGCTGAGGTTTCCTGGTCTCACAGGGCACTGATGACCAAAATATCCCTTTCCTCCACAGTATATGCATATATTCTCTCTCTACCTCCACTGTCTTTCCTACACAGAAAGTTTGTCCCTCTCAACCTGCATCAGCTCAGTGGTTGGAGGTGCAACTTCCAGTAGCAAGGGGAACTGGAAGCTTACAGCCAGTCCTGGTGGTCTTCTAGCATGAGGAGACACTGAAGCTTGTTCCAGTGCTTGCTCATGGAAGCGGAGATCAAGCTGAGTGGCCAGGTGTATAAGGGCATCCAGCAAAGATGGTAGATCTGCCAACTCATCCTTTATACGACCGGTAATGTCCTGCCAGAAGTTTGTCTCCAGGGCTTCTTCATTCCAAGCCAACTCTGCCACCAAGATATGGAAGAAAAAGGCATACTGGGCCACCGTGTCCATGCCCTGCCTCAGAGACAAAAGGCATGAACCAGCTGAGGAGGTGCGGTCTGGTACCTTGATTAAGGTTTGAAGCATCTCCAGGAACTTCCCATCATTGCAAATCTCCAGACCACCACAGCCCCAAATGGGATTTGCCAAGGCCAAGGCTTATCCAAACAGCTGAGACCATAAATGGTATCTTGGACTGGTCTGAAGGGAAAAGATGAGCATTCAGGGTGAAGTAGATGACACTGATTAATGAAGTTGAGGCTTTTCTTGTGGTGTCCATCATAGCAGGACAGTAGTGGAAATTTGAGCTTAACAGTTCCACCAGAAAATGGGCTGACAGTCCTGGAGAGAGTTGGTCAGACATGACAGAGTCAGAAGGCAAGATGGATATTGCGGCTGACAGAACCTGCATCTGGGATGCCACCACATTGATAGCCGGCATCATCTGGTCCTCATTGAGAGCACACCTACTTGTACAGTACTTGAACATTTTACTTGGGATCTCTGGGTCCTGGTTTGTTAGCGAGCTCCATGGCATAATCTAATGGCAATGCTGGTGGGTGTGGGTGTGGCGCCCGAGGGTTCAGTCGCCACAGAGGTACTGCACCTCCTCTGAGGTGTGGTACCCCACTATCCAGGTAAGGTGGAGACACCTGACCACACTCCAACACCTGCATCCCACACAACATAGTAGTGTAGCAAAGCACCTTTGGTGGCTCCCTGCTGGGACCACGAAGAGTGCTGGGAGGTGGGTGGAGCTTAGATTGCACAAGAGAGCGGGAGAATATTAGGAAAAGGTGAGTCTGTGAGAGATCCCCTGAGAGGGATGGACTGAAGGAAGTGCTACAGTAGACTCCTGTGACCTGGAGCTGCTGGCACAGGAAAGAGCCATAGAAAGCCTGAATCTTCAGAAGGAAGATAGCTTAGTACGGAACATAAGGAGAAGAAGAGAACTAAGGACTAGGGTCAGAGCAGAGCCCTTCCTCAAGTTTGAAGTGCATGGCCGGGGTCCGGTCCCCGAGGTTGTATGGATACTGATGTTCCTGCAGCAGACACCGGAGGAATAGAAGTTGTCACCACTTTATTCCCACCTAAGACTTGGGGGCACAACAGCAACATGAGTGAGCCGGGACTTGATAGCACGGAGTCCCCGAAGCATGCTACAGCTGTCTGCCGTACAAGTAGAGTTCTAAGTAACATCAAGAAGGAGGAACTTGAGTTTAATACGCAACTACAAGTACTTCAGATCAGGCGCTAGTGAGGAGACGTTCAGAGAGGGCACATGTTGGCGAAGTGCTGGAAAGGTGTACTTTACCTTGCCTGGGAGTTGGCTGAGCCCCTGACCTGGAGGACACAGCACCGAAGTGGGCACCTGTATGCGCAGCAGACTGTGAGTAAAGCTTTCGAACTACATGCCCTTGTGTCCTCCACTTATTCTTGCGCCTTACACCCGGCTCTGCTACATCTGCTTCTTTACACCATCTCCCCACTTGCCAACCTCATCTACACTGGTCTGGGACTACAGCTCCACCTGTGGGGACCTTCAACATCATTGCTGCACCACACCATGTGTCCCAGAGAAGCAACCCTGCAGCGCTGGTCAAACTGACCAGAAACCAAAGGTGGCATCACGAATCATCTCAATAACTTTATCCCCATCACTCTACCACTTTTACATTGACCGCCTGAGGCCACGGACCGGGTCATTGCCACTGTGATATCTCCCATTGTAATCAACGGGCCCGACACCGAGTACCCCACGGCCTCTGGGGGCGAGTCATGGGCACACAACACCAAGGGCCAGGCTTACCCTGGAGGGGAATAACTAAGTGACTACTTGGTATTCACTACAGTCTCTGATGGTGAGGACAGGATTGGCCGCAGTAACTCACCATTCACCACTACAGCAGACCAGTCCCCTGGTAGAGCAAAGTTTGGTGACATCAGCAAATTCAAATTTCAAAAGATCAGCTCATCTCTATTTTCTATGGTACTGCCAGAGATAGCTGAATACAGTGCTCTGTTATCTCTGGAAGACTCAGAGAATTAATGTAGCTTGCATGCACGGCCACTGCTCCATTCTATTTTGGAGCCCCGTTTTTAGGAACAATGAGGGTTATAGCAGTTGGAGCCCTACCAATCCACAAGTTATCACTTATGTTTTGGATAGATAATAACTGTAAATGTTAAATAAGCATATAGGGTAAGAGGGAGATGGAAATAGTCAGCTCACCAGTCTTAATTGTATTCCAAAGTCCATCCAGGCACAGAGCCACCCTGATGAAAGGCGTTGTTCATTGCAAAGAGAAGGAGGGAGTAGTCTCCAGCGCAGAACTTCATGCAGTTAAAATTTTATTTTTATCACTCTCAATCAATTTTTGGAAAATATCTGGGACTGAAGGTCTAGATTGTACAGGGTTAAAAAGAGGATTTGAGATGTTAAAATTGTCATTCATCATACAATCTTTGACTAACGAATGTGATTGAAGATCCCTAACAGAGGTACTGTATAATGCAACAATTCCTGAAAGGAAAAATTTCCATAGGGTACAACCATCCCTGTAGAGAAGTCATCGTTATCAGAGTTCTGCAAAAAATTAAAGGGGTCATCAGGGTAATCAAAATAACATTTCATCCAGAAAGAAGAGTTCTGAAAATGTCAATTTTTTTTAACTGGGCAAAACCCCACACCTTTCCCCAAAAGTTTTAACTGAGCATCAGATAGAATATAGCTCAAGAGGCTCCAGACTGGAACTTTATATCTCCTTCTGTTCCTGAGATATCCTCTTGTGTTTATGTTTCCTCCTCGCTCTCCTCCGTTATTTCTTGTCTGGTTGCCATTGCTTCTTCCAGATCTTTCATTTTGTGATTCGCTGTGTCTATTCGAGCCAAAGGAAGTGTCTGAAAACTCCTCTGATGTATTGAAGTTGGAATTAGAGGTACCCGTGAACTCATGAGACATGGAGAAACTGATTCTCTGCTCTTTTTGATAATTAGTGGAGTACCTATGCTGATTGTGTCTTTTACCAGTATTCCAAATATGGAAATTTTTCCAAGTATAAATCTGGTTTAGTTCAAAGTCACGTTTATCTCTCCCAAATTTGACACATTTAATATCAGAAATATTTTGCTCCAATTTTTGTCCTAATTAATTTTTGTATTTCTAGCAGGTCTTCTAATTGTTTTTATTACCATAACTTTTGTTGCAACAAGTTTCATCATTGTGATTTGTAAGGTTTTATTGGACTAGCATTGAATTTGTTATAAATTCTGTAATCTAACGTTAAGCTATGGATTTGCTAACAGGGTTAATTAATTAGGGGGTATCTACCTGATCACCTAATGTTTTTAGTGTTTGCATCTGTTATCTGTATACCTTCTTGTATATAACACTCATGATGAGGGACTGTATTCACACCATGATTAAGACCTGAAAGGTCGAAAAGCGTCGGTTTATTACCATGGACCCCATTTCTCTCATGTACAAGTTTAAGACTATTTTTTAAAAATGTCCTGAATAAAGATGAAATTTTAATTGCATGAACTTCCATGCTAGAGACTACTCCCTCTTTCTCTTTGCAACTGTAAATGTTGGGACAAAGCCGTCAATGTGAAAGTTTTGCAAGTTTCTTCTGTTAGGATTTGATTTCATAGATATAAATTAATTCTGTTTGTTGATGCTCTTGTAGAACTTCCAGCTCCTTCAATGACCTTGGAAGAAAATCCTATTGACAGCTCAATGGTGAGAATCAACTGCACAGTTCCTGAAAACCAAAAGTACAATCAGTTCTTCTTCACACTCCTAGATGGCAGTAAAGTCATTGAAGACGACATCACGGCAGCAGGAAAAAGTGTGATATTTTCAATTACCAAACCTAAGTACATCACGAGGAGATATCAGTGTCTGTATCGAGTAAAATATGACTATGATTATGCAGATTCACTTCACTGCATTGTGCAAATTGAAGGTAAGCAGTACAAGAAATTGTCTTTTAGCTTCCGTTCACATCACATTTATAGTTTCTGTTTAACATAGACACTGGAGCATATACTGTATATTAAACTGAACCCTATAACAGGTGCCATACAGTGTAGGTGGGCTCCCATTGGATACTGTTTCATGAAATATCATAGTCTATCATTCACAATTTTGTACTAATTTCATTATATACTGGCATATTTATTAAATGTGACCAATAAAAGCCAAAAAGGTGTCCTTTTGACTTCCATCTGGATGGTATTCCATCCAGGTGGAAACCAACAGGATGGTAATAATAATGCAACGTTTTAAAAGATTTTGGACTTTTTACCATATTCTAAGACCCCCCCATTAGTATTTTTATAACATGAATGCTGTTCTTGGACATATGTAATGTTTTTTTTCTGACATAGCTGTGAATTTCATTTTTTTAAGTTAATAAATATATAGGTAATAAAGTATATTTGCATGCAATACTTCTGCTCACAATTCATTTAATATTGCTTTTACTTGTTTCAGGATCTTACATATTAATGTCTATCCGACATATTGTTTCGGCGTTGATCCTTATATTGATCAGTATCATTCTTTTACTGCACTTCAAAGACTTTGGAAGCAAACATGAGAAACGACCTGACCTGCCACCCACTCGGGTCAGATATAGAAAAGGAATTAAGATATCGAAAAGGACAAGTTACGAGGAAAAAGTGCAAGAAGCATGAGATCCCATATAATTGTTATAAAATATACTGTAGATTGTCATTAAGAGAAATGCCATGAAATTAGCATTTGATATAGGGAATGGGATGAAAGCAGTTAGACCATTAGGTAGATCTGTTCCATGAGCTTAAAAATGTGATTATTTAATGCAAGTCCACTTTAGGTTGCTTTGTCTTAGCTACAGCTAAAAAACTTTTCTGTGCATAAGCTATGTGCGGTGCTTTTTTGTAATTTCAAGAAGGGAGGTGGCTTGGGCTGCATCAATCTTGGCATTTGCCCCTGATATTCGGGGTCAGAGATGCACCAACAATCCTCTTGGCCTGGGCTGAAGTATTAAGATACAGGGTGAGGGCAGTACATTAAAGCTTTCACCTTTGGTAAAGTAAAGCTTAGGTTCAGTGCTGGGTGTGATAAGGGGCATCAACCAGTCACTTGGCCTGGATAAGGATACAGGGTAAGGTAATACATTGAATCTCTTGTCCTGGGTTAAGGAAAGCCTAGTTGCAGCTCTTGTTAAGTTAATTGGTTCTACTGTAGAGCCTTCATCTTCATTCAGTTTCTGGCAAAGGACGTAGCTTTCCAACTGCTACTGTTGTCAACCAGATTAATTGAACGAAGATGACTACTATGCCACCCAATTTTGAAGAGTCCATTCCTTCTTCAGATGTTCCAGGCAGAGTCACATTTGGAGAGAAGACACCATTATTACATCTCACATTTTAGAAACAAACATTATTACCTGTACAGCTGGCACGAACAGCGGTCATGTGATGGCAAGTATGTGACTTACATGTTACCGGCAATATTCCAACTAGACATGCCTGGCTTCTCTCATTAAAAGTGACCATGTCTAGTCGGCATGTGTCTGGATGTATGTAACTCACATTCTTGTGGTCATAGACTGCCTGCTCTCACCAAAAATATGTGTGAGTCCTGACAACGTGTGCACTGGTGCGTGAACAATGTGTGAACGCAGCCTAAAGGAGACACATAAATTAAGAACCTAGTGTTCAGTAGATTACTCATCTTAGCTCCATTACTATCTGATACTGCTGAAAACTTGTTAACACCTCACTTGTGTTGGCAATCAGCATTCGTTATAGCAATATAGCTTTAACAGCAAAGATCATTTTAAATAAAGCATTTAGTGGTGCTTGAAAGTTTATGAACCCTTCAGAATTTTCCATATTTCTGCAAAAATGTGACTAAAGCTATATCAGATGTTCATTAAAGTCTTAAAAGGAGCCAGAAAACAGGCGTAAAACACTTTGAAAAGTTGCACATTTTGTAACATTTGGCGTTTTCACTCTAGCTTGAAGCAGCCCTGTCCAAGTAAGCGACTCTGGGTAAGAACTGGGGTGAGAAAGAAATTCAGGACCATTATTACCCTCACCAGGAGTGGTCAACCAACAAAGATTACTCCAAAAGGTCACAAAGTAACACAAGGTATCCTGTAAGCAACTAAAGACCTCTCTCACATGAGGTAATGTTAATGTTCTTGAGTCCATGATCAGGACGACACTCAACAATAACACTATGCATGTCAGTATTACGAGGAGAACGCAGATCCCCTCACCATATGGATCAATAAAACTCAACACCTGTTTAGACTAGGAGAGCTTTCCAGTTGTGAAAATTTTTCACAGTACACTTTTTCAAAATTATGGCAATATTGGAAATCGTATTATACTTCATACTTCTCAGATTAATGTACTGTACCTCCTCCGTTCAAATTTTAGGATCTTTGAGAGATCATTATATATGTCTAGTTTTTAAGCTCTATTGAACCCCATTACCCTTCAAACCATTCCCTCCCCATATTCCCTACCATCATGGCCATGGCTTGCTGTTTGTTTGAATATATTAGTAAGCTTTATATTGGATTTGTTAAACTGATATGTACTTTGAAATAATTGCCTTTTTAATATTATTATTTTATCAACATTTTTGTTGTAATTCAGCATGGATCTCTATTTTCAGGGTTTCAAAACAATCTTCAAGCACCACTGTAGTTTTGTACATACTTTTTTGTCTTTGCCCATTTTTATGATCTTTTATTTGGCAGATTATATACTGGACTATACGTTTTGTATACATTTTTATTTGATTATTTTAGCACTCTATTAATCACTTATGGTATAACAGTTGTGTTTCTCCATGATTATCACTTTACATTTTAACTTTTAGCATTTTTTTCAATTATATATAGAGTTTACATATTCATATACACATTTCTCTACACCATTAATTGCTTCATAAATATTTTAACTCTCGACATGGAATTTTTATTGGTTTTATTTGTGCAAGTGTTTTTCTCTATAAGATACAAATATTTTCTTGATGAACTTTTAGCATGTTGGATCATAAATGGTCAACATTTAAGGGACAAAACTGGCCGATGATTGTTTTATTGACCCTAACCACCGTATACAGGGGTCCCCGAGTGTGTGCACACATGATTAGTTGAATTACAGACACTTTAAGACTGATGGCTTCCGTTATCTTGGAGCAAGGTGGGATCTTTTGATGTACGGTAATTATAAATGAGCCCAATGTTGTTAATAAAATAAACTCTTGTTTACTTGGAACTATATACAACAGGTAGTAGGTAGAATACATAAACTCTTCATCTGGATTACATGACAGAGGAATAAACATTTGGATTGTGCATGGTGACACATAACTATGCCACATGGGTCAATGTGTTTCACTGTGACCACTGCACCCAGTACTATACTCTGTTGACTATACGAGGGAGCTTTTCAAGCTGATATACCTTACGGATGTGTCCCAGCATGGCAGATCCCATATGCATTCAATAAGACCACCAGACCTGGCAAAGACTAAGACTCGTGCTCAAAAATCTCTTCCACTAGGTGCCCCAACTTGCCTTCTACGAGGAGAATTGTCGTCACTGTTACTTGAAACTTCTGTATGCCTGCTTTTCTACACACAACCAATATGGCTGGCACTACTTAGAGTTCTTCTTTTTCTTTTCCAATATTTTTTTTATTATTTGAAATTTATAACAAGGACATGGAGGGGGAGGGGAGGGGATTAGAAAGGGGGAAGGGGAGGGGAACAACAAACAAACAAGCAAAAAGGAGGACTACAAGGTCCCAGCAGGTTCTTGCATTAATGTATATACAAAGAGTAAATATACACTCCATTGTTACATAACAAAAAAAAAAAAAACAAACTGCCTAGAAACAGGAACAAAAGCCCCCTTCACACATAGTGAAATCGCTAGCGGTATCGCTAAAGCGTCATTGATTTTGTGACGCAACAGCAATATCGCTAGCAATGTGTTATGAATGAGTCACCGAAGGAGGAAAAAACAAAAATACAAGCTAAGTCCAGAAAACCGGAGAGGTTGGTAGCTATCGGATTGCAGACCCCTGATCCTATCACAACAACTAACAGTAGCCGTGGGGGGTTCCTACGATGCCCTAGACCCCTCAAACACAGCTGGAGAACTAAATAGGCCTAAAGAAAGAAAGGGGAAATCTAAACTGCCCCACAGCAGACCCCAAAGCAATAGGCAGCCCCCAACATATAATGACGGTGAAGCAAGATGAAAACACTAACACAGATAGAAAGATAGGTTGAGCAAACGATGGGGCCCAAGCTAACTAAAAAGGACAGGATAGAAAAGCTGCTGTCTGCAATCCGTAAAAAACCCTACCAAAAAATGTCCCAACCGTCTGATAGGAAAAACAGGCCCTGAAGTCGCTAGGACTTCAAAAAGACTATATCAGCACTCAGGTAAATTCTGAAGACAGAGCAAAGAGACAAACTGATCAGAGACAAAAATGGAACTCAGCACACCCCCAACCGGGGATGGCTGAACTCCAAAAAACAAGGTAAACAAAACTAATAAGTTCACTAGCAGAGTAAAAACTTATCTTTGGGAAGCAGGAATCAGACTGAAATCACCAGCAACTCAGAAGGGCGTCGGCTGCCTTATATCCAGTCAGAATTTCCTGTTACCCAGTCATCATCTACCAGATCAGGTGTTTGGTAATCAGCCTCACTACCTTCCTTCACCAGAAGAGGGAGTTCACCAGACATCAACGGTGAAGGGAAAATGAACTCACAACAGTACCTCCCCCTTGAGGAGGGGTCACCGAACCCTCATCCATGCCACCAGGGCGATCAGGATGGGCCCGATGAAAGGCACGAACCAATCTTTCGGCATGAATATTGGATGCAGGGACCCAAGAATTATCCTCCTGGCCATAACCCTTCCATTTAACCAAATACTGGATTCTCCGTCTAGCCAGGCGAGAATCCAGTATCTTCTCAACCTCATATTCCACATTACCTTCAACCAATACCGGGTCAGGAGGTGCCACCACAGGAACTACTGGCTCAACAAACCTCTTTAACAGAGACTTATGAAACACGTTATGGATCTTAAATGTAACAGGAAGAGCTAATCGAAAAGAGACTGGATTAAGAATCTCCAAAATCTTGTAAGGTCCAATAAATCTAGGTTTAAACTTTGGAGAAGCCACCTTCATAGCGATATTCTTTGATGACAACCAAACCATATCACCCACCTGAAACTGGGGACCAATGGTCCTATGCTGGTTGGAAAACCGCTGAGCCTTTTCCTGGGAGAGAGACAACTTATCCACCACTTGGTCCCAGATCTGGTGCATTGTCTCCACCACAGTGTCAACACCTGGGCAGGCAGAAGGCTCCACCTGCCCTGAAGAGAATCGAGGATGAAACCCAAAGTTACCAAAAAAAGGTGACATCAAAGTGGCAGAACTAGCTCTATTATTTAAAGCAAATTCGGCCAAGGGCAAAAATGAAACCCAATCATCCTGATCAGCAGAAATAAAACATCTCAAATACGACTCCAAAGTCTGGTTTGTTCTCTCCGTCTGCCCATTGGTCTGAGCGTGAAACGCAGAGGAGAAGGACAACTGAATTCCCAGCTTGGAACAGAAAGTCCTCCAAAATCTAGACACAAACTGAACTCCTCTGTCAGATACAATGTTCTCAGGAATCCCGTGCAAGCGAACCACCTGTTGCAAAAACAAGGGCACCAACTCAGAGGAAGATGGCAACTTAGGGAGTGGTACAAGATGGACCATTTTAGAGAATCTATCACAAATCACCCAAATAACAGTCATTCTCTGAGAGACAGGCATATCAGAGATAAAATCCATTGAAATATGGGTCCATGGCCTCCTGGGCACCGGCAAAGGCATCAACAACCCACTAGAGCGAGAACAAGGTTTAGACCGAGAGCAAGTCCCACAGGACTGCACAAAATTCCTGACATCACGAGACAAGGCGGGCCACCAAAAAGACCGACTCACCAAATCTCTAGTACCAAAAATACCTGGATGACCAGCCAATGCAGAGCAATGAACTTCAGACATCACTCTCTTCCTCCACTGGTCAGGAACATACAATTTTCCAATGGGACAACGTTCAGGTTTGTCCTCCTGAAACTCTTCCAGAGCACGTCTCAAATCGGGCGAGATGGCAGAAAGAACTACCCCCTCACCTAAGATGGTAGCAGGCATGGTCACAACAGGAGAATCAGCAAAGAAACTCCTAGAGAGGGCATTTGCCTTGACATTCTCAGTGCCCGGAAGAAAAGAGACCACAAAATCAAAACGTGTGAAAAACAAGGCCCACCTAGCCTGTCTAGGATTCAAGCGTTTGGCCGACTCCAGGTAAATCAAATTCTTGTGGTCAGTAAGGACCACGACTTGATGTTTAGCTCCATCCAACCAATGTCTCCACTCCTCAAATGCCCATTTCATGGCTAACAGTTCCCGATTCCCCACATCATAGTTACGTTCGGATGGGGAGAACTTTTGGGAAAAGAAAGCACAGGGATTCATTTTAGATGTTACAGGATCTTTTTGGGACAAAACAGCTCCTGCACCAATCTCAGAAGCGTCCACCTCTACCTGAAACGGGAGTGATAATATAGAGTCACTGCACACGCTGATTATGCTTAATGTGAAATAAATTTATTGCTTGACGGTGAGGAAGCGACATCTATCGACGTTTCGGCCACATCGGCCTTTATCATAATAGTCGCTGTAATAAAAATAAAATACATACATAAAAATATATAAATATGTCAAAAAATGTACACTTTATACAACATTTATACATGTAGTATCCCGGGAGAATAGAATACATGCATTAGAATCATTTGGGAGAATATAGAGACATTCGAGACGTAAGAATGAGAGATAATGCGGTAGATAAGACAATGTAAGAAACAATATGGAGGAACGCGGTCATACCCCTTTAAATTGAATGTAGGATTCGCTTTCACCAAATCGATAATGTCACTGCTAGGCATAAATGAATTGCTAGCATATTCTGTTAGGAAGGATAAATGGACATATCGTTAGGGTGACATAGTAAATAAAGTACTTAACTGGGTGTCTGTAGGCACAATAGTATTAAGTTACTTACCGGTAACGGTATTTTTCGGAAGCCCATGACAGCACCACGAGAGAGGGGATCCGCCCTTTAGGAACAGGAAACCTACAGATACAAAAAGGGCGGCACCTCTCCCACGCATCAGTTGGTTTACAGAGCTTGAGAGGCTACCATGGTTAGTACACAACACATAATATATACAACCTATCTACCCTATATAGCAGAAATATATATATATATATATATATATATACACACAGTGGGGGAAAAAAGTATTTAGTCAGTCAGCAATAGTGCAAGTTCCACCACTTAAAAAGATGAGAGGCGTCTGTAATTTATATCATAGGTAGACCTCAACTATGGGAGACAAACTGAGAAAAAAAAATCCAGAAAATCACATTGTCTGTTTTTTTTTCATTTTATTTGCATATTATGGTGGAAAATAAGTATTTGGTCAGAAACAAGCAATCAAGATTTCTGGCTCTCACAGACCTGTAACAACTTCTTTAAGAGTCTCCTCTTTCCTCCACTCATTACCTGTAGTAATGGCACCTGTTTAAACTTGTTATCAGTATAAAAAGACACCTGTGCACACCCTCAAACAGTCTGACTCCAAACTCCACTATGGTGAAGACCAAAGAGCTGTCAAAGGACACCAGAAACAAAATTGTAGCCCTGCACCAGGCTGGGAAGACTGAATCTGCAATAGCCAACCAGCTTGGAGTGAAGAAATCAACTGTGGGAGCAATAATTAGAAAATGGAAGACATACAAGACCACTGATAACCTCCCTCGATCTGGTGCTCCACGCAAAATCCCACCCCGTGGGGTCAGAATGATCACAAGAACGGTGAGCAAAAATCCCAGAACCACGCGGGGGGACCTAGTGAATGAACTGCAGAGAGCTGGGACCAATGTAACAAGGCCTACCATAAGTAACACACTACGCCACCATGGACTCAGATCCTGCAGTGCCAGACGTGTCCCACTGCTTAAGCCTGTACATGTCCGGGCCCGTCTGAAGTTTGCTAGAGAGCATTTGGATGATCCAGAGGAGTTTTGGGAGAATGTCCTATGGTCTGATGAAACCAAACTGGAACTGTTTGGTAGAAACACAACTTGTCGTGTTTGGAGGAAAAAGAATACTGAGTTGCATCCATCAAACACTATACCTACTGTAAAGCATGGTGGTGGAAACATCATGCTTTGGGGCTGTTTCTCTGCAAAGGGGCCAGGACGACTGATCCGGGTACATGAAAGAATGAATGGGGCCATGTATCGTGAGATTTTGAGTGCAAACCTCCTTCCATCAGCAAGGGCATTGAAGATGAAACGTGGCTGGGTCTTTCAACATGACAATGATCCAAAGCACACCGCCAGGGCAACGAAGGAGTGGCTTCGTAAGAAGCATTTCAAGGTCCTGGAGTGGCCTAGCCAGTCTCCAGATCTCAACCCTATAGAAAACCTTTGGAGGGAGTTGAAAGTCCGTGTTGCCAAGCGAAAAGCCAAAAACATCACTGCTCTAGAGGAGATCTGCATGGAGAAATGGGCCAACATACCAACAACAGTGTGTGGCAACCTTGTGAAGACTTACAGAAAACGTTTGACCTCTGTCATTGCCAACAAAGGATATATCACAAAGTATTGAGATGAAATTTTGTTTCTGACCAAATACTTATTTTCCACCATAATATGCAAATAAAATGAAACAAAAACAGACAATGTGATTTTCTGGATTTTTTTTTCTCAGTTTGTCTCCCATAGTTGAGGTCTACCTATGATGTAAATTACAGACGCCTCTCATCTTTTTAAGTGGTGGAACTTGCACTATTGCTGACTGACTAAATACTTTTTTTCCCCACTGTGTATGTATATTTTTTTTTTTTTTTTACACCATCTCCCACATACCGTAAATTGTGGACAATCTTCTAAAGGAGTGCACCCCTATATGTGAACAAGGGAGGGAACTAAGGGTGCTGTCATGGGCTTCCGAAAAATACCGTTACCGGTACGTAACTTAATACTTTATTCGGACTCCCATGACAGCACCACGAGAGAATTACAGAGATGTAAACTAATTTAGGGCGGGACTACAGCCTGCAGCACCCTTAGCCCGAAGGTGAGATCTGAAGAGGCACCCATATCTAATCGATAGTGGTTAAAAAAGGTGGAAGGAGATGACCAGGTGGCCGCCTTACATATCTGATCAATTGACACTCCAGATCTTTCTGCCCAAGATGATGCCATGGCACGAGTGGAATGCGCCCTCAGGTTCTGCGGAGCCGGACCTCCACCTGCTGTGTAGGCAAGAGAGATAGCCTCCCTAATCCACCTCGCTAATGTGCGTTTTGATACCCTACAACCTTTCCTGGGACCTTGGAAGGATAGGAATAATGCATTCTCCTTCTTCCAAGGATCCGTGGCTGCTAAATATTTAAGTAAGCATCTCCTAATATCTAATGCCTGAAGTTTTTGCTCCTTAGGGTTGGTCGGATTAGGGAGGAAGGAAGGCAGAACTATCTCTTGTGTCCTGTGAAATTGTGATGCTACCTTGGGAAGGTATGCTGGATCTGGCCTTAGGATTACTCTATCCTGTAAGAACTCTGTGTAAGGGGGCAATCTGGAAAGTGCCTGTATGTCGCTCACCCTACGTGCGGATGTTATCGCCACTAGAAAAGCTGCCTTAAGAGATATAATCTTTAATGAGGCCGAATCCAGAGGTTCAAATGGTCTTTCTGTCAAGGCCGTAAGGACTAAATTTAAGTCCCAAGGTACACATCTGTCTTTGTGTATGGGTCTCGATCTAGCCGCTGCTTTGATGAACCTTGCTACCCAATAGTTATTGGCAATATCACATGCAAACAAGGCCCCTAAGGCTGAAACTTGTACTTTTAATGTACTTGTGGAGAGACCCAATTCGAGACCCTTCTGGAGAAATTCCAGAATATGTTTCGTGGGAATTCCGTCTCTGGCGTCAAACTGAAAGGTGGACAGGAATCGCTTCCAGGTCCTAGCATAAATGTTAGTGGTAGTCAATTTCCTGCTTTTTAGGAGGGTATCAATTAACTTCTTGGAGAACCCTCTATCCTCTAACAGTGACCTTTCAAAGACCACGCCGTCAAATGGAGTCTCGCTACTTGTGGGTGGCTGACTGGCCCCTGGTAGAGGAGATCCGGAAGGTTCGGCAGCACCCAGGGATCGCATACAGACATGGTCCTCAACCATGCAAACCAGGTCCTCCTGGGCCAAAAGGGGGCAATTAATATGACTCTTGCCCGATCTTCCTTACTACCAGAGGTAGAAGATTTAATGGCGGGAAGGCGTATGCCAGAGAAAAGTTCCATCTTATCAGGAGGGCGTCCACTGCTAGTGGATTTTCCCTGGGATTCAGAGAGCAGAACGATTTTTCTTTTCTGTTTTCTCTGGTGGCAAAGAGGTCTACCTCTGGCCGACCCCATCTGCGGACAATCTGGTGGTAAATATCCCTGTTCAAAGCCCATTCTCTTTGCTTTAGAGCCTTGCGGCTTAGAAAGTCTGCCTTTACGTTGTCCTTTCCTCTGATGTGGAGCGCCGTCAAAGATAGAAAACTTCCCTCTGCTATTTGAAGGAGACGTTCTGTTGTCCGCATCAGGGCATCGGAGCGGGTTCCACCTTGGTGGTTGATATATGCTACCGCTACCTGGTTGTCCGAGAGTA
This sequence comes from Dendrobates tinctorius, assembly GCF_039654945.1. Classification (NCBI taxonomy): domain Eukaryota; kingdom Metazoa; phylum Chordata; class Amphibia; order Anura; family Dendrobatidae; genus Dendrobates; species Dendrobates tinctorius. The sequence goes on from NW_027361696.1 coordinate 78,287,387, forward strand.
TCCTCACGTGATGGCCCTGTAGGTACATAATGAGTTTTTTGACTGCCTGCTCTATCGCCAATAGCTCTCTTTGGTTGGATGAGATCTCCGTATCCGAATCCCACTATCCCTGTACCACTATGTCCCCCATATGGGCCCCCCAACCGAAGGGACTAGCGTCTGTGGTTATAATACGGGTTATCTACGTTATCCAGGGCACCCCTGAGGCTAGGTTCTCATCATCGAGCCACCATCTAAGCGATGTGACAGTCGAGGGGCTTAGCAACAGTTGACCTTGTAAGGAGTGTCTTAAGGCCCTGCTATTAAATAGGACATCCTTCTGAAGGGCTCTAGTATGGAATTGTGCCCACCTAACTGCTGGGATGCATGAGGTTAGAGATCCCAACAGGGACATGGCCTGTCTGAGGGTCATAGAAGGATTATCAACTGCCCGAAGAACCTGCTGCTGTATCTTTTGCATTTTATCCAATGGCAACAGACACTGCTGAGTTTCTGAATTTAATAGTAAGCCTAGAAACTTTTGTATTTTTGAGGGCTGGAGTCGGGATTTCTCGTAGTTTAATATCCATCCGAGGTTTTCTAACCTGGACTTAGCTCTTTCTATCTGGGATGTACAATGGCCCCCTGATTTTCCCACAATTAAAAAATCATCCAAATATGGAACAATCAGGATGTCCACCTCCCGTAAATGCGCCATCACTTCGGCCACTATCTTTGTAAATACCCGGGGCGCTGCAGAGGGACCAAAGGGAAGGGCTCTATATTGATAATGACGGACTGTGCCGTCTATTGAAACCGCCACCCTCAGGAACTGCTGGAAGTCTGCATGGATAGGTACATGATAGTACGCATCTTTCAAATCTATGACTGCCATAAAACACCCTTTAAACAATATTTTTATTGTCGTATTGATGGGCTCCATCTTAAAAGTACGATTCACCAAAAACTTATTAAGGAAACGTAAGTTAATGATCGTTCTAAATGTCTTATCAGGTTTTTGGATCAGGAATAAGGGAGAGTAGAAACCTCTTCCTCTCTCAGCTTCCGGAACCTCTATCAGGACGTTTTTCTGGCATAGGCTCAAGACCTCCGCTTCTAAAGCTGCCTGTTCAAGGGGTGAAGATCTTAAAGGAGTGGATTTAAAGGTATCCCGCGGGACCTGGGTAAACTCCAATCTAAGCCCGGTGGATATTACATTGCGCACCCAGTCACTATTTGTAATCTGTGACTATGCCGGAAGGAAGGATGATAGTCTACCTCCCACGGGAATTGCTAGTCATTGATTTTGTCTCTTTTGATCTCTAGACGAGCGTCTAAACATGTAGCCCGTACCTCTTCTCCTTCTATCTTCCCATCTGGGACGGTCTCTAGTAGGCGAAGAATTGGGCCTTCTCCCCAGACGGAATCTTCTTCTACCAAATGGGCGTCGGTAGGATGTAGGCCAGAGATTTGGGAATTTTTTCTTGTCGTCCCCAGCCTTCTCAAGCAGTTCGTCCAGGACTGCGCCGAACAAATATTCCCCCTCACACGGAATAGTACAAAGCTTCGCCCTGGTCTGAATGTCTCCCTGCCAGCACTTTAGCCACAGGGCTCTACGAGCCGCATTAGAGAGACCTGCTGCTCTGGCTGCCATTCTTACTGCATCCGCCGAGGCATCTGCTAGGAAGGCTGCTCCCTCTTGGATTGTTGGTAGGGCCCCAAGAATTGTTTGTCTTGACGTACCCTGTTTTACTTGTGACTCCAACTGGTCCAACCAGACCATCATGGACCTGGCTGTGCATGTTGACGCCACTGCTGGTCTTAAGGAACCGGCTGCCATCTCCCAAGTATTCTTAAGGAAGGTGTCTGCCTTCCTGTCTAGGGGATCTTTAAGGGATCCCATGTCCTCAAAGTGCAGCGAGGATCTTTTCGATGCCTTGGCAATGGCCGCATCTAATTTGGGGGCCTTGTCCCAAGTATTTACTGCCGGATCGTCAAAGGGATATCTGCGTTTGAGGGCTGGTGGTAGCGACCCTCTTTTATCCGTTTTTTTCCACTCTCTGTGGATTAGATCCTGGATCTTCTGATTTAACGGGAAGACTCTGTGCTTCCTCTGCTCCAGACCCCTGAACATGACATCCTGCATGGATAATTGGGGCTTAGGCTCCTCTACTTCCATTGTCCCTCTGACTGCTTTGACCAGCTTGTCTACCCGGTCAAGAGGCAGACAAAACCGCCCAGAGTCCTCTTCTCCTGAGGAGGACGAGGGAGATGAAGCCTGGGAGTCTCTACTTCTCCTCCATTCTGCCGAGGAATCGGACTCCACCGGGACCCCGCCCTTTATAGTTTCCGGCTGGGACAGTGACTTTAGGGTTTCCTTCATTTCTGCCCTAACAATGTCCCTCAAACTCGCTGCTACCGCGGGCGACTCTTCCGCCACTGTCTGCTGAATACAGGGGGGGCACAATCTTTTGGGGCATGAGTCCGGTAATGGGCATGCACAGAGTGCGCATTCCCTGTGTTTAGTTTTACTTGAAGCTTTCTTCCCCTAGAATAAAGCACAGAAGGGGGGCCCCGTCACTGAGTGAACTTTCACGAAGATCACTTACCAGTGCCACTCTCAAGTACCGGAGGATGAGGGGGATTCTTCTCAGACGATGCTCCTGTCTGCTTAGAGGAGCTTTTATGGCTGGACTGGTCATTTCGTCCCGCACGTTCACTGTCACGTGACTCTTTCTTTTTCTGCTTGACCTGCCGAAGGTCATCCAGGGGCGGCAGAGATGTTTGTCGCTGCTGCCGTCGTTGCTGCTGCTGCTGCCGCCGCTGCCGCTGCTGCTGCTCCTGCTCGCTCTCCATTACTGCTCGCAATAATGTGGCCAAGGCAAGGCACCCTGCCTGGGTCCTGCCTATATACCCCTCCTCCGGACAGCAGTATGCGTGCCGCGCCCCTCCCCCCTAATAGGGCTCCCTTCCCCAGCTGGCGCCGCACCCAGCCGGAGAGCCGACGCTCATCGGCGTTTGCGATGGGCGCCGCCATCTTGTTTTTCTCGCGCATGCGCAGTGGCGCCGCCGACCCGGAAGCACCTCCTCCGGCCGCCCCCTGACGTCACCGCGACCCCGCCCGACCGGAAGTCACGCGGGACGCCCGGGAGCTCCGGGATACCGCGCTCCCCGGCCGCAGCGTCCCCCGCAGCGTGCCGGCCACCGCACCAGCGCCGCCGGATCCGGGGGCCCCCGGGGGGAAACATACTCACCGGCGGCGGCCTTTATTCTGGAGTCGGACATCCTCCGGACGCCGCTCCCTGCTGACTACGCCACCGCCGTGCTACCCATCCTGGGCCACCGTGACGTCTTCCAGGGATCCGCACAAGGCCGAGGTAGGAGACCCCCCCGCTACCTGTATCGGCCGGCCGGCCTGGGATCCTGGTCTTCTGTAGGATCCCGTCCCTTCAGGAACAGGAAACCAACTGATGCGTGGGAGAGGTGCCGCCCTTTTTGTATCTGTAGGTTTCCTGTTCCTAAAGGGCGGATCCCCTCTCTCGTGGTGCTGTCATGGGAGTCCGAATAAAAATAGATCAGATTAACCAGCGTAAATAATATAGCTAGTAATGTGCACAAGAGACTTTCAAGGACTATAAAGGTTTGCCTATGCGTATAGCTGGTGTATATTAAGGAAAAAGGTACAGTGTATTTTGGGAAAAAATACCAAAATTGTCGATAATCCTGTTCCATGAGGAGGTGATGGACTGGTAAATATACCAGGGCTGAATGGAGAAAAAGGGGTACGTTAGGTATAAAATAGGATTGATGGTCCTGATTTGCTACCATATTCAAGTTGGTGGTATAGCGGTGGTCCCTGTATGGGACGGTACTTACAGTTATTGGCGGCGCAGTGGGTGAAATATGCACAGTGGTGCCAAGGCAGTGAGTGGATGCTGAGTGGCAGAATGCGCTTTTTATACTGTCCGGTCCGGTCATGTGACCGGAAGTGAGGTCAGACGCCGGCGCATGCGCATTGGAGCGCGGCTGTGTCGTCTCACAGTGTTACCCACCAAAAAGATGGCGCTGGCTGCCCACACATGCGCAATAAAGCGCGGTCAGGAAATATTTAATGACGGCATGCAGAGGCTGCTGAGGCTTTAAGTGGGACACACGCCTCTAAGGGGGAGGTGCAGTATGTTACACATGAAAAGGCTGGGCAGTTGAGATATAAAACAATTATATACAGACAGGTTTATTGCAAATAAGATAAATACAATATAAATAGTATTTAAGCTGCGTAGGAGTCCAAACTTAAATAGGATGAAATAAACTAAAAGAAATAAAAGGAATAATATGTGGCTTGGGGGTGAGAGGGTAATGAGGCTGGAAACGGATGTAAACAATGAGATGAACTGTAATCAAATGAAGACTAGGAAAAATAAAAAAATAGATTAAAAAATAAAAAGAAAAAAAGGGGAAAAATTTTTTAGGGAAATAAATAAACAAAAACAAAAAACAAATTGGCAAAATGAAGAGTAAATGGCGTGAAAAAAAGAAAATAAAAAAACCTTTAGAAAAAGGAAAACTGAAAAAACAGGGAAAAAGGGGAGGGAAATAAAATGAAAACTTGAAAAGGGAGTGAGACATCAGGTTGCTGCAAAACCGGAGCAGATGTGAACCTTCGCTTCAGCTCCTGAAAGGAAGAAGCAGCCTCCGGAGACCAATTCAGCACATCAGCACCCTTCTTAGTCAAATCAGTCAATGGTTTGGCAATACCAGAAAAATTAGCTATAAATTAACGATAAAAATTAGCAAAACCCAAAAACTTCTGGAGGGCCTTCAAAGAAGTGGGCTGAACCCAATCATAAATGGCCTGTACCTTGGCCGGGTCCATTTCAATAGTTGACAGAGACAAAATAAATCCCAAAAATGAAATCCTCTGTACACCAAAAAGGCATTTCGATCTCTTGACATACAGGGAATTCTCCCTCAAAATCCGGAACACAGTCCGAACATGTTCCACATGAGAGTCCCAATCCTTGGAAAAGATCAAAATATCATCTAGATAGATGATCAAAAATGTATCCACCAATTCTCGGAAAATATCATTCATGAAGCACTGGAAGACAGAAGGGGCATTAGTGAGCCCAAAAGGCATCACCAGGTACTCAAAATGTCCCTCTGGAGTATTAAACGCCATCTTCCATTCATCCCCATGCTTAATGCGAATAAGATTATACGCCCCCCTACGGCCTCAGAGACATAGAGGAAAAAATATACACAAAAAAAAAAAATTTGACAAACTCTTTTTTTTTTTTTTTTTTACAATTCTTTCCTGCTATTGAGTACCCTAGGATCTGCGGTATGGCTGGTGATTCTGTTATGAATGAGTCACTAAAGGAGGAAAAAACAAAAATACAAGCTAGGTCCAGAAAACCGGAGAGGTTGGTAGCTATCGGATTGCAGACCCCTGATCCTATCACAACAACTAACAGTAGCCGTGGGGGGTTCCTACGATGCCCTAGACCCCTCGAACACAGCCGGAGAACTAAATAGGCCTAAAGAAAGGGGAAATCTAAACTGCCCCACAGCAGACCCCAAAGCAATAGGCAGCCCCCAAAGCAATAGGCAGCCCCCAACATATAATGACGGTGAAGCAAGATGAAAACACTAACACAGATAGAAAGATAGGTTGAGCAAACGATGGGGCCTAAGCTAACTAAAAAGGACAGGATAGAAAAGCTGCTGTCTGCAATCCGTAAAAAACCCTACCAAAAAATGTCCCAACCGTCGGATAGGAAAAACAGGCCCTGAAGTCGCTAGGACTTCAAAAAGACTATATCAGCACTCAGGTAAATTCTGAAGACAGAGCAAAGAGACAAACTGATCAGAGACAAAAATGGAACTCAGCACCCCCCCGACCGGGGATGGCTGAACTCCAAAAAACAAGGTAAACAAAACTAATAAGTTCACTAGCTGAGCAAAAACTTATCTTTGGGAAGCAGGAATCAGACTGGTCTCCAAGAATCCAGCAGAGAAATCACCAGCGACTCAGAAGAGCGTCGGCTGCCTTATATCCAGTCAGAATTTCCTGTTACCCAGTCATCATCTACCAGATCAGGTGTTTGGTAATCAGCCTCACTACCTTCCTTCACCAGAAGAGGGAGTTCATCAGACATCGACGGTGAAGGGGAAAATGAACTCACAACAGCAATGCATGGATGCGGGTGGAAGACGTAATCAGAGCTGCATGTGACAGGTAAGTAACGACCGCCGATCGCTGCTGCATCGCTGGTGAGATGTGCCTGTTCGGCAGCTCACTAGCGACCATTTAGCGATGCAACAGCGATACTGACCGGGTCGTATCGTTGTCGGGATCGCTGGTGCATCGCTAAATGTAACGGGACCTTAACTCCTAGTGTCCACTTACTCCTCCCCAAACTATGAGCTGGACTTACAGTCAACCCTGAACACAGGAACACTGCAGTCTTTATAAGGATAACATACACAATAATACACAGGTCCCACAAGACAATACATAAGAAGTCATCAGAGAGGGTGCTCGACATCTTCTCCACCTTTACACACATGTGCTGTCAGGAAAACCTATGATTGACTTGTGAAAATAAAGATTGCATTGTATAAGGGACAGCAATACACATAATAAAAGGAAACTATGATATAGATATATATATATATATATACACACACACACACACATACATACATGTATGTGTGTGTGGCTATATATACATGTAGCTTTGTCGCCATAAAAAGAAGGGTGCCCAGACACATTTCTTGCACATGGGCCCCAAGCTGTCCGCCCCTGCATACATAAATAAATATACACCGCAACTATAAATATATACTGTATATAGTCAATGAATTGACCGCATATAATGTATGTATAAATGTTATACACATAGCATTAGTCAATATATCATGATTGCATATATTTTAAAGGTATTTTTCCTAGAATATTTTTTTAATAAACTCCATTTTTTAGCAATGCCTCTCCACCTCTGCTCCACGCTTTATTGATAGGGTATAGAGGTGAGATCATAACCACTGAACTCAGTGATTAGCTGCAGCGGTCACATGCACTGTTATCATGACATCACCAATATAGCATGTCAAGAAAAACCACAGCGGTGGTAAAGAGGAGCAGGCACGGGTACGTTACAGCTTTATTATTTTACCTAGACCAAGCCAATAGGTAATAAAAAATATATTTAAACAAAACACCATTGAAAATCAGTATTTGTACAAGCCAAAACCAGGAGTGGGTGAAAAACGCAAAAGTGGAGACATATTTTAACTCCTTCACCCCCAAGGGTGGTTTGCACGTTCATGACCGGCCAATTTTTACAATTCTGACCACTGTCCCTTTATGAGGTAATAACTCTGAAACATTTCCATGGATCCCGGTGATTCTGACATTGTTTTCTCGTGACATATTGTACTTCATGTTAGTTGTAAAATTTCATTCAAATAACTTGCGTTTATTTGTGAAAAAAATGGAAATTTGGCAAAAAATTTTAAAATTTCGCAATTTTCCAACTTTGAATTTTTATGCCCTTAAATCAGAGAGATATGGCACACAAAAAATTTAAGTAACATTTCCCACATGTTTACTTTACATCAGCACAATTTTGGAACCAAAATTTTTTTTTGTTAGGAAGTTATAAGGGTTAAAAGTTGACCAGCGATTTCTCATTTTTGCAACACCATTTTATTTTTACGGGCCACATCACATTTGAAGCCCACTTTGAGGGGTCAATATGATAGAAAATACCCAAAAGTGACACCATTCTAAAAACTGCACCGCTTAAGGTACTCAAAAACAACATTCAAGAAGTTTATTAACCCTTCAGGTGCGTCACAGGAATTTTTTAAATATTTAAAAAAAAAAAAATGAACATTTAACTTTTTTTCACAAAAAAAATACTTCAGGTTCAATTTTTTTTATTTAACCAAGGGTAACAGGAGAAATTGAACTGCAAAAGTTATTGTGCAATTTGTCCTGAGTACGCTGATACCTGATATGTGGGGGGGAAACCACTGTTTCGGTGCATGGCAGAGCTCAGAAGGGAAGGAGCGCCGTTTGACTTTTTCAATGCAAAATTGGCTGGAATTCAGGTCGGACGCCATGTCATGTTTGGAGAGCCCCTGATGTACCTAAACAGTGGAAACTCCCCACAAGTGACCCCATTTTGGAAACTAGACCCCACAAGGAACTTATCTAGTTATGTGGTGAGAACTTTGAACTCACAAGGGCTTCACAGAAGTTTATAACGTACAGCGGTACAATTTAAAAAAATCATATTTTTTCCAAAAAAAGTTTTTTTCACCCCAAATTTTTATTTTCCCAAGGTTAACAGGACCCTAAAAGTTATTGTACAATTTGTCCTGAGTACACTGATACCCCATATGTGGGTGTAAACGACTATTTGGGCTCATGGCAGAGCTCAGAAGGGAAGCAGCGCCATTTGACTTTTTTGGCTGGAATTGAGATCGGACACCATGTCGCGATTGGAAAACCCCTGATGTACCAAAACAGTGAAAACCCCCCCACAAATGACACCATTTTGGAAACTAGACCCCCCAAGGAACTTATCAAGAGGTGTGGTGAGCACTTTGAACCCCCAAGTGCTTCACAGAAGTTTATAAACGCAGAGCCGTGAAAATAAAAAATCATTTTTTTTCCTCAAAAATGATTTTTTTAGCCGGCTATTTTTTTATTTTCCTAAGGGTAACAGGAGAAATTGGACCACAAAAGTTGTTGTGCAATTTGTCCTGAGTTCGCTGATACCCCATATGTGGGGGTAAACCACTGTTTGGGCGCATGGGAGAGCTCGGAAGGGAAGGAGTGCCATTTTGGAATGCAGACTTTGATGGAATGGCGTCATGTTGCGTTTGCAGAGCCCCTGGTGTACCTAAATAGTGGAAACCCCCCACAAGTGACCCCATTTTGGAAACTAGACCCCCCAAGGAGCTTATCTAGATGTGTGGTGAGCACTTTGAACCCCCAAGTGCTTCACAGAAGTTTATAACGCAGAGCCATGAAAACAAAAAGTATTTTTTATTTCCACAAAAGTGATTTTTAGCCCCCAATTTTTAGACCCCCAAAGTTGGTAAATAGTGGAAACCCCTCAATTCTTGCTCCAGCCCTAACCCCAACACACCCCTAACCCTAATCCCTACCCTAACCCTAATCTCAGCCCTAATCCCTAATCCTAATTCTAACCCTAACCCTAATGGAAAAATGAAAAAAAAAATATTTTCTTTATTTCATTATGTTTGCCTAACTAAGGGGGTGATAAACGGGGGGGGGGGGGGTGATTTACTATTTTTTTTTATTTTGATCACTATGATACTGTAGTTTATCATAGTGATCAAAATGAATTAATGGAATCTGCCAGCTGGAGCCTGCAGATTCCCGGCGGGCGCACTGCGCATGCGCCCGCCATTTTCTCCGGATCCAAGATGGCGGTGCCCACCGGAGGATGCCGGCGGGACACAGGACCACCGGGACCCTCTTTCTCTCTCCTCTGATGAGCAATCACATCAGAGGAAAGAGAAATTAAATGCAAAATTGCGTTGTTTTTTTTTGGCGGTTGCCATTATTGTGTTTATAACGGCGATCGCAAGAGCGGGGGTCGGCAAAAACTGACGCGATTCATGTTCTCTGGGGTCTCGGCTACCCCCTGCAGCCGAGACCCCGGAGAAAATCCAACACTGGGGGGCGCTATTTACTTACTCCACAGCGCTGTGAATTCACGGCGCTGTGGTTTAAGTACCCTTAATTACCGCCGTTAAATGGCGTATAGGCAGTCGTTAAGGGGTTAAATAAAGTGGCTTTGTTTTTTATGCTACCTAGTATATGGCTTTGACAAAACTTTATTGACATACTTAGGAGAGGATTACATGCATTTCTGATGTGTTTCTGCTGGTAAAACACGCTAAAAAAATGCATGTGCTTTTTTTCAATTTTTACCTGTGGATTTTCTGCATCCAATCCAAGTCTATGGGGAGATTTTGCACAGGAATCTCAGCGTACCCGCAAGAGAGACTGACATGTTGCGGATTTGATACACACACCGCTGGTCAGTTTACACTGCATAAAAAAGAAGCGCAGTGGGCAGGAGATTTCTATAATTCCCATCCACTTTGCTGGAACTTGAAGATGCTGCATTTTTGAAGTGGCAAAAATACGCACCAAAAGCTCATGGTGGAAGCACAGCCTAAGGCTACGTGCACACGTTCAGTATTTGGTCAGTATTTATAAGCCAAAACCTGGAGTGAGTAAATAAAATGCAGACGTGGTGACGTGTTTCTATTATACTTTTCCTCTCATTGTTCCTCTCTAGGTTATGGCTTACAAATCTCATAAATAAAGCTCAATGTCGGCGTGCATGTATGTCCGGGATTGGGATCCGCACCGTCGCAGCTACAGCTATGTAAATTGGCAAGTCACACGTCTGGACCCTGAGAGCGTCATAGGCTATGTTGTGAGGCAAAATTTTAACCCCGCGCGTTCCAATTTACCAAATAATTTTGCCCCTATCTACATAATGGGGCAAAAGTGTATGTATGTATTGGCATCTGCACCGTCGTAGCTACAGCCACAAAATTATACAAATATGTTGTGAGGTGAAATTTTAACCCTGCGCTTTCCAATTCACCAAACAATTTTTCCCCTATCTCAGAGGCGTAGCTAGGAGTTTAGCTCAGAGGGGGCGAAACATCTGAGTGGGCCCCTATCCAGGTAACCCTGATTACAACTATAGTGGCGCACCCTAATTGTCAGCATAGGGGAACTTGCTGATGACCATGGTATTACTGAAAATAAATCTCTATACAAAACACTGTTATTACCGCCATATGGTGCTAGATATCTCTACTGCAGAACATACAGGAGTTTACACTACAGGTATAAATAGTGACTTACAGGTGACGTTCTTTCTGATGTAAACATTCACTTTTCCTGTCTTTTCCATCTGGCTCAGACCATCATGACAACTTCTCGAGCCAGGTCTCAGCTGCAGAGATTAAAACAAAGACACATATGATTTTTCTCTTTTCAAGCACCGTTCCCATCTATTCCCTGCCTGCTCAAACTCCTCATCCTACTGATACTGCCACCTTTGACAGTCACAAAACTCTGAGTGCCCCTATAACAATAATGTTTCTTAAGTGTCCACTTAACATTTAATATTGTCCTGAGTCCCAAAACGTACAGCTCCCCTATACACGGTATAAGGGACTCACAGATCCACTATACACATATACACAGTATATTTCCCCTACAGCTCCCCTAAATAAAGTATGGGTGGCCCACAGCTTCCATATATACAGTATTATGGGCCCACATGTTCCCTATACACAGTATGGTGGGTCCACAGCTCCTCTATGCACAGTATGAAGAGCCTACAGCTTCCCTCGACATAGCAGGGTGGGTCCACAGCTCTCCTATACAAGGTATGAGGGGCCCACAGCTGCCCTATAAACAATATGATGGGCCCACTACTCTCTCAAACACAGTATAATGAACTCCACAGTAGTCATCACAGTGTATAAAGGCTCCCACAGTAACACCACACTATATAATGGCCTCCACACTGTCTAATGGCTCCCACAGTAACCCCAATACTATATATTGGCCCTCACACTTTATATTAGCCTCTACAGTAGTCTCCACACTATATGATGGCCCATTAAGGCTGAGTTCACACGTGGCTTTTTTTTGCGTTTCCGCAGCGGTTTTAACCGCGCGATTTTGCCGCGAAAACGCGAAAAATAAGCATCCCATGCATTCCTATGGGATTCCGCAATGCTGTGCTAATGCTGCGGTTTTTACCGCGGCGGAATCACTTCGCGGTAAAAGCCGCAGCATGCTCATTAATTTGCGGAATCGCGGCGATCCCGCACCCATAGGAATGCATTGTTCCGCTTACATCCCGCATGTGGCTGTGCACACCATGCGATAAGTAAGCAGAACATTTGCGGATGGTACCCACGGTCCGGAGGAGAGGAGACTGTTCTCCGGGCTTTGGGTACCATATCCCTGTAAAAAATAGAATTTAAAATAAAAAATATTGCTATTCTTACCTTCCGACGTCCCACGCAGCCTTCCCGCTTCTCTCCATGCTCCCGGTCCCAGTAATCCTTTGCGAAAATGCCCGCGATGACGTCCGTTCTCGCGGGATCTCGAAGTCTAGCGGTCATTCGCGCGACGTCATCGCAAATTACCGTGAGACATCGCGATCCCGCGAGAACGGACGTCATCGCGGGCATTTTCGCAAAGGATTACTGGGAACGCCTGCGCGGGACGTCGGAAGGTAAGAATAACACCATTTTTTTTTTTTTTTTACATTTTATCTTTTACTACTGATGCTGCATAGGCGGCCTCAGTAGTAAAAAGTTGGTCACACTTGTCAAACACTATGTTTGACGAGTGTGACCAACCTGTCAATCAGTTCTCCAAGTGATGCTACAGATCGCTTGGAGAACGCTAGCATTCTGCAAGCTAATTACGCTTGCAAAATGCTAGTTTTTCCGCGGGAAAATCACGGGAATTTAAAATGCGATTTTCCCGCTGAATGGAATTCCGGAATTCTCGCGGTAATTTCCGCGAGAGTTCCGGTACGTGTGCACTTAGCCTAACTGTAAAATAGCACCCATATTAGCTCTCACATTGTACAATGGCCTTACAGTAGTCCCCATACTTTATATTGACTCCCACACTGTATGAGGGCCTCTCACAGTAGTTCCCATATTAGCCCCCAAGCTGTATGATGGACCTCTCATTAGCACCCAAACTGTATAATGGCCCCAATAGTAGTCCTCACACTCTATAATGGCCCCCACACCATATGAGGGCCCCCTGAAATTGTGTTCACATTGGACTAAATGGATTGTGAATACAATGTAATGTCTTGTTACATACCTCTATGGAGTGCTGAGTTCTACTTATATTAACATTTAATAAAGTCCCCTGAGTCCCCCATGTATAGTGGTAATGGCCCCATTATCGGTGATGTGAGCAGGCGGCCATGTGATCGTGGGTATACAACTTGCAGTAATGTGTTGACTACACTTTTGGCTTCTCGCAATTCTTTTTTATTGAAAGACTCCCAACGTGCCTAGTCAGCATGTGCAAATAGCACACATGAGCTTGCATGACCACCTGATCGGACTCATGGCAGCAGGCACAATGCACCTTGTCATAAGGCAGTCTGTAGTCATATAGATTGACTGCAAACTTTTATCCCAAGCCTGGACTGCCCCTTTACAGGGAGCCTGACAGGTGATACAGGCTGCTCAAACTATATGCAGCGTGTATCAGCCCCAGCTGTAGTCTCTCACCAGGTATGAATGTCTCTGAAAGGGTATGTTTTGCGGATTCGTTTGGAATTTTCTGCGCAGAATCTGCTATTTTCGGCAGAATCCGCAGGTAATAATCAGCGCGTTTTACCTGCAGATTTCCTGCGGATTTATTGCTGATTTAGTGCGGATTTCTCCTTCGTTTTTACGCCTGCGGATTCCTATAATGGAATGGGTGTAAAAATGCTGCGGAATGCGCACAAAGAATTGACATGCTGCGGAAAATAAACCGCTGTGTTTCCACGCGGAATTTTCTGAAGTATGTGCACTTGTGCAGCGCTTTTGACGTAGCACATGTCTGTCTCTGCAGGTGAGCTGTGGATGTCGGTGCACGCATAGTGGACATGGGATTTCTAGAAATCCTATCGACTATGCTGTAACATCTGGACACTGCGGGTTGGGCACTGTGGATGTACACACCGTCCAACCCGCAGCGTTTACTGATCGTGGGAACATACCTGGCTGCACATCCCATGAGCGTCCTGTATCACTGGTCAGGAGAGCTTTAATAACTTTATTATTATAATAAGTCATTTACTATAACAGTATTACATATAATGCAGCTCATGCCGCGGTTACTGTATGGGGGCTTGTTATACTCACAGGCTGGGCGTATAAGACCCCTGGCTGTAAGAATAATAAGCCCCCTACCTCCCTTTCAGCCCCCCAAACAGCACATCTGCTGTGGTGTAGTGCATGTAGTTTAAAACAGTAAGTAAACACTAATAATAAGCCCCCCACCCTGTCCTCCCTCCACCACCCCTTCAGCTCCCACCCTACCCCCATCTTATCACATTCACCCCACAGTGATCATTACATACCTGAATTTACTTAGCATAATACATTCTGGCCGCCTTCAGATGAAGTTTGCAAGGGGCCCTGGCAATTTCTCATCCAGTGCTGCAGCAGGTGAAGAGCAAGCCATGAGGTCAGGCCCAGGAAGTGTCAGGGGACACTCAAGGGTGAGCACTAGGACCCAGGGGAGCCCCAGCCTGCATGAGCCAGAGCAAGGAGCAGAGCTGATCCCAGCCTGTCAGAAAGTTATCAGGTCAGCTGTGTAAGGCTAGTTTCACACTAGCGTTTATGAGCGCAGCGACGGCCTGCGCACGGCCTCCGCTAAGCCCCGCCCCCGCCGGTAGCTCCGCCCACTGGCGCATGACGCTGCATGCGCCCTGCGTCCCCTATCTTTATCACAGGGGGCGCCGGCCGTGCGCAGTATGCGTTTGGCGGCGCATGCGCCTTTTTGACGGTGCGCCGACGCAACCAAACTGCAGCAGGTTGCGTTTGGCGCAGGTCGGCGCACCGTCAAAAGGACGCATGCGCCGCCAAACGCATACTGCGCACGGCCTGCGCCCCCTGTGATAAAGATAGGGGACGCAGGGCGCATGCAGCGTCATGCGCCGGTGGGCGGAGCTACCGGTGGGGCGCTGCAGGGGGCGGGGCTTAGCGGCGGCCGTGCGCAGGCCGTCGCTGCGCACATAAACGCTAGTGTGAAACTAGCCTTACCGCTGCACTGAGGACTCGGCCAGGCTGCGAGCCTGTGTGCAGATTCTCAGGAAGGCAGCCTTATGACAGGAGCGATCATGGATTGGGGGGCCCCTTCATGGGACGGGGCGCGGGGCGACTGCCCCCTCTGCCCCCCCAGTAGCTACACTACTGCCCTATCTACATAATGGGGAAAAAGTGAAAGGAAAAGTGTTGGAGGCAAATTGACAGCTGCCAGATGTGAACAAGGGGCACTTAAAGAATGAGAGCGATGGCGCCAAAGAGTATATACCGTACAGTTGCTAAGGTGGGGCCCTGACATGGGATACTCACCACACATGAGGATATGAACACACACACAAAATGCGCCGCACACTACCACGTGCTTCCACACATATACCGCCCTCAGCACACATTTCACCACACATACACCAACCTCACCACATAAAAGTCGAAACACAAAAGTCGCCACTCAAAACTCGCCACGCTGTCCCAGAGCTGTTTAAAAGATGGAAAATGAGCTGTGATTGGTTGCTATCAGCAACAGTTTTCTTTGTAGACAGTTGTGGTAACTGAGGCCTATTATTATTCTTATCATTTCTATGGTGTTATCGTCCTTCTGTAAAGCTGGAAATAACACAATTTATTACCGTGCCAACACAGACCACCCTCTGACACAGACTGCAGGGGGGCCCAGTATCACACAGGATAGGATTAGATACACGGCTCAGCAGTCAGTATTACACAGGAGAGGATTATAGGATTAGATACACAGCTCAGCACACAGTATCACACAGGATAGGATTAGATACACGGCTCAGCAGTCAGTATCACACAGAAAAGGATTAGATACACAGCTCAGCACACAGTATCAGACAGGATAGGAATAGATACATGGCTCAGCAGTCAGTATCACACAGGAGAGGATTAGATACACGGCTCAGCAGACAGTATCACACAGGATAGGATTAGATACACGGCTCAGCAGTCAGTATCACACAGGAGAGGATTAGATACATGGCTCATCAGTCAGTATCACACAGGAGAGGATTATAGGATTAGATACACAGCTCAACACACAGTATCACACAGGATAGGATTAGACACATGGCTCAGCAGTCAGTATCACACAGGAGAGGATTAGACACATGGCTCAGCAGTCAGTATCACACAGGAGAGGATTATAGGATTAGATACACAGCTCAGCAGTCAGTACCACACAGGACAGGATTAGATACACAGCTCAGCAGTCACTATCACACAGATAGGATTAGGTACACGGCTCAGCAGTCAGTATCACACAGGATAGGATAAGATACACAGATCAGCAGTCAGTATCACACAGGATAGGATTAGATACACGGCTCAGCAGTCAGTATCACATAGGATAGGATTAGACACATGGCTCAGCAGTCAGTATCACACAGGAGAGGATTAGACACATGGCTCAGCAGTCAGTATCACACAGGAGAGGAATATAGGATTAGATACACAGCTCAGCAGTCAGTATCACACAGGACAGGAGTAGATACACAGCTCAGCAGTCAGTATCACACAGGATAGGATTAGATACACAGCTCAGCAGTCAGTATCACACAGGATAGGATTAGATACATGGCTCAGCAGTCAGTATCACACAGGATAGGATTAGATACACAGCTCAGCAGTCAGTATCACACAGGAGAGGATTAGACACATGGCTCAGCAGGCACTATCACACAGGATAGGATTAGATACACAGCTCAGCAGTCAGTATCACACAGGATAGGATTAGATACAAAGCGCAGCAGTCAGTATCACACAGGATAGGAATAGATACACAGCTCAGCAGTCAGTATCACACAGGATAGGAATAGATACACGGCTCAGCAAACAGTATCACACAGGATAGGATTAGATACGCAGCTCAGCACACAGTTTCACACACAGCTCGGCAGACAGTATCACACAGAATAGGATTAGATACATGGCTCAGCAGACAGTATCACACAGAATAGGATTAGATACACGGCTCAGCAGTCAGTATCACACAGGATAGGATTAGATGCACATTTTTTATGTGCAATATAATCATTATAACTTGTTATAACTAACCACAGTTGGTTACTATGCTCAGGCAACGCTGGGCTTTTCAGCTAGTAATGAGATAAAAAACTCACCAAATAGTCAACGTGTGCACTAGGCCTAAGGGTTAGTTCCCACTACATCTTTATTCACCATTTAAAAACATCCTTTTTTTATCAGAAGACGCTTCGGGAAGCTCTCTTTTTCTGTGCAGTTTTGTAAACCTGAAAATTATTTGGTTGTTTCTTGAGCAATTTTTTTTCCAGTGGTTTTTCCCTCTGGTGTTTTTTTTTGCTAGTTTTTTCTGTGTTTTTTTTCAAGCATTTTCCTGATGATTTTTGAACTCCAAGAAATACTAAATAAAAAGCTAGTGTTTTTTTTGTATTCAGTGCAAACACATACGTAAAGTGAGTGTAGGGACATATTCCGACCATATTTATGTCCATGTGTGCCAAGGGGAGCACAAAGACACATTATACCTAGTGCACATGGCTGATTGGAAAAAATGCATTGTTGTGTTATGCTTTAAGTCCTGTAATAATGTGTGCAGTGTAAAGGCGTTTCCATCTCCTGTCTTGATGCGACTGGCAATTGCAGATGTGACTGACCCTTTTTCAATACGGCCGTCCGACCCTGGCAAAAAAAAGCACAACAATATTATTCTCACAAACTATGGCCCAAATTCATAAAAGAGTTCTTAACAGTTTTTTGATATAACACTTCTTGAAATGCAAGAAATAAAATCCGACTTTGGTTTTTAGGTCCCTCCCAGCCAAAACGGTGGGACAGGGTTTGAAGACTCTCCTCCCAAATTCATCAAATTTTTCACCACAAAAGTGACAAATTATGCCAGGAATATATGTCAGCTCCTGCCTGGACTATTATACCTGTCAGAGGACGCTGGCCCAAAAAAGGCTACCATGGACAGACTTGGTGCACGCCACTCCGTCTGGCAGATTCCAGAAGAACCACAGCCTTCACACTATAAGGCTAAGTTCACACGTAGTAGAATTCCCGCAGAACGTACCGCGAGAATTCCGGAATTCCATTCCGCGGGAAAATCGCATTTTAAATTCCCGCAATTTTCCCACCGAAAAACTAGCGATTTACAAGCGTAATTAGCTTGCAGAATGCTAGCGTTTTCCAAGCAATCTGTACCATCGCTTGGAAAACTGATTGACAGGTTGGTCACACTCGTCAAACATAGTGTATGACGAGTGTGACCAACTTTTTACTATTGAGGCTGCCTATGCAGTATCAGTAGTAAAAAGATCTAATGTTAAAAATAATAAAAAAAGTAAAAAATCGTGTTATATTCACCTTCCGACGTCATGTGCAGCGTCCCCAGGCCTTCACGATGCTACGGCAGGTCCCATTCCCAGTGATGCATTGCGGCAATGACCTTTGATGGCATTGCGGTCTCACGAGACCGCTACAGCATCGCGAGATGCGACGTCAGCAAAGGTCATCACAATGCATTACTAGGAACGGGAGCTGCCGCGTGTATCGCTGAGGCCTGGGGACACTGAGCGGGACGTCGGAAGTTGAATTTAACCCGATTTTTTTAATTTAATTCTATTTTTTACAGGGATATGGTGCCCGAAGGACAGTCTCCTCTCCTCCGGGCCGTGGGTACCATCCGCAAATGTTCTGCTTACTTTTCGCATGGTGGGCACAGCCACATGCGGAAAGTAAGCAGAACAATGCATTCCTATGTGGGCGGAATTGCCACGATACCGCAAGTTAATGAGCATGCTGCGGATTTTTCCGCCGCAAGAAAATCCGCAGCAGTAGCACAGCATTGCGGAATCCCATAGGATTGCATGGGATGCTGTTTTTTTGCGTTTTCGTGGCAAAATCACACAGTAAAAACCGCCACGAAAACGCAAAAAAACCTGAACGTGTGAACGCAGCCTAACCCCTTACAGAATTTGGTCATAAAACGCGGCCCACTGGATTGCCCCCACAGAAGAGCTGCTATCTGGAGGAGCGAACCAGAAGCAAGAGAATAATAGGGTAGTCGGGTAATAACCAAGGAGTCAGTGTAGGGGCAAAGTAATAAAGAAGAATAGTAAAAAATGAGCCAAAGTAAAAAATCAGGAACAATATGCACAAAGACCAAAGAAGAAATGCTTGGCACTACCATCATACCCAGTTGCAAGGAAAAAAAAGTTATCAAACAAGAAATATCCAGATTTTAATAGCCATGTTTTGTAGTGCTTAGCTTGATACATGGAAAAAATCGTAAAAATTCAGGGGAGAGCAACAGAAGCTGCACTCACCACAAATAAATTGCTGGTGTTGAGTGCCACTTCTCTTGCTCTACTCTGAATTTTTGCAAAAATCAGAAATGTCAAAGGGGAAAATAGCAAGACACAAGTTGCACAGAAGCAAGTCAGATTATAAGTGGCAGTTGACAGCAAGATTGCAGGAGCTTAAATAGCTTGCAGCCGCACCCAGACCACACAAAAGAGAGCAAACACTGACAGAAGTTAATTGTATATATCCCAGTCTAGATGGAGGTACAATCCCAGAGGACTCAAAACTAGAACTGTTTTCCCACATCACCAGTAACAAGAGGAAAGGCAGACACTGATACAAATGTCATAAGAAGGCTTTGTTAACCATGTAAATTAAATGGCTTGTCCTCTACTGGCAACTACCGTTTAATCAATTCTGGAACCCATACAAAATAAAAACATTGCAAACTCACCTGCTGGGTCAGTGCCAGTTGTTATGAATGGGTCACCGAGGAGGAGGGCAAGCCCAGGCTAAGCCACAGAAAACCTGAGAGGTTTGTAACTAAGCGGATTGCAGACCCCTGATCCTATCCACACAACTAGCAGTAGCCGTGGAGGGTACCTATGATGATCCTAGACGCCTCGGCACAGCCGGAGAGCTAACTAAGCCTAAAGCAAGAAATGGGAAATCTAAACTGCCCCAGAGCAGACCCCAAAGGAATAGATAGCCCCCAAACATATATTGTCGGTGAGACAAGATGAAAACACAAACGCAGGTAGGAAAATAGACTGAGCAAATGATGGGGCCCACACTGACTAGACAGGACAGAAAAGGAAAGGCACCGTCTGCAATCACGCAAAAAAACCTGCAAAAAGTCCAACACGTCTGATGCAAAAAACACTGAAGTCGCACGACTTCGCCCACTATATCCGCACTCTGGTATATTCTGAAAGCAGAGCAAAAAGAGACCAATCTAACAGGGGACAAAACAAACTGACACAAGCAGTAACATATGGGCGGTGATTCAGCACAGCCCCAGCTGGAGCTGGCTGACCCGCACAAAGCAGAAATAGACAAAACCAGATCAAATGCAAACAGAATAGCTAATGAACTACTTAGCTGAACATGCAGGGACAGAGCTGGAGACATCAGACCTCAGGAGGCACAGGAAGAAAATCACCAGCAGGGATAGAGGGAGTCGGCTGTCTTAAATCCCAATCTGAAACCCCAGATCTCCAATCGTCATCCTCATTATCAGGTGGAAAGCCTCTGTCAATCAGATCAGCTCCATTACCTCCAGTAACCACCAGAGGGAGCCCAGAAAGAGAACTCGCAACCCCTCTGTCAATCTGACCAGCTACACTACCTTCAGTAATAACCAGAGGGAGGCCAGAAAGCAAATTCACAACAGCCAGTCTAGCGATGTCAGTGCACTGCTCTTGAAGGGCAACAAGATGTTGCTTCCTCTGGGAACAGCGGCACTAACCTGGCGTCTCTGCAGTAGGTGAGTATACACAGTTTTTATTTTATATGGGGTCCAGAATTGATTAACCTCTTCACTTCCTTGGGTTTTTCCTTTTTTGAGTTTCTGTTTTTTGCCCCCTTCTTCCCAGAGCCATAACTTTATTTTTCCGTCAAAATGGCCATGTGAGGGCTTGTTTTTCTGCGGGACAAGTTGTACTTTTGAACAACACCATTGGTTTACCATATAGTGTACTATAAAACAGGAAAAAAAATCAAAGTGAGGTGAAACTGTAAAAAAGTGCAATTCCACAATTGTTTTTTTTTTTATTTTAACCATGTTCACTAAATGCTAAAACTGACCTTCAATTATGATTCCACAGTTCACTACAAGTTTGTAGGTACCAAACATGTATAAGATCATTTTAATTAATGGGTGAAAAAAATCCAAAGTTTGTAAAAAAAAAAGTCGCCATTTTGCAAGACTCGTAGCGTCACCATCTTTCGTGATCTGGGGTGGGTGAAGGCTTTTTTTTTGCGTGCTGAGCTGGCGTTTTAATTGATACCATTTTGGTGTAGATATGATGTTATGATCGCCCATTATTGCATTTTAATTAGTGATGGGCGAGCCCTAAAATGCTCTGGAGCATATTGGAATGCTCGGGTGCTCGACCCGAGCAACGAGCCCAATGTAAGTCTATGGGAAATTCGAGCATTTTTGCTGCACCCCCTCCCCGGCGGTCTGCAGATGGACTAAAAATTGCGGAAATCGATGGGAACAGTGCTCAAATGACAAGGAAACATCATGGGGAAGACCCCTGGAAGCATTTCTGACTCCCAGGTCACTGCTGTGAAGAATGTTGTCAGAGTCTTATGCCACTTTTACAGACTCACAATAAAACATACAAAAATGAAACCAAAATTGATTTTCCTGTGAAATATGTTAAGGAACATCCTTTCCAGGGTAATGACTTTTATATAAGGCAAAATAAATAACCAAAAATAAAAATGCTCCTCTGCCACTTGGGCTATGGTCACACGTAGCGTTTTTGTTACGTTTTTAACTTTAGCATTGCTTTCAACCAAGACATATGCATTCACTGAGTAACGTCATTTTAACATTTTACAACCTTATCTAGCCAGGTGGTGTGTGACACATCATCTGACACATCCTGTTTCATTTATGGAGGAGGGACTCTGAATGTCACAAAGCCTATTTTTATAGGGCCATCAGGCGGCCTTTACTATTCTTAGAGATCCATCAGCAGGCTATGCTTTGTTGTTCCATTATTAAACAATGGGTCTCCTATACTGTTATTGCCTATGCAGTGAGTGGCAGGGCTTCCAAAAATTAGGATGCACCCCAGAGGCGTAGCTAGGGTTTTGGTTCAGGGGGGTGAAACTTCTGAGTGGACCCCTAACCAGGTTACCTTGATTATAACTCGGTGATGCACCCTAATAGTGGATGTGGGAGAACCTCAGCAGATGACAGTGCTGTTGCTGAAAATAATCTCTATACAAAAACCAACATTGATATTACCGCCATATGGTCAGTGCTAGATGCCAGTACTACGGAACATATAAGTGATTACAGCACATGGTGACTTACAGAGGATGTTCTTTCTGATGGAATTGTTCACTTTTTGCATCTTTTGCATCTGGCCCAGACCGACATGAAAACTTCTCCAGGCATGACTCAACTGCAGAGAGTACAACAAAGACACATTCCAGCCCCATCACCAGCTATTCTCAATCTGCACTAACTCCTCTTCCTGCTGATACCCCAATTATGAGTCGCTGCTGCTGTATGTGTCCCTACTACTGAACCTACTGTGTGGTTCTGTGTGCCCTCTAAATTCTAAAGCAACCCTCTAGAATATAGTAATGCTGGGTGCAAGTGCCCTAGAAAACAGTGCCCACATTTTGCCCACTAGAAACCTAGAAAGTAATAATGCCCTGTGTGTCCCTTTGACAATTACAGTAACCTGAGTTCCCCTATAACAATAAGTGCCCACTTTACATTTAATAATGTCCTGAGTCTCCCCCCTGTACAGCTCCCTTATACACAGTATAATGACCCCTCGCTGTATAGTACCACCCACACAGTAAACTGACACCAAACTGTTTAATGGCTCCAACGCTGCATGATGGCCACCTCACTGTAATCTCCACACTGTATGATGGCCCCCTAGATAGCCTCCATATAGTATAATGCACCATATAGTTTTCTAGTATAATGCACTCCCCATTGGCCTCCATATAGTATAATGTATTTCCCATAGGCCTTTATAGTATAATGCATTCCCCATATTCATAGTCTATTTAGTATAATACACTCACCATAGGCAGACTCGATATCAGTCTTCCCCAGCTCTGGTCCTCAAGATCCACAAACAGGTCATGTTTTCAGGATTTCCTCAGTATTGCACAGGTGTTTGAATTCTTGCCTGTCCAGGTGATGCAATTGTCACCTGTGCAATACTAAGGAAATCCTGAAAACATGACATGTTGGTGGCTCTTGAGGACCGGAGTTGGGGAACACTGCTCTATATAGTACAGCTCTGGCAAAAAATAAGAGACCACCACATCAAAATCCTGTCATGGGCAGCCCATTCTCCAGACCTGAATCCCAATGAAAACCTCTGGAATGTAATCAAGAGGCTCATGGATAGTCACAAGCCATCAAACAAAGAAGAACTGCTTAATTTTTTGCGCCAGAAGCAGTGTAAAAGACTGGTGGCAAGCATGCCAAGATGCATGAAAGCTGTTTTTAAAAATCATGGTTATTCCACAAAATATTGATTTCTGAACTCTTCCGGAGTTAAAACATTAGTATTGTTGTTTCTAAATGATTATGAACTTGTTTTATTTGCATTATTTGAGGTCTGAAAGCACTGTTTGTTTGTTTTTTTAATTTTGACCATTTCTCCTTTTCACAAAAGAAAAACAAAATTTATTGCTTGGAAATTCAGAAACATGTTGTCAGAAGTTTATAGACTAAAAGAACAACTTACATTTTACTCAAAAATATACCTATAAAGAGAAAAATCAGACAAACTGAACATTTGGAAGTGGTCTCTTAATTTTTGCCAGAGCTGTACCTGAATGCGGAACTAAAAAGGCTGCATCCTCTGTTTCCAGGGGAAGCCTGAGAGAGGCGGACCTTCTGGCTACAGGAGGGAAGGAGGAGAGAGACGGAGCTTCCTGCTGACAGGAGGGGCGGGGAAAGCCTAGAAAGAGCGCACAGACACAGGGGTATAAGAAGGAAAAGCGCACGCTGCAGGAGTGGTTGGCACCAAGTAAGTGCAGTGCGCAGAGTGGTGAGCAGCGTGCTCTGCTTCCCCCACCTGAGAGTGCTTGGCCTGTGACAGGCCATGCTGCTGCTGTCCAGGATAGGAGCTGTAGTGCTGGGGAGGATTAGCTGTGCTAGCAGAGCCGTTCCAGCAGTGGAGCCGAACCAGCAGAGCCGTGCAGTGTCATGCCAGCAGACTGGAGCTGTGCAGAGCTAAGCCAGGTGCCATACACTATGAGACAGTGAGTATCGCACATGCGTTGCCCAAGAGTGACCACATACTTGACAGACCCCTTGCATATTGGTCCACTGGAGGTGGACAACAGACTGACAGCGTACCGCCACCCGTCACGCCAGGAGGTGGCTCAACGTAGAAGAGAGAAACTGTAATGCATGCACAACGCAGAGAGGAGCAGGTGACTAGGCCACAGCCCCGTAGCTGAGGACTTGTGTACACCACGGAGCGACGTCCCGTTCGGCTGTCCCTCACACTGGACTCAGTACCATGCTAGACACGTTTAAGCTCGAGAAATCTTCCTGACTCCCAGAGACTTCGCCGAGATGTCCTGCGCCGCTGTTGTCGGTGCCACATTGGGATCCCTGCCTGTTACATCCCTCACCAAGACATCACATGCCGCTGTTGTCAGTGCCACTGTTGGAACCCCGAGGAGCTACACCCAGGAAGACTACAGTCTGATTAGTTTCACCTCTTTATTACTGAACTTTCGTTCGTCCCTGACCTACCCTGCCACTTTCCCAGTTCAGCCCATTCCTTACCATCATCCTACAATTCCCTCACTCCCTGTGTGGAGTACATCCCCTGTTTAATAAATACTTTAACTCTTGATCTGTCTCCTGTCCATGGCGACATCCCACGTTCCTGCGATTTCTACACTATAGTGCACCCCCCCATAGGAAGACTCTATATAGTATAATGCACCCCCCATAGGCAGACTCTATATTGTATAATGCACCCCAATAGGCAGACTAGTATAATGCATTCCCATAGGCAGACTCTATATTGTATAATGCACTCTCCATAGGCAGACTCTATATTGTATAATGCACCCCCATAGGCAGACTCTGTGGTATAATGCTCCTCCCATAGGCAAACTCTATAGTATAATGCAACCCCCCACCGACTCACACACACAGGCAGACTCTATAGTATACTGCTCTCCCCATAGGCAGACTGTATAGTATACTTTACTCCCCCATAGGCAGATTTTATAGTATAATGCGCCTCCCCCATAGGTAGACTCTATAATGTAATATAGCCCCAATATGCAGATATAGTATCATGCAGCCCTCCATAGGCATACTCTATAGTATTATGCAGCCCCCCATAGGCAGACTCTATAGTTGTCAGGCTTCATAATGCACCTGCCGCAGGCAGATTCTATAGCAGGGGTCCTCAAACTACGGCCCGCGGGCCGCATGCGGCCCTCCAAAGACTTTTACCCGGCCCCCCGCCAGGCCGACTTTGAGCTTTTGAACTGCACTGCAGTTCAGTGCCGGCGGGCCGTGTAATTGCGGGCGGGACGAGGCGCCGAGGAAAGGCGTTGCGGAGCCCTCCCGCAGCACAGTGCACAGAGACGACGTGATTGTCATCACGCCACCTGCGCCGTCTGATGATGTCACGCTGCCTGGGCCTGTGCCGGAAGAAGACGGAGACGAGCAGGCGCCTCTTCAGAGCAGCGCGGGGACATAGGTGAGTACTTTTTTTTTTTTTTTTTAATGCCGGGTCCTATTGGGGACATTTTTCTGCCTAGTGGGGACATTTTCCTGCCTAGTGGGGACCTGTGCTACCTATTGGGGATATTTTCCTGCCTAGTGGGGACATTTACCTGCCTATTGAGGACATTTACCTTCCTATTGGGGACCTGTGCTGCCTATTGGGGACATTTACCTGCCTATTGGGGACCTGTGCTGCATATTGGGGACCTGTGCTGCCTAATGGGGACCTGTTCTGCCTATTGGGGACATTTACCTGCCTATTGGGGACATTTACCTGCCTTTTGGGGACCTGTGCTGCCCATTGGGGACATTTACCTGCCTTTTCGGGACCTGTGCTGCCTATTGGGGACATTTACCTGCCTTTTGGGGACCTGTGCTGCCTATTGGGGACATTTACCTGCCTATTGGGGATGTACGCTGCCTATTGGGTACATTTACCTGCCTTTTAGGGACCAATGCTGCCTATTGGGGATTCTTGCACCACACCAGTCTGAGCCTGAGGTAAAAGTGGAGTTCCACCAATATGGGCACTGGTGAGGCTGCATTGATGGGCACTGATCAGGCTGCATTGATGGGCACTGATCAGGCTGCATTGATGGGCACTAGGGTGACCGCAAAAAATCAATGTCGGAATTTTGTCCGTTTGGACCCCACAAAATGATTCCCCTTTCCAGATATTGAGATAGCCAAAATTTGAGCTCGATCAAACGACGTTAACCCGTGCCGCTCGTCGCTCAAAGTTTGAAAAAATCCAAATTGAGGCATTTTAAGATTTAGGTATTTTGCATAGTCTGTTAGACTATAAAGAATGTGACAACAACATTGCAGAAATAGCCCTGACCAAATTTTCGAACCATTTGTGGTATTTGAATGCAGAGTTGGTGGGATTATCGTTTTTTGATCCCACCATTACAGACAATGAAAAGTTGTTAATGACTAATAAATTGCTCAGTAGCACAGATGAACCATCAGAGCACGCTAGGGTTGTAAATCCAAAAGTTAGGAAAGAAAAATTAAAAGAGGTAGGAAGTAACCGACTTTAACGACCTTCTGACAAAAGATGAAGAACAAAAGCAATATGTCCTGCAAGTTGTAAGCAAATGCCGAGCATTATATTCTGACGTTTCAAGAACTACTTTAACAAAAGCTCTAGAATAGATTAGATAACTATGTAGAATTATCAACTCATGTAGGTTAGCGTGCTCTGATGGTTCATCTGTGCTACTGAGCAATTTATTAGCCATTAACAACTTTTCATTGTCCGTAATGGTGGGATCAAAAAACGATAATCCCACCAACTCTGCATTCAAATACCAAAAATGGTTCGAAAATTTGGTCAGGGCTATTTCTGCAATGTTGTTGTCACATTCTTTATAGTCTAACAGACTATGCAAAATACCTAAATCTTAAAATACCTCAATTTGGATTTTTTCAAACTTTGAGCGACGAGCGGCACGGGTTAACGTCATTTGATCGAGCTCAAATTTTGGCTCTCTCAATATCTGGAAAGGGGAATCGTTTTGTGGGGTCCAGACGAACAAGATTCTGACATTTTTTCCCCCCCATATGAGATCCGGTCACCCTAATGGGCACTGATCAGGCTGCGCTGATGGGCACTGATCAGGCTGCATTGATGGGCACTGATCAGGCTGCATTGATGGGCACTGATCAAGCTGCATTGATGGGCACAGATCAGGCTACATTGATGGGCACTGATCAGGCTGCATTGATGGGAAGTGCAGTCTGTATGTCTCTGTGTGGGCAGTTTTATTGCTGGTATATTATTTTTGTAGCGCTGTATATATGTTGGTATTTTACTAATAGCAATTTTTAATCCCTAGGAAACAATGATATCAAGAAAGAGAAAAAATTGACTCGAAGTGTAGGATATTCGAAGAACCCAAAAAATCGGTAAGTTTGATGATTTAACTTCATTTTTAATATTGTATTTGTTCCTATTTTTGTTTTACTACTTCTAAATAAGATATGTGCAGTGTGCACAGGAATTTATTCATAATTTTTTTTAAACTATATTCCGGCCCTCCAACGGTCCGAGGGGCCGTAATCTAGCCCCCTGTTTAAAAAGTTTGAGGACCCCTGCTCTATAGTATAACACAACCTCTCTCTCCTCCTGTACCAGTCGTGACTTGTATTGCTTAAGATTACTGTACTTGTATTTATTATGTATACCCCTCCTCACATGCAAAGCGCCATGGAATAAATGGCGCTATAATAATAAATAATAATAATAACCCCCTGTAGGCAGACTCCATAATGCAGCCCCCACAGGCAGACTCTATAGTATAATACAGCCCCCCCATAGGCAGACTCTATAGTAGGAACACTCCATAATGCACTCCCCCACTGGCAGACTCTATAGTATAATGCAGCCCCATAAATGCAATAAATACTCACCTCTCTTCCTCCTGGTTTCTCCGCTACTCTAAGTGCCCGCACATCTGGGAGCTGGGTAGTGTTATCATAGCGACCCGTCAGTGTCGGTGATGTCAGATGCTGAGAGGGGGATGATGGGAGAGGGAGCGTAGTGCTCCCACTCTCATCAATGCGGTTAGCTGTTTTCGGCATCCAGCCTATACAGTTGAACTTGCAATGAAGGGTGGGGGAGCATTGCAGAAAAAAACCCAAGGGGGCACCACTGACAAATAGACAGGGATCCAGCCAGACCTATACAAAAATTGTAACAATTTGAAAAAAAGAGAAAAGGAATAGGCCATACAAAGGGGATCACCTGAGGCACGAATTAGCAAACCATGATAACAACTAGTAATAACATCATCCTTTATTTAGACACAAAAAACAAAACTTCCCACACAGTTAAAAAGATTAAAATACGTCACACATGTGACATACAAACATCAATGGCTCAAAATAGAACCAAACCCTCAGAGTACTCCACTACCCATAGGATACCTCTATAGAAAAACATACATGTATATAAATAGTATACTATAATATAATATAGAAGCCCACCTTATGAAGTGTAAAAAATCTGCGTGAGGATTTCTTCATTAATTCGAATACATGTGTACATCATAAATGCAGATGTTGCAAATATTACAAACCCCCACCTCTAGAACATATCACCAAGATAACATATGGTGTGCATGTAGGGAAGGTGAGCGGACGGACGGACTTGTCAGAATAGAGAAAGGAAGGTTTGCACAGTTTAGACAGGTGTCAGTTACTACAGTGGGGAAACAGCTGAGAAAGTGTAGTGGACGTGCAGTACCTTGGGTTGACCATTAGAGGGCAGGGAGGAGTGTGAGCAAAGGACTTGACATCAGCTTAGGGCTTAGGAAACCGTTGGTCATGGGGGGCGGAAATGATGTAAATTTGACAGGAGGGTTCCAGAAAATTCCAGTCCCCAGGGGGAGCTCCTGTGACAGGAGGACTTCGACAGTTTGTGCACTGTGAGGAAAACCAAACCAGGGGACTGAGGAGAGAGAACGTCAGGGGGGTGGTCCTGACAGGAAGAACCGCATTATAGACGAGGCACGGGGTGAAGGACACTGTATTTGGAACGACGAAACTGACCAGTAAAGTGCTGATGGTGTACGGGCCTTAGGCAGCCACAGTGACTGAGCTGACAGGATCGTCACAGAATGAAAAAGGGGCGGTACGTATAAATACGTCCCTGGGTGTAAATTACGGTGTGTGAAGCGGCCCTGGACACGGTGGGCCGTGAGAAAGATATTGCGGTGTGCTGTGAGGGCCGTCAGCCGGACTGTGGAAAATAAACTTGGACCTGTTGCACCCGAAACTTGCCTCTATCTTGTGTCTGTACGTCACTGTGCGGTATACAGAGGGACCACCCCCCAGCCCGGCCCACCGACCCTACACTTGGCGTAGTCGGCAGGATCAACGCCGCTAATACAATATCTTCTGCGGCAGGCCTGCACCAAGGGATGGAAAAAAACTCAGACTGCTCTGTGTGGTTTATAAAGACCTGTGATACAAATTACCCACCTGAGGATTACAAATTAGGAGCGCTGTGGCGTATCTGCGTTGCCAGCAGAAGATCCGGGGAGGTACCAGGACTGGTGCAAGATGGCGGTGCTGCTTCAGCGCAGAGGAGAGTTCCAGGTGTTTGCTGTTGTTCCCAATGGACTGGGGCCCCCTCCTTCGTACCCCTGGAGCCAGCGATATGTACCAGGAGGCCGGCGCTCCCACGTGCTGGACCCTGACAAGTGAGTGGAAAGGTCTGCCATCGCCCCACCCAGTAAAGGAAGTGGCACAGGGAAAAAGTTTGGCTGCGGCTGTCTGGCGCCATTCGAGTGCTGCCCATCGTACGATATGAGACGTCGTGGATGTCGGGGCATCGGGCGCCTAGAGTGGCGGTGGCGCTGGGAGATTGAGTCACGCCAGGAAACGTTCCCTTCAGTGCCACGGGCAGGCAGCTGGATGTTGAGTGAAGGAGCGGAGCCTGTGCGGAACCACCGAGAGCGGCCACCTAAGTTACCAGCGGAGAGCCTCCCTGCGGAACCCCTGATCCTGGAGGCTAGCCCCGCCGGAAGGCGGGATGAAGAGCGGAGACTGCGGGAGGAGCCGCGTGATGAGGAGACGGAGGCCATGGCGCCGGGGAAGGTGAGAGTTCCCCCGGCCCCGACAGTGGCTCTGCAAGCGGCCTCTACCATTCGGCCGCAGCGCGCGACATCCTGTGTCCCCGAGATCCCGGCCAAGGAGGGCCCTACCATATACGCAGAACTGAGCAGGGCCCCCGCTCCTGGTCCCGAACCACTCCACCCGGTGGCGCCACGCTCGGTGGCGCCAGTACGGAGTCTGACCGTAGAAGACATTGTTGTATCCCCTCTGCCGCTAGCGACCACATCTTCAAAGGCGGCCGCTGCCCCGGCTCCGGATGAAATTGCAGGTGCGGCCTACCCTGCGGCCGCGACTGCTGTGCCGGCGCTGGAACCGGCTGTGGCCTGTTTGACAGGCCTTGTGGCCCAATCTTCCGGGAACACTGCTGCTCCTCCT
Source organism: Dendrobates tinctorius (assembly GCF_039654945.1). Lineage (NCBI taxonomy): Eukaryota > Metazoa > Chordata > Amphibia > Anura > Dendrobatidae > Dendrobates > Dendrobates tinctorius. The sequence continues at coordinate 78,318,012 of NW_027361696.1, forward strand.
CACCACCCGGCCCCAGCGGCTGCTGGGCCGCTAACATTATTGGCCGCCTCTGTCCCGCTCCCTTCTTCGGCGGAGTCCCGCCCACCGGACTCCCGAGCCTGTAATGTACCCTCTGTTTGGGTCGCAGAGGTTATAAGGAAGAAGAAGGCCCAGGAGCGGGAGATATGGAACCTGCTCCACGCAGGGGGAGAGGCTGGGATGGCGGCTAAGAGATCTAAGGGACGGCTGGTGTATACCAACATCGCTCAAGGATACGGCTTTATTCGGGATGATACTGGACAGAAAGTTTACGTAAATGTGGCTTCCATTCCGTCACGGCCGGGCTTTGAAAGAAGGAGACTATGTGTCTTACTGCAAAGAGTACTGTCCCCGCGGTTATTATGCGGTGGCTGTGCTGGCGGAGCCTGAAGGATGTGAACCCCCGTAGAGAGGACTTGTGTGGACACCCTTGGTATTCTAGGAGCTCCACGGCTGTGGGGCCCCTTGCTGCCGGCCACTAGGAAGTGGTTTGAACTTTCGAAATTTCGTTGCACTGTTGTGCAAATCACAAGGACAGTTTGCGTCCAAGTTAAAAAAAAAAAAAGTTTAATATAGAAGTTTAGGTTTTTAGTTTTGGTATTAAGCCTGGCAAAGCAAAGAAGAGAGAGTGTCCACGTCCAAGGAAGGGGGGGAGGAGAACATGTGAAGTTTTTATTGTTATATGTTGGTTTTAAAAGCAAAGGAAAAGGAAAAAAAAAATATAAAAAATGGGGTATTTGTGATATTATAAAGTTGTTTTGTTGTATAATATGCACAAGAAAAATGCAACAGGTCCGGGTAAGGGAAGGTCTGTGTGACCAAAGGGAAGTGTGAGATCCTAAAGGGGTCTATGTGTGGAGAAGGTCTGGGAGGCCGAGATGCCGACCATGACATGTAACTGAAAGAAAGGTACAAGAGATGGAAGACGTGAGAAAGACAGCCATCTTAGGTCAGGTCCCCGACACCACGGACACCCCTGAAGGAGAAAAATGGACGCCAGCAATGATCTGGTAGGTGTGAGGCCTCGATCATGGCGTACCGGACAGTGGAAGGTGACAGAAGGGGAGAGTAGGGGAAGGTACACGCCATAGAGAGAATATGGGTGTACCTAGCCCAATTTGAAAGACGTTGTCATGTGGCATGCACGCTGGTGAGTAGCAATAGGCTGCTCAGAGCATGGTGCTCACAGTATGGTTCGGCCCCCACGGGTAGTGGGTTTGGCCCAACAACTGGTCCGACAGCAGAGTGTTGGTGAAGCTTCATAACGACGAAGGCAGGGATTACGATTGTCGAGGACGACAATAGACAAAGGAAGGGAAAGTATAGGGAAGGTGACCTGACGGACGGACGAACTTGTCAAAATAGAGAAAGGAAGGTTTGCACAGTTTAGACAGGTGTCAGTTACTACAGTGGGGAAACAGCTGAGAAAGTGAGAAAGTGTAGTGGACGTGCAGTACCTTGGGTTGACCATTAGAGGGCAGGGAGGAGTGTGAGCAAAGGACTTGACATCAGCTTAGGGCTTAGGAAACCGTTGGTCATGGGGGGCGGAGTTACAGGGAACCGGGAATGATATAAATTTGACAGGAGGGTTCCAGAAAGTTCCAGTCCCCAGGGGGAGCTCCAGTGACAGGAGGACTACGACAGTTTGTGCACTGTGAGGAAAACCAAACCAGGGGGCTGAGGAGAGAGAACGTCAGGGGGGTGGTCCTGACAGGAAGAACCGCAGTATAGACGAGGCACGGGGTGAAGGACTCCGTATTTGGAACGACGAAACTGACCAGTAAAGTGCTGATGGTGTACGGGCCTAAGGCGGCCACAGTGACTGAGCTGACAGGATCATCACAGAGTGAAAAAGGGGCGGTATGTATAAATACGTCCCTGGTGTAAAGTACGGTGTGTGAAGCGGCCCTGGACACGGTGGGCCGTGAGAAAGATATTGCGGTGTGCTGTGAGGGCCGTCAGTCGGACGGTGGAAAATAAACTTGGACTTGTTGCACCCGAAACTTGCCTCTATCTTGTGTCTGTACGTCACTGCGCGGTATACAGAGGGACCACCCCCCAGCCCGGCCCACCGACCCTACATGCACATAAATAAAGAGATATAGAGCATTATTAACACAAGCAGATTACTTATAGAAAACATGCATATATGTTCAAAAATTAGCAGGCTCAGAAATAAGCTGATAATTATCAGTAATAAAATCCAAGGGGATTAGACCCACATCCCTGTAAATATCTCATTCTACCAAACCTATCTAGGCACAATGGATTGTATGATAAAGGCTAAAATAGCCACCTAGTAGACACAACCCTGCATAGTCTGTGCCAGAGACCAAATTAGTCATGGAGTGGAGCCTGAAAGTACTGAGACCCCCTATCTAGGCGCAGTGGGTTGTAAAATGAAGGCTAAAATAGCCACTTGACAAACACTGCATTATCTGTGCCAGAGGGCCAATTAATCATGGAGTGGAGCCTGAGAGTGTTGAGACCCGACGCGTGTCGCCACCCGTTGTGGATTCGTCAGGGGTACTGAATTTCAGTCCATTGTGTCTTTTAATAGGCTAGTCAATTAGAAATAAAGCGCAGCTGCCTATTTTCTCACCAGAGAGGCGGCGATACATACGAGCGGCATATGGTCAGTAACGGCATTATAAGGGTGTGTGCACACGCTGCGGATTCTGCTGTGGCTCCGCAGCATATTTGGCCGCTGCGGATCCGCAGCAGTTTTTGCTGCAGTGTACAGTACCATTATTCCCTATGGGAATTAAAAACTGCAGTGCAGACGGTGCGGATTTTTCCGCGCGGTTTTTCTGCGGTTTTAAAACCGCAGAAAGAATTAACATGTCAATTCTTTCTGCGGATTCCGCTGCGGTTTGCCATCTCGTCCATTGAGGAGATGAAAAGCCGCAGGGCAAAACCGCAGAGCAATCCGCACGTAAACCCGCAGGTCTTTTGACCTGCACATTTACCTGCGGATTTTACAAAATCTGCGCGGCCAAATCCGCACTGCAATCCGCAGCGTGTGCACGTACCCTTAGTCCCAACATGGTGATGGACACTGCCCAGAGCGCAGGCGCCAGCGTCTACAGCGCAGGCGCCCGATGGATACTACCCAGAGCGCAGGCGCCAGCGTCTACAACCCGGAATTCAGTGTCCCGGTGTCTAGTCAAAGATCATGTCCATCAGACTTACTGCACATGTGCATAGTACCAGCCACTCATAGCTCCGGCTGAGGACATGTAATTATCCATCCACCACGCATGCGTTAACAAAAAAAGCCTGGGGTCACATGATCAAATAAGAGACGAGTAGACATGTATCAGTATCAACCATTACGGCGATAAACATGCCTGTCACATCATCCGAAGGGTGAGATACATGATCCATATCAGTGATGGTTTAGAACCAGCATATAAACGCCAGTATCCACATAGACATACCAGTATCAACAGTCCTGCAACACATAGCTGTGCCTGCTTTAATGAGAAATCACATGAACAGATAAAGAAACAAATACTACAGCATTAACTGCTGAGCGGGCGATCTACATAACAATCAAATCAACAGATAGTCAAAATACACCGCTCATAGCTGTGAAAAGCGGTGATGCATATTAGTAATAAAGCTCCACTGGCCATAATCCAAAGCCAAAGTCAGTGGTATAGTAAAGGCCCCGTCTCACTAAGCAATCTCGGTAGCGAGATCGCTGCTGAGTCACAACTTTTGTGACGTAACAGCGATCTCACCAGCGAGATCGCTGTGTGTGACAGCGATCAGCGAGCGGCCCCCCTGCCGGTATCGCTGATCGCTGGAAGAAACCTCTGGACATTTCTTTGGTCGCTGGTCTCCCGCTGGCCAGCACGCATCGCTGTGTGTGACAGGCGAGAGACCAGCGATCAGGTGTAAAAAATAATAAAAAAAAATAAAAAATATAGTTATTCTCACCTTCCGACGTCCCGTTCAGCCATCCTGCCTCTCTCCACGCTCCAGTCCCAGTGATCCTTTGCACGAATGACCGCGAGACTTTGTTATCCCTCGAGACCGTGACATCTCGCGGTCATTCGTGCAAAGGATCACTGGGACTGGAGCGTGGAGAGAGGCAGGATGGCTGAACGGGACGTCGGAAGGTGAGAATAACTATATTTTTTATTTTGATTCTATTTTACAGCTCACCAGCGATCACATAGCGACTTACTAGCGATCCTGACACCTTGAGATCGGTGTCGGGATCGCTAGTAAGTCGCTTAGTGTGACGGGGCCTTAAGTCTAATATACAGGCACTGATATTGATGTTAAAATAAAAAAGCGGCGATACATGTAGATGGTAAGACATCACTGACCATAGTGCTAAGTCCATGGTAAGTGGTGAAACATGATAAGTAACAGGGTATCACTGGCCATAGTGCCAAGGCCTATATCAGTAGTATAATAAGCCCTGTACGCAAGCGCTGTTATTACAAATAAAAGCGACGGTAAATGTTAGTAGTATAACGTCACTGGCCATAGTACAAAGCCCATGATAAATGGAAATACATGGTAAGTAAGAAATCACTAGTTATATTACAGACGCCAATGTCAATAATGCAATCACTAGCCATAATACAGGCGCAGGCGCTGCTGTTGCATATAAGAGCGACGGTAAATGTTAGTAGTATGGAAAAGTGATAACGCCCATGATGAGAGGTAATACATGGTAAGTAAGAAATCACCAGTTATATTAAAAAAGCCAATGTTGATTGCACAATAAGTCCTGTGCATAAGCACCGATGCTACTATTATATACAAAGGCAACAATGTGTATTAATAGTGCAACATCGCTGACCATGCTGCTGAGCCCATAACAGTGATGGAATAGGCCAATGCGCAAACGCCGGCGTCCACAAACCCATAGGTGTATAACTCGATGTATACACAAAGACCGTAATAAACGGACAAAACATGCAGGCGCACAGCAATGGTTAGCCCAAACAGATTTTTTAATAAAAAATGAATAAATAAATAAATAAACCCCCTCCTTTATAACAGCCCTATAGTAGCTGGTATAATCATGTATATCAGCAAAATACAAGAACACATGTGATAAGAGCACATGTAAGAAGGGGGAAGCGCTAATGAACAGTATCTCACACAATTCACCTAGGTACCTTTACGAACTATTTAAATAGCACCGGCCTGTATTTTAGTGATCACTCAATAACACCTTGCACCAGAAGCCCTTACCATATAGATGAAAAATAAACGATGATAAATACTGATAGGCTCACATGCGTATATCTATTAAATAGTCTCTACAGTTGACTCACTAGAGTACACATATCTAAACACATTTAAATATGGTATGCTATTTATATACCCATACCCTCTAATGCCATACACATTTAGCGTTGCAAATACCTCCATACATAAAGAATAGGAACAAGAAATATCTGTAGACAAAGCGGCCCAAAAATTGACCATACTGCTAAACTTAATACGTTTCTAGATGACATTAAGAAAAGCAAAAGACATAATAAATATATTAAGCCCAATATTGTAGTCCAGGCCAAAAGTCATGTCTGTTTATAGATACCAGTAAACAATAAATCTTCATTCAGACCAGACGGTACCAGGCTATTTAGATTAAAGATCCATTTGGATTCCTGCCTGAGAAGTTCCAGGGTGATATCACCACCCCTAATGTCCACTTGGACAGTCTCAAGTCCCATGATCCCTGTACCATTCCACTGAGAACTGTGTGTTGTCAGATAATGCGAGGCAACAGTCGTCAAGGTTTTTCCTTTTTCCGTGTCTTTCTTAGCTGTTGTAATGCAGGAAAAGTGGGGGGGCATTGCCGTCACTGGGACCACCCCTGCCTGCTCAGGGGCCCCATAGCGGCCGGGTGGCAAAGTCGCAGCGTAACTGTATAGGCGAGTTGTGCACGCCGATACAGTTAATGTAGCATAGCTCAAGGTGGGCCCCCTCAGACCGTGGGGCCCGGGAGCGACCGCCCCCTCTGCCCCCGTGGTAGCTACGCTACTGTGGTGTTGAAATATGCTTGGTGCAACAACTCCATTCCTGTCTATGAGTGTTTAGCTGCTAGATATGTATGCTGTTTATGAAGTTAGAACACAAAAAACTCCCAGAGGCTCACACAGGGAGAGCATGTGACTGTATTTCCTGTTTTTTCCTGTGTCTGTGTATGAGAGAAGCAGCCTGCTGTAGATGCTGCACAGATAGAGACACACAAATGATTTATTCCTGATCTATTAAGCTTCTCATATATTGTTCCTGATTGTTCCTGAATAAAGCCGCTCTGTTGTCACACGCTTGGAGAGTATCCTGAATAATCCACTGCCAACAGCTTTACACAGGCATCAGTGAAGACTACCAATCTTATACTTTTTTCCCACAAAAAAAAAGACTGAGCCTTTTCAGTAATGGTGTCCAAGAGGGAAGGAAAATTTAGCTTACACTGTATATTAAAATATAAATGTTTTATTTATAATTTACTGATGAGTGAACGTGCTGGGATAAGGTTTTATCTGAGCATGCTCAGGTGCTAAACGAGCAATATGTTTGAGTCCCCGAGGCTGCATGTCTCCCGCCTGATCGACAGCTGCAACACATGCAGGGATTGCCTGTTTGTTAGGTAATCCCTGCATGTGTTGCGGCTGTATAACATCCGCGAGACATGCAACCACGGAGACTCAAACATATTTTTCGAGCACACAAAAGACACTCGGTTACCACCCGAGCACGCTCAGATAACACCTTATCCCAGCATGTTCACTCATCAATATTCATAATCAAATAAAAAACAAAAACATTATACATAATTTGCAAGGACCTAGAGTGAAAACCCTCTGTAAGAACCAACGCGTTTTGAACTCAACAGTGTTCTTAATCCTGGTATATCGTGAGTGAACAGTGGTGGTTACAGCTTTATCTGCCATTTTGCTTATGCTTGTTGGCTGAAACGTTGCTTTTATGATGCATTTTGAATAAATAAAGGAATTAAATCATCTCTCTGGTGCCTAGGAAACAATTTGTCTCAGGATTTGCTAATAACTCGGTGGGAAGTTGCCCCAAGAAAGCACAGAGCCTGTGGAGTGGTGCAACGGGAATCACCATTACGGACACATTCATAGATGGACGGCCCAGCACAGATGATATTCAATACATACTTGAATATGATATGATATTTTGAGACAATAAAAACATTTATCTGGACATGATATCTTAATAACAATAATTAAAATAAATTATAGAGACTGATATGCATGAAAAATTAATAGAGCTTAGTAATAGTACGTACATGATTTCCTTTCTTAAATTTAACACCAAGGAAACTCGTGTGCCCAGATTGTAGATCAAAATGGGTTTTTAAGGAGGGTTTTACTCCAAGACTTTGCAAAGTATGTATAGCGTTTTTGTTTTTTTTGGATTATGAATAAATTATTTATATTTTAATATACAGTACCATGGAAGTTGTCCACCTTGGACACTCTTATGAAGGACGTGCAGTGGCTTGTTCTCCAGGCTTCTAGAATGATTAGATTGACTTAAGGCAAAAGGTGAGTTGGACTTTGTTGCTTTTTTTTTTTTTTTTTTTCTATAATGTCACTTTGATTCATGATGACAGTTATGACATATATAAGAAGTATATCTTTAAGCGGGTTTTTCAGTTTCAGTATACAGCCGCAATGTTCTGGCTGCATATATTGTACATCCCATAATGGCTAAAAAGATAGTTCATCAATAGGTCAATATGTTAGTCCAGAACAAAACCTTTAACATGTTTTGGACTGATTCTTTCAACAAAAAATGTGTTTAATTTTCTTCCATTTTTATGAGACTTCCAAAATGAATTTTCTATTTGCAATTTGTTTTCATTACATACAAAACATGGGGAAAAATGGAAAGATACATTTCCTTGGTCCTTCCATTTCATGTTCTAATGTAGTTTGTAAAATAACTAAAACTTAGCAAATAAAATAATCACTTTTCATGAATATAATGTTACCAATAGAATTGAGCGAAACGGATCGGTCAAATTCAAAAGTTGCCGACTTTCGCTAAAGTCGGGTTTCGCTGAGCGAAACCCGACCATAGCATGTGGTCGGCCATGCGGTCACCGACCCGAGCACCAAAGTCGCGTTTCCCATAATGCTTTCAGGAGCCCTTTCTCTGCCAATGAGCAAGGATGCACACTGTGGGCAACGAGATGACATGGGCAGCGGCCACTACCAACTTAGAGAAGGGCATTGCAGTGATTGGCTTGCTTTGTGTGACATCACATTGGCTATAAAAGCCCGGACCGCCGACCGCCATTTTACTTCTGCTGATATTAGCATAGGGAGAGGTTGCTGGCTGCTGCTGCTTCTCAATAGGGAGAGTGTTAGGCAGGAAAGAAAACAGATAGGCAGGAAAGAAAAAACATTCTGTGCTTGTGTTGATAGCAATTGTGCTGTACAGTTAGTGTGCAGTGACAGAGGATGATTTTTTGTGTGCAGCAGCGCTGGTTATTAGTCTGCCTTATTAGGCTACCTGATAGCTGGATTGCTGTGTGCACACTGCTGTGCAGACTGCTTTTTACACAACACTCCTACTTTTATTCTTTTTTTCTGAACAGTTACCGAGCGTTCATTTTTCCCCACACTGTATTGGGGTTGTACGCTCCTCACACACTACCGTGTACCAGCTGGTATCACGGACAAATACATGCTATCTGTGTGTGACTCCGGAAAAAAATATACATAGATTTACATTTTTCCATACATACACCATATGGAGCTGTCCGCTTCTGATACAGTACCGTATATCTGCTGTTTGGATTACGGTCAAATCCATACTGAGACAGCGTGTGTGTGTGACTCCGGAAAAAAATAGACGTAGATTTACATTTATCCATACATACACCGTATAGAGCTGTCCACTTCTGATACAGTACCGTATATCTGCTGTTTGGATGATGGTCAAATCCATATGGAGACAGCGTGTGTGTGTGTGTGACTCCGGAAATAAATATACATAGATTTACATTTTTCCATACACCGTATAGAGCTGTCCGCTTCTGATACAGTACCGTATATCTGCTGTTTGGATAATGGTCAAATCCACTCTGAGACAGCGTGTGTGTGACTCCAGAAATAAATATACATAGATTTACATTTTTCCATACACCGTATAGAGCTGTCCGCTTCTGATACAGTACCGTATATCTGTTGTTTGGATTACGGTCAAATACATACTGAGACAGCATGTGTGTGTAACTCCGGAAATAAATATACATAGATTTACATTTTTCCATACACCGTATAGAGCTGTACGCTCCTCATATAGTACCATATATCTGTTGTTTGGATGATGGTCAAATACATAGTGGCAGAGCGTCTGTGACTAAGGAAATATATACGGAGATTTAAAATTTTCACTACACCTTATACTTTTATACAGCTGTACGCTCCTCATATAGTACCATATATCTGCTGGTTGGATTACGGTCAAATACATACTGGGACAGCGTCTGTGACTAAGGAAATATATACGGAGATTTAAAATTTTCACTACACCTTATACAGTTGTACGCTCCTCATATACAGTTGTGGCCAAAAGTATTGACACCCCTGCAATTCAGATCTTTTCACACAAAACTCCAAAAATGGCCAGACAAAAGTATTGGCACCCTCAGCCTAATACTTGGTTGCACAACCTTTAGCCAAAATAACTGCGACCGACCACTTCCGGTAACCATCAATGAGTTTCTTACAATGCTCTGCTGGAATTTTAGACCATTCTTCTTTGGCAAACTGCTCCAGGTCCCTGATATTTGAAGGGTGCCTTCTCCAAACTGCCATTTTTAGATCTCTCCACAGATGTTCTAAGGGATTCAGGTCTGGACTCATTGCTGGCCACCTTAGAAGTCTCCAGTGCTTTCTCTCAAACCATTTTCTAGTGCTTTTTGAAGTGTGTTTTGGGTCATTGTCCTGCTGGAAGACCCATGACCTCTGAGGGAGACCCAGCTTTCTCACACTGGGCCCTACATTATGCTGCAAAATTTGTTGGTAGTCTTCAGATTTCATAATGCCATGCACACGGTCAAGCAGTCCAGTGCCAGAGGCAGCAAAGCAACCCCAAAACATCAGGGAACCGCCGCCATGTTTGACTGTAGGGACCGTGTTCTTTTCTTTGAATGCCTCTTTTTTTCTCCTGTAAACTCTATGTTGATGCCTTTGCCCAAAAAGCTCTACTTTTGTCTCATCTGACCAGAGAATATTCTTCCAAAACATTTTAGGCTTTTTCAGGTAAGTTTTGGCAAACTCCAGCTTGGCTTTTTTATGTCTTGGGGTAAGAAGTGGGGTCTTCCTGGGTCTCCTACCATACAGTCCCTTTTCATTCAGACGCCGACGGATAGTACGGGTTGACACTGTTGTACCCTCGGACTGCAGTGCAGCTTGAACTTGTTTGGATGTTAGTCGAGGTTCTTTATCCAACATCCGCACAATCTTGCGTTGAAATCTCTTGTCAATTTTTCTTTTCCGTCCACATCTAGGGAGGTTAGCCACAGTGCCATGGGCTTTAAACTTCTTGATGACACTGCGCAGGGTAGACACAGGAACATTCAGGTCTTTGGAGATGGACTTGTAGCCTTGAGATTGCTCATGCTTTCTCACAATTTGGTTTCTCAAGTCCTCAGACAGTTCTTTGGTCTTCTTTCTTTTCTCCATGCTCAATGTGGTACACACAAGGACACAGGACAGAGGTTGAGTCAACTTTAATCCATGTCAACTGGCTGCAAGTGTGAATTAGTTATTGCCAACACCTGTTAGGTGCCACAGGTAAGTTACAGGTGCTGTTAATTACACAAATTAGAGAAGCATCACATGATTTTTCGAACTGTGCCAATACTTTTGTCCACCCTCTTTTTTATGTTTGGTGTGGAATTATATCCAATTTGGCTTTAGGACAATTCTTTTTGTGTTTTTTCATTTAAGACAAATTAAATGAAGAGAATAATACCAAAGAATTTGTGTTTGCAATCATTTTCAGGAAGAAACTGAGTATTATCTGACAGAATTGCAGTGGTGTCAATACTTTTGGCCACAACTGTATATGGTGGCTTGATTTTTGCGAGACAAGATGACGTTTTCAGCGGTACTATGTTTATATCCATCTTTTTAATCGCGTTTTATTTCACTTTTTGTTCGGTGGTATGTTGATAAGCATTGTTCTTTGCCTTGTTTTTTTTTTTTTTTTTTAATGGTGTTTACTAAAGGGGTTAACTAGTGGTACAGTTTTATGGGTTGAGTCATTATGAACATGGTGATACCAAATATATGTACTGTTCTTGTTAATATATTTTTTCTTGCAAATATGTATTTATGGGTACAATATCTTTTCATTTTTGTTATTATTTTTTGTTTTTTTTATATATTTTTACAATAATTTAAAATTTTTTCATCTTTTTTTTTACTTTTTTACTTTGTCCTACTATGGGACTCTCATTTTTTGTAGGCTGATCGCCTGTATAGCATGGGGATGCAGCAGCATCTCCATACTATGCAAACTGTCAGCTCTGCACTGACAGACAAAGTTGCTGATCATGCTCTGAGCATGATCTAGCAACTTTACTTGCTCTGGTGACTCGGATGTCACATTGATGACATCGAGTCACCATGGCAATGATCGGGACCCCGCGATGACGCCGCGGTGTCTCCGATCCAAGGGCAGAGAGGCTGTTAGCCCTCTGCTGACTCCTGGAATGCTACGATCAAGTTCGATCACAGCATTTAGGGGGTTAATGTGTTGGGAGCGGTGCCGGACTGCTGTTCCTGGCACTTAGTACTGGGTGTCAGCTGTCAGAATCAGCTGTCACCCGGCGGCGATCGCACATGCTCGGCCTGTGTATGCGCACAATCGCGTGGACATAATAATCCGTCCCACATCCATAAGTACCAAGGCGCAGGGACGTATTATAACAGACCACGTGGGAAAGGGAGTAACATCAAGTATGGACAACCTCGTTCGCTCTTCACTATAAATATGGTGGTATTATTAATACTGTATATCTTGGTAATATTTGGTAATGGTTTGTTGGTATTTTCCTGTTATATTATTATTGCGGTATTATTATTACTAAATCTTATATAGCGATGTTATTAGTATTATTTTAAATATTGGTCTGCACAGTCAGACACAACTATTGCACAGTAAACAGCAGGGGCACATTTAGAAGATTATCTCAGCACAGGAACATTTTATTTCAAACATATCCAATTATGGAAATTATTATTATTCCAAAGTCTAATGATTAAAATGAATTATTGTTGTTGGAAGAACGCCTTTAAATTCAGCCCTGGCATTTGAAACTTTTGTTCTTGGGAAAATCCCTTCAAGTCCGTCGCTGCTGACACCGCCCCTCTGGCATCTATAATGTACTGTAAAAGTCAATATATCTGGGTGATACATTTATTGAAATGGTGTGTTCACACTATCCTATTGCAGCTACTGTAATTTGTCGATGATATTTAATTACTGAACCTGAGATATCCATCCTGTATCCATACAACCAAAAAGGGATGGTTTTGTTTCTCACTGTAGATTTTATTTTTCTCGCTAGATGTCACCATAACCCAAGACATTAGCAAAACACTGCATGCACGGCGTATTTGCACACTGTATAGTGTAACCAGCCATAGAATGTATAAAAATTAGCCACTTTTTTGTACCCATACTTTTTTCCAGCCAATAAAAGTTATTTTAGTGCATGTTAAGGAAAGCTACTAATTCACATATATTTGTAGAGAAACGTTTGTACTGTTTTGGGTGATACCTGCAGTGGATTAGGGTTCAGCACCCCCACAAACAAACTGCTTGCAACTTTGGTGGTTGTTGGATATAAACAGTGAACAGAGCCAAACAGGACATTTCCATTGAATATGTTCTGGCCCTTTAAAGTGCTGCAGCTCAGCTTCACGTTCAAGATAAGGAGCTAAGCTGCAGTACCCAAGAATGGCCACTAAGTGGCAAACTGAGCTGTACCGTTTCGGATCTTGGGAGCTGATCTGGGTGAGTGCCAAGTGTCGGACCCCAATAGATCAGGTAATATTATAAGCCTGGAAAACTTCTTTAACCCCCCTTGATGCAAGTGACATACATGTAGAATACATATTAGGGGTATGGTTGCCAACCATTCAGAAATTCCTGGACAGTCTGTAAAAATAGGGCAGTTTTTACCACTGTCCATAAAAAATGTGTCCATAATTTTATTTTTTAATCTAGAGACACTTTTACAGATTTTTATGCCTGTATTTATCATCCTTTTACAGTTCACAGTGAATGCAGATAATGTCTTCATACAGGATGTGGTCTGTAGGCATGTAGCACTTATCTTAATGATTTATTATGTATCAGTAAAACAAAAAGTTGTCTGTCCGTGATTTTTTGAGACGCTGTCCAGAAAAAATAATAAATTACGTTGACAACCTTCATCAGGTGTGACTGTATAAAGTGGGCCCAGGAGCTATGTCTGCAAGTTGTGCCAATCGATCGCTGCTGTTTAACTGTTTCAAAGACACTGTCAATCTGACACTGATATTTAAATAGAGTGATAAAAAATAATGTGAGGCTGTGTGCCCACATAGCGTTTTTTAAGCGTTTCCGCAGCGCTTTTAGACAAGCGATTCTGCTGCAGAAACGCTTAAGAAAAGCATCAAATTGATTTTTAATGAAAAACGCACATGTTGTGCCAATGGTGCGTTTTTAACCGCTGCGGAAACGCTTAGCGATTAAAAACGCAGCATGTTCATTAATTTTGCTGAATCGCACATGAGTCCGCATACCATCAATTATATGGGCAAAAATGCTAGACAAACGCTTACAAAAGCGCGTCAAAAAACGCATGTGTTTTCCCGGGAGCAGGGTGTGCGATTCTGCTCTGGTTTATTCTGCTTCAGAATCGCTACGTGGGCACATAGCCTAAAAATTATTTTAAAATGTTTTTAAATATAAAAAAGTTGAAATCACTCGAATACTAAACAACATAAAGCAAAAAAAAGCAACAAATGAACTACAGAAATGCAATTTTTTGATCATTGCAAAATTCTAAAAAAAATTGAATAAAGTTGTAAATACCCCACAATAGTATCAGTAAAAACAGCAGTGTGCCATACAAAATGATAAAGGCACTAAGGCCGGCGGCACACTAGAGAGGAATACGGACAAGTGAGAGGCGTTAAAAAAACGCATTGCACACGGACCAATGATTCTCTATGGGGTATCTCCCATCAGCCGTATTTTTGTCTCGTATTTTATACGGTCCGTGCCAATCACAGCATGCTGCGATTGTCAGTGTACTACGACCGTAGTACGCCAAATGCAAGTCTATGGGTGCGCAAAAAATACGCATTACACACGGACCACAAGTGTGACTTGCGAGAAATATGCAGGACTTTGGTAGGAAATGTGCCAATCCATCATCAGGAAGCTTAGACATGCAAATTAGCTCAAAAAGCGCTCCAGACATCCAGGAAGTATGCCTCCACGGAGTGCTGCAGCATCATGTTTAGCCATATTAATGTGGAGCTCCTACTGGTGTTGGTCCAGGAAAGGCCCGAACTTTGGGACCAACGGGATGCCCATTATTCTGACCGGGGCCGCAAAGAGGTGGCATGGAGGTGCATCTGTGTGCACATGTTCCCAGACTATGCCCAACGGCCACGTGAGGAGCAACAACAAATTTGTAAGTAATTGCCATTTTTACCAATCAACTTAAAGGCCAGAAGTGAGCTTTTTGAAATGTAGCCCCTACAATCCAATACTGTGTATGTCGGTATCACTGTTTGCTAAAGAAAAATGTAGCTAAAAAGGTTACAGTCACTTTTCACTTCACATTGCAGTTGAGAATGTGATGAGACGCTGGCGCAGCATCCGCGACCAGGGAAAGACAGCAGAGGGCCAGGAGTGGGGCAGCAGCACCGACCAAGCGGAAATGCATCTATTTTGACCGCTTGGCATTTTTGGCACCTAGTATGGATCTCAGACCGTAAGCACAGACATCACACCACATGACACATATGTTTTTTAGGTTCAGACCTACATTTTGTTTTTTGTACATTTCCTAACAGAACTCAATCCAACCTCACAGAGAGGGAGACAGGGTCGGATACTGAGCCCATTATAGACCCGGACGGGGGATGTGAAGAGGTGGCTGGCCCATCTTCTGAATAGAGCATTTGCAACCCTCAAGCTCCACCAGCATCAGGTTCTGCACCTGGTCCAGACCCAGCAGAGCCACCTGCAGCCAGCAACTTAGAAGATCCTGGCCACAGCAGCAGCCCTACTGGCCATGTTGAGGGGTCCCCCCAGCCTGCATCCGTAGGCCACCATGGGAGACGGAGAAGGGACAACACTGCCTCTGATACCTGGAGGCAAGTAGACACAGGTGTCCTCAATTACCTGTCCAGGGCTGCCCAAGATGAGGGTGAAGAGGCATATTCCCGAAGCCTGGCCCAGTACCTCCATCCCCTACCCCGTGAGGTGAGGCTATGTGAGTGTAGGGTCGGACAGGTTCGCAGGATGCAGTGACGAGACACTAAATGAATGGTGGTTTTCGAAATTACTTTTTTTTTATAACCCTAGCCGATGGGCTAGGCTGAACAAAACAAGGATAAAGTACAACACCAACAGTCCACGCAGGGACTCAACAATCTTAACCCAATATAATTTCATTTAGCCTTCCAGGGACTGCTGGGTTCGGTAGCGTGGCCGCGTTGAGGTCGCTGAGGCGGCTGTCCTGAGGAAAGTGATGTCGGTGGGGGCAACAGGCCCTGAAGAAAATAATACCGTTGGGGCGCAACAAGCCCTGAAGAAAACGAGGACGTTGGGGCGCAACAGGCCCTGAAGGAAACGGGGACGTTGGGGCGCAACAGGCCCTGAAGGTAACGCTGCCGCTGGGGCGCAACAAGCCCTGAAGGAAACGCTGCCGCTGGGGCGCAACAGGCCCTGAAGGAAACGGGGGCGTTGGGGCGCAACAGGCCCTGAAGGTAACGCTGCCGCTGGGGCGCAACAGGCCCTGAAGGAAACGCTGGGGCGCAACAGGCCCTGAAGAAAACGCTGCCGCTGGGGTGCAACAGGCCCTGAAGAAAGCAATGCCGTTGGGTCTCAACAGGCCCTGAAGTAAATGATGGAGGTGGCGCGCGGTGATGACGCAGTTCCCCAGAAAGGCCTTTAATCCCGCCTGTGACAAGGTGGCGTATCTTGAGGCCGATGGTGGCCGGGTCGGTGTGATGGGGGAAGGCTGGGGGGAAGGGCCCAGGTCTCTGAGGCCTGGTTACTGGTACTCACGGCCACAACCGGAGGTATAGTTCCTCTCTCTCCAAGGCGGGGGTTAGCGGGGATAATTCTCTCAGAACGGGAGCGGGGAGCAGTCTCTGGGCACAGTCTCTCACGTCTCTCTTGTCGGTAAATCGGCCGCTTTCTCCTCGCAGGCTCCTCTCGGTACCCCTGCAAGTCACCCTGCGTCCTGCCTTCACTCCTTCTCTTCCCCAACTGCCACTTCAGCGCGTCCCCTGCTCCTTTTACCCTAGCCCCTCCCCCTGTTGCCCTGACAACCTCAGTCGCATGTCTCCCTTTGTAATTCCCCTGTTGTGCTTCCTTCAATAACTCTGATGGCGGTCCCCTTGGTTCCGGCCCAAACACTATATGGGGGTCCTCCTCCCCACATGTGCGAGGATCCATTCACATCCTAATTGATGCATACACACATCCCAATGACCCACATGAGTTGTTTGAGTATCTTGAGAGGTGGCAGCTCTCAACCCGTAACCGTCTCCGCCTTGTCCGACAACCAGCTGTGCATGCTCAATTAGGATCTGAGTGTTCACCTGCACGTGTGCCTACACCTCTACCCATTCCCCCCAAACCAACCTTGGCAACAACATGGCCAAATGCCAGCCTATAACCAACCTGCCCAATATGGCCAATTGTACAGACCTGGTTTTGGAGGCTGGCCCCAACCTGGGTTTGGACTACATGGTCATATTGGGGGGTATGATGGACGTGGCTACAATTAGCCACAGGATTTGAATCATAGAATCATAGAATCGTAGAGTTGGAAGGGACCTCCTGGGCCATCTGAGCCAACCCCCTGCTCAAAGCAGGATTTGCTAAATCATCCCATTCAGATGTCTGTCCAGCCTCTGTTTGAAGACTTCCATTGAAGGAGAACTCACCACTTCTCGTGGCAGCTTGTTCCACTCATTGATCACTCTGTCAAAAAGTTTTTTCTAATATCTAATCTGTGTCTCCTCCCATTCAGTTTCATCCCATTGCTTCTAGTCTTTCCTTGTGCAAATGAGAATAAAGTTGATACTTCTACAATGTGACAGCCCTTTAGATATTTGTAGAATCGACAGTAACCTTATGGTCTCTTTGGTGCGCAGCTGCAGGAACATGGCCACATATTCCCACAGCGCCAAGATCATCCACCCCAACAGGGTGATGGTCAAGCTGGGCACCCCAACCCCCAACAAAGAGAGGAAGGCCTCCCGCCATCACCTCTGCCAAGCAACCAGAAGTTATAAAATACAAAATTGTTTTGTTTTTTGTTTTTGTTGGTAATTATCATTTCTTGTTACCTAGTTGGGTGTTCAAATATGCAAATGTTATATACAGAAAAGGCTAAATGGCCTGGGCAATATCTGCCATATGAAAAAAATATGGTAAACAGTATTCTAACCCATTTTTTGCATCTATAAAAAATTTGAAAATGCATCTTTGGCCCTCTTCTTGAATTATTTTAGGCATTCGAATAAGTAAGTCAACTTTATCACATATAAACCGAACACACACATCATAGAACAACAAAAAATAACATATTCACACACATAAGAACATCACAACATACAGCCTGATCTTGTCAGGTAGTAGCACCCTGAGGTGAAACAAAATACTGGGTGAACACATCACGTACTTTGAGTCCTGACAGAGGACGCTGTAAAGGGAGCACATGTGGCCTAGGCCTATCCCCATTGTCCACCACACCTTCAGTGACATCAGATGAGGAGCAATCATGCAGTCTAGTGAAGTTATGGAGGACCACACAAGCTTTGATGACCTCATTGACATTGGCTTCACTCAGCTGAATGGCAGACTGGAGGACACACCATTTGGCACAAAGAATGCCGAAGGCGCACTCCACCAGTCTTCGGGCACGTGAAAGGCGCAAATTAAAAATCCTGCGACGGTGGTCAAGGTTTCTGCGCGGGTATGGCCTCATGACATGCCTGGTCAATTGGAAGGCTTCATCCCCCGCTAGGACATAAGGCAACGCTTCTTGATTTGAGCCTGGTAGCTGACGTGGTGGTGGTAGGTCCAACAGGTTAATGCGCAGCCGCCGACCCATAATGGAAGAACTGAAGACTCTAGAGTCTTCAGTTCTTCCATAAGCCCCAATGTCTATAAACCTGAGAAAACAGAAAGCAAAAAACACAATATCCTGAACTAAAAGTAAAAAATATACTGCAAATAATGCATAAAGGTATGTCTATAAATGTCTATAAACCTGTAGTTACTGTCAACCAGAGCCAACAAAACTACAGAAAAATATTGTTTATAATTATAGAATTGGGACCCTGAGTTCGGCGACTTACGCACACAGATGTGCTTCCCATCCAGGGCTCCAATACAATTGGGGAATTGGCAGTGCAACTCAAATCCCCTGGCAATCCTCAACCAGTCTCCCATCTTGGGCTCTGGCATGACCAGATGATGAACTCTGGACCAGATTTCAGAACATGTAGCACGAACGATGCCGGATATTGTCGATCGCCCAATCAAAAACTCCAGATGGAGTGCTGCATAAGAAAGGCCAGTTGAGAGGAACCTACAATTAAACAAATGTAGAAAATATATACAGTACATTAAAATACATGCTCAAGGATGCACACATTACATATAGATCACCAGGACAGTGTGTAAGTAAGAAGCTAGGCGAACAATACATATGCACATGTACCGCGGCTAAGTAATGTGGAATAACACATCAAAGTGTTCTAAGTTTTAGAGCATATATTTCATACCAATTCATAATGCTTCTTGGCCAAAAAGGAGTTACTGAGTAACATAATTATTTGAGAAATACATACCGTAACGTAAGGAGAAGGCGCTCCTCTGCAGAGATACATTTGCGCATCCGTGTGTCCTTGAAGGTGATCCCTGGGCGTACTGTCTCCAACAAAACATCAAAGGTAGAAGCGGTCATCCGACAATAGAGGAAAAACTTGTCAGGATGTGTCCTCAGAGCTGCTTAAAGCTTGTGAAACTGGCCTTTAGTGAGGCGTTGTCTCAAATGCGGATGCACTCACATGTGTCTCCTCCTCCTCGGATCCACAATCACTGGGTATGGCTGGTCAAATCGGCGGGACAAAACCCAGTTGAAGAGAACACGGTTAGTTGGGGTGAACTGAAGTGTGTCTGACATGTTTGCTAACAACCACCAAGACACCAACACAAGCACAGCACCAAAATGGGCAGATTGGAGGCTGCCACTTGTTGTTGAAGCAATAAATAGGGTTGGTGCTGATGATTTAAATTATGTGCAGGCCTCAAAACCGTTAAATGTCCATTTTGCAAGGTTTCGAGAAAAAAATGCTATACGGATCACATACGGATTACATACGGATGCTTACATGAGAAAAATACGCAGCCAAACCCTGACAACGGATGACATACAGAGCACTATTTAGGGACCATTTATGCGTATTACGGCCATACAATACAGTCTGTATTTTTCTACGTTGTGTGTGACTCCAGCCTAATACAGGTTTACTGATGCAAAAACATAAAGCAAACCATTCCAGCTGTGGCTCTCTGGAGCAGGCTCAGGAGCCAAACCTTCTGGCTGAGCGCTGTTCATTGCTGTTTTAACTATTGTAGCAAATCCAGGTAGGACAGGGTTAAATCCTAGCACTGCAGGTCTTGATTAGATGTACCTGACTTGCCTTGACTAAGAACTAGGGCCTTTGTTCACGAGATGTGTCACTCTGCTGGGTGAAGCAGAGTAGAGTGTGCAGCCAATGAGTGACCAGTCAAAATGTGAGCTGTAGCTGAGAGATAAATGCCAGAGTCTCTCTCTTAGGCCTGTTTCACACTTCCGTTTTTGACCATCAGTCAAAATCCGCCGTTTTTGCAAAAAAAATGGATCCGCCATTTTTTTTGACGGATCCGTTTTTTCCCCCCATTAACTTGCATTACCGGCGGATCTTGACGGATGGCCATCCGTTGGATCCGTTTTTTTGCGGATCCGTCATTTTTTTGGCGTCCACCGAGATGCCTGGAAGGACCATGTAACGTTTTTTGTACTGCAGGTTCCGCATTTTTATAGTGCGCATGCCCGGAGGAATGAAGTCAGGAGGAAATTTAACCCTGAAATCATTTCTGGCGGACAGAGAAAAAATTCTCTCTCTCTCTCTCTCAGCAGTTCCTTTAAAATTCTTTATTCGGCGGATCCGTCAAAAAGACGGATCCAGTGGCATCCGTTCACATCAGTTAGGAACGGATCCGCTTTCCGCCTTTTTGGCGGATTTTAACTGACACAAAAAACTGAAGTGTGAAACAGGTTAATTGTAGACTACACGGCGCAGCTAGGAAGCTGAACATTCAGTGTGTGGAAGCTGTAGCCTGTTCAGTGTGAATTATGCATGGAGTTGAACATTTCTGTTTGGCGCTGGAAGCTGCTGCAGCTCAAACTGAATGGGATACTAACACATGGTATGATCATACCTCTTCTATGTATGAAGTTTGCTCCAGAAGAAAGGACTGTAATCTGTTTGAGTGAGTCTGCACTGACATAAAGGCGCCTGCTAAATTAACTGTTTATTTGCTGTGATACCTTTTGTGACTTGAACAGACTGATTTTGGTTTTGAATACCTTGGAGTCCTACTGTATGAAAGCAATAAAACTGCACGTTTGGACCAAACCGCATTGCCTGTGTGAATGCTACCTAATGCCTACCTACTGAGTGAATGAATCCCTAAACTATTGAAATATAGCTGTCAATCTATGACAACAGCATTATATGGGCAGACAAAAAATACAGAGGAGCTAAAATATAATATAAAAATGTATTATACTGTATAGTATATTACAAATCAACCATAGAATAATCAATGTAAAGCAAAAAAAAATTTACAGATACGACATTTTTCGGTCATCACAATTTCCTAACAAAATGCAAATAAAATTAGATCAAGATGTTGTATGTACCCCAATAAGGTATTATTAAAGACAACAGCTTGCAATACCAAAAAACAAGCCATGATACAGGTTTATTAGCCAAAAATTTTTTTTTTTACAAATAAAATATAGAAAATAAGGATTGTGGTTTCTTGCAAAATTTATCACCTTTTGATTTTTTTTTTCCAGTTTTCAATGCACTTTATGGTAAAATGTACATTGCCATCCAAAACTACATTTCATCCCACAAAAACCAAGCCCTCATATGTCTACATAAAAAAAAACTTATGGCTCTTGTAAGAAGGGGAATTTTTTTATGAAATAGGAAAATCTCTTTAAAACTGCCCTGGTTTCCTGCTTTGTCAGGGGTTGTGCACTCCTGAAGAGTCACAGTTCAGACCAGTGGAGTGGTCCCCAGGCTGCTTGTAGAAACAGCTTTGCCTCTGTGGAAAGGGAGAAAAGCCGGGGCATTGTGATTAAGCCCACTTCAAAGTGGTGCAAATTGACTGTAAATCATTGAGCCTGCTCGTGACATGCGCTCTTTGCAACCTACAAAACGGGTTGTGCACTATACAATTTACAATCTCTCTGTTCTTGAGATCTGTGAGGATTTTTAATATTTTGTAAATTGCAAAGTTGCTTGTTTTTTAAAGCACTTTCCAATTCTCTCCATTTATGAACTGTGAGACAACTTTAATATTGTGGTATATGGCTATGAAGGGGTTGATAAATTTGTTGGTTTGGGGGTAATATTAATTGTCAAAGGTGAATAAAGGGTTCATATCATTGATGTTCTTTCTAGGATTAGAGTAAGGGGTAATATTCCCGGTAAAAGGTTATTATCCCTGATGTTCTAGGCATGTGAGCAGTTTATTATTCATGGTGGTCTGGCTGGTGAAGAGATTAGTATTCCTGTTGGTATACTTTAGGGAAGGGATTTATATCCACGATAGTCCAAGGTGGAGCGAGGCATAATAGCTTAATCAAACCCAAATATGTGTGCATTATAACACACATATATTTATTATAATTCTAGTCAGGGGCATACATAGAAATCCTAGTGTCTCATAGCAAAAGTTCTAATTGGGCCCCAACAAAAAAAAAAAAAAAATCTATTTGGCGGAATCACAGAAGATCAAATTGCACAACTTTGCAGCCCTTGTAAAGTAACTTTACACCTTTTGAAGGTACCAGATTTCCCTTTCGTTGTTCCCATAAAGTATGATGGTGTAGGGGGAGAGTTTCCACTGTGTAACCGGACCGGAAACAAGGAGACTGTCACCAAGGTTCCTAGGGGAACTGTTTCCAGGGGACTTAATTAGAGGACAGACCAGGGAGAGTTCTAGAAGGAATGGGGGCATAGCAGGTATAAAAGGAACTGAGAACGCCAGCAGGGGAAACTCTACAGAGTGGGAGAGAAGGAGCAGGAAGCCTAGGTGGTGCCAGTGAGCCAGAGCCAGAGGGAGTCAACGACGACCAGAGAGATTGGATGGGGACTCACCACAATCAGGAAGCAGATTGCACCAAGCAGCCCAGCAGAGGGACGCCGACTGGATGACCACGCTCCCGGCACTTAGACCCGCCATCTGTGGCCACCACTGCCCAACTCCAGCTTGTGGTTGTGGCCTGTCTGCCGCCATCCACGGCCGCCACTGCCCAACTCCAGCCCGCGGTTGCGGCCTGCCCAATACCACCCTTGGCCGCCACTGCCCGACTCTGGCCCGCGGCTGCGGCCTACCTGCTGCCACCCGCGGCCGCCGCTGCCCGACTCCAGCCCGTGGTTGCGGCCTGCCCACTGACACCAGCCTGCGGCTGCGGCCTATACATCCAGGCCCCCGGCCACTGCCATCCTGCCCCCGCTGGGAGGCCCAATGCTGGGGAACTCTTCAGGGGCCTGTTGTGCCCTCGCTCCACCTGGGCGTAAGAACTCCAAAAGCTTATGTCAACACCTTGTCGGCTGGGCCCAGCGGCTGAGACGCCGAATAGACACCTACAACCACTCTGCCAGATGTCAGAGAAGGATAAGTGACATGTCGTAGTTGATTAATCCTAGTTCTCGGACCTGTAGTCAGCCACACTGCGGCCTTATAGTTACCGGTTCCGACCGGGTAGTTAATATCGTGTTACCTGTGTATTATTGTTTAAATCCCTGTGAGTAGTGTTGAGCATTCCGATACTACAAATATCGGGTATCGGCCGATATTCGCGGTATCGGAATTCCGATACTGAGTTCCGATACTTTTTGCATATCGAATACCGGAATCGGATGTTCCCATAATGCTATGAGCCAGTTTGATTTGATTCAGCCAATGAGGAATCCTAAGAAGTGTGGGCACATCCTGTTAGGCATGTAGGCATGTTAACTAATGGCATGGCTGTGATTGGCTGCTAAAATGATGTCATGATGCACTATAAAAGCCGCCGCCGCCATTTTGGGTTCACTCTGCTGTGAATTCAGTTAGGGACAGGACGCTGCTGTTCAGACTCTGAGGGACAGTTAGAGATAGCAATTTTCTATATAGTGCTTTACCCAGGCTACTTTATCAACCGCTGTAGCTTTCTTTTAACTTACAGTGCTGTTCACAGCTGTCTGCAAGGTCTGTGTGTGAGTGCAGCTCACACTGTAGTGTTCTGCAGACACCTCTGGTTGTAGTCCGCTCAGCGAGCGTCACTGCCTCATACATAGTCCTGTTTTTGTTTTATTGCTGCTCAATTTTCCTGATTTCTCCTATTAGTGTGCTTCTATCCGTATCCATCTACATTGGTTGCAAACACTATATAGGAGTAGATAGCGGAGCCTTTCTGCAGCCTTTCGGTGCTAGTGCACAGTTCTCTGCACTGTTCATGGCTGTCTGTGAGGTCTCTGTGTGTGAGTGCAGCTCACGCTGTAGTGTGTTCTGCAGACACCTCCTGGTTGTAGTCCGTTCAGCGTGCGTCACTGCATCATACATTGTTCTTTTTTGCTGTAGTGCTGCTTATTTTTCCTGAATTTCTCCTATTAGTGTGCTTCCATCCGTATTCAGCTAGATTGGTTGCAAACACCATATAGGAGTAGATAGAGGAGCCTTTCTGCTGGCTTGTGCCCTGCAGCCCCAGCCAGATTAGTATTAGTGTCACGGTCACATGTGTCTGGACGCAGCGAGTACTGCAAGGCGAACCCATGTGACGCACGTGACCCTGGATACACCGCCTCCAGTGGGGCGAATTTAAATAATAAACGTGCAGCTGGATACACCGCCTCCAACTGGCGAATTTAGACATTACACGTATATACAAGTCTGGAAACCCCGCCTCCAGTAAGACGAATTTAAACAATAAGGGAAACCTTGGAAACATTAACAATGGTGGGCCCTGCGATAGGGAATAGGGAAGTGGAGACCTCCTGAGCTCCCCTGAGCCAGTGTCCCTGCACTCCTAACGTTCCTTATGCCGGTTCCGCACCAGGCGCGCAACAGGAACCTAAAAACCCTAGCTTGCCCTGACCTAAACCCTCACTAGGGAATTGGTCAGTGCGGAAACCATACATGCTCGTTCACACACAGGTCTTGTATGTTTATTGCACACATTCATTTGTCATATATTTGGTGAACTCATTCTGGACTCGACAACAGAGGCGTCCCCCTGCATCACCACATTCACACCCCTGCTATTCACCAAGGGACACCACCCTCCAACCCTTTCACCATGAGGTCTGCGCCTCCCAGGGTTGGTTAATGGCGAGAGTTGAGATTTGTCCCTACTCCCCCGCAGCGCACCTGCTGCGCACACTTGGAGGAGAAGGGGACAGGAATATGGAGGAAATATACACTTGCTGGTCGCCTTCCTCCAAACGACCAGGAGGGGGCGGCCTTTTTGGTGGTATAGAAGATTTGGCGTCAGCCCCGCGGACTATAACACCAGTCTGCTCACTACAGGGACGTACCCCTTCACCTCGGGGAACCCCAGACAGCACCATTGGGATAAGCAACTCCACCCACCTGGCTGGTTACGTCCGCCTGTATGAACCAGTCCCGCTCCCCAGCAGCGTCTCTAGGAGCTTTTGCCAGACCCGCAATTTGCCAAAGCCGCCATTTTGATTTCCTGGTTGCCTGAGCAAAGGCCCCAGGCCCTGAAAACTGCTGCTGCAGCGGCTCTAACACACC
Organism: Dendrobates tinctorius; assembly: GCF_039654945.1. Lineage (NCBI taxonomy): Eukaryota > Metazoa > Chordata > Amphibia > Anura > Dendrobatidae > Dendrobates > Dendrobates tinctorius. The sequence goes on from NW_027361696.1 coordinate 78,343,386, forward strand.
TTGCCGCTCCCCACTCACCTGAGTGAGGCCCGGCAGCAATTACTCACAGGTCTCCACATGGCCAAGGCTCACCAGAAAAAAAATGTAAGGTTGGTGATAATGTCACGGTCACATGTGCCTGGACGCAGCGAGTACCGCAAGGCGAACCCATGTGACGCACGTGACCCTGGATACACCGCCTCCAGTAAGACGAATTTAAGCAATAAGGGAAACCTGGGAAACATTAACAATGGTGGGCCCTGCGATAGGGAATAAGGAAGTGGAGACCTCCTGAGCTCCCCTGAGCCAGAGTCCCTGCACTCCTAACGTTCCCTATGCCGGTTCCGCACCGGGCGAGCAACAGGAACCTAAAAACCCTAGCTCGTCCTGACCTAAACCCTCACTAGGGAATTGGTCAGTGCGGAAACTAATCCTACCACTGCACTAAAACACACATGAGGAAAGATGACAAAACAGGGGAAACACCACTTAGCTTTGCTCTGTTGCGTACGCTCCTAGCAACAGAGCCCACCACCTGTGTGCATCTTCTCCTCCACCCGGATCCATCACCATAACTGGATCCTTCACCATAGTGCAGCCTTGGAGCAGAGTCCACCACTAGTTGCAGCTGACCAGTAACAGAGTCCCAAAGATGAGTTCAGCTCCTGCCCAAAAAGTCAAGCATGCTTAAGTCCAGCTCTCAGCAACCAAGTCCCGCATGTTGAGTGCAACTCTCTCCATAGTCGTCACTCAACCAAGCCATGCAAGCACTTCCTGCCAACACCATAAACTGTGACTCCACCACACCATGCCAGCCCTTCTTGCAGACCACCTAGCTGCCACTCGTCCCCTCTGGCTGGGCTGTGCTGGACTCATGTTCAGCTCCTTAATTCACCCAGGCTTGCTTGTGAATGACTAACACACTATCACCAACAGTGATTGAACCCACCTGGCACCCTTTTATAGAGCCTAACACCTGATTTGTAATTGCGTGCACATTAACCCTAAAACTAAGGTGCGATACCACTCACCACCACCGGGCAACTTAGAATGAAACACCACGTGTAATAATTCTAATGGCCACCGGGGGCAATCACATCACTTTGGCACCTAGCCAAAGGAAAAAATGTTCAACTTTGTCCGTTTAAATTGTCAGATCCAGCCTGGATCATGACAGTAGCCTATTTTTTGTAGCCTCATCTATTGCATTGTAGGTTACCTTCATGCATTGTAACAGCTACAAAAAGTTTGTGATACTATCGCTTTTACATCTTTGGTCACATCCTTTTTTTGTGTGAAAAAAAACACGTAAAAAAGTTCACCAAACACTCCACTTTACAGTTGTGTAGGCCACATTAGCTCATATTAAAGTGTAGTCCACACTTTATAAAATTAGTGTTTCTTATACCTGTCAGCAGCTGTTCAGGAATAAGCACACTAAGCCCTTAGTACTTTTCTGCCTATCTTTATCAGTCTACCAAGATGAAGAAGGCAGGGAGTAAGGCACGTGGTCGTGGGCGTGGAGTTTCAGCAGGGAGAAGATGTGGGGATTCTGCGCCTGCTGCGGGCACCAGTGACTCAGCATCTCCCAGTTTTTCCAGGGAACAGTCCTTTATGCGCAGCTTTGTAGGAGCTCACCATACCCCACTGCTGTGGGAGCAACAAATTGAAGCTGTTGTCGGATGGGTGGCAGCTAACGCATCGACTTCAATTAGTTCCACCTCCTCTCAGGTCCAGAGCACTCAAGAGAAACCATCTGTCTCTTCACCACCTGCCAAATTGCCCAGGCAGTCAGAGAGCAGTGGACAGGAGCCATCTCTACTTCTGTTCTCTGAATCTCTTGGCTTGGAAAGAGGGGGCCAGCCAAGCAGCATTCTAGACTGTGAAGAAGAGGTAGTATGCAGTGATGCGCAACAGCTTTGTCTCTCTGAATCTGAAGAGGCGGGTGCCAGTGCCTATGGTCAGCACACCTCAGTACGCATCTGATGATGAGACTCAGGTGCCACTTTCTGGTGCGTACTGTGCTGGTGAGACTACCCAGGAGAAGCAGGTGTTTGAAGAGGGTAGTGTACATGATGAGGTCCTTGACCCATCATGGCGTGAGGAACAGGAAGGTGGTGGGAGCAGCTCTGAGGAAGAGATTCCCCGAACGGCCAAAACAGGAGGGAGAGGGAGGGGGCAGACTCGGTTGCCTGTAGCCTCCACTTCGGCACCCATTAGGAGCATTCCTCTTCCAAAAGCCAAAACGGGCGCTCCCAGGACTTGCAGTGCGTGGTCCTTTTTTGACACAGTTGCAGATGACATTTGCTTTGTCAAATGCAAGCTGTGTAATCAGAAAGTCAAAAGAGGGAAAAGTGTCAGCAACCTCAATACCACAAATATGTGGAAACACGTGCGGACCAAGCACCTGGTGGAGTTACAAAGACACACTGAAGACGTAGGCCAGCCTACAGCACCACCTACCACCTCTTCAGCTCGTGTTGTAGCCTCTTCCTCCAGCTCACACACAGCTGGTTCAGCTTCCTCACAGGATTGCCATGGAAGAACCTCTGGCACTGTTGTACAGAGACACAGTGTAATTCCACACACAGCACCACGTTCCCTGTCATGCTCACACTCCCAGGCCACTCTACAGCCATCGGTAGCACAGGCATGGGAGAAAAGGCGGCCATACTCGGCAAACCATCCCCGAGCACAGGCTTTGAATGCTGGCATTGCAAAACTACTGTCCCTTGAAATGCTCTCATTCAGGCTGGTGGAGACTGACACCTTCCGTAACTTCATGGCATTGGCCGTCCCACAATACAACGTGCCCAGCCGCTTTTATTTCAGCAGGCAAGCCGTCTCTGCCCTGCAAAAGCATGTGGAGGGAAAAATTAAACATGTGCTACTAAACGTCAGTAGCAAGGTCCACCCGACCACCGATGCGTGGACCAGTAACCATGGACAGGGACGATACCTTTCCCTCACTGCCCATTGGGTAAATGTTGTGGAGCCGGGTACAGATCTTGAGAGTGGCGCTGTACGTGTTCTGCCAACTCCAAGGGTTGCAGGAATCCAGTCTGTACACATTGACTCCTCCTCATACTCCAGTTCTTCTGAATCAGCGCTACAGGAGCCATCACAGTCTACCTCCACATGGACCCGTGAACACTTACCTGTTACGACCGATATGAGCACAGCCGTGGCCAAACGTCAACAGGCCGTACTGAAATTAATTTCTTTGGGGAATCGAAGCCACACAGCGCAAGAGCTCTGGAATGCCATCAAGCAGGAGAGCGACGTGTGGTTTGTGCCAGCAAATCTCCAGCCAGGCTGGGTAGTGTGTGACAATGGCCGAAATCTGGTGGCAGCTCTGGGCCTAGGCAACCTCACTCACATCCCATGTCTGGCACATGTGCTCAACTTGGTCGTGCAGAGTTTTTTGAGGGACTATCCGGATCTTGATGCACTGCTACACGAGGTCCGCATAGAGTGCGCTCACTTGCGGCGTTCCAGCATGGCAAGATTGCGCATTGCAGCTCTGCAGCACCGATTCCGCCTTCCGGAACATCGCATCATATGTGACCTACCCACCAGGTGGAATTCAACGATGCATATGTTGGAGCGGTTGTGTGAGCAGCAGGCAGCAGTAATGGAGTACCAGCTGCATCAGGCGCAAACAAGTCGCACTGCGCGCCGTTCACACTTCAACACCACTGAGTGGACCTCTATGAAGGACATCTGCCACGTTTTGCGTGCCTTCGATGATTCCACGCGGATGGCGAGTGCAGATGATGCACTAGTCAGCATGACTGTCCCCCTTATCTGCCTGCTTGAAAAAACACTGCAAGCACTAAGGGAGGAGGTTGTAGAAGAGGTGGAGGATGAGGAGTCACAAATGCCATCTGCTTCTGGACAGTCTGCACAATGTGGTTTCTCACAAAGGCCTAGGCAGGGGACACTTTGTGTGGAGGCTGAGGAGGAGCCAATGGAGGAGGAAGACATCTCTCCAGAGGAGGGAGGTACACAATGCTCTAGTAGTCAGTATGTAGAGCGAGGGTGGGGTGATGCAGAGCAGGCAGAGATGACACCTCAAGCAGGGGACAGCGTTTCTTGGCCAGTTGGGAGTCTGCAGCACATGGTTGATTTCATGCTGCAGTGCCTGAGAAACGACCGCCGCATCGCCCACATTCTCAACACGGCTGATTATTGGGTGTACACCCTCCTAAATCCTCGCTACCGGGACAACTTGCAAAGCCTCATAACACCGTTGAACCGGGAGCGTAAAATGCGAGAGTACCAAGACACACTGGTGCATTCCATCATGTTCTCCATTCCACCCGAGAGCAGTGCTGCTAGTGCTTTACAAAGCAGCTCTGTGCGTCGAGGCAGTGGAGGAAGCTCTGCGCAAAGAGGGAGCAGAAGCAGCGCCTCAGCACAAGGCAAGACCAGTATGGCCCAAATGTGGCAAAGTTTTGTGTCCCCGCCACAAATGTCTACACCGTCACAGACGGCTCCAGTCAGCAGGAGGCAACGTTTCCGTCAGATGGTGGAAGACTACATGTCTTGCCCTGTCAGTGTACTCCCAGACAGCTCTTCCCCCTTCAAGTTTTGGGTCTCTAAGCTGGATACATGGCCAAAGCTTAGCCAGTATGCATTGGAGGTGCTGGCTTGCCCTGCTGCTAGTGTATTATCGGAACGCGTCTTTAGTGCCGCAGGTGGTGTACTAACAGACCGTCGCATGCGACTATCCTCCGATAATGTTGACCGGCTTACTTTTCTGAAAATGAACAAGGCCTGGATCTCGCAGAAATTTGCCAGTTCTCGCCAGATTAAATAATTGGTTGGCAACAGTATCCAGGTCTCCTGTTGTGTTCATGTTTCTACCACCTGAACTGTAATCCCTGGGCTCCAACACCGCCAGTTGCTGCTCAGAAGTGCCGTCTGCACAGTCAACACTTGCTCCTGTGTTATTGGGGTTCAGTAATGTTAGCTGCTCCCCTGCTGTGTGTCCAGCAATATCTCCTGCTCCGTCCATGTGCGCACCACGTTACCGCACTTTCCCCTGACGGTCAGGATATGTACTCACGTAATAGTAGGTGACTTTTATGGGTCACTATTGAACATAGATCCAGTCAGCATTTAGGACCCGTTTGTCTTCTATCTATTTACAGATAATTCCTTGACAAAGGCCTGCAAGCCGAAACGTTGGATAATTTTATCTGTATTTATCATTTTTTGGTCCGCTAAAAATTCTGAATAAAAATTATTAGCAGCTATGTGCATTTACCTCTTGAAATTCATATGAGTGTGCCGGGGTTATCTTTTCTACTAGTATTTACTCTTTACCCCTGAGCACCTATTTTACTGTGGTGAGCACCCCATTACTTATACTATTCACATTCACATAACATCAGATATAAAACTTGCTCCAATTAGGCCTCAGCCTACACTCTGATTGACCCTGGGCTCCAACACCGCCAGTTGCTGCTCAGAAGTGCCGTCTGCACAGAGAAAAACACTTGCTCCTGTGTTAGTGGGGTTCAGTAATGCCTGCTGCTCCCCTGCTGTGTGTCCGGCAATATCTCCTGCTCCGTCCACATTCACACAACATCAGATATTAAACTTGCTCCAATTAGGCCTCAGCCTACACCCTGATTGACCCTGGGCTCCAACACTGCCAGTTGCTGCTCAGAAGTGCGTCTGCACAGAGAAAAACACTAGCTCCTGTGTTAGTGGGGTTCAGTAACGCCAGTTGCTCCCCTGCTGTGTGTCCGGCAATATCTCTTGCTCCGTCCACATTCACGCAACATCAGATATTAAACTTGCTCCAATTAGGCCTCAGCCTACACCCTGATTGACCCTGGGCTCCAAAACCGCCAGTTGCTGCTCAGAAGTGCCGTCTGCACAGAGAAAAACACTAGCTCCTGTGTTAGTGGGGTTCAGTAATGCCAGCTGCTCCCCTGCTATGTGTCCGGCAATGTCTCCTGCTCCCTCCACATTCACACTACATCAGATATTAAACTTGCCCCAATTAGGTCTCAGCCTACACCCTGATTGACCCTGGGCTCCAAAACCGCCAGTTGCTGCTCAGAAGTGCCGTCTGCACAGAGAAAAACACTAGCTCCTGTGTTAGTGGGGTTCAGTAATGCCAGCTGCTCCCCTGCTGTGTGTCCGGCAATGTCTCCTGCTCCCTCCACATTCACGCAACATCAGATATTAAACTTGCTCCAATTATGCCTCTTGCTCCACTCTGTCTCTAGTATTTACCCTGGGCTCCAACACCGCCAGTTGCTGCTCAGAAGTGCCGTCTGCACAATCAACATTTGCTCCTGTGTTACTGGGGATCAGTAAAGTCAGCTGATCCCTGGCTGTGTGTCCGGCAATTTCTCCTGCTCTGTAGTGGGAATGTGGACAGAGCAGGAGAAATTGCCGGACAAACAGCAGGGGATCAGCTGACAAGGCCTAATTGGAGCAAGCTTAAAATCAGTAGTAGTCTACAACAGATATTAATCTTGATCCAATTAGGCCTCTGGCTCCACTATGTTTGTAGTATTAACCCTGGGCTCCACCACTGCCAGTTGCTGCTCAGAAGTGCCGTCTGCACAGTCAACATATGCTCCAGTGTTATTGGGGTTCAGTAATGTCAGCTGATCCCCAGCTGTGTGTCCGGCAATTTCTCCTGCTCTGTCCACACTCACACAACTACAGATTTTAAACTTGCTCCAAATAGGCCTCTGCCTCCACTCTGTTTGTACTATTGACCCTGGGCTCCAACACCACCAGTTGCTGCTCAGAAGTGCCGTCTGCACAGTCAACATATGCTCCAGTGTTATTGGGGTTCAGTAATGTCAGCTGATCCCCAGCTGTGTGTCCGGCGATTTCTCCTGCTCTGTCCACACTCACACAACTACAGATTTTAAACTTACTCCAATTAGGCCTCTGTCTCCACTCTGTTTGTAGTATTTACCCCGGGTTCCAGCACTGCCAGCTGGTTCCCGGCAGTGTCTTTGGCACGGGTACTCCCTCCTGCCCAGCCTGGTTCCAGCACACCAGCTGTTTCCGGGTAGGGTCAACGTCACTTTGTCTCCAAAACTGTGTCATCCGTTCACATCAGTTAATAACGGATCCGCTTCTCCACCTTTTTGGCGGATTGTGACTGACACAAAAAACTAAAGTGTGAAAGAGGACTTAGCCGACTCTATGGTGCCTGCAGTTTAGGTGCTTCCTATGTGGACTGCGGGATCTGGCAATAAAGGCTGGTTCTCGGCAGTGCCTTTGGCTTAGGTGCCTCCTTCTCGGTATCTGAGTTCCAGCAACGTCTGCTGGCCCTTGGTAGTGCTTTCTCGCACAGGTACCTCCTGCTTAGTAACCGGGTTCCAGTACAATCAGCTGGTCCTCGGTAGTGCCATTGGCTCTTGTTACTTCTGCTGCCCATCCGGGTTCAAGCACCGTCAGCTGGTCCTCGGTAGTTTCATTGGCTCTTGTAGCTTCTGCTACCCATCCAGGTTCCAGTACCATCAGCTGGTTCTCGGCAGTGCCTTTGGCTTAGGTGCCTCCTTCTCGGTATCCGAGTTCCAACAACGTCTGCTGGCCCTTGGTAGTGCTTTCTAGCACAGGTACCTCCTGCTTAGTAACCAGGTTCCAGTACCATCAGCTGGTTCTTGGCAGTTCCTCAGCCTTCTTTTACCTTCTGCTACATTTCCAAGTTCAAGCTTTTTTAAATGGTTTTTGGCAATCACTCTGGATCTCCCTGACGACGACCCTGAAGACGACGACCCTGCAGACAACCCCGAAGAAGACGACGACCCTGAAGACGATGACCCTGAAGACGACGACCCTGAAGACCACCCCAGAGAAGACCAAAAAGATGACCCTGAAGAAGATGACCAAGAGGACAAAGGACATGAAGCCAACCACCAAGATACAGAACAACAAGAGACAGAACAACAAGAGACATAAGACCAAGAAGCAGAAGAACAAAAAGCAGAAGAACATTAAGCATACAGTTGTGGCCAAAAGTATTGACACACCTGCAATTCTGTCAGATAATACTCAGTTTCTTCTTGAAAATGATTGCAAACACAAATTCTTTGGTATTATTATCTTCAGTTGATTTGTCTTAAATGAAAAAATGCAAAAAGAATTGTCCTAAAGCCAAATTGGATATAATTCCACACCAAACATAAAAAAGAGGGTGGACAAAAGTATTGGCACTGTTCTTAAAATCATTTGATTCTTCTCTAATTTGTGTAATTAACAGCACCTGTAACTTACCTGTGGCACCTAACAGGTGTTGGCAATAACTAAATCACACTTGCAGCCAGTTGACAAGGATTAAAGTTGACTCAACCTCTGTCCTGTGTCCTTGTGTGTACCACATTGAGCATGAGGACTTGCATTGACTTGTATTGGTTTCCGGTATCGGAATCGGCGATATCCGATACTTTTTGGGTATTGGTCCGATCCAATCTGATCCGATATTTCCCAATATCGGAGTGTTGAGCGAAACCTTCCGATATCGGGAAATATCGTTTCTGATACCGGAAACCAATGCAAGTCAATGGGACAGAAATATCAGAATTAAAATAAACCCTTTCTTTCCTTGTAGGTTAATTCTACATGAAGGAAAACAACTAAGAATAATGTAGAATGTATTAGGGGAGGTGGAGGAGACATTAAAGGCATAGAGGTTTAGCCCAATCAAATGGAATAGCAGGAATTAATTTTTTTTTTAAGACGTTTGGAGTTACAAAGATATTGACTATGTTAACCTTTTTTATATTTTGTCAGATATGTATGCTCTTCACATTATTTTTTACTTCTCCCACACTTCCTCCTTCATGATCCTCAGCAGGAGCAGCATCTTTTTCATCAACTTCTTCACCTTATTCATCTTCTTCACCTTCTTCCTATTATTCTTTTTTTTTACATTCTTCATATTCTTCTTAATAAACTATTATTCTTCTTCATATTCTACTTCTTCATTTTCTTCCTATTCTTCTTCATCATATTCTTATTTGTGACAGGCATTCCTGTAGTTGTTATCTATAAAAGTTTGAAGATTAGACCTTCCGTTCTGCCGGTCACAAAAGATTTACAACAGAATTTGTCCGTGTTCAGTTTGGCCTGCAGCAGCAGGCATTTTCCAGTGGCACCTTGAGGAGGAACGGACTCACCCCCATACACTGCTTAGTCATCTTCTGCTTAGAATTTAGATAATATCTTTTGCTCTGATTTTTAGTCTTATGCTTAATGTTCTGCTTTTTGTTCTTCTGCTTCTTGGTCTTCTGTCTCTTGTTGTTCTGTATCTTGGTGGTTGTCTTCACGTTCTTTGTCCTCTTGGTCATCTTCTTCAGGGTCATCTTTTGGTCTTGTTTGGGGTGGTCTTCAGAGTCGTGGTCTTCAGGGTCGTGGTCTTTGGGGTCATTGTCTTCTTCGGGGTGGCCTTCAGGGTCGTCGTCTTCAGGGTCATCGTCTTCGGGGTCGTCGTTTTCTTCAGGGAGGTCTTCAGGGTCATTGTCTTCAGGGTCGTCGTCAGGGAGATCCAGAGTGATTACTAAAGACCATTTCAAAAGGCTTGAACTTGGAAATGTAGCAAAAGGTACAAGAAGGCTGAGGAACTGCCGAGAACCAGCTGACAGTACTGGAACCCGGATGGGTAGCAGAAGGAACAAGAGCCAATGGGACTACCGAGGACCAGCTGATGGTACTGGAACCCGGTTACTAAGCAGGAGGTACCTGTGCTAGAAAGCACTACCAAGGACCAGCAGACATTGCTGGAACTCTTATACCGAAATGAAGGCACCTAAGCCAAAGGCACTGCTGAGAACCAGCTGACGGTACTGGAACCCGGATGGGTAGCAGAAGGTACCCATGAAAAACAAAGTTGCAAGGCCGCGAGCCTGCCGCAGTTACCGAAACCCACAGTCCTACAGGGGGTGCTTGTCCTATTGGCACTATGGAACCAGCCTTTATTGCCGGATCCCACAGCCCACATAGGAAGTACCTAAACTGCAGGCACCATAGAGTCGGCTAACCCGACCGCAACACGACAGGACAAAGATTTGGAGGCAAAGTGACGTTGACACTACCCGGAAACAGCCGGCATGCTGGAACCAGGCTGGGCAGGATGGAGTACCCATGCCAAAGACACTGCCGAGAACCAGCTGACGGTGCTGGAACCCGGATGGGTAGCAGAAGCTACAAGAGCCAATGAAACTACCGAGGACCAGCTGACGGTGCTGGAACCTGGAGGGGCAGCAGAAGGAACAAGAGCCAATGGCACTACCGAGGACCAGCTGATGGTACTGGAACCTGGTTACTAAGCAGGAGTTACCTGTGCTAGAAAGCACTACCAAGTGCCAGCAGACGTTGCTGGAACTCGGATACCGAGAAGGAGGCACCTGAACCAAAGGCACTGCCGAGAACCAGCTGACGGTACTGGAACCCAGATGGGTAGCAGAAGCTACCCATGAAAAACAAAGTTGCAAGGCCGTGAGCCGGCCGCAGTTACCGAAACCCACAGTCCTACAGGGGGTGCTTGTTGTTACGTGTTACAGAACCACTCAGCACCCAGAATATGTTGTGCAGTTATATGTACGTATAATAGGTTCTATGTGAGATGCATGTCCCTAATGCATCAGTTCACAGGCTGCACCCCTGGGCAGAGGGGACACGATATTCTCCTTTTTTTCACCCTCCCCCCACCTTTGTAATTCCCACAGTAAACATCGGCAGGCTCCGGCCACCTGCGGCTTTTGTAATGTATGTCTGGCCCGCTTTTCTATTGGCCTGCCCTCTGTATCTGTGTGATATATTCTGTGTCCTGTGAGTAAAGTGTTGTCAGACTGGAAATACATGGAGAAGCAGTGATCTTTTATATGCGCCCATGTAACCAAGGAATTCCATCCAGCGTCATTTATTCAGACTACAGCCAACGCAGAGCGGACCTCCGAAAACACGGGGTGGTACTGAAAGAGGTACTCCAGCTTGGTAGACCCCATTACACTGGTGGCAGCAGTGGGATATGATACCCCTTCTACAGGAGGAAAGGAATGAATGGAAAACAACTACCAGAAGTTAAAGAGGACTACATTAAAAGATCTGGTGGAAGCCCGAGGGTTGATCGCCAGCAACAAAGCAAAAGCGGATTTGATAGCAGCCATCATGGAACACGACAGTGCAGCGCCCCCAATGTGAACGTGGAGGAGACCGAACTCCAGAGGGAGGTAAAGAACAGATTGGCGTTCTATGGCCCAAACCCTGTGGTAGAGATCATACGAGAGGTGATGGCTGATGTGCGTACTGATCTGAAGGAAAAGATGGCCGAGTGGACCAGGATAGAGCTAGCCAAGATGGAGATGGCAGAGCAGACCAAAGTGGAGCTGGCCAAGATGGAGATGGCAGAGCGGAGAGAGGAGAGTCAGCGAGCAGGGGGAGCTCTGGCCTTCAACCAGGTACCTTCAACAGTAAGCCACAAAAAGATCCAGTATAATGCCTTCCGACAGTTGGGGGAGGCAGAGGAAGACATTGATGGCTTTCTGCAGGACTTTGAGCGGCAGTGTGCCCTTCATCAAGTGAAGCCGGAGGAACGGGTTCAGATTCTGGCCAGCAAGCTGACAGGCCGGGCAGCGGACGCCTATCGCACGGTACCTGATGAGGACTGTATGGACTATGAGCGGATCAAAGAAGTGATCTTGGCCCGGTATGCGCTGACACCAGAGGCCTATCGCCAAAAGTTCTGCGGACTTATAAAACGCGTAACCGATACCCACGCTGAATGGGCCTGTAAATTACGGCGGTCACTGCTACGGTGGGTACAAGGGAGCCAAGCAACCACTAAAGAGGACGTCCTCCAGCTCTTCTTGTTAGGACGATTCTTTAATGGACTAACCCCGAGACACAGGAATGGCTTCGGGACAGGCGGCCAATGACTCTTGAGGAAGCCGCTCGTCTGGCCGATGAACATCATGATGCCAGGAGGCCGCAGTTGTCCGGATCAAAGATGGTCACTAGGGGCCCATCCATGGACCTGGAGGACCCCAAACCACCGAAGATTGTAGGGGGACCAGCTAGAAACCCGGCCTACCACAGTCCCCCTGGGGTGCGATGCCACACCTGCCGTCAGCTGGGCCACCTGCAAAGACAATGTCCCAACCAGACTCAGCATACCCAGTGGCCAAAGGCGGGAACAGCTACCTTCAGCCGGGCTGCTGTACACTGCTACCAAGGCGATGCTGACCCGGCATTGGGGACTACGACTAACCAAGGGGTGGAAGAGATGGAGGAAGTGCTGCATGAAGTAGACCCCGTGCAGGCAGCCCGGGCAGATAATCGACAACAGCATTGACAGGTCGTGTGGGTTAATAGGAAACGTATACAGGGACTGGGAGAAATTCTTGCCCCACCTCCTGTTTGCCTATCGGGAGGTGCCCCAAGAATCCACGGGGTTCTCCCCGTTCGAGCTGGTATACGGGAGACGGGTAAGGGGACCCCTAGACTTAGTGCTGGAACACTAGGAAGGGGAGGGCCTCATAGAAGGGGTACCTATTGTACCCTATGTGCTGGAATTCCGGGACCGCCTACAGGAGCTGACTCAGGCTGTACGTGAGAACATGCAGGCGACCCAGCGGCGCCAGCGCATATGGTACGATCGGAGGGCCAGAGAGTGCACCTTGGAAATAGGACAGAAGGTCCTGGTGTTAGAGCCCACTAAGCAGAATAAGTTTCAAGCTGCATGGCAGGGGCCCTACCAGGTAGTGGGGAAAATAGCCGACACAACCTATAATGTCGCCGATTGTGACGACCCCAGGGTTATCCCCATGTTCCACGTGAATATGCTAAAGCCCTACCGGGAGCGCCCTGAAGAGGTAGTGGCCATATGTGCACCTGAAGCAGAGGATTTAGCCGGACTTCCCTTGCCGGATGTCTTAGGGGAAAGGACTCAGTCTAAAACATGGGACCAGGAACACTTGGGTGAAGACCTAGGCCCCCGGGAGAGACAGCAGGCAGAGGAGTTGTTGAGGCAGCGACAGAGGATGTTTTCGGGGAGACCAGGGTACACTCGCCTGGCACAACACAAGGTTGAGACCCAGGATCAGACCCCCCTGCAACAAAACCCCTTCCGCGTCCCTGAGTCTGTACGACAGGGGATGCGACAAGAGATACAAGAGATGCTGCGTTTAGGGGTCATTGAAAAGTCAGATAGTCCCTGGGCATCCCCCGTAGTGTTAGTGCCCAAGAAGGATGGGACTACACGGTTTTGTGTAGACTATCGTAGGCTCAATGAGAAAACAGTGATGGATGCATACCCCATGCCGCGTGTGGATGAGTTGTTAGACTGGCTGGCGGGGGTAAAGTATTTGACCACCATCGATCTATGCAAAGGCTACTGACAGATTCCCCTTAGTCCTGACGCTATTCCCAAGTCGGCATTTGTCACCCCGTTCGGCTTATTCCAGTTTCAAGTTATGCTATTCGGGATGAAGAATGCCCCGGCGACCTCCCAAAGGCTGGCTGACCGGCTTCTGGATGGTCTCCAGGACTATGCTTGTGCCTACCTGGACGACATCACCATCTACAGTGCGACATGGGAAGAGCATCTAAATCACCTAGAGACAGTATTGGACAGGATCCACCAGGCCGGAATCACCCTGAACCCAAACAAGTGTCACGTGGGCAAAGCAGAGGTTCAGTATTTAGGGCATTGGGTGGGAAGTGGGAAACAGCGACCAGAACCAGCCAAGATTGAGGCCATAGCCAAGTGGCCCATCCCACGCACTAAAACCCAGGTCATGGCGTTTCTAGGGACAGCGGGGTATTACAGGAAATTCGTTCCCAATTACAGCAGCGTAGCAAGCCCCTCACTGATCTGACCCGTAAGAACCAACCCCGCCAGGTATCCTGGACCTCAGAGTGTGAGGAAGCCTTCCGCCAACTAAAGGACGCCCTCACCAATACCCCTGTATTGGCTGCACCCGATCCAACTAAACGTTTCTTTGTTCACACAGACGCTTGTATGTTTGGATTGGGGGCAGTACTGAGCCAAGTTGGGCCGGACGGCCAAGAACACTCGGTAGCTTACCTGAGACAGAAACTACTGCCCCGTGAATTAAGCTATGCGGCCATCGAGAAGGAGTGCCTGGCGGTAGTATGGGCACTCAAGAAGTTGCAACCATATTTGTATGGACGACAGTTTTCCCTCCTAACGGACCATAATCCCCTAGTCTGGCTTAATCGGGTCTCCGGAGACAACGCCAGATTGCTGCGGTGGAGTTTAGCCCTACAACCTCTGGACTTCACCATCCACCACAGACCCGGCAAACAAAACGGTAATGCCGATGGACTAAGTCGACAAACGGAACTTGTACCAACCCCATAAACGTCGGTCATCCCCAAACCGATCCGTTGAGGATCAGACTGTGTATGCCGATCACGTCGCTGAAAAGGGGAGCCGTGTTACGTGTTACAGAACCACTCAGCACCCAGAATATGTTGTGCAGTTATATGTATGTATAATACGTTCCATGTGAGATGCATGTCCCTAATGCATCAGTTCACAGGCTGCGCCCCTGGGCAGAGGGGACACGATATTCTCCTTTTGTCTGCCCTCCCACCACCTTTGTAATTCCCACAGTAAACATCGGCAGGCTCCGGCCACCTGCGGCTTTTGTAATGTATGTCTGGCCTGCCGCTTTTCTATTGGCCGGCCCTCTGTATCTGTGTGATATATTCTGTGTCCTGTGAGGAAAGTGTTGTCAGACTGGAAATACATGGAGAAGCAGTGATCTTTTATATGCGCCCATGTAACCAAGGAATTCCAGCCAGCGTCATTCATTCAGACTCCAGCCAACGCAGAGCGGACCTCCGAAAACACGGGGTGGTACTGAAAGAGCTACCCAAGCTTGGTAGACCCCGTTACACTTGTCCTATTGGCACTACGGAACCAGCCTTTATTGCCAGATCCCGCAGCCCACATAGGAAGACCTAAACTGCAGGCAGCATAGAGTCGGCTAACCCGACCGCAACACGACAGGACAAAGTTTTGGAAGCAAGGTGACGTTGACACTACCCGGAAACAGCTGGCGTGCTGGAAACAGGCTGGGCAGGAGGGAGTACCCGTGTCAAAGACACTGCCGAGAACCAGTTGACGGTGCTGGAACCCGGATGGGTTGCAGAAGCTACAAGAGCCAATGGAACTACCGAGGACCACCTGACGGTGCTGGAACCCGGAGGGGCAGCAGAAGGAACAAGAGCCAATGGCACTACCGAGGACCAGCTGATGGTGCTGGAACCCGGTTACTAAGCAGGAGGTACATGTGCTAGAAAGCACTACCAAGGGCCAGCAGACGTTGCTGGAACTCAGATACCGAGAAGGAGGCACCTAAGCCAAAGGCACTGCCGAGAACCAGTTGATGGTACTGGAACCCATATGGGTAGCAGAAGGTACCCATGAAAAAGAAAGTTGCAAGGCCGCGAGCTGGCCGCAGTTACCAAAACCCAACAGTCCTACAGGGGGTGCTTGTCCTATTGGCACTACGGAACCAACCTTTATTGCCAGATCCCGCAGCCGACATAGGAAGCACCTAAACTGCAGGCACCATAGAGTCGGCTAACCCGACCGCAACACGACAGGACAAAGTTTTGGAGGCAAAGTGACGTTGACACTACCTGGAAACAGCAGGCGGCTGGAACCAGGCTGGGCAGGAGGGAGTACCCCTGCCAAAGACACTGCCGGGAATCCAGGGTAAATACTACAAACAGAGTGGAGACAGAGGCCTAATTGGAGCAAGTTTAAAATCTGTACTTGTGTGAGTGTGGACAGAGCAGGAGAAATTGCCAGACACACAGCTGGGGATCAGCTGACATTACTGAACCCCAAAAATACTGGAGCATATGTTGACTGTGCAGACGGCACTTCTGAGTAGCAACTGGCGGTGTTGGAGCCCAGGGTCAATAGTACAAACAGAGTGGAGGCAGAGGCCTATTTGGAGCAAGTTTAAAATCTGTAGTTGTATGAGTGTGGACAGAGCAGGAGAAATTGCCAGACACATAGCTGGGGATCAGCTGACATTACTGAACCCCAATAACACTGGAGCATATGTTGACTGTGCAGACGGCACTTCTGAGCAGTAAATGGCAGTGTTGGAGCCCAGGGTTAATACTACAAACATAGTGGAGCCTGTAATGAATGGCTCACCGAGGAGGAAAAAGCAAAACAAGCTAAGCCACAGAAAACCAGAGTGGTTGGTAACTATGCAGATTGCAGATCCCTGATCTTACCACACAACTAGCAGTAGCCGTGGAGCGTGCCTGCGATGAACCTAGACGCCTCGTCACAGCCGGAGGACTACATAAGCCTAAAGCAAGAAAAGGGAAAACTAACTGCCCCAGAGCAGACCCCAAAGGAATAGATAGCCCTCATACATGTATTGACGGTGAAACAAGATGAAGGCACAACCACAGGCAGGAAAATAGGCTGAGCAAATGATGGGGCCCAAACTAACTAGACAGGAAAGGAAAGAGAAGACACTGTCTGCAACCTGCAAAAAACCCTACAAAAATAATGTCCAACACTTCTGATAGCAAAATTAACCCTGAAGTCACTAGACTTCTCCCACTATATCAGCACTCTGAAATATTCTGAGACAGAGCAAAAAGAGACCGAACTAGTAAGGGACAAAAAGCCA
The DNA here is from genome assembly GCF_039654945.1 of Dendrobates tinctorius. Taxonomy (NCBI): domain Eukaryota; kingdom Metazoa; phylum Chordata; class Amphibia; order Anura; family Dendrobatidae; genus Dendrobates; species Dendrobates tinctorius. Next base: position 78,360,038 of record NW_027361696.1, read on the forward strand.
ATTGGCAAAATACTGATAAATAAGAGTGGAAATTCAGCTCAGCCCCCAGCCAGGGCTGGCAGACCACACAAAAAACTGAATAGACCAACAAAATCAAGTGTGAACATTAGCAGAAAAACTTAGCTTTAGATGACTGGAACAGAGCTGAAAACCAAGAGCTGACAAGCCAGAAGGAATCACCAGCAACTGAATAGGGCGTCGGCTGTCTTAAATCCAATCTGAGAATCCTGAGATCCAATTGTCATCCTCATTCTCAGGTGGCAGATCTCCACTGATCAAACCAGCCGCACCACCTCCCATCACCACCAGAGGGAGTCGAGAAGGGGAACTCACAACTGGTGAACCAGAGAATGAACTCACAACAGTACCCCCCCCTTGAGGAGGGGTTACCGAACCCTCATCCACGCCACCAGGCCGATCAGAATGGGCCCGGTGAAAAGCATGAACCCATCTATTGGCATGAATATCGGAGGCAGAGACCCAAGAATTATCCTCCTGACCATAACCCTTCCATTTGACCAAATACTGGAGTCTCGGTCTGACCAAACGAGAATCCAATATTTTCTCTACCTCATATTCCACATTGCCTTCGACCAACACAGGGTCAGGAGGTGCTGCCATAGGAACCACTGGCTCAACAAACCTCTTTAACAAAGATTTGTGAAATACGTTATGGATCTTGAACGTAACTGGAAGAGCCAATCGAAACGAAACAAGATTAAGAGCAAGTGTGAACATTAGCAAAAAAAAAGCAAACTTAACTTGAGAAGAATGGAGCAGAGCTGAAGACCTGAGAAGCAGACTGAATCACCAGCAACAGGATAGGGCGTCGGCTGTCTTATATCCAGTCTGATACTCCAGAGATCCAATCATTATCCTCCTCGTCAGGTGGCAGACCATTACCAATTAAACTAACCTCACCACCTCCTGTCACCACCAGAGGGAGAACGGAAGGAGAACTCCCAGCTGGTGGAGCAGAAAATGAGCTCATAACAGTACCCCCCCCTTGAGGAGGGGTCACCGAACCCTCATCCATGCCACCAGGCTGATCAGGATGGGCCCAGTGAAAAGCATGAACCAATTTATTGGCATGAATATCCGAGGCAGAGACCCAAGAATTATCCTCCTGGCCATAACCCTTCCATTTGACCAAATAATGGAGTCTCCGTCTGACCAAACGAGAATCCAATATTTTCTCTACCTCATATTCCACATTGCCTTTAACCAATACAGGGTCAGGAGGTGCCGCCATAGGAACTACTGGCTCACCAAACCTCTTCAACAGTGATTTGTGAAATACGTTATGGATTTTGAACGTAACTGGAAGAGCCAATCGAAAAGAAACAGGATTAAGAATCTCCAAAATCTTATAAGGACCAATAAATCTTGACTTATATTTAGGAGATGCAACCTTCATAGGAATATTCTTAGATGACAACCAAACTATATCACCCACTTTAAACCGGGGACCAATGGTCCTATGCCGGTTGGAAAATCGCTGGGCCTTTTCCTGAGAGAGTGACAACTTATCCACCACTTGGTCCCATATTTGCTGCATTCTCTTAACCACAGTGTCCACACCTGGGCAGGACGAAGATTCCACTTGCCCTGAAGAGAATCGAGGATGAAACCCAAAATTACAGAAAAAGGGTGACATCAAACAGAACTAGCTCTATTGTTCAGTGCGAATTCGGCCAAGGGCAAAAATGAGACCCAATCATCCTGATCAGCAGATATAAAACATCTCAAATAAGACTCCAAGGTCTGGTTTGTTCTCTTAGTCTGTCCATTGGTCTGGGGATGAAACGTGGAGGAGAAGGATAACTGAATTCCCAGATTGGAACAAAAGGCTTTCCAGAATCTGGAAACAAACTGGACTCCTCTGTCGGACACAATGTTCTCAGGAATCCCATGTAACCGAACCACCTGTTGTAAAAACAAGGGCACCAACTCGGCAGAAGATGGCAACTTTGGGAGTGGTACAAGATGGACCATCTTCGAAAATCTATCACAAATCACCCAGATAACAGTCATTCTCTGAGAGACAAGAAGATCAGAAATAAAATCCATTGAGATATGGGTCCATGGCCTCTTGGGCACCGGCAAGGGCATCAGCAACCCACTAGAACAAGAACAGGGTTTAGACTGAGAACAAGTCCCACAGGACTGTACAAAATTCCTGAAGTCATGAGATAAGGCAGGCCACCAAAAGGACCGACTCACCAAATCTCTGGTACCAAAAATACCTGGATAACCAGCCAATGCGGAGCAATGAATTTCAGACATCACTGTCTTTCTCCACTGGTCAGGAACATACAATTTTCCCATAGGGCAACGCTCAGGTTTATCCTCCTGAAATTCCTCCAGGGCAAAATGGCAGAAAAAACTACCCCCTCACCTAGGACGGTAGTAGGCTCGGTCATACTAAGAGAATCGGCAAAGAAACTCCTAGAAATGTCGTCTGCCTTAACATTCTTAGTGCCCGGAAGAAAAGAGACCACAAAATTAAAACGCATGAAAAACAAGGCCCATCTAGCCTGTCTAGGATTCAAGCGTTTGGCCGACTCCAGATAAATCAAATTCTTGTGATCAGTGAGGACCACAACTTGATGTCTAGCTCCCTCCAACCAATGTCTCCACTCCTCAAATGCCCACTTCATGGCCAACAATTCCCGATTCCCCACGTCATAGTTGCGTTCAGATGGGGAGAACTTTTGAGAAAAGAAAGCACAGGGATTCATCTTAGAAGTCACAGGGTCTTTTTGGGACAAAACAGCTCCTGCACCAATCTCAGAAGCATCTACCTCCACCTGAAAAGGAAGTGAGACATCAGGTTGCCATAAAACTGGAGCTGAAGTAAATCTCTGCTTAAGCTCCTGAAATGCTGAGATAGCCTCAGGAGACCAATTCAGCACATCAGCGCCCTTCTTGGTCAGATCAGTCAGTGGTTTGACAATACCAGAAAAATTACCTATAAATTTACGATAGAAATTAGCAAAACCCAAAAACTTCTAGAGGGCCTTCAAAGAAGTAGGCTGAACCCAATCATAAATGGCCTGTACCTTGGCCAGGTCCATTTGAATAGTCGATGGAGATAAGATAAATCCCCAAAATGAAATCCTCTGTACGCCAAAGAGGCATTTTGATCCCCTCACAAACAGGGAATTCTCCCTCAAAATCTGGAACACAGTCCGGACGTGTTCCACATGAGAATCCCAATCACTAGAAAAGATCAAAATATCATCCAGATAGATGATCAAAAACTTATCCACAAAGTCACGGAAAATATCATTCATAAAGGACTGGAAGACAGAAGGGGCATTAGTGAGCCCAAAAGGCATCACCAGGTACTCAAAATGTCCCTCCGGAGTATTAAACGCCGTCTTCCATTCATCCCCGTGCTTGATGCGAATAAGATTATACGACACCCTGAGGTCAAGCTTAGTAAACCAGCAGGCACTCTTAACTCTGGAGAATAAATCAGACATCAGAGGTAACGGGTACTGATATTTAACCGTCATCTTGTTAAGGGAACGATAATCAATAGACGGTCTTAATGAACCTTCTTTCTTGGCCACAAAAAAACCCCCAGCACCTAAAGGTGACGAGGATGGTCTAATATGACTCTTCTCCAATGACTCCTTAATATAGGATCGCATAGCATCATATTCGGGTACTTATAAGTTGAAAAGCCGACCCTTGGGAAATTTACACCCAGGCATCAACTCAATTGCACAGTCATAACTCCTATGAGGAGGCAAAGACGCAGACTTGCTCTCACTAAATACATCAGAAAAATCGGCTAGATAATCAGGAATATCATGAGACTGAGGAGAGGTGGAGAAAACAGGAGCGTCCCTAAGAAAACACTGACAACCCCAACTCACCACAGACCCAGATTTCCAATCCAAAACTGGATTATGAGTTTGCAACCAAGGAAAACCTAGAACAATAGTATCATGCAAATTATGCAGCACCAAAAATTTACAATTTTCTTGGTGGTCTGGGGCAACCGCATCGTCACCTGGGTCCAAAACTGAGGTTTATTCTCCGCCAAAGGAGTAGCATCAATACCCCTCAAAGGAATAGGCGTCCGCAGAGGCATCATGGAAAAGCCACAACATTTAGCAAAGTCCAAATCCATCAGATTCAACGCTGCTCCTGAATCCACAAAAGCCTTCGTGGAAAATGTGGATAAGGAGCAGATCCAAAAGAAACTTAGGTTGTATACTGCCCACAGCAAATGTGTGTGCAAAACGTTTCTCTCGTTTTGGGCAGACAGAAATAGTATGAGAGACGTCTCCACAGAAAAAACACAGCTTATTATGCCTTCTAAACTCCTGACGTTGCTCCCTAGACAAAACTCTATCACATTGCATAGGTTCAGACATTTGTCCAAAAGGTTGCAACTCCTCTCATGTAGTTTTGCGTTAACGTAAACGCCGATCAATATGAATGGCTAATGACATAGAATCGTAAAGACCAGAGGGAACAGGAAATCCCACCATAGTATCTTTTACGGTTTCTGACAAACCCTTCTGAAAGAGAGCTGCCAAGGCACCATCATTCCAGATAGTAAGGACAGCCCACTTTTGGAATTTTTGACAGTATAACTCTGCAGAATCCTGACCCTGGTTCAATGCCAATAAGGCTTTCTCAGCTTGATCAATAGCATTTGGTTCCCCAAGGCTTGAAAAAATGCATTCACATTAGTCAGAATAGGATCTTCAGGTGTCAAAGAAAACGCCCAATCCTGGAGATTGCCGCGCAGCAAAGAGATGACAATTTTAACCTGCTGCACAGAGCTCCCCGATGAATTAGGCTTCAAGGCAAGAAATAATTTACAATTATTCTTAAAATTCAAAAATTTAGACCGATCCCCAAAAATCACATCAGGAGTAGGGATCCTTGGTTCAGCAGCATGTGAATGAGTGAGATAGGCGGAAATTCCCAGCACTTCAGCAGTGAGCTGCTCCACACGATCAGACAATTGCTTAATCTCCATTAAAAAATTTTTTTTAAAAAATCCTCCTACGGCCCCAGAGAAAAAGAGGAAAAAATAAACATATAAAAAAAAAAATTCTGACACTTTTTTTTCTTTCCTGCCACGTGGACAGAGCAGGAGAAATTGCTGGACACACAGCCGAGGATCAGCTGACGTTACTGAACCCCAGTAACACAGGAGCAAATGTTGATTGTGCAGACGGCACTTCTGAGCAGCAACTGGCGGTGTTGGAGCCCAGGGTAAATACTAGAGACAGAGTGGAGCCAGAGGCCTAATTGGAGCAAGTTTAATATCTGATTTTGTGTGAATGTGGAGGGAGCAGGAGACATTGCCGGACACACAGCTGGGGAGCTGCTGGCGTTACTGAACCCCACTAACACAGGAGCTAGTGTTTTTCTCTGTGCAGATGGCACTTCTGAGCAGCAACTGGTAGTTTTGGAGCCCAATGTCAATCAGGGTGTAGGCTGAGGCCTAATTGGAGCAAGTTTAATATCTGATGTTGTGTGAATGTGGACGGAGCAGGAGATATTGCCGGATACACAGCAGGGGAGCAGCTGACATTACTGAACGCCACTAACACAGGAGCTAGTGTTTTTCTCTGTGCAGACGGCACTTCTGAGCAGCAACTGGCGGTGTTGGAGCCCAGGGTCAATCAGAGTGTAGGCTGAGGCCTAATTGGAGCAAGTTTAATATCTGAAGTTGTGTGAATGTGGACGGAGCAGGAGATATTGCCGGACACACAGCAGGGGAGCAGCTGACATTACTGAACCCCAATAACACAGGAGCAAGTGTTGACTGTGCAGACGTCACTTCTGAGCAGCAATTGGCGGTGTTGGAGCCCAGGGATTACAGTTCAGGTGGTAGAAACATGAACACAACAGGAGACCTGGATACTGTTGCCAACCAATTATTTAATCTGGCGAGAACTGGCAAATTTCTGCAAGATCCAGGCCTTGTTCATTTTCAGAAAAGTAAGCTGCTCAACGTTATCGGAGGATAGTCGCATGCGACGGTCTGTTAGTACACCACCTGCGGCACTAAAGACGCGTTCCGATAATACACTAGCAGCAGGGCAAGCCAGCACCTCCAATGCATACTGGCTAAGCTCTGGGCATGTATCCAGCTTAGAGACCCAAAACTTGAAGGGGGAAGAGCCATCTGGAAGTACACTGAGAGGGCAAGACATGTAGTCTGTCACCATCTGATGGAAACGTTGCCTCCTGCTGACTGGAGTTGTTTGTGATGGTGTAGACATTTGTGACGGGGACACAAAACTTTGCCACATTTGGGCCATACTGGTCTTGCCTTGTGCTGAGGCGCTGCTTCTGCTCCCTCTTTGTGCAGAGCTTCCTCCACTGCCTCGACACAAAGAGCTGCTTTGTAAAGCACTAGCAGCACTGCTCTCGGGTGGAATGGAGAACATGATGGAATGCACCAGTGTGTCTTGGTACTCTCGCATTTTACGCTCCCGGTTCAATGGTGTTATGAGGCTTTGTAAGTTGTCCCGGTAGCGAGGATCTAGGTGGGTGTACACCCAATAATCAGCCGTGTTGAGAATGTGGGTGATGCGGCGGTCGTTTCTCAGGCACTGCAGCATGAAATCAACCATGTGCTGCAGACTCCCAACTGGCCAAGAAACGTTGTCCCCTGCTTGAGGCGTCATCTCTGCCTGCTCTGCATCACCCCACCCTCGCTGTACATACTGACTACTAGAGCATTGTGTACCTCCCTCCTCTGGAGAGATGTCTTCCTCCTCCATTAACTCCTCCTCATCCTCCTCACAAAGTGTCCCTGCCTAGGCCTTGGTGAGGAACCACTTTGCGCAGACTGTCCAGAAGCAGATGGCATTTGTGTCTCCTCATCCTCCACCTCTTCCACAACCTCCTCCCTTAGTGCTTGCAGTGTTTTTTCAAGCAGGCAGATAAGGGGGACAGTCATGCTGACTAGTGCATCATCTGCACTCGCCATCCGCGTGGAATCATCGAAGGCACGCAAAACGTGGCAGATGTCCTTCATAGAGGCCCACTCAGTGGTGTTGAAGTGTGAACGGCGCGCAGTGCGACTTGTTTGTGCCTGATGCAGCTGGTACTCCATTACTGCTGCCTGCTGCTCACACAACCGCTCCAATATATGTAACGTTGAATTCCACCTGGTGGGTAGGTCACATATGATGCGATGTTCCGGAAGGCGGAATCGGCGCTGCAGAGCTGCAATGCGCGATTTTGCCATGCTGGAACGCCGCAAGTGAGCGCACTCTATGCGGACCTTGTGCAGCAGTGCATCAAGATCCGGATAGTCCCTCAAAAAACTCTGCACGACCAAGTTGAGCACATGTGCCAGACATGCGATGTGAGTGAGGTTGCCTAGGCCCAGAGCTGCCACCAGATTTCGGCCATTGTCACACACAACCAAGCCTGGCTGGAGATTCGCTGGCACAAACCACACGTCGCTCTCCTGCTTGATGGCATTCCAGAGCTCTTGCATTGTGTGGCTTCGATTCCCCAAAGAAATTAATTTCAGTACGGCTTGTTGACATTTGGCCATGGCTGTGCTCATATCGGTCGTAAGAGGTATGTGTTCACGGGTCCATGTGGAGGTAGACTGTGACGGCTCCTGCAGCGCTGATTCAGAGGAACTGGAGTATGCGGAGGAGTCAACATTTACCCAATGGGCAGTGAGGGAAAGGTATCATCCCTGTCCATGGTTACTGGTCCACGCATCGGTGGTCAGGTGGACCTTGCTACTGACGGCGTTTAGTAGCGCATGTTTAATTTTTCCCTCCACATGCATTTGCAGGGCAGGGACGGCTTGCCTGCTGAAATAAAAGCGGCTGGGCACGTTGTATTGTGGGACGGCCAATGCCGTGAAGTTATGGAAAGTGTCAGTCTCCACCAGCCTGAATGAGAGCATTTCAAGGGACAGTAGTTTTGCAATGCCAGCATTCAGAGCCTGTGCTCGGGGATGGTTTGCCGAGTATGGCCATCTTTTCTCCCATGCCTGTGCTACCGATGGCTGTAGACTGGCCTGGGAGTGTGAGGATGACAGGGAACGTGGTGCTGTGGGTGGAATGACATTGTGTCTCTGTGCAACAGTGCCAGAGGTTCTTCCATGGCGATCCTGTGAGGAAGCCAAACCAGCTGTGTGTGAGCTGGAGGAAGAGGCTACAACACGAGCTGAAGAGGTGGTAGGTGGTGCTGTAGGTTGGCCTATGTCTTCAGTGTGTCTTTGTAACTCCACCACGTGCTTGGTCCGCACGTGTTTCCACATATTTGTGGTATTGAGGTTGCTGACACTTTTCCCTCTTTTGACTTTCTGATTACACAGCTTGCATTTGACAAAGCAAATGTCATCTGCAACTGTGTCAAAAAAGGACCACGCACTGCAAGTCCTGGGAGCGCCCGTTTTGGGTTTTGGAAGAGGAATGCTCCTAATGGGTGCCGAAGTGGAGGCTACAGGCAACCAAGTCTGCCCCCTCCCGTTTTAGCCATTCGGGGAATCTCTTCCTCAGAGCTGGTCCCACCACCTTCCTATTCCTCACGCCATGATGGGTCAAGGACCTCATCATCTACACTACCCTCTTCAAACACCTGCTTCTCCTGGGTATTTTCGCCAGCACAGTACGCACCAGAAAGTGGCACCTGAGTCTCATCATCAGATGCGTACTGAGGTGTGCTGACCATAGGCACTGCCCCACCCGCCTCTTCAGATTCAGAGAGACAAAGCTGTTGCGCATCACTGCATACTACCTCTTCTTCACAGTTTAGAATGCTGCTTGGCTGGCCCCCTATTTCCAAGCCAAGAGATTCAGAGAACAGAAGTAGAGATGGCTCCTGTCCAGGGCTCTCTGACTGCCTGGGCAATTTGGCAGGTGGTGAAGAGACAGATGGTTGCTCTTCAGTGCTCTGGACCTGAGAGGATGTGGAACTAATTGAAGTCGATGCGTTAGCTGCCATCCATCCGACAATAGCTTCAATTTGTTCCTCCCTCAGCAGTGGGGAATGGCGAGCTCCTACAAAGCTGCGCATAAAGGACTGTTCCCTGGTAAAGCTGGGGGATACTGAGACACTGGTGCCCACAGCAGGCACAGAATCCCCACGTCCTCTCCCTGCTGAAACTCCACGCCCACGACCACGTGCCTTACTCCGTGCCTTCTTCATCTTGGTAGACTGATAAAGATAGGCAGAAAAGTACTAAGGGCTTAGTGTGCTTATTTCTGAACAGCTGCTAACAGGTATAAGAAACACTAATTTTATAAAGTGTGAACTACACTTTAATATGAGCTAATGTGGCCTACACAACTGTAAAGTGGAGTGTTTGGTGAACTTTTTTTACGTGTTTTTTTTTTCACAATAAAAAAGGATGTGATCAAAGATGTAAAAGCGATAGTATCACAAACTTTTTGTAGCTATTACAATGCAGGAAGGTAACCTACAATGCAATGGATGAGGCTACAAAAAATAGGCTAAAACTAATCTGGCTGGGGCTGCAGAGCACAAGCCAGCAGAAAGGCTTCTCTATCTACTCCTATATAGTGTTTGCAACCAATCTAGCTGGATACGGATGGAAGCACACTAATAGGACAAATTCAGGAAAAATTAGCAGCACTACAGCAAAAAAGGACAATGTATTAGGCAGTGACGCACGCTGAGCGGACTACAACCAGAGGTGGCTGCAGAACACACTACAGCGTGAGCTGCACTCACACACAGAGACCACACAGACAGCCGTGAACAGTGCAGTGAACTGTGCACTAGCACTGAAAGGCTGCAGAAAGGCTCCGCTATCTACTCCTATATAGTGTTTGCAACCAATATAGATGGATACGGATGGAAGCACACTAATAGGAGAAATCAGCAAAAATGAGCAGCAATAAAACAAAAAAGGACTATGTATGAGGCAGTGACGCACGCTGAGCTGACTACAACCAGAGGTGGGTGCAGAACACTACAGCGTGAGCTGCACTCACACGCACAGACCTTGCAGACAGCTGTGAACAGCGCTGTAAGGCAAAAGAAAGCTACAGCGTATGATGAAGTAGCCTGGGAAAAGCACTATATAGAAAATCGCTATCTCTAACTGTCGCTCAGAGTCTGAACAGCAGCGTCCTGTCCCTAACAGAATTCACAGCAGAGTGAACCCAAAATGGCGACGGCGGCTTTTATAGTGCATCATGACATCATTTCAGCAGCCAATCACAGCCATGCCATTAGTTAACATGCCTACATGCCTAACAGGATGTGCTCACACTTCTTAGGATTCCTCATTGGCTGAATCAAATCAAACTGGCTCAGAGCATTATGGGAACTTCCGATTCCGGTATTCGATATGCAAAAAGTATCGGAACTCAGTATCAGAATTCCGATACCGCGAATATCGGCCGATATCCGATATTTGCAGTATCGGAATGCTCAACACTACCTGTGAGGATAACTGTTGTCAGCTTGTTAGTTACTCAAGATAGCCCCTATTTAAAAGTTGCATTTAAGCACACTTCGGCTCCTGTCTCGTCACTGCATCCTGTGTACCTGCGGATCCTACAATGACAACAATAGTGTCCTCCAAACAGCGTATGATACCACCACAGTACCATCCATATGCAAAGTATGATGACCCTACGTTACCCCCCTCTCCTGGCAAAGTACGGTGACAACAAAGCAGTATGATGCCCCAACTGAGACCCCCAACACAGCCTTCCACACAATGTGATATTCTCCAAAATTCTCCACACAGTGTGATGACCCCAACACAACCCTTCACATTGTAAAATGGCCCCCTCTAGCCCTGTAAACAGCATAATGACCCCTACACAACTATCCATACTGTATAATGGCCTCCTCTAGCCCTCCTAAAAGCATAATGGCCCCCACACAACCCTCCACACAGTATGCTGGACCCCAAACAGAGCGTCACACAGTATAGTTGCTCGAATACGGTATGATGGCCCACCACATAGCCTTCCAAACAGTATAATGATACCCACATCGCACTCCAAATATTATAATGGGCCCTCACAACTTACTCATTGATTTAAAAAAATAATTAAAAATACTCATCTTTTCTTGTCCCTTCTTGTCTTCTGGTCTCTGCAGCCTGTGTCCTGATGCTCTGCACTGCTCGGCACAGTGGTGCTATGTAGTGACATCATTGCGCCCACTGCGCAAAGACATCAGACCTCAGAGGCACAGTGAGAAAGATGGAGGATGTTTACTTTCAACTGTATCAATACTGTTAAAAGTGCGATGCCAAGCCTGGGAGCCTGGTGCTTGACCGGGACCCCCCCCATCTCATGGGCCCAATAGCGGCCATGTGGTCTGCAGCTATAGGCGGTATGCCACTGAATACAATTCACAGTGAAGATGCTTACATAAGCACTTACATACATTTCACTGCATTTGATGAGCTATTTCCTTTGCTTTCCATATTCTCATAGTCAGCAAAATTTCAAAATATGTATTGCAAACGCTCGCTCTGAAATACTGTAAAAAATAGAGAAATGTGGAAAAAAATCCACCACATTTATGCTGAAAATCTAGATGAAAAAGGAACAAAAATATGTAATATGCAAGGCATGGGATTAGGTAATGGTAGAGAGACATGTATTGTATAACCCAGGCGTTTTATTTTAATGTTTCCTTTATTGTAATCGTTGCTTGAAATTCAAGAATATTATGAAACAGACAAAAAGTTATTTCAAGTCAAAGACGCTTCTTGAAATCTTAAATTATATTCAGCTCAAAATGTCTGCAAACAGCCAGCTGTAATATATGGTGCTATTCCTAAGCCCCCACTGCAATGATGCCTGGTTTTTCCTTACTGTAATTGGATAATATTTCTCTGTAATTTTTGCAACAAATTGTGTTAAAATCATAGCTAAAGAGTTGCAAAAAATGTACTAAAGAAGATATATTAAAGAGATTGTTCCTGGCTAACCTATACATTGGGTACATCAGCATCAGATCAGTGGGGGTCTGACAACCAGCACCCCACCGCCTGAACTGTGCATTCTTCCATGCTACAAGTAGAGGCAGCTTTACCTCTGCAGCATTGGAGGAGCAGTGGAATTCTGAAGCTGGCTGGATACAGTGATTTGTCAGTTTCAGAGGTGCACTTGCAGTTCTGAAACAGCAAGTGCCACCTCTAATATACTCCAGGTTACCCAAGCAGTGAGCAATACACTAGAGAATTAAAAATCCCTATGTTTTTGAGAACAGAGAATTTTTTTGTACAATCTCTTTGCAATTTTACCCATTTAAAAACACGAGACAACCCCTTTAATTCATACTACTGTATAATCTGTTCATTACAGTTTATGTGCCTTTCCCTTTCCTTCATGTAAGGTTTCAGGCTTAATGGCAGATATCCCTGCCTTTTTTTTTCTTCTGCTCCTAAAGGGCTCAATTACTACTCCAGAAACGTGTCAGTGTTATTTAAATCCTTTTAACATGATTTAAATATTGCTAAATAAAGTTCTTTGTATTTTAGCAAGATGGTATGCCAACAAGAATCCTTTTCCTTCATACAGATGGACATGTACAGTAGCACAGATGGAGCATAGATGGGCATGCACAGTAGGACAGATGGAACATAGATGGGCATGTGCAGTAGGCCAGATAGAGCATAGATGGGCATGTACATTAAGCCAGATGGAGAACAGATGGACATGTACAGTAAACCAGATGGAGCACAGATGGGTATGTACAGTAGGAGAGATGAACACGTACAGTCGGGCAGATGGAGAATAGATGGGCATGTACTGTAGGCCAGATGGAGCATAGATGGGCATGTACAGTAGGACAGATGGGCATGGACAGATGGCACATAGATGAGCATACACAGTAGAACAGATGGGCATGTACAGTAGAACAGATGGCGCATAGATGAGCATATACAGTAGGACAGATGAGCATATACAGTAGGACAGATGGAGAATAGATGGGTATGTACAGTTGGTCAGATGGGCATGTACAGTAGGCCAGGTGGAGCACAGATGGGCATGTACAGTAGGACAGATGGAGTACAGAGGGGCATGTACAGTGGGCCAGCTAGAGAAAAGATGGGCATGTACAGTGGACCAGATGGAGCATATGTATAAGTTTGTCCTGGACAAGCGTGCATTTCTTTCCTCTTTACTAAATCGGGTACACTTTTTGTGTGCTTGAAGTGCATAGAACGTTGTTAGCACTAAGTGAACGGTTTACAAGTAATAATATGAATTACTGAAATGTAAGGGGAAGTATTCCCTGGTTTTAGATTAAGTGGGAGATAGTGTTCATGTTATCAGATAAGAGAGTTTGGAGCAGAAGTTTGGGACTAAAGGGCTGAAGTGCACATGAGATACAAACTGTGGGACCAGCATGAGAACGGCCACTACAAATTTTGGTGGTAATGGATAATGGCTAGAGATGAGCGACTTTGCCTCCGGGAGGGTTGAGTCGGGTTTCAGGCCACCTGACTTTACCAGAAGTCGAGTCCAACGAAATCGGCCGACTATCGGCAAAAGTCGGAGTTCCGACTGAACCCCGACCCCAATGCAAGTCAATGGGGAATAAAAGTCGGCAGTGAGTGGAGGACAGTAAACACACCTACAGTGCCCATTTCAATAGCAATGACATCAATTCTTATTACTTAAGCTTGTCAACTTTAATTTACTTTATAATAATAGTAACGCATTGAATACTGGGGGTTATTTGGCTAAAGTTGTGGGGGGGTACAGCCCAGTTAGGGAGGTGGAAAAACTGGCATATGTTGAGGTGTAGGCTGGACGTTCAGCAGCTGCAAATGGAGGAATTGGAGAAGTCGGAGGAAGAGGAGGCCAAAGTGAGCCATTTTGCTGGCAACCTATGTGTCATCAGGGGAAGGTGGTACAAAATCCTTTGAAACCCAGGCATGGTTCATTTTCATGAAGGTGAGATCACCTACATTATGGGTCGACAGTCGGGTTCTTCTTTCTGTCAGGATTGATCCAGCAGCACTGAAGACTTTCTGATAGTACACTACCAGCAGGGCAAGCGAGCTCCTGTAAGGCATATTGTGCCAATTCAGGCCAGGTGTCCAGTTTACAGGCCCAGTAGACAAAGGGGAATGATCTGTGAGGGAGAACATCGATAGGGGAGGAGAGGTAATTTTGAACCATAGTTGACAACTGCTGTCTACTGTCTGTTGCAATCGATTCAGTATTACCAGTCGTACTCGAGAAATCAGTCCACAACATGGTCATGAAACTCCTGTCTACAATGCCACTTTGGTTGTGTGCACCACGAACACCTCTTCCATGTTGCCCAGTACGGCTCGTGGTAGAACCTGCACCGCTGCTGTGTGCTGGGAATGCCTCTAACAAACGGTTTACCAGAGTTGCTTGTTTGTTCACCATTATTAGCTCTAGGTTCTCCTGTGGCATGATGTTCTGCAATTTGCCTTTATAGCGTGGATCAAGGATGCTGGCCAACCAGTAGTCGTCATTAGAGTTGAGCGAAAGGTGTTGAAAAAATTCAAACGTCGCCGACTTTCGCCAAAGTCGGGTTTCATGAAACGAAACCCGACCTTATCGTGAGGTCGGCCACGGGGTCGGCGACTTTAGCGCCAAAGTCGCGTTTCAAAAGATACTTTAGCGCCCTTTTTCAGCCAATCAGGAAGAACGGACACTGTGGGCAACGTGATGACATAGCCAGCGGTCACCACCATCTTGGAGAAGGGCATGCAAGTGATTGGCTTGCTTTGTGTGGCGTCACAGGGGGTATAAAAGGGCGGGGACGCCGACCGCCATGATACTCATGCTGATCTCAGAATAGGGAGAGCTGCTGCAGCGGCTGATTCTGTAGGGAGAGGGTTAGGAAGGCAAAAAGAAAAAAAAAATGATTCTGCTGCTAGCGCTTTTCACTGTAGTTACTGTGCAGTGAAAGGTGAAGATTTTTGCTTTTGTGCAGCAGCGCTGGTGGTGATTAGCCTGCCTTTTAAGGCTAGCTGCATTGCTGTGTGCACACTGGTGTTCAAACTGCTTTTTTAAAAGCAATCCAAATTGTATTGTTTTGTCCTGGTGAGGTAGTGAGCGTTCATTTTTTCACACACCGTACAGCGGTGTATGCTCCTCACACAGTACTGTGTAACGGCTGTTATCACTGCCAAATTGAAGCTATCTGTGACTCTGTAAGGAAAAGTCGAGGAGTTTGTCCGTTCTTACAGACCTGCACCTTATAGTTTTGTCCGTTTTTCAAACAGTTTAGTATATTTGCTGTTTGATTACATTCAAAACTAGAGAGAGACAGCGTGTGTCAGTCCGTATACAAAAACACGGAGCATGACAATTTTACATACACCGTACAGCGGTGTACGTGCACGCTCCTCTCTCAGTACCGTGTAA
The DNA here is from genome assembly GCF_039654945.1 of Dendrobates tinctorius. NCBI lineage: Eukaryota > Metazoa > Chordata > Amphibia > Anura > Dendrobatidae > Dendrobates > Dendrobates tinctorius. The sequence goes on from NW_027361696.1 coordinate 78,375,400, forward strand.
CGGCTGTTATCACGGCCAAATTGAAGCGATCTACGTGTGTGACTCTGTAAGGAAAAGCCGAGGAGTTTGTCCGTTCTTACAGACCTACACTCTAGGGAGATTCCAATCCTTCCCAATTCTATATACACCTTGTAGTTTGTCATACACTAGGCAATTTCTGCTGGTCACATTGCGGTGTTATAGACACAGGGCCTGACAGAATCCAACTGTGTCCTGAAGTGTAGAGAGATTCCAATTCTCCACAGTCCTCTATCCACCTTTCTTACAACATCCAGAATCTGCCTGTCACATTGCAGTGTAAAATAAACAGGGCCTGACAGAATCCAACTGTGTCCTGAAGTCTACAGAGATTCCAATTCTCCACAGTCCTCTATCCACCTTTATTACACCATCCAGAATCTGCCTGTCACATTGCGGTGTAAAATAAACAGGGCCTGACAGAATCCAACTGTGTCCTGAAGTCTACAGAGATTCCAATTCTCCCCACTACTATATACACCTTGTACCTTGTTTTATAGTACCATATAGTTGGTGGTTTTTTGGGTACATTTTCCCCAAAAATGAGGAAGTGTGGTGGAAGAGTCCGTGGAAGTGGGCGGAGGTTGGCAGTTGATAATGATGGTGTTGGTGGTGGATCTGCTGGTAGTGGCAAAAGCAAAATAGAACCTAATGCAGGAGGTATTGAGCCTGCATCATCGTCTGGCTCCACAAGGCCTCGAAGGCTCCCTTTTCTGGGAGTAGGTAAACCGCTTTTAAAGCCGGAGCTTCAAGAACAAGTTTTGGCTTACATTGCTGACTCAGCCTCCAGCTCTATCGCCTCCTCTTCTGAAGTTTTAAAAAATAAAAGCACTGAGTCATCATTGGAGTCTCATGTTCATGAACGACACCTTTCCTTGTGTCCTTCACCTCAACCAAAATTGAAGGATGCGGCAGGCCACACTACAGATTACTCGATGGAGCTGTTTTCACATACCATGCCTGGGTTATCAAATCGTGAATTACCCAGGCAAAGATGAATCTGACATGGAGTGTACTGATGCACAGCCACTGATAGATGATTCTGCTGGTACATTCACTCAGAGCACTACATTGTCCTCGCAGTGTACTGAGCCAGAATCTGACCCAGATGAAACTCGGGTGCCCCTTCCCGCATACTATACCACCATACACGGTGACACAGAGGAAGGTGCACATGACATTGAAGAGGAGGTGATGGATGACCCAGTTGTTGACCCAGATTGGCATCCATTGGGGGTAGAGGGTGCCGCTGCCAATAGCTTAGAAGAGGAGGAGGAGCATCCGCAGCGGGCATCGACATCGCAACAGCTGTTATCTGGCAGGCCCGGAGCAGTCCAACAACGGGTTACAAAAACCAAAAGAGTTGCAGGGCAGCTTGGCCAGACGGTCAAAATAGCACAGCGTGCAAGGCCTCAAAATGTCTTCCATAGTAGGAAGAGTGCAGTGTGGCACTTTTTTGAACAAAATCCTAATGATCAGGCAAAGGTTATCTGTAAGAAGTGCGCAAAGACCTTTAGCCAAGGGAAAAATCTGAGAAATTTGAATACCAGTTGCATGCTAAGACATTTAACCACCATGCACTTGCAAGCGTGGACGGACTACCAAAACTCACGTACCACATGTGCTACTGCTCCCAAAGAAGGTAGTCAGCAATGCTACATTGTTTCCCCCACTGTCAGTCCACCGGTTAGCACACCACCAGCAGCAAATGTTGAGTTGTCGTCGCAAGGGCAAATCAGTCAGGGAATCACACTGTTATTGCAATGAAAGACTGAATCTAGGCCATCAGAAAGAACACCAACTCCATCACCATCATCAGCCCTCTCTCAGTCCGCCATGTCCACCGCTAGTTCCACCATATGCAGCTCTCAAGTCCAGCTCACCCTACCAGAAACTATGAGTAGGACAAGAAATAACTCATCCTCTCATCCGCGTACACTGGGTTTGAACACCCACATTGCCAAACTAATCTCGTTAGAGATGATGCCCTATCGGTTGGTTGAAAGCACAGCTTTCCGCGAACTCATGGCCTATGCAGTACTACGCCATGACCTACCCAGTCGCCACTTCTTTTCTTGCAAAGCCATCCCAGCCCTCCACCTTCATGTGAAAGACCGCATAGTCCATGCACTCAAGCAATCAGTGAGTGGAAAGGTGCACCTCACAACTGATGCATGGTCCAGTAGGCATGGCCAGGGCTGTTACGTGTCCATCATTGCGCACTGGGTTAATGTGGTGGATGCAGGGTCCACAGGGGACAGCTGTGATGGCACAGTGCTGCCTAGCCCACGGTATAGGAAACAGTTGGCTGTAGGCGTTCGACCCTCCTCCTCCAGAAGCGAAAGCTCGTCCACAGAGCGCGGTCGCACGAGCACTGCATTCGCAGCTGACAGTGGTGCACACGATGTGTCCCACTATCGATCAGCTAGTGGAAAGCGTCAGCAGGCTGTGTTGCAGATGATGTGTTTGGGCGACAGACACACGGCGGAGGTACTGGCCGACTACTTTCAGCGACAAACTGAGTCATGGCTGGGCAGTCTACATCTTGAGGCAGGCAAGGTAGTTAGTGATAACGGCCGGAATTTTGTGGCAGCCATAGCCCTTTCAAAACTCAGACACATACCTTGCTTGGCTCACACCTTGAACCTGGTGGTGCAGTGCTTCCTCACTAATTATCTGGAGTTAACAGGCCTGCTCCATAAGGTTTGAAGACTGTGCTCGCACATCCGCCGGTCGCCGGTACACTCCAGTCGTATGCAGAAGCTGCAGCGATTGCTCCACCTTCCTAAGCACCGCCTAATTATCGTTGTTGCAACAAGGTGGAACTCCACCCTGCACATGGTTGAGCGGCTGTGCGAACAGAGGAAGGCTGTAATGCATTTGTGGGATGATACACGGGCAGGCACTTTGAGGGCAGACATGGAGTTGACAAGTGTGCAGTGGTCGAAGCTGAAAGACCTCTGTAAAGTCCTTCAATGTTTTGAGGAATGCACACGGCTGGTAAGCGCAGACGACGCCATCATAAGCATGAGCATCCTACTTATGCATCCGCTCATGCAAACTTTGACGCACATCAAGGAGCAGGCGTCTGCAGCCGAGGATGATGAGGAAGAGGAGGAGTGAAGCCTTGATGACAGTCAGCCATTGTCTGTTCAGGGAACTGTCCTGGACGAGGTGGAGGAAGAAGAGGAGGAGGATGATGATGGGGATGATTATTTAGGGGAGGAGAATGCTTCTCGTGGGGCAAGAGAAAATGTTGGCGTGGCAAGGTCTGGTACTGGGTTTGTGCGTGACTGGAGGGATGTGGATTTGCCTGAAAGTGCTCCTCCACCCAGCACTCGCAGTGCATCATTGACACCTGGAACATTGGCCCACATGTCAGATTATGCCTTGCAGATCCTAAAAAGGGACCCCCGCATTGCCAAAATGATGAACGATGATGACTACTGGTTGGCCAGCATCCTGGATCCATGCTCTAAAGGCAAATTCCAATATTCACCTAATATTGGCTAACAAACAAGCAACTCTGGTAAACCGGTTGGTTGAGGCATTCCCAGCACACAGCAGTGGTGATGGTTGTCACACGAGCCATAGGGGCCAGGGGCAACTTGGAAGAGATGTTGGTGGTGCACACATCAGAAGTGGCGTTGGAGACAGGGGTTTCATGACCATGTTGTGGACTGATTTTTCAAGTCCCACTCACACGACTGGTAATACTGCATCAATTGAAAGTGACAGGAGACAGCACTTGTCAACTATGCTTACAAACTACTTTTCCTCCCATATCGATGTTCTCCCTCACAGGTCATTCCCATTTGACTATTGGGCAGCTAAACTGGACACCTGGCCTGAATTGGCACAATATGCCTTACAGGAGCTCGCTTGCCCAGCTGCAAGTGTGCTATCGGAAAGAGTCTTCAGTGCTGCTGGATCAATCCTGACAGAAAAAAGGACCCGTCTGTCGACCCAAAATGTGGATGATCTAACCTTCATTAAAATGAACCATGCATGGGTTTCCAAGGATTTTGTCACACCTTACCCTGATGACACATAGGTTGACAGAAAAATGGCTTTCTTTGGTCCGCCTCTTCCTGGGACTTGACCAATTTCGCCTTTAGCAGCAGGTGAATGTCCCACATCAACATATGCCATTTTGTAAACCTCCCTAACTGGGCTGCCTCCTCCCCCCATGGCCAGGGTCACCTCCTAGCACACGCAACTGTGCGAGTGCCGTTGCCCTGGACTGGTGGGTGGGCCGACTCTTGGGCGCGGGCACTGGCACAGGGTCCCTCATAGTGCAATCAAGTGTCTCTGATGGTGGGGGTGCACACCCGCCGTCAGACACGCCGCCGTACTATGAGGGGCCCAGTGCCAGTACCGACGCCCACGAGTGGGCCCCCCTTGCTTGGGCAGGGCCCCAGCATTTGCAATATTTACCTCTCCCTGCTCCTCCGCTGTGTAGTCTGGGCTGTCAAATTCTTCACTGGGACTGCCACTACAAATTTGGTGAACTGATAGAAGATGATGGTTAAGACGTAGCTATGCCCTGTCCCGCTGGCCGGGATCTAGCTTCAGATGATCAATGGCTTCCATTTCTTATGGACGTCGACTCACAATGAGATGCAGTGGTGGTTTCTCATCAGCTTTCACAGTTTTCCTACCCACAGACATGTGACATTCCAGCGCACATTTTTAACTGTGCCCTCTCATGCCAATCCAAATGAATCGCCTATGGCCTGTGGCTTCTGTCTTTTGCACTCCAAAGTTACGTGACAGAGCATGATAGGCAGTGAGCACCATGCTTACATCTCTCCCTGTGATCAAAATTATATGAATATGAGTAATGGCGATGGGATCAACGGTACTGCGATACAGCAACACTTTCTTCACAAAGAAAGGTTTTCGCTGTCTCCACACACTAATTAATTGAGGGTCTGCATCGCCTCTGAGAATTGTGACAGAAGTTTATCCCGTGAATAGGAATTCCTAGATTTCTGCAATCACTAGAATTTATGTCAGTAATTGTATGCATCTCATTTCCTATTGCGGAGAGTCTGGACTGTCTTACTGAGACAGAAATATATATGAAGATTTAAAAATAGCACCAAAAGAGTATACTGGTGTACGCTTCAAATACATTTCCTTTTTTCTACTTTTTAGATTGTTGTCTAATCCATACTGAGAACATGGAAATTTTAAATATTTAAACTATGCTATATATACCTGCTATCCAGTGCCCTTTCTCAACTTTGTACAAGCTGGTCAAATCCATACTGGGCCTGAGACCGTCTGAGCCTGCCTCCTGATCTATAGACATAGGTTTTTAATATGCAAACTATGCTATACATACCTGTAATCCTGTGATACGCTACCGTTTCTCACCTTTGTCCAATCACGTCTAATCCATACTGGGCCTGAGACCGTCTGAGCCTGCCTCCTGATATATAGACATAGGTTTTTAATGTGTAAACTATGCTACATATATACGTGTTACCCTGTGAAACTGTACCCTTTATCAACTTTCTAGAATCTTGTCGAATCCATACTGGGCCTGAGAACGGCTGCCGAGCTGTTAAGCAAGCTACAGCAACTGTGGTTTGGACACATAATTTTTTGCATTTTTTCAGGAATCCCGGTTAGGCCTAATTCAGGAATTGCGGTTGACCTGCACTTACTGGGAAATCATCGTTCGCGGGGAATAATTGGAATCACAGATCCCCATCACTAACGGTGTTCTGCTGGTTATCTGCACCTGTAAGCGACAAAAGCTGGTCCTTTCAGTGTAGCGCGCATGCAGCCCCGGACATGTAACGCCATGATAGACCATGATAGTGCCAGAGCCTCGTGCATCCCTCTAGTAAGCTTGACGCGTACCGCGGGGGCATGCCGGAGTCTCGTTCATTAACGGAATAAAGCTGACAAATTGCTAGCACAACTAAAAACGGACATACCACACCACACACACAATCGACAAAGCTTTCAATATGTGCATCTTTTCTTGAGGTGGCATGGTTGTGGTTTCCCGGGTGGAGTCCAATTAAGCAGCAGGCTCCACTCCTGGTGGTGCCCTTTTGGACATTCCTTTAAGGTTCAGCTTTGCAATAATACTGCCCCCAGAAAGCAAACACTTTGCGTTCATGGACGCTGTTTGAAGGTTCGTGGGAATAACGCCGCCCAGTCGCCAGTTGGCATAATTTATTGGTGGGAAGTCCGACGGTATATGATCGTGTTCGATTTCAGAATTTTTTTTTTTTGGTTGGTATTTTACATTTTTATACCAGCCTTTCTTGACTTCATAAGGGAATGACAAGCCTATATCTGTGTCTCCTCCACCTCCTCCTTTTACTCCTCCACCTCTTTTCTAAATGTAGTTGCCCTTTTCCATATGTAATTTTTGTCTTCTGAGCATTTTCTCTGCTTTGGGACACCTTTTAAGGTGTATTGTAATTGTTTTCTGTGTTTGTCTGCCATTGTTTTCAATGGGGTTCGACGAACATTCGACTTACTTGCCTCCTGTGTGACGAACCAAAACACTAGCGTGGTGGCTCAACACTACTCCTGATATATAGACGTACATTGTTAATGTTTAAACTATGCTATATATACCTGCTATCTGATGATACTGTACACTTTGTCTACTTTTTATATTCTTGTCTAATCCATACTGAGCCTGTGAGCGTCTCTGTGTGACTGATGGAATATATATGGAGATTGACAATTGGAGATTGACAATTATCCTTTGACTGAATAGAGCTGTACATTTCTGATACAGTGCCATATATATGATGTTATTTTGTGTCTATTTTGTGCAAAATTTTGAAGTTTGGTGGAAGAGGCCGTGGACGTGGGCGCGGGGGTGCCAGCTGGTGATGATGATGGTGATGGTGCATCTGCTGGTAGTGGCAAAAGCACAATAGCAGCTAAGGCAGGAGGTGTTGAGCCTGTGTCATGGTCTGGCTCTGGAACGCCTGGAATGATACCTTTTCTGGGAGTAGGTTAACCGCTTTTAAAGGCGGAGCATGAGGAACTGGTTTTGGCTTACATTGCCGAAGCAGACCCCATCAAATATGCCCGCCTCTTCTGAAGTTTCAAAAAATGCAAGCACTGAGTGGTCAAGTGCTGGCTCCTGGTCAGGAAGAACCCCTTTCCTTGTGTCCTGCACTCCCACCCAAACTGAAAGAGGCAGCAGGCCACACTCCACATTAGTCAATGTAGCTCTTTCTATCATACCATGCCTGGGTTATCAAGTCAAATCGTGAATTCCCCAGTCCAAGATGAGTCTGACATGGAGTGTGGGTGGCCAGCCAGGGCAGTGGGGTTAATCGGTACCGGGCCGGTGTCTCACAGGGATGTGTCACGGTGGTGGTGACCCGTTCCCTGGCCCTGGGCATCCATGCAAAGGGGTGAATTACGTTTATAGGTGAATGATACGTGACACCACCTCTGGTTTCTGTTTAGATTGACCAGCGCTGCAGTGTCGCTTCTGTGGGACAGATGTTGTGGTGCAGCTAAGATGTAGAAGACCTGCACAGGTAGGGCTGTAGTCGCAGGGCAGATGAAAGATTTGGGAGATGGTGTGCAGTGCAGGATGGAGCTGAGCCGTGCGCCAGGCGCAGGAGAAAGATGACAGACACAGTCGTGCAGTTCCTTTACCTGTACTTGGTAGGTGCTGTCCAGGACCCAGAGTACAGATGGAGAAGGAGTTGGTCAGCCTGGAAGCCAATTTGGATTTCTCTCTCTGCAGATAGGTAGTGTGGCCTCTGTTCTAGCGCTTATCTGAGGTACTCGCAGTGCTGAGTTCAATGAAGTTCCCCCTGTTGACTCTCTTTTGGAACTTTCTCGTATGGCTAGCAGCCGTAGCCTTTCCCTTCTGGCTCACACACGTCGATGCTGGGGCCTCCGAGCCTCAGTTGGGTACAGAGCATTTACAGCTGCTACTTCCTCCGGATTCTGCTACAGGAACGTCAGTGTCCCTACAAACTCGGAGACCGGAATCCAGACCATGCGCTCCAGCTAGGAGTGAGCCTTAACTCTGCTCATCCTCCAGCTCCCCTTCTCACATCCACACACTTCCCCTTCCCTGCACAGAATGGCCTAACTTACCTCCTCCCGACCACAGAGAGCAGCTCCTCAGCAGTCATGTTCAGAGGTCTCCCTGCTGGCGTGGAGTGGGAAATGTGTTGTGTGTTGGTTTAACTGCTAGAGAGATCCTTCGTTGCTCCCAAGCATGACATCACACTCCCTAGGAGGAAGGTAATGCCACTGTGGCGACCGTACTCCTGGGGACGCCACAAGTGCACTGATGCCCAGCCAGTGCTAGATGATTCTGCTGGTACATTGACCCAGACCACTACATTCCCCTCACACTCTACACAGCCAGAATCTGACCCAGAGGAAGCTCAGGTTCCCCTTCCCGCATACTAAACCATCTTACACAGTGACAAAGAGGAAGGTGCAGATGAAAGTGCAGGTTCCTTGAGCTGGTGGGGGGCATACTCATGGGCAACGGCACTGGCACAGGGCCCCTCATAGTACGCAAAAGTGTCTCTCCCCCACCTGCCGTCAGACACACCGCCACACACCGCCGTACTATTAGAGGGGCCCTGTGCCACTGCCGTCACCAACGAGTGGGCCCCCCCTGCTTGCTCAGGATCACAGCACTTGCAAAGTTGAAATACTTACCTCTCCCTGCTCCACTGCTATGACGTCTTCCGCGTTTCCTGACAGTGATAGTCTGATCAGAGAGCGCAATGACATCACGTCTGTACGCCCTCTGCCTAAACAGCCAAGTGCAGTGAGATGGATGATGGAGACGACGAGGAGTCCAGACTAGTACAGGGATTCCATAGCGAGGAGACTTATTTAATTGTTTTCAATGTTGGGACAGCAATTTTTAGGAGCACTATACTCTGGAGAATGATATATGGCGCCCACCATACACTGGAGCATTCCAAAGGTGGACATCAGACACTGGAACAGCATTTACAGGGCACAATATACACTAGAGCATTAGAAATGGGGCCCATTATGTATGCAGCATTATTTGGGCCCATAAAACAGTGGAGCTTCACCAACATATACTGTAGCATTATGTGGAGCTCATCATATACTGTTTCAAACATTATATGGGACCAATGATTCTGTATGGAGAAATATATGGGCCTCATTACTCTGTATAGCGCACTATGCGGTGGCCATAATACCGTATGGAGTAATATACTGTCCGTTTTTGGAGCTATTAAAAATGGATATCAGTCATGAGATGTAAAAGGTGAAGTATTTTTCATTGTACTATGCCGCTATTTCTCTGCGGTATTGGAGCATCATGAGTTGCGGTACAGTCATGGCCAAAAGTTTTGAGAATGACACAAATATTAATTTTTACAAAGTATACTGCTTCACTTTTTCTATTGGCAATTTGCATATACTCCAGAATGTTATAAAGAGTGATCAGCTTAACAGCAATTACTTGCAAAGTCAATATTTGCCTAGAAAATGAACTTTATCCCCCAAAACACATTTCAACATCATTGCAGTCCTGCCTTAAAAGGACCAGCTAACATCGTTTCAGTGATTGCTCCATTAACACAGGTGTGGGTGTTGATGAGGACAGGGCTGGAGATCAATCTGTCATGATTAAGTAAGAATGACACCACTGGACACTTTAAAAGGAGGCTGGTGCTTGGCATCATTGTTTCTCTTCTGTTAACCATGGTTATCTCTAAAGAAACACGTGCAGTCATCATTGCACTGCACAAAAATGGCCTAAGGCTACTTTCACACATCAGGTTTTCGGCGTCAGGCGCGATCCGGCGTCGTGCCGGAATGCCGGATCCGGCAAATGTTTTGTAAAACCTGATGTGCCGGATCCGGTTTTCTGCCGGATCCGTCTTGTTCTTGACAGACAAAACCGGATCCGTCTCATCCGGTTCATCCGTTTTTCTATCCGTTTTTCGACGGATTACGCCGGATCTGGTTTTTAAAATTGACCCTTGTGGCCTTCCGAACGGGATTGGCTACTGGAAAACTATATATAGCATGTTCCTACAGCCCTTCTTTGACAGGTTGTAGAGGAGAAAGTGCAGGTTGGAGAGAAGAGCAAGTTACTGGCGAAGATGGATGTTGTCATTGGAAATATTACCACTAGAAGTTCTGTGACGGTTTCAGTAATGAGGGACAATTTTGCACTATACTTTATGTCACCTCAAGGCAGAGTACACTGGCAGGATGACAGAGTGTGAAAGATTTGTGCCCTAACCAAACTTGTGTACCTTCTGGACCAACAGTATATACCTTTGCCAACCAAAGTTGGCTATCTTGTCATGGTCTTACTATTTTTAGCTTTAGGCCAGAGGTGTGTACCTGGTTGTGTTTTATGCAAAGTATTTCACCTTTTAACAAAAGTTGTGTATATTGTTAGGAAATCACCAACAATAAACACAACTTTTCAGGTGAAATACTTTGCTTCAAACACAACCAGGAACACAACTGTGGCAAAAAGCTAAAATTTACCCACAGTTATATACCTGGTTTTGAATACCTTTTTACCTTTTAAATACCCTGTATTTAACCTTTTTTTTAAACATATTTCGCCGCAGAAAGAAATGACAGACAACCAGTGTAAACAATAATTTAACTTTTATTTAAAATATTTTTTTTTGTGTAAACTGTTTTTAAAGTTAAAAAAACTTTTTTAATAAAGGTTTGAAACCAACCAAATGGGCATTTTTATTACAAAAAAAACATTATAACTCGGTGTAGTGTGGGGTGGAAATACTGCTGGAGGGGCTGCGGGACACTTCGACAATGGGAGTGTGGAGAGAGGACTGGGATCGTGGTGGGGAAGGAACAGTTAGAGGTGATGGTGTGGAAAAAGCTACAGAATGGGTGGACATGTGGGAGGCAGAAGAGGTGGTGGGCGGTGGAGTGGAGGGTTGGGCAGGGACTGTAGGAGCAGATGATGTTGATGGAAAGTTGTATGGGGAAGGAGTTTGGTACGGGGAAGGAGTTTGGTACGGGGAAGGAGTTTGGTACGGGGCAGGTTGCTGGAAGTGGGGAGATGTCTGGTACTGGGGAGGTTGCTGGTACTGGGAAGGTTGCTGGTACTGGTGAGGTTGCTGGTATGTAATAGGAGGGGGAGGATGGAAAGTGGCTGGAGGGGGTGCAGATGTAATAGGAGGGGGAGGATGGAAAGTGGCTGGAGGAGGTGCAGATGTAATAGGAGGGGGAGGATGGAAAGTGGCTGGAGGGGGTGCAGATGTAATAGGAGGGGGAGGATGGAAAGTGGCTGGAGGGGTTGCAGGTGGAGGAACTACAGTGGTGGGAGGTGGAGGTTGGGAGGTAACCTGCTGTAGAGCACCGTGGCACGAATGCATTACATGCATCTGCTGGGTAGGAGATAGTGTTGCCATGCGCTCCACAACAGACCTGAAAAAGGTGTGGTTTGGCGAAGATCTTGCTTCTGAATGCATGGTTTGCAGAAGTGTCTTCACCTCCAGAATGCTGGAGTTGATCTGCTGAAAGCCTGCGGAGATTTGCTCTGACAAGACTTTTAGACAGTTCTGGAAAGATGCATTCAGATGCAAGAACTCTGGCGCATAACTCTTTTCCTGACCCCTCTGCCGCTGCCACCCAGTACCCGCAGGTGTACTAGAGGTTGCAGGGGCAGAAGGGTGGGGTAAAGGGAAAGCGATCTCCTCACCAGCAGCTTCATGTAATGTAGGCGGCCACGATGCTCCTGTGCTGGTGGATGGGACAGATGGGTCGAATGTGTGGGAAGGCTGGGAAGGTGCAGATGTACCGGGGCGGTCGAAGTGTCCCTCGGTGCCGGTCTCCTCAGGGATCGCCTCAGAAGGGTCCAATCGTGCAGGCTCCCGAGTGCTGCTCACCGTGCTGTGGAATAAAGAGAAAAAAAAACAATTAAAATAGTGACATGGTATGGCCCTGGCTGAAAAAAAAAAAGTTACATCTAACATTTTTTTTCACATGTGGTGTGTAATATTTACCTTCTAGTGACCATTGTTTCCCGGAGGATCGACAGGGCTTGTGCGTACTTGTACTTGCTCCTGCGTCCTCCAGATCCACTCGGGGCCCGCATCTCTTTATTGAACTCCTTCTTGAAACGATCCCTCACAGACCGCCACCGATTCACAATTCTGTTCCCTGAAACAAGAAAGGAGTGGTTAGTATACAACATCAGTGTTTCACAAACTCCAGTCCTCATGGTCCCCAGGGGTCATGTTTTCAGGATTTCCATAGTAAATAGAAATCCTGAACACATGATCCGTGGGGACCACGAGGACTGCAGTTCGGGAAACACTGGTTTACATCAAGCAACCGGTACTGTATATACTTACGCTCTTTAATCTGGGCCCGAACATCGAGGTCCTCCCAGCGGCCCACAAGGAGCGAACAGATTTTCTCCCAGAGTCGTCGGGTAACGATAAGGTCAGCGTGGCGGCGGTCAGCCATATTCCAGAGCGGCTCCCTTTCTCTGACGAGATCGATGAGGTGGTCCACATCGAGTCCTCCATCCTCACCGTCAGAGTCGGGAGCATGCTGTGAAGGCTGTTAAAGAAAAAGACAAAAATAACATAATTAGCCTCCACAAAAGAAATGAAATAAAAAGTGCAAAAAAACAAAGCAAAAATATTTATACTTACACGCTGGTGACCGCCGCGTTGCTGTCGCCGACGACCCTGGGAGGCACTGCGAGGACTTCTTGGCCGAGCACCAGATTGGGAAGACTAGAGAAGAAAACAAAAAATGTTATGTCTTTGGATGTAGGCATTTGTTTGCTGTGTGTGGTCTGCAGAACATTGTTTTCTATGTGTTGTGTGTAGTGTGATGTTGTGTTTCTACGTTTGATGCAAAAAACTTACCAATTGTGAGCCCACTCCAAGTGTCTGTCCACCCCTTCCTTCTTCTTCTGGGAGCTCCTCTTCATCTTGTGAATCCTGTTTTGAAATAAAAGGCAATGAATAGACATATATTACAGAGATGATGGATTTTGGAAATAAAAACTTACCGTCAAACGCTGACGATGCGAGGGAGGGCTCCCAGAAGATGATGTGCTGTCTTCCTGGTGGCCACACTCCATGCCTGTGGGTGGTGTTCCAGCTGCTGCCATTGCTGCTGCTGCTGCTGCTGCATCTATTGGGCGGCTGTTGAATAAAGAGAAACAAAGGGCCAATGAATATCTTGATATTCAATAGCCCTAGTTTGGAGGAATGGGGGATTTGATAATTACCGTCTCTCATCTGCTGCTGGCCTCCCCTCCTCAGCATGTTCCATTTGCTGCTCCATTTGGGGTGGTGGTGGTGCTGATGGTGCTGCAGTGGTCTCCTGCCTTCTCCTGCTGCGCTTGGTTGCTTTCTTGGGTGGCATGTTGGGTGTGGCTGTGGGTCCCACTGTCTTGCTTTTATATATGTCTTGTGGGCAGAGCTACTGAGCATGCTCAGACCAAAAAAAACGGATCCGGCCACCGGATCCGGCTTTCGCCGGATCAGGCGCATTGCGGCGCTCATAGGCTTTCATTGTGTGAAAAAGCCGGACGCGCCGGATCCGGCGTGTCCGGCTTTTTCGCCGGAGACAAAAAACGTTACAGTAGCCGTTTTTTCCAGACGCCGGATCGCGACACATTGCCGGATCCGGCGAAAACCGGATGAAACGCATGGCCATCCGGCGCGATCCGGCGCAAATGCAAGTCAATGGGGGGGAAACCGGATCCGGCATTGCATTTCGCCGGATCCGGTTTCTGTCAAAAGCGCCGGATCGCGCCTGACGGCGAAAACCTGATGTGTGAAAGAGGCCTAACAGGGAAGAGTATCGCAGCTAGAAAGATTGCACCTCAGTCAACAATCTATCGCATCATCAAGAACTTTAAGGAAATAGGTTCCCTTGTTGCCAAAAAGGCTCCAGGGCGCCCAAGAAAGACCAGCAAGCGCCAGGACCGTCTCTTAAAAGTGTTTCAGCTGCGGGATCGGGCTACCAGCAGTGCAGAGCTTGCTCAGGAATGGCAGCAGGCAGGTGTGAGTGCATCTGCACGCACTGTTAGGCGGAGACTCTTGGAGCAAGGCCTGGTCTCAAGGAGGGCAGCAAAGAAGCCACTTCTCTCCAGGAAAAACATCATGGACAGACTGATATTCTGCAAGAGGTACAGGGAGTGGACTGCTGAGGACTGGGGTAATGTCATTTTCTCTGATGAATCCCCTTTTTGAATGTTTGGGACATCTGGAAAACGGCTTATTCGGAGAAGACCAGGTGAGCGCTACCACCAGTCTTGTCTCATGCCAACTGTCAAGCATCCTGAAACCATTCATGTGTGGGGTTGCTTCTCAGCCAAGGGAATGGGCTCTCTCTCAGTCTTGCCTAAAAACACAGCCACGAATAAAGAATGGTACCAGAATATCCTCCAAGAGCAACTTCTCCCAACCGTCCAAGAGCAGTTTGGCGATCAACAATGCCTTTTTCAACATGATGGAGCACCTTGCCATAAAGCAAAGGTGATAACTAAATGGCTCAGGGAACAAAACATAGAGATTTTGGGACCATGGCCTGGAAACTCCCCAGATCTTAATCCCATTGAGAACTTGTGGTCAATCATCAAGAGACGGGTGGACAAACAAAAACCTTCAAATTCAGACAAAATAAAAGCACTGATTTTGCAAGAATGGACTGCTATCAGTCAGGATTTGATCCAGAAGTTGATTGAGAGCATGCCAGGGAGAATTGCTGAGGTCCTGAAGAAGAAGGGTCAACACTGCAAATATTGACTTGCTGCATTAACTCATTCTAACTGTCAATATAACCTTTTGCTACTCATAATATGATTGCAATTATATTTCTACATGTGATAAAAACATCTGACAAACACACATAAAAACCAGAGGCCAGCAGATCATGTGAAAATATAATATTTGTGTCATTCTCAAAACTTTTGGCCATGACTGTATGTGTTAAAGGGGCACTCTTTGACCCAGGGCACATGAAAACCTGGAGCCAGCCCTACCCCCCACAAATTTAGCCAAATAACCCCCATTTTTCAGTGCGTAACTAGTATTATGAAGTAAATTAAGGTTGAAAAGCTTCAGTAATCAGAATTGATGTTTTTGGCATTCAAAAGGGCACTGTAGGCATGTTTCCTGTCCTCCACTCCCTGCCGACTTTGCTTCCCCATTGACTTGCATTGGGTTTCGTGTTTCAGTCGGCCTTCGACTTTTCACGATAATCGGCCGATTTCGTTCGACCCGACTTTTGCGAAAGTCGGGTTTCATGAAACCCGACTCGACCAGAAAAAAGGCAAAGTCGCTCATCTCTAGTCGTCATCCTTCATAATTTTGGCAATGCGGGGGTCCCTTTTTAGGATCCGCAAGAGATAATCACACATGTGGGCCAATGTTCCAGGTGTCAATGATGCACTGCCAGTGGTGGGTGGAGGAGCACTTTCTGCCAAATCCACATCCCTCCAGTCACGCACAAACCCTGTACCTGACCTTGGCAAGCCAACATTTTCTCTTGCCCCCAGAGAAGCATCCTCCTCCCCAAAATAATCATCCCCCTCATCCTCCTCCTCTTCCTCCTCTTCTTCCACCTCGTCCAGGACAGTTCCCTGAGAAGACAATGCCTGACTGTCATCAAGGCTTCCCTCCTCCTCCTCATCCGCTGCAGACGCCTGATCCTTAATGTGCATCAATGTTTGCATGAACAGACGCATAAGTGGGATGCTCAAGCTTGTGATGGCGTTGTCTGTGCTTACCAGCCGTGTGCATTCCTCAAAACACTGAAGGACTTTACAGAGGTCTTTCAGCTTTGACCACTGCACACCCGAAAACTCGATGTCTGCCCTCAAACTGCCTGCCTGTATATCCTCCCACAAATGCATTACAGCCTGCCTATGCTCACACAGCCTCTCAAGCAGGTGCATGGTGGAGTTCAACCTTGTGGCAACGTCTATGATTAGGCGGTGCTTGGGGAGGTGGAGCGATCGCTGCAGCCTCTACATATGACTGGAGTCTACAAGCGAGCGACGGATGTGCGAGCACAGTCTTCGCACCTTATGGAGCAGGGCTGCCTCAAACTATGTGGAGGGCACCACTGTATGGGATCACCAATTACATGCTATAGAACAACATCATAAACCAGAAAAGAGGCATGTAAATAAGAGGGATCACCAATAAAAAATAATAATGAGATACGAGATTATAAACCTTTTATTGATCTTCCAAAACAAACATTATGCAGTGCAAATATAAAAACAATTAAAACCGCACAATTGCGTTCATTTTACATACCCAAAAAGGGGTAATAGCCTTTGCACAAACCCTTCATAATTCTATATATTACAAATATGCTTACAATACAACTAGTGTAAAAATACAGTCCATCAACAAAAAATGAAAAGACCATACACTCCACCTACCACCTAATACAATAATGAATGCAAAATAACTGATACGTCTAACAAAATGTTAGAACAAGCAACCGTTCAAAGGTGCATAAGTCCTAGATATCAAAATGCCCCTAGCATATAAAAAGTGCTCAATCCCAAATATAAGCATGGGGGTTGATAAAAGTAATATGCTACTACTGCAATATGGACAGGCAGATGATCAAGGGTCCCAGTTGCAAATGGCCCCCTCTATACAACCTGTTAGAAGCAAAATAATCCTGGCAAAGGGAACCCTGGTCCAGTAACCAGTATAGGTGGAGTGAGGAGTGGTGAGGCAGAGGCAGAAGAAACGCTCGATGCGTTACGCCAGAGCAACTGGCTTCATCAGGAGCAGTGAGATGTTGTGAGTGGATGGTATATAAATACCCATGACATAAACTCACAGCTAGGGAACAGGTGTGAAACCCAAGGCTCAAGTGTGGGCCCAGACACAGGGCAGTGCTCACAAGCCGGAAATGAAATGTCCGGTTTTGCGCGGCCGCAGTAGACCGGGATGAAGTAGACATAATGGTGTACCAAGATGGCGTCGAGAAAACTCTATTGTGCATGCTCGAAACAGCACAACTTCCGGGGATACACCAGAAATAGAATGTCCGGTGTTGCGCAGCCGCAATGGGCCAAGATGAAATATACAAGATGTACCAAGATGGCGTCTGGCGAGCTCCAAAGCGCATGCTCAGATCAAAGCAGCTTCCAAAGACACACTGATGTAAAGGTAAAGGTCATAATCTGTCGCCCACATCCTATCAGAGAGTGGAAGCCGTGACAGTGTGGAGACAAGAGCACGTTTAAGTGAAGAAGCAAAAACACTATGGGGATCCCAGTGTATATGAGGCATGCGCTAAGGGAGCTTCTAGCCCAGGGACACAATTCTGTTCTGGTACTAATAAATACAGTGGCCCACCAAATATGTGGCAAAGTACAATGCGGAGAGGTGGAGGGGGGAAAAAAGGGGGATGGAGAAAATAGCAAGCTATATCATCACGATGAAATCACATGTATACCCTAAAGTAAAATAAATATAGAGCAGCTAGCCTAAGGCATACAAAATAATAGACAACTTCATGGTCTCATCATTCATCAAATGGCTAGAACCAAATCGCATACAGTATATGTTTGACAGACTGACAGGCCCATACTTTTTTTTAAAAAACCATGGTTTTTTAAGCAGATCGAATGCAATTCATCTGCAAGGTTACAAATGACGAAAGAATATAAATTTATGCTCTTTATGTTTTATTCTAATTTCGCCCCTGTAGCTTATTACAAACAGATAATACAACAGTAAATATACACATACGCTGCATATCAAAAAACAAAGGAGAAATTCAAAACACAGTATACACTAATGTAATAAATGACTGTCTCCCATGAAGAAGCACAAAGGCCGGCAAACGTTATGGAAAGCAAATAGGTCCATCGAAGAGCTAGAGCGAATTTGATTGTAGTGAGAAGTTCTCAGCCTGAAAACACACCTGTACTCGGATATTTGTCAAGTTATCAGGAAGTGGTTCCATACAGTTGTCAATCCAATTAGTATAGCAGTTCTACACCTTAGATTCACATATCTCCATATGCCAGGGACAGTCACATAAGCTGGATAATGGGCAATGGAAGTGTCAATGTCCAATTGAACCAAAAAGAGGAAGGGACTAAGAAATCTGTTGGAATATAAATGAAAGAAGAAAAAGCTATAAATAGCTGAGGTACAAAAAGCCATAAGGTAAAAACCTAAAGGAAGCACAACAGAGAGTCATAGTTGTTTATAGTTGTTTATAAAACCCTGTGAAGAGTAATTCTTCATTAAGGCCCCTTGGAGAGAGACTGCCCAGGTCATGTATCCATTTGGATTCACATCTGAGCAGTCTCGGGCCCACATCACCCCCTCTAATGTTTGTAGGCACCTCTTCCAGAACCATTGCCCTTAATCCCATGGAACGTCCATGATGTACCTCTAAGAAGTGTGCTGCCACTGGGGTGATATGTTTGCCTTTGTCACGATCCCTATTAGCAGTGGAGATGTTAGAAAGATGTTGTTGTAATCTCCTTCTGAGTTCTTGAGTGGTTTGTCCCACATATATTTTTGGACAGTTACAGACAAGGGCATAAACTACATTACGTGACTTACAATTAAAGTATGCCTTTTTGGGTACAATCTGAAAGGGGTAAGTAGGTAAGGAGATACCATGTCGGGCAACCATATGCTGGCACACATTGCAATCACCACAAGGGTAGGTTCCCAGAATCCTAACCCCCCTATTGAGTCTGACCGTGGGGCGTATATAGTGGCTATGGTAAAGCCGGTCCTTGAGATTACGGGCCCGTCGTGCTACCAGACTGGGCGAGTTGGAAATGTGTGGAACCAATTTTGCTTCACTTAGTAAGATACCCCAATTCTGGCCCAAGATTTTGCGTACGTCATGCCACTGATTATTATAAGTAGTCACTATCCCTATAGGTCTTGAAGACTCACGTGGCTTCCTCTGTAGCAATTCTGCACGTGTACTTGTCCTTGCTCTTTGGTATGAGGCTGAGATAACTTTCTTGGGATAACCACGGCTCTTAAAGCGGTCTGTCAATGTTCTTGCTTCAGACAAAAAGTCCGATGGATCACTGCAATTCCTTTTGGCTCGAAAAAACTGACCTGTGGGGATACCGTTTTTTAAGTGTTGGGGGTGAAAACTGGTATAATGTAGGAGGCTGTTGGTGGCTGTTGGCTTACGGTATAGATTAGTGGAGATATGCGAACCTTCCAAGGAGAGACTGAGATCCAGAAATTCCACTGTCGTACAAGAGATATTGAGCGTTAATTTGATATTGTAGGGATTCTGGTTCAGCTCACTGATTAATGTTCTGCAACTTTCTTCTGTACCTGTCCAGAAAAGTATGACATCATCAATATACAGTAGCCATTTAAAGCAGTATTATTTAAAGCCTTCATGGGGATAAACCACCAGCTCCTCCTACCACCCCAAAAACAAGTTTGCATAAGAGGGGGCACAACGTGCTCCCATAGCAGTCCCCATGCTCTGTCTATAAAAATTCCTATCAAATACGAAGTAGTTTTTATCGAGGATAAAGAAAAGCAAATCCAAAAGGAAGCGATTGTGTGCCTTATCGCCCATAGAATTGTTATTTAAATGAAAGGCAATAGCCTCCAGCCCCAAATCATGGTTAATACTCGTATACAGGGACTCGACATCCAGAGTGACCAGCAAGGTCTGTGATGGTAAACAAAAGTTACTCAAGATTTGAATGAGATGTGTCGAGTCCCGGATGTACGAACCCAGATTGACAGCAAGGGGCTGTAAAAAGAAGTCAAGGTAAATACAAGGTTTTTCAAACAAACCCCCGATACCAGAAACTTTAGGTCTGCCAGGTGGATTTTCCAGAGATTTGTGTACCTTCGGGAGGAGATAAAAGGTGGGTACTATTGGATCATCAGTAGTCAGGAAATCAGCCTCCTTCTTATTGATGGTCCCCTGTCGCAGAGCTTGCCCAATCAGAGCATCCAACCTCTTTTTGAATACTCCAGTGGGGTCAGCTGGAAGGCGGGTATAGCATGGAGTGGCTTGCAATTGGCGCATCACCTCCTGTAAATAGAGAGAGTTAGGCCACAACACAATATTACCCCCCTTGTCAGCTTCCCGTATCAAGAAGTCCTTGTTATGTTGTAAATCAAGGAGTGCTTTGTACTCATCCTTACTTAAGTTCTGATTCTTGTGAGTATCGAGAGGAAGATTCAGGATGTCCCGACATACATTCATGAAGAAGATATGGACTGCTGGAAAAAGGGCCAAAGAAGGTGTACTTTGGGAGGGCAGGCAGCTGGTGAATGGTCTTCTGGAAGTGGTATTTTCATTCTCCTGCAACAGGTCCATCAGGTCTCTAAGGACTTGTCTATCAACATTCGGAAAATTATCAACTGGGGAAGGATGATGGTAGAGCAATTTGAAAGTCAACTGTCGACAGAAGAGATAGACATCCTTTACAAGGGTAAATTTATCCGAGGTGTTCATAGGAGCAAAAGTTAATCCCCGTTCCAAAACAGATCTCTCAGCTGTGGTGAGATTGTGAGATGTTAAGTTGATAATTTGTAAATTACCTGGACCGGATGTGACACCTGTTGCAGATGAAGAGGAGGGGGTAGTCACCGTTTCCTGCGGTTGTGCCTCGTTTCCCTTTTGTAAGCTGGAGACATCTGTTTGTAGCCCCTGTTTCTTTTCCTTGTACCGCCTAGTCTTGCGTCTGCCCCTCCTGCTGCTCCTTCCGGATCGCTGTGGTCTGAAGATAAAAAATCACTAGAAGACTGATCGTATCTAGGATTGGTTTCTTTATGGGTCACTGGTTGAGAAAAGGTAGCCCGCTCATTGCCCCTATGTC